>NC_041002.1:32833111-33469736 GCF_004193775.1 Glycine soja
TGATTTGACCCCAAAGGTACACTTAGCGGGGTTCAACCTTAATTGATATTTCTTAAGCCTTTCGAACAACTTCCGCAGGTTGACAAGGTGTTCTTCCTCGGATTTAGATTTAGCAATTATGTCGTCCACGTAGACCTCGATCTCTTGATGCATCATATCATGGAACAAAGCTACCATGGCCCGTTGATAAGTTGCCCCGGCATTCTTGAGTCCAAAGGACATCACCTTGTAACAGAACGTCTCCCACAGGGTGACGAAAGTAGTCTTTTCCATATCCTCGGGCGCCATCTTTATCTGATTGTAACCGGAGAAACCGTCCATGAAGGAAAATAAAGCGAAATTGGCCGTGTTATCTACGAGGATATCGATGTGTGGTAAAGGAAAATTGTCCTTGGGACTGGCCCGATTCAGGTCCCGATAATCCACACACATTCGTACTTTCCCATCTTTCTTAGGGACCGGTACGATGTTGGCAACCCATTCTGGATACCGAGCGACGGCCAGAAATCCAGCGTCAAATTGCTTCTTCACTTCTTTTATCTTTAAGGATGTTTCGGGCCTCATCCTTCTCAGTTTCTGCTTTACCGGGGAACACTCGGGATTTAGAGGTAATCGGTGTTGTACAATGTCAGAACTCAAACCAGGCATATCTTGGTATGACCAAGCAAAGATGTCTTGGTAGTCCTTTAACAGGTTTATTAATTCCTCACGGATAGGTGCGGTAATACATGTACCTATCTTTACTTCCCTTTTTCCACTGCCAATTCCTAAGTCTACCAGCTCTGTTTCTTCTTGATGAGGTCCCATTTCTTGGTCCTCATGGGCGACCATTCTTTCTAATTCTGGGGGAAGTCCCACATCCTCGTTTCCTTCATCTTCCGTTTGACTCATTTCTTGCTCGAAGTCGATAGGCGGGTCCCAAGTATTAGTACCTTCGGGGGACTCGTCATCGGATCTGCCGTTTCAGAAAAAGAAGTAAACATGCAAATGAATGAGAATGGGTAGAGACGTGGGAACAGATGAAGAAAGATCCTTGTATTATAAATTCAAAAACAAAAGACACAAAGCCTTAACAAAAGGAAAAAACTCTAAAGCCTAGGCCCAACTATAGAGCTTTTAAAACCGTAAAGGTTTACATTATGCTCGTTGCGTAAATGCCGGGGTGTTCCTCCACTCGCCAATTTCCCAGCTGGAAATCAGGAGGGCATGGTCGTACCAAATCCAATGTACTCAGAACATCATCTTCGCATATCGCGACCACTTGACCTTTGTCTCCCAGACCCGCGCTTATAAAGCTTCTACTTATGTGGCAGGGCGGGCTTCCTTCACTTTCTTGTCTCCAACGCGAGTTTTGACCACTGCTCTTCCTTCCCGCGATGCTTCTTTTCATATCCGCCTGAGTGGGCTTATAGCCTAGACCATACTTCCCACGATTTCCTTTGGCATTTATCAGACTAGTTATGCCGCCGTTGTCTTTGCCTAAACCCATTCCGGGTTCGTAACCGTTCCCCAACATAACTCGGGCCATCATTACTGCTGCATCGGACAGGCAAGGCTGCCTAGAGAAGGAGTCCACGGAGGAAATGCTGACCACCTCAAAAGACTGGAAAGTGGTTTCTAACGATTCTTCTGCGGCTTCCACATAAGGCATAGAGGATGGGCAGCTCACCAAGATGTCTTCCTCGCCTGACACGATGACCAAGTGCCCCTCCACTATGAATTTCAACTTTTGGTGGAGTGTAGAGGGCACAACTCCCACTGAATGGATCCACGGGCGCCCCAACAGACAGTTGTAGGGGGGGTTAATATCCATTATTTGGAAGGTAACTTGACAGGTGTGAGGGCCTATTTGTACTGGGAGATCGATCTCTCCCCTAACCTCTCAGCGAGTGCCGTCGAAGGCACGAACCACCATTGAACTCGGCTTTAAGTGGGAAGCATTGAATGGTAATTTCTCCAAAGTGCTCTTAGGCATCACGTTTAAACTGGAACCATTATCGATGAGCACCTTGGCTACGATATGGTCCATACACTTGACTGATACGTGTAAAGCCTTATTATGCCCTCTCCCCTCGGCGGGGATTTCTTCTTCGGTGAAGGCAAGATAGTTGTTGGCAGTGATATTGTTGACCAGCCCTCCGAAACCTTCTACCGAGATATCTTGGGCCACATGGGCCTCGTTCAGAACTTTTACTAGCAGAGCCCGATGAGGCTCGGAGCTCATAAGTAACTCCAACAGCGAGACCCTGGCCGGGGTTTTGTTGAGCTGTTCGATAACCTTGAATTCGCTCTGCTGAATTATACGGAGGAACTCGCTGGCTTCCTCTAGCGACACCTCCTTTTTACCATCCTTTTTCTCCGGGAGGCCTTTTGCCGAAATATCTTTATTCGAAGCGTGGGGTGCTTCGCCATCTTGTTCCTCCACCACTTTTCCTTTTCCCTTGACATCCGCGGGTTGGACTGGTAGGTCCGGAGGCGTGAACACACGACCACTACGGGTCACACCACTCAGTCCCGTGATATTTGTTACTTTAGCTGACAACGAGCTGACGTCGGTGGCTTCTTCTTCCTTCTCCCTCGGAGGTGTATATCTCCATGGGACTGCGTGGCTATTTTGGTACGGGAAAGGAACAGGTTTGGCTACTAAGGGGTGTCCGGGCTTTTGCGAAGATGCGCTTTTAGTGAAGTATATCACCAAGGGTTTGGGCTTCGCAACACTGCTCCCATCCATGGACTGCATGCATATATGCTGCTCTTCTTTTCCTTCACTGCCGACTTCCAGTCGACCTTGATCTATCATCTGCTGTAACAACTTCTCTACTCCCAAACACATCTCCATGTCATGCAGCTCGCCGGAATGCAGCAAACAGGAATCCTCCTTACGCCCACTATGGGGAATCACACCTCTCTTTTGTAGGGCTTCGAAGATAAACCTCCTAGGGGTTGCCACATCCCTTAAAGGTTTAGACTTGCGCGGTCTATCGGACTCAACGGCGTTAATTGCTCCCCCTCCATGATTGGCGAGCGGGTTGGTTCTCACATTGGGCCAATCCTCTTGGAAGGTCAGCCATCCAGCATCCATCAAATGTTGGACCTTGTATTTAATGGCCAAGCATTTTTCAACGGAATGTCCCGGGACACCCCCATGGTACTTGCAAGTTGCATTAGGGTCATACCACTTTGGGAAAGGGGGTTGGAGGACCCTTCCGGGAGTTACCACGGCCAAATGATTGGCGATGAGGGATGGCAAGAGGTCTTCGTACGTCATTGGGAGTGGGGTGAATTCCTGAAATGGCCTCGGAGGGAAGTTCCTTGTCGTGTTGGAATTATCGGCCGAGCGAGTCGTGTTCGGAGTTGGAACTTGGGGAGCTTCCCTCTGGGTGGGTGCCTTGGGCTGCACGGGTGTTGAACTAGAGGCGTTCCCAGTATGAGCCGAGAAGCTCGGGTGATGTTGCGCGTACTGATGGGTACCATGAGGTGTTTGCTGGGGTTTGACCCACGCGGGGGTTGAAGAGACGGCATGGGCATCTCCTTCCTTCCTTTTTGCCCCTGTTGCCCCGATTCTTTTGGCATTCGCACTCGTGGAGGAAACGTAATCAAACTTTCCTCTTTTCAATCCTACCTTGATTCTTTCCCCGGCGAATACTAGGTCCGCAAAGCTGGACGGCATATAACCTACTAGCTTCTCATAGTAGAACACTGGTAGAGTGTCTACCATCATGGTGATCATCTCTCTCTCAACCATGGGAGGAGCTACTTGTGCCGCCAAATCTCTCCACCGCTGCGCATATTCTTTAAAGGTTTCACCCTCTTTCTTGAACATATTCTGCTGTTGAGTGCGGTCGGGAGCCATATCAGAATTGTACTGATATTGCCTTAGGAAGGCAGTAATCAGATCCTTCCAAGTACGGATACGGGAAGCTTCCAAATTAGTGTACCAAACCACTGCGGCTCCAGCCAAACTATCTTGAAAGAAGTGTATTAATAGCTTCTCATCCTTAGAGTGTGCGCCCATCTTGCGGCAGTACATCTTGAGATGGTTTTTGGGACAAGTCGTCCCTTTATACTTGTCGAAGTCCGGCACTTTGAACTTCGGGGGGATAACAACATCGGGTACTAAGCAAAGATCCGTCATGTCTGCGAACGGATAGTCCCCAAATCCTTCCACGGCCCTCAATCTTTCCTCAAGGAGATCGAGCTTCCTCCTTTCTTCAGTTGTCGGGGACGGTCCTTCCGTGGGCAAAACTATTGGTTGTGTCGCGATGTTGGGCTGAGGCAACGTACTGGGTGCCGGCCCTTCGGGGATCGGGGGATAGAACTCGACATCCCTTCGAGCATAGTCTTGAGGGTCTTTGTGGCCTTCTTCGGGCTGTTGAGGAGGCTCTCTTTCAAGGACGGGAGAAGCAATATGGCCCGCATCGTCTTGCAAGACGGGTGGTGAGTAGTTGGGCGGCAATCCATAAGGGTAAGCCGCTCGGTTGTATCCCAGGTGAGGGCTGCCATCGTGCCCCAGTGTGTCCCTTCCCCGTCCTACTACGTTTGAGGGAGGATGGTGCGCAGTTGCCAAGAGAGTTGGGTCTGCTTCGGCAGCCGAACTGACAGCGGCAGTGGTGGCCGCATTCTTCTCCATGAGCTGCCTCATACCTAACATGGCCTCCATCATGGAGGCCATTTGTTCTTTCAAAGCCGACATGTCAGCTTTCATCTGTTCCTGTGTCTCCTCTTGATCACCCATCGTTCTAGATTTGGATCTGGTGCGATAGGGATGCCTTGTGGCGCGTTTAGTTATGGTGTTTTTCCCTAAAAAACCAAACGTGAGGAGTGGGTAAAGAAAGAAAGAAAATGCATGCTAGAGATGAAATGTAGGAGTGATTGGATTTGCACAAGCTTTTTGGAGTAGAAACATGGGACCAACTCATTTTATTTCAAAAAGAAAGTCGTATCTAGCCAAGGTCTGAGAGACCATACAAGTTTCCTAACGATTTCTAATTATGTGGGCCATTAAGTCTATCATATGCTGACAATAGCCGAGAAGCCCATGAATCTCTTTGGGGGCGGAGCAGGTGTCCGCCATCGCCTTGGCCTTGGCTAACAAGCGGGGAAGTTCTTGACTCCCGTTCAAGGTAAGAGCAAACTGATCCATCCACATGGTTGCCTCTTGGTGTAAAGAGTCGATTACCCTTCCTCTAGCCTCTTTTTCTGCGTATACTTGAGCATACTCGTCCGCGATCCTATGCTCGTGGGCCGTGGCTAGACCTAACTCTTCTTGGTACTTGGCGATGATAGCTAGCATGTTGGTCTCTGTCTCGCATAAACGCTGAGACAAGCTTCTTTTGGACCTTGAACAAGCAACTAACTCCTCTTTCAGAACCATGCTATGTGCTCGCGATTGGTCCCTCTCTTCCCTTCGCAGCTTGAGTTCACTATTGCTACCCCATAGAGCTCCGCGAAATTTATTCCGGCCATACTCTTCCTTGCGAGCCCTCTTGGTCTCTTGTTCAAGGGCCCTTGTGGTAGTTGCATTCTCTTCCCGTAACCCGGCACACTCCTTCCGAATGTGTGTAGCGGCCAACTTGAACTTCTCCTTGGCAAGTTTCGCCTTTCCTAACTCGCTTTTGAGAGCTTGGACTTCTTCGTCCTCTTCCGGTGCCTCAAAACTCTCTTCACTGACGACTTTTAACTTGGCGAGCCAATCTAAACCTCGTATATGAACTTTCAGCCATTCATGGTAGCCACCAATGATGCCATTACGAATGCCTCTAAGTTATTGATCTTTCCTTAACGGGGTTTCCCATGCCTTTCCGAGTCTGTTTTATGCGGTCCAAACCTCTTGCTGAATCCTTGACCACAGTTGCAATTCTGCTCAAAGAGGGGAGACACCCGGAGGAAAGATATGGTTTTCTTCCCCCGAGAGGACATCCTAGAATTTCCTCAAATTCTTCAATGGTTGGTACTAATTGGAAGTCTCCGAATGTGAAGCACCTCAAAGGCTAGTCGTAGTATTGGGTGAGTGATGCAATGGCTTCTATGGACACCTCTGCTATGGTCAACTCTAAGATCTTTCCGTAAGTCTTGCGGAAGGCTTGCATTTGGAGAGGTTCCATCAACCGCCCTAATTCCTTGATGCTGGTGGTATCTAGGCTTTTAACCTTGACTTGGTAGAACCTCTTGCCGGTTTGATTTGTTCCCATGCTTACTAAAGTGAGACAAAAAGCTGGTGCAAATCAAAACTCCGATATCTCATGGGTGGAATGGATGAATGCATGAAGGAATGCATATGACACAGATGCAATCTAGGAATGCAGGGGCCCGAGGAATTGTCTTCTTCTTAGATACAACGTCTAGGGGTAGCAAAGTGCCCCAACATACGTTTTTAAGAAGGCGACACGGACCCTCCGTTGGTTTGTTTACAGAGGGGATCAAGACAGAACCCATATGCGATGCATATGCAAAAGACGCAATGCGGGAATGTACATAGTATGACAATATTCACTGAACATAAGCAAAAGGGTATATGATACTTATGCATGGCAGTGTGAAAAATGGCACGCAGCGTGTTTGCTCCGTGCCCCTATTTAAGGGACCTATAAGGGAGAGAACTAACTAGGCATTTAGTGATAACCCCCAAGGTAGTCATATCTCTTTTGATAGTTTCTAGAGGTATCATTCTCTTCGAAGAACATATTGCAGCAGTAGGGACTACTAGCAACAATAAGTTTTCAAAGAGAAAAGCTCTAGATGAGGGTTCACTGTAATCAAGCAAGTCGGAGACCTAGCATGATCACAGATTCACCTTCGCTCCTTATGTTCCCATGAACCCGGGTATAGGGCCCTTTTTCACTCACAGTGTGTGCAAATAGTGTTGGTGTTTGTGTGCATCAAACGAATAAGTATTTACCTCATGCATACATTTAAAACGCACTAAAAGCAACAAAGAGTTTATATACACAAGAACATAATGAAGGGAAACCAACAAAGGGATAAGTCACGGTAAAACATTGCACAAGATTAAATGGACTAACTCTCTAAAAACAGTCCCCAGTGGAGTCGCCAACTGTCGCAACCTACCCTTCGGCGGGAGGGCAACGCGAGACTCGCGGAATGCGTGTTCCACAAAAGGAATACGCGCGGAGTCGCCACCAACGTTTATTTGAGGAAAACGTCGGAAAAACCGGAAAAGACGCGATCTACGAACTTTTAAGTGAAAGGTTCGGGAGTTGTATTTACGCACGGGGAAGGTATTAGCACCCCACACGTCCGTCCCAAGGGACGGCAGCCTTTAATCGAATGTGCAAACGTGACTTTGGTTTTTATGTTCCCTTTTATGTCCTTATATCCTTTATACCCTTTTTATATTTTTCCTTTTTTGTGGTCGACAAGGGTGTTTCCCTTTGCTCCTACCTATTCCTCAATTTGTGATGAGGAAATCAGACCTACGTAGTTCTTTCTTATCAAGTGATTCTTTTTTACTTTAAGAGGTGATCATTT
Organism: Glycine soja; assembly: GCF_004193775.1. Classification (NCBI taxonomy): domain Eukaryota; kingdom Viridiplantae; phylum Streptophyta; class Magnoliopsida; order Fabales; family Fabaceae; genus Glycine; species Glycine soja. Next base: position 32,840,600 of record NC_041002.1, read on the forward strand.
TAAGGCGTTGGACCTTGAAAATGATCCATTTTTACTTAGTGAGAAATTGAAATGACAAACTTCAAAAACCTATTTTTGTGGACAAGCATGACTAGGCGAGTTGATTTTAGCCTTAGTTTCACTTTAGTTATTAGTCAATTCGATTAAGAATGAGAAATCCCAAAGAGAAAACGTCCGATTGATTTTCCGCTTTATTTTACTAAAAAAAAAGATGTTTTTTAATTATTATATTATTTTTTATCTCTTTTTGTTTTCCAACGTGGTTACGGCACGACCGAACGGTCGGAATTCATTTTAACCGAAGTTAACGGATAATACAATTCAAACGATCGGTGGAAATTTATTTTATTTTTAAGTTAAGCGAGAAATGACTTAAGTAAAATGGCTTAAGCACGTCAAAAGGGGGTATAAAAAGTAAATGAAATGAGAATAAAAATACACGAAACACAATGTGGACCACCATGGGTACATAGAATGAATCGAAAAGCTTGGTTCGAGGTACTTACCCGTTGAAGATCGAAGAACGATGAAGAACGTCGAAGAACGGTTGAAACCTTTGCGAAATTCTTCACGGAAAACGTTACGGAAACGTTTCGGAAGCGCCTCGGCTTAGATTTTCTTCACGGAAACAATTTTTCCAAGCAAATTCAAAAGAGAGAGAAGTGCCTAAGGGGCTGAACCCTTTTCTTCTTCACTTCCTCCCCTATTTATAGAAAAATAGGGGAGATGCTTGCCGCCCAGCTCGCCCAGGCGAGCCAGGTTGCTTCCTCCAGAAGCAACAGCCTTCTGGAGGAATCTTCTGGAGGGCCCAAGTGGGCCTGGGTGCTATTTGCACCCCCATTTTTACTAAGTACACCCCCCTCTACCCTTTTTTGGTGATTCTTTTTTCGTAAAGTTACGGAAACTTACGAATTTCGTAACGATACTTGTTTTCTTTCCGTAATGTTACGGAACCTTGCGGATTACATAATCATCCCCTTTTTGACTTACAGAATGTTACGGAACCTCACTTAATTATGCAACGATGCCTCCATTTGATTTCCGATGTGTCACGGAAACTTACGGATTGTGCATCAATATTTTTTTGGTTTTCCGGCATGTCCTGGAATTTCACAAATTGCCTAATGATGGGTGCCAAGCACCTCACAAGGACCAAAGAAAAGTCGCATGTCATCAAGCAAAGGTCCCCGGACGAAATTAGGGTATGACAATTACTATTGAATTCTGATCAGTTTTTCCTCTTCACCAATTGCTTTGTAATTGTTGCTATTAATCCATGCATGCTTAGTGCTTGATTAATTGTCTCTGCGCTTAATTTACGTTCATGCTTAATCACATAATGACAGCCTTATGTTAATTTTCGCTTAGTAATTTAATTTAGGGTTGGATTAAGTGGTTGAACTGATTAGGGATAAATCCTCGTAACCTAGGATAAGAGACTTGCTTGTGAATCAATGGGGAACAACATGTTTTAATTCTGTTATTTCTTTAATTCGAATTTGTTTGTGGTTTAATTTACACAAACAAACAACCCCCCCCCCAAATTCGTTACTATTTTATTACTATTTGTTATGAACGTTTGGTTGACCATTGCTCGTTGGGAGCCGACCTATGATCACTTCCTAGATACTGCATTTTTAATGTTCATTTGATTCGGGTACGGCCTCGATCAGGGACTAAAATAGTATTTTTTTGTGTCCACGTGAAAGAGACATCATTTTGAAATTTTGATCATGCCAATGTGACCGGGTTTCAATGAAGGTCATGAAAATGACTTCAATTTTATAAAAAGGTAACTTTTACAACTCTCATTTTAAAGGTTTTTCAAAGGAAGGGTAAAAACATCCAATAACGGTACCCAATCACAAGAGATACTAAGAGAGACTCATCTAACTAGGAAAAGGCACATAAAACATGGTTACCTTGAAGAAATTGCGAAGGGAGAATCGAAGACTCTGTTCTCTATTGAATCCTCGAGTGGAGCTTTGAAGATTCCGCTCTGATTGAAGTGTTCCTCTTTGTGTGGTCGTCCAAAGGCAAGTGGTGGTGACTCGTGGTGGTCACCAGTGGTCATGGGTGGTGGAGGAGGAGGTTTAGGGTTTGGGAGAGAGAGAAAGGGGGTGAAAATCATGTTTTTCCGCAATGATGGACTTGCTTAGAGAGCTCATCTCACTAAGTAAAATTCAACTTTTGGTGCTGAGTGAGACATTTTGCCCTAAGAAAAATTTCTCTTCTGGCTAGAATTGCACTTAACGAGTTGGTGTCACTGAGTGAATTATTTCCTCTAGGTGGAATTATGCTTAGCGAGCTGGTCTCACTAAGTGAGCTATTTAGAAATGTTATTTCCCAAATTCCAATGATCAAAACGTGCAGACGTGGGTTCCAAACCTATAGTCCAAGTTTGAAGGTGATCCAACAGTTAACAAGTCTGAGATCATGGTTTATCGAAATAGGTTTTGGGTCAATCTCAAAATCACACGATCCCAACACAGTTCAATCAAACATCACATGATCTAACATCCACACCAAGTAATTGCACAAGGATAATTCATACAACACTTCCAATAATCCAAATTAATCAAGTAATTAAATAACACAAGAAACAAATGAAACATTTATTTTCAATTATCAAAATTTTAGAGTGTTACATTAGATGTGGATCATAATCATGGGGGTTTTGAAGAATGAATGGAACACGATATACTAGTTTACTTTAACAAGTTTCGATTATTAGACTTTTAATTATAAAATGTCATTGGCTTGTGTTTAATAATATATTAGTTTACTTTGACATTTTTAATTATTACACTTTTCATTATTTAATGTGATGAACTTGTATTTATTATTTGTTGCAATGGTTTAGTAATGGAACACCATTATAATTGGAGAAGATTACAACAATTCATAAGGAATGGGTAAAATACTTTTTAAAATGTAAAAATAATGCATTGACCAATGTTTGACAATGTTGGATATTGTACATCATTTACAATGTATTTATTGATATTAATTAATTAATTTATAATTTGGTCTGCACTCCCTGTGCTTGTTTTTATATTTATTTTGGTCTAGATTGCATGGGTTTGTTTTTTTGTTAAATTACATGTGGATTGTCTATAAAACAAAATGAATATTAAAAAATTAAAAGCTTTATCGATTCCAAATAATCGTTATAGAAACTTCAATATCAACATCATTTCCACAAAATCATCGTATAAGATATACTTTCTATGATGGATTTCCACAAAACCGACATTGATATTAAACTTTGTATGACAATTTTATCGAGAACCGTCATAGAAATTATATTTTCTATGACGATTTATAGGAAAACCAATGTAAAATTAGACATAATAAGTCTTTTATTGTAAAAATGCAACAAATTTCATGACGGTTTTAAAATCGTTATGAAAAATAGTCAAATTTCTATGATGGTGGATATCACGACAATGAATAGCCATCATGGAATTCATTATTTGTAGTAGTGAATGATCAATTTAATTCACAAATATGCAAATGTTATGACAAATTAGTCAAACTGTTAAATATATTGACCTGTGTTATGAAAATTGAACCTATGATAAACGCGGTGGACCATTGATTGACGCAATTGACCAAATATATATTAAAAAAATAAAAATATAATTAACATAATTTGATCAATTCATACTCTAAATTTAAAATTATTGTCATGATAAAGTACTTAATATTTTATATATATATATATATATATATATAAGTTTGCTAAGATAGACTAACTTAAAAATTAGAAAGGGTATGTTAGCACCCAACACATTTTTTTAGTTGTTGCCCATTTCCATGTTTTGAAATCTAGGAAAGCGAAATTGTATTTTGAAACATGAGTTCTTTATATTTGAAACCGTCTTTCAAAAGATGACTTATCCATTTTAGTAATTTTTTAAAAAACTATTCATTTTGGTAATTAACTATTACATGTGGTATTTAGCAACATATTTTTTTTTCCCATAGTTAACCAAAATGTTGTTAAAAACTTTTGACAACATTTAAATTTTTTTATAAAATATAAATAAATGTTACTAGTATGTTTCTGTTACATTTTATCAAATGTTGTGTATAACCCATGTTGCTAAAAAAACATTTAATAAAATGTCACGAAAACATGCTAGTAACATTTATTTATATTTGATGGATGTTTTTTAAATATTGTTTAAAGTTTTTAGTAACATTTTTATTAAGGGTTAGATGTAGTATTTATTAATTGAAGAAAAATACACCAACTTGGTAAAGAAAAAGTGTGTAAAAGAAAAATGAATTATCTTTACACGTTAAAATGTCAAGCGCTTTAAATAACTCATGGTTTTAAATTCACGGCACTTAATAATTAGTAATATTTTTAAGTTAAAATGTAATTTTTGTCTTTCTATTTTTTTTTAATTCAGGATTTTAGTTCAAAGTTTTAGTCTCTTTATTTTTTAATTAAGACTTTTTGTTTCCCACTTTTAAAAAATCTATAATTTTAGGCTCTATTTTTTAATTGAGATATTTTGTCTACCATGTTTAAAAAATTTGTGATTTTTAATCCTTTTAATTAATTTCAAATGTTGATTTGTATACTCAGTTCATAAACATGTCTGTTATTAGATAAGTGACCATTTTTTTAATATTTAATAGTTGATAAGCTTAATTTATAAGTGATTATGATAACTAAAATCATCAATTTTTTATAAGATGAAAATAAAATGTCTCAATTAAAAAATAGATAAATTAAGATCACAATTTTTTAAAAAGTGAAAAATAAAATTTCTTAATTAAAAAAAATAAAATAACTAAAATTTTGAATTTGGAAAAATAGGAAAATGAAAATTATATTTTAGTTTTTTTTAATTTCACATAGTTTGAAATCCATATAGTTCGGATTGATTTGCCTATTATAGGCAATCTTTTTTATTTTTCGTTGAATAAATTATCATCCTTGATGATGGAGACGTGGAGTTATGGTTCAAGATTACAAAATTAATTTATTAAAGAACTTGGGCCTGTATGCATCATTCGATTTTTTTTTTTATGAATTATGTTACGCACTGTAAACATGTTACGTCTTTATGTCCGTCAAACCTACTTTACTTAGAAGTTAGTTTTATATAAAATAAAATATACACCATGACAAGAACGGGGAATTGACCATTTCAGCTTCCAATTATGATTGCTATGATCAATTCACAGTATCAACCAAGCAGTTGCGTGACAATTCACATGAAATGTACACTTGAACTGGGTTGAACAATCCAACGCTTATTGGGTACATATTTTATGTTCGTCGAATACTTTCTCCGAAGTTTTATGGTGTGCAAGTTAACGTAATTCATTAAATATTTTATATATTATAGTGCCCTTAAAGATGGATCCAATTATTGAACTTTACTGCTTTTCATTTTCTCCACTATTTTCAAGACCTTATGTTACATAAAAAAATAAAGACCTTACGGCATAAAATCAATCTCTGAGAATAATATTTTGACAAGTTTCCTTTTACATATAGAAATTTACACAATTGTAAGATCACAATCTAAAAATGTGACACTAACCTTATACCATGATATCTTGATTTTATTTCCTATTTTAGTCAAATTTTCATTGAAATAATTTTTTTTTTTGGTTCAGTTTATTTTGCTGGATCCTCTGCAACAATAACCATAGTTTAATGAAAACTTCATCTCAAAACTAAATCCCCAGGGAATTTTGCTGAATGAAGAAGGCAATTAGTTATACATTCTTAATATAGTAAGGCAAAAAAGGAGGACTTATTTGAATGACTATTTTATTGCAATCTTACAAAGCATCTACATCAACTACAACTACTACATCTGAAGTTGGGGGAATTCCCGTGGGCTTCTTCTCTCTTTTGTTCGTTTTTTTTTTTGTTGTTGGTGGTTGGATTTTCAATTTTGATTAAATGAACAATTTTGAAGGGACTTAATTAATTTCATGCACTTAATAATAATCTCAAGCAGTGACAGATGTCTCCACAGCTAGCTTTCCAGGGTATGCAACTTCTGATTTTATATCAGCCTCCCATAGTTCAGGCACAGCCTCCCTAAGGTTGTGAATGCTTTCCAAGGCATAATCTGCTCCTTTACATCTTTGTGATGTACCAACCTGTATTTAATAATCAATGAGTATATAGAGCCTCAAATTAGTACATGGTGGGTTTGGACAAATTAAAATGCAATGAATAATGTAGTTTCTAGAAGTCAGTTTCTACTAAATAACAACATTTCCAATGACTAACCAGCACAGTGTGAAGCCCCACACGTTTTCCAGCTTGTATGTTGCGGGTACTGTCCTCAAAGAACAACTGAAAGTGACAGAGAGAATCCAACAAAACGAAATGTCAGCAACCAGAAAAAAATAATTGAAAAAGGGTAAATAGAAACAACACTAGATAATCACTAATCTATTATTTTGGTGTCTCATCTTATTTTTTGGTATCAATTTGATCCCTTAAATTTAAAATATTTTTCTTTAGTCTTCATTTGGTCCTTCTTTCAGTTTTTGTACTACTGGTATTAATTTTGATTGATTTGGTAAATACCTATTTGATTTGATGTGACATATTTCACAATGGGATGTGGTAAAGTAATTTTATCTAATAGAGTCAATTTAAATGACTAAAGTAAAACTTTTTAAATTTAAGACATCAATCTTGCAACCAAAAAATTAGATGACCGAATAAAAGAGTATTTTAGTCTTAAATCATAAAGCCAAAAGGGTGAATTTCTTACAGTTCTTTGTGGGTTAAGGTTGGCTATCTTGATGGCCAATTCAATGGCATTTTCTGATGGCTTGCAAACAATTGGTGTCTTTGGCAGGACTGCACCGGGATTGGGCTGAGCAAAATGCCCTATAATGTCAAAGATTTGAGAGGTGCCTGAACCATTACAAGTGGTAGGATTGGTGGTCCTTGAACCCACAAACTCAATATCATCTTCATCATCAGAAACAGTGCTCTTGTGGATAGGATTAAGGGTCTCAAAGCATATGATTCCTTCAAAGCAGTCTTCTAATCCAAGCCTGCTAAGCGCCTTAGCCGCGTGGACTTTGTCTGCGTTTGTGAAGATCTATTGACAAAAACAAGAGAAGCAATAGAGGCCACATTAGATACTATGCACCATCTCATGTGACCAATTCTACTGCTTCATATTGGTCATAAAACAACTTACAAGTTTCCTATAGGGTAGGCTCAGCAACAGGTTCCTCAGAACTGGGTCTGGTTTTAGGTTCTCATAAGGTAATCTCCCATGAACAAAGCTGCAAGCAGTAATTAAAAAACCAATGTCACCATTTCATAATAAACACAATAATTAAAAATAAAAAAACACTTTTTAACAGTTTGAAAGTGATGGGGTAAAAGAAAAAAGCAAGGTACCTATGATATTCATCATAGTCAAAGTCATATCCAATTGCCTGAATAGAAAATGAAACAAAAAACAATTATAGGCTGTTAGTGTTTTAAGAATTTAATAATGGGAACCAATTTCACAGGAAATGATTAGGAAACATACCCTTAGACCAGCCATAGTAGTTCCATAATTCTTGTAAAGGAGGTTGGACAGGTCATCAATTTTGCTAGGGTCTATGCCAAGCTTCTCAACCATGTAGTCTATGATCAATGATATCACTCATGTTAGTACAAATTACAAAGTCGTTTCTGAGAATGCTGTGACATAGGCATATGGCACAGTGGCTTACGTTTAATATTTTGGAGACATGATTTTGCCAGACCAGATTTGAGAGGATACAAAGTGTCATCTAAATCTGCAGAACAATTTCATAGTTATAACATGACTAGTATGAATATGAAATATTTATGTTTCAATTTGGTATTTTAAAGTTGGTCTGAATTCTGATTGTAATTCAAGGCTCACCAAAAAGAAGGCAATCATATTTTGGTCTCTGAACCTGGTGTCTGAAGCGGTCCTCGAACTCCATTTCAAAGCCTTAAAACAGAACAGAAAACAAAGTGTGTGTAAGCTCCACGACAACAACTTGAGCCAATCACAATTTATAGGACAATTCATTTTGGTTCTCTAGCCACAGATCCTCATGGCCTTTTGGAACAAAAAAAAAAAGATGCTTTTATTGACACAGATTAGCACCAAAAGTGGCAAAAAGTGTCAATAAGAGGAGACAATCAGAGGGAAATCCAAACCATTTGGGATAAGGCTTTGTGAAGTTTCTGAGTGGACAACCCACAACCAGTGGCATGGATTGAATTGGAAAAAAAAAAAGTGAAACAGTGCCCCTTTGGGGCACATAACTTAAGAGAAACTTGTGATGGTTTTAAAAAGTTGCTCTAAGTTTATATTTTTGAAACCGCAAGAAATGGACTTGTATGAAAGGGCACAAACCCATTAATAAAACCTTGGAACTGAGTTCATATGACAGAGCAAACCACTTCCAAAAGTGCATAAACTTTTGAAAGCATGAAATTTGCTCATTTAACAAACTTTCACGATCCAACCAAGAGGGTTTATTGTCCAAGAAAATACAACACTTTAGCGCAACGCATGTTTCTTAGCCTCATCTTATCAAAGAAAAAATGTGTAGAATCGCCACATAAACAGGTGTACATTTTTAAATAACAGAGTTATGGTATTGTTCTGTAATCCAAAATCTGGTTCCATGCTGGCGAATTTTGAGGCACAATCTCAAAACCATGACCATGCTACTAATGGCCTAATGTCAATTATGTTTGAAGGGTCATGAAGCCATGGCGGATCGAAAATCAAAAGTGGAGGATTCAGGGTAATGGGTGAAAAAGAAAACAAAAGAAAAATGTTATCAAGAAAGAATAGATGAAGCTATTAGCTTACCAAATATGACGGTTAAGGCCAAAGAAGAAGAGGGTATGGAAGAAACAAAGTTTGAACACAATACAATGCTAAGTTATAAGTTATTGAAGGAAGCAAAAGGGAGAAGGGGGAGGAACAATAGAGGCAAGAGGGGCTTTATATAGGGAAAGGGTTGCTTCTGTGGTAGTGTCTTTGAATAAAATATTGCATTATTTTTTTCTTCAATTACGTTTAATATTGAAATTGAATGACCAATGGAACTCTTTCAATGAATATTAGTATAATTTTCACTTCTCCAAGAAAGTGACACGTAATATAACTGGTTAAGGTTTTTTCCTTCTTTCTATTTCGGGTTTTGTTTTTGACTCAAATTTCAGAACCAAAATCTGATTTTTCCTTTACTTTTGGTTCTACATAACATAACCAAATAATAAAAGTATTATAAAGGGGAATATGCCAGCTGCATCAGCATAAAATAGAGGTGGAGGCTCTCGCTAGTTGTCACCGTACAAAAGGAACAACACTATTATTGTTTCCCATTTTTTTTGGTAGAAAATCATGCTAGCTTGATTTTCCTAGCTAACCATGTCCACATTTTAAACATGATTAAATATAGAAAGTTTTTAAAATAGTGCATGTCTTTAATAATGGTGCTTTATGTTCGCATCCCATTTCATTCTCATTCGCATATGACACTTGTTTAAAAGAATAACATAGGACCCAATTCGTATATCCTGCAACAAAAAATAGTTGCAAAATCTACATTATTGCAAAATGCCATTATTGGAGACAAGTTCAATCTTATTTAAAGATTCATCATAATTCACGCAGTTTTGGATGAGATTAAAAAAAATGTCAGAAGAAATTTTTGTAGTATTTAAAAAATCGTGAAGTAGATTATCTAACTTGTACCACTAGTGTATGTAAACAAAGAATCTATATAAGCTGCGTAATATTTGAGTCAATTTTATATGCAAAGATAAATATAAAAATGCACCATCTCTTAATTGAGCGTTATCTAACAGATCAACATGAACCATACTTACATATATACCAATGTTAATGTGCACATGCAAACTCTCCTTTTAAAAGTGTTTCCATCCTTTAAATGTAGAATAGAAAACAATTTTATAGACTAAGTTATATGAACAAAACATCTCATGAAATTGACAAACTTGATTGATATCTTTCTCGTGTAGATTGCAAAAAATATTGAGAATTTTAGCTTTTTACCATCCTAAATGGTGAGAAATCCTTGAATTTCTAACCCTTAAAATTTCCAAAACCAAGCCAGACTCGCCTTATTCTTCTTATTGCATCAACCGCACCAAACTCACATTATTAATCCAGTTCCAAAGTTTTAAACTGAGATCGCGATCACATTGCAATTAAAAAAGTTGCGAATAATTCAAACAAATAGGGATGATGTCATTATAAATAATTGTGGTTGCGATACAGGTGTAAAGATGTTGAAAAATCTTAATGCTGCTATCCTAATTATGGTGAGACAATGCAATTTAAAACCATGCCTCAGTCATTGGTTTGCTCTTTTTGCAAGCTTCATTTTCGCCTCCCACCAAGATCATACTCTTAACTTAAGCATGCAAATTAAAGTCCTCAGATTTTTTCCTTGAAAACATCATAATGCAAGAATTAATGTTTTTTTAGGGTGGCTCATACATTTTGTTCCAAAGCCATCAAGACACCTAGCCCACTTGGAGTCCATAAAAAATTGTTCCACCTCATCTTGTTGGCTTGTTCATGATGCATTTCTCTTTCATTTTCACATTTCTTGAAATTGAGCTTCCCAATCTGCCCGTGTTACTTAACCTCTTGTGATATTTTAGATCTTAATATAATTAAGTAATTTGAAGGAGGCTAGGGACACATGGATTTGTTGGAAAAACAATCGAGACACCTAGCCCATGGTATTGAGTTGCCCCACAAAATATCATCTCCCCTAGTTCATGCACGGTGAATTTCTCTTTCATTTTCCCATTTACTTTAAATTATATAATCAAGCATCCGAATCTTCCTTTAATATCTTAACCTCTAATGAAATTCCAGATCGTATTATAATTGAGTTGTTTAAAAAGATTATTAAGTCAGAAATCTAACTCGATTAATTAAGTTATTAAGTTAGATGTATAAATTTTTTAATATTTGTGTTTAATTTCTGTGGATAATTTTTTTTATTAAATTGGGCAGATGCTTATCATTTTTTATGCATATTAGATGCTAGTCATAATTCTACTCATTAACACCCTACAAGCTCTTCACTATATTTTCTTTGCTGGATCAAGCTCTTCATTATCTATATAGTAGATTATAATTGAAATAATTATTCTTCTTACAACTTTTTTTTTTTACTGCAATTATTTCTTTCTTTTTACATGTTATGATCAATTCTTAAGATCCCTTTATTCTCAAATGTTCAAATAAAATTTTTGATTAGCATTTACAATATTTAGGAATAATTGAAGAGTCTATTTGTTTTATGATGTTTTTTTAAATAATTATAATAAAAACGCTAATACATAAATTATTTAAATATTTTTTTAATATGGTTTATATAACGAAATCAGGAAAAAAATAAAAATATTATTATTGTTGTTATATACACACTATTAAATAATTTATTTTATGTTTGCATAAGTGTAATATCTATTATGCTTATTTACCTGTTTATCATATTATTTTATGTTATTAAATATTAATTAATGTTTCCATGTTTAGCAAGTTATAAAGGAATATAAAAACTAAAGAGGGAAGTAATTTCTAAAATTGAATAGTTTTAGTATAGGGCAGTGTAATCATAATGTTGCACTATATGTGCTATAATTTTATTCTAAATCTTAAAAATATAATAAGAATAACATTTTTTTATGAAATAAAATAGGATTTATTAATTGTGAATATTTTTTTTCTTTTTATTACAGTAAGATTCATGTTGATGTTAATATATCAATAAAATAAATTCAACGTATATTATTAGAAAAATAATAAATAAATAATTCTTGAATATATATATATATATATATATATATATATATATATATATATATAAAATAGATAAAGTCATATATAGTATGTATCTTATTTAATATAGTATTTTTTTATTCTTAAATGATTATTATATAATGAAGAATATTTAATTTTTTTGTTTATTAATAATTCTGCCAACTTTTTCGCATTTCTCTATTATTATTATTATTATTATTATTATTATTATTATTATTATTATTATTATTTACGTGAGTTACTGACTGTTATATTAAAGGAAAGTTAATTAACATTCGGGCAAAGCACGGGCATATTTATCCAGTTCTTCTTCATTTTCTTCCTATTCTTTTATTTGGGTTTCTAATTAAAATATCAATTTCCCTTAATTTACTTCCTAATTTTTAATCTTTATAATTAATAAGAGTAAAAACTGATATCCGCCTTTTTTACACTTTACTTCACACGGAAGCAAACAAAATGGATGCAAAAAATGGCGAATTGGATTATTTCATATTAAAATTCCAGTCTCTCTCTCTCTCTCTCTCTCTCTCTCTCTCTCTCTCTCTCTCTCTCTCTCTCTCTCTCTCTCTCTCTCTCTCTATATATATATATATATATATATATATATATATATATATATATATATAAGCTAGAAAATAAATAAATCGATGTAATTACATCTCTTCTCCAGATTGGTTATATTTAAAATTGTTTACATAGAATTTGTTGAAAATTTAGCTTTTATTCTTTTCATTTTACTCGTGATTTTGAAAAGTATTATTCTGTCAATAGGTAATTTTAATTAATTCGTAGTATTCAAAATTCAAAAGTAATAAATGTCAAAAAAAAGTTATATTTCCTCCGTTTCTTTTTATTTGTGGTTTAATAAAAACAATAAATTTTCTTAATTCAAAATTGTGGACTTTTCTATTGGCTTAAATGTAATTTTGATTCCTCTATTTTAAACTTGAAATATTTGGTTCTCTTATTTTAAAAAATTGATAATTTTGATCATCTATTTCAAAATATAAACATTTGATCCCTATATTTTACAAAATTTATAATTTTGGTTTAATATTTAATTTTACTTATATCTTATTTCTTTTATTTCTTATTTTATAATTATTTAAATCATTTTTTGATAGCACCTTAAATGAATAGGTTAGATTTAAGATTCAATTGGATTAAAAGAAAAAAATAGATAAAATTGAGAATTTGATCAAAATTGAAAATTTTCTAAAATAAAAGAATTAAAATCATAAATTTTTTAAAATAAAAGAAATGAATATTTCTATTTTGAAACGAGAGAATTAAATTCATAAATTTTTTAAAATAGAATGATAAAATATTTCAATTTTAAAATAGAAAAATCAAAATTATGGAATAAATAAAGGAGTCTGTAAGCCTAAAGCTTTTTTTATTACAACTTTTTCTTTTTATCTTACAATAAATGTATATATAAATTAGTTAAAGATAAAAAGAGTATAATTGATAAAGGAATAATAAAATAATGTGATATTAATTAAAATTTGTGAAAATAAATAAATAAAAATATTTTTTCAAAAATTCAACAGTTAAAAAGGAACGAAAGAATAACTCAAATGAATTTTACTCAAATCAGTGCAGTTATGTAACTCATACTTTAATTGTTTCTAAATTCCGTTTTTCGTAAGAAAATTTTACAATCTTAAAAAGTGACATCATCATAATATAACTCCATAGGAGTTTCAAGGAAGAAAAAGAAAATGTTTGTACTATTTTAATTTTTAAACATCTTTGTGACTAAAAACAACGTAAGATAGCATCAACTGCCCTTTTTTAATGCTTTTAATAACCCTTTTTTATGTTGGCTACAATTTTCCTTTTCTTTAGCGGATGTGAAGCAAGTGCACATGCAATAAAGGGAGGAAAAGAGAACACAAAATAAATTTCGCACCTGCTCATCATGAACTTGTGTCCACAAATTCCTTGGCATAGCACAATCACAACACATGGTCAATATTCAACCTCTTGAATCCTTCAATGTTAATTGCGGCACTGCCCCTAAAAATAGAAGTTACTTCTTTGTCATAACAACTGTAAGCCACCTATGTAGATGACATGGCGGAACAAAACAATAATCTTAAACTAGAATAATAATATGTTAATTAATCATATATAATATTATAATCACTTACCGTTTTGCGTATAGGACTCCTACTGGGCTTTAAAATGTGTGTTGCAAACCTAGAAATAGGGTGGTGACAAAACCAAGTCGTATACAGCTCAATGTAACATGAACACTAGCATTACAAATTTGGGGCATTGAACTTTGATAAAGAATGCGAGTGTGGAGTGTCCATGGTTTTTTCCTACTAATGGTTTGGGTTAAGCAAAGATATTTTGGGGTATTTTGGTCTAAGGAAAAAGAATTGTACTGGTTACATAAACCATGATCACTCACTAGACACTTCTGGATGCTTGGTGCACGTAAGTGGACTTTTAACGAACACCTTACAGCTAATAAGAGCTCCACTTTCAATGTCCTTTCTGTTAGAGGACAAAAGTTACGGTTTCGGCAATCAGATAAATGATGAAGATCTTTTTGTAGTTTTCCTAGTACAACATCAAAATGTACTAGAATAAACAGAGAAATTAATCACATGCCTGCCTTTTTTCTTTAGAAAAAATAATAATTTTGGTTACACCTTTTGTGACGATCAAAATAAAGTATATGGTCGATCGGTAAAATATTTTAAGGTTTGATAACGAGGCCGTATGATACGATTTTTATTTTTAAACTCTTTGATCCTTCTGGGAAGGACACCAAGTCAACAAGGGCTACTCAGTTGTTTTAATTTACTATTTTAATTTGATCTTTAACATCAACGTAATTGTTCTTGAATAGCACTGAATAATTTATCCTAGATGACGTAGTTACAATATTCATTTTGTTTTCCTCGAAAGATCTAAGGCATGTGTTTGGTTAGTTAGGAGGAAACTCACATTAGAGTTTCATTATAAGAATATTTTTCATTTTTTTATGAGTAGAATATTTTTCATTTTATCACATCCTAATTCTTGTAAATTATCTTGAAGATACGTTTCATATCTCAAATCTGAATGGTTGATTTTTTTTTTTTTTTTACCCTTGTTCTTAACCTTTCTAAGAACTTTTTAGCAAAGCAAAATTAAAAAAAAAAATAAAAATCCTTCAGACGTACATTTCTAAGACCAATAACAGTTAAGAATTTAGATTCAAGGAACTGTTTTCAGTTTTTTCCTTAACTCTTTTTTTAGAAAAATATTTTAAAACTAATAACACAGCTTAGAATATATAACTTTCTGATAAAATTTTGTTAGTTCTACATTATTAATTCGGTGAAAGACAAACAAAATATTACAGGGCAAGAGATGATTCGAGATTCCAACTATAAGATCCACAAATTTGTTTATGTATCGGTAGAAAGAGATCCACAAATTTAGATTTTAGTCACGTCTATCTCTTTCTAGAATTTACCACGAAATTTTGCAGAAAGAATTTCAATTTTTTTTTATTAAAAAAATCCTTTAATGTCTTATTTCTTTCATTTTCGTTCTTTTGTTTTTTCCGGGGAGATAAGGCAGAGTAGGGGCAGATCAAATTATGAATTTCCATGTGTTTCGTTTGTGATATCTCATGAAACTGCCAAACTCCGAAGACTAAGATAATTTATTAATCATCTGCCATATGTATATAATCTGAACAACCATTATTTGTTCAACGACCTGCAATGCTGTGCATACACGTATGCCTACAAAAGCCAAAAATCATAAGCAATTGTAGTAATTATCCGATATAAATCCATCTTGCAATATGAGAGCAAGATGTCTGTGTCCATGATTGCATAATTATCTTGAGAATTTTAGACTAAGCCCTTTATGATTGAGGGGTTGTGAAGTACAAGATGTCTGTGTTCATACTTTTCAATCAATTATTAATTTAGTGATCTTTTGCAATTGTAACACCTCTTATATCTGACCATAGAATAGCTATCCTGTGTTCCAAAAACAGACACTACTAGAAATAGAGCTTTCTACGACACACATTCTAAGACGGTTATCTGGGACCGTCTTAGAATGTGGCGCGGTGACAAACTTGTAATTAAGATACTCGAAATTTCTTTTTACAACACACATTTTAAGACGGTTGTCAATAACCGCCTTAGAATATACTTAGGTGGCAATTTTGTAATTATTGACAAAAACAACAAGGACGGGTTTAAGAGAAAACCGCCTTCGTTTCGTTTCTAGGAATTAATTACCATGTGTGCAGGGCCAGCTTGACGTTCAGCCTTCTTCCTCTCACACACACTCTCTCTACTAAAGTCGCAAACACAAACACTTTGTGAAGTGAAGCAATGGAGTTTCAGATTTAGATCTCGTGCTAAATCATCGATCCGAGAGAGAGAAAGAGAGAGGTGTTGGATTATTGATTCGCCGAAGCATTTGAGGGTTTATCACACACCATTCTCAAACCCTTCGTCAATCAGACGAAAACCAAAAAATGCAAACTTCTTCGTCAATCTCCACAACATGACCAGCAGTGTGATTCTCAGAAGATCCTCTTCCGTAATCTCGCGCCGCTTCTTCGCCGCTCTTGCCTCCATCGAGCCGCTTCCTCACAGGTTCCCCGCCGACAAGTATGGTGTCTCCGACGACGGATCCCGAACCATTCACACGAAGCCCGGACCGTTGAATTTCCACGCGTCGGCGGTTCCTCGTGCGGCGCAGTTCGCCGTCTAGCGCGATTACTCTAACTACGAGGAGGTTAGCGGCGCGAATAGTGACGAAGGACTAGAGATTGCGAATCTTGGGATGGATACGTAGATCGTAGATGCTCTGGCCAAGAAAGGGATTGCAAAGCTCTTCCCCATTCAGGTAATGTCTATTTGCTGTGTTCATTAGTTTTCGTTGGGAAAAATTATGACTTCTTTTTTGTTAATAGGTTTTTTGCTTTGTTAATTGATGTTGCGAGGTTCATGTCTAGTTTTTTATTATGCCATCAGGGGACAGAGATGGTTATATGAGTGATCCTGGGCATGATCTAAATGAAAGGGTTAGGGAGCTTTATTGTTTATAATTTTTTACTTTTTGTCAACATGGTGAGGATCGTATGGCTAAGCTTTTTGAACTGGTATCCGCAGGGTTCTGTTTCTTCCTTAAATGCACATAGGGAGTCTGTTTTTGGTAAGCTTCAAAGGATAAATAAATTGTTCCTATCTGTGTTTGAAATTAGTTTCCCTGAGGTTGGATTTATGAACAGCTTAATTGGAAATGATCGAAGCTCAATTTGATGTTTGGCTTAGGCAAAGCCCTCAGTGATTTGGAAATCCAGTACACCTCTGTTTCAAATTCTTGTTAAATCAGTCTTATATGTGAATAATATCAAGACAACACTCATTAATTGACTATTCTGCACACACGAGATATTCTGCATTACCTATCTATTTGTATTGAATATACTCTTAGTTTGTAATATGTCACTTCCCTTGAAACAATCATACTAGTTTCTATTCCTGTTCCATCTTTTTCAATGTTCTTGTTTGCTATTTTATTATGTTTAATGATGCTGTTATGAAGTATATGTCAGAGCTTTTACAAGAAAGGAAGCTCAGAAGCTGTAATGTCCTAAAAGTTATGGACGAAGCAAATTAAATTTTGAGGTGATGTCTTTTTAAAATTAATATTTCATTTCATTTGTAGTATTACTTTTATTTGTGCGTGCTTTCTTTTCCCATCTTCATGTGTGCTTTCTTTTATTTGTGAGAAAGATGAAGGAGTATGATATTGATGGCACATGAGGTACGACCTCAATCCTAATCTCTCTCATTATCTAATGCTGATTAATTTCCTGCCTTGCCAACTGTCCTTTGAATCTTTTCTTTTAATCAATAAATATTAATTATTCATTTTTGTTAAAAAAATTAATTTATGATTTTTTTCTTATTTTCTTTTTTAGAGGTGAATCAACCTTATATTTTTATTTCATGGAAGCCAATCTTAGTATTATTCTCTCATATCATAATCTCCTTTATCAATCATTTCATGCATATTTTTTTCTTTTATTATTAAATCAGTCTTATAATTTTAGTGCCTGAACTTATATTGTTCTTTCACATCATAATCTCCTAAGGTTGGCCTCTATGTCTGGCTTTGCTTCTGCTCTATTCGGGATTCTAGAGAAAGTGCATTGGTGTTTATGCTGTACTGGACACACCGCAGAAACAATAAATAAATAATGTTGGCTTCTATGTCTGGCTTTACTTCTGCTGTAAAATTTGTTTAATGTTTTGCATACTTGCCTTTTCTTTTAGGTAGTCATTGATGTTATGTTTATTAGTGTATGTTGAATTATTTTGTACAAAGACTTGTTTTTTATAGTTGGGAATTAGGAGAAATTTATTACAAAGAACTGCCAATTTCAAGCTTTCATGCTGTCCATTTTTCTCTAATTTTAGGCAAAATTAGTTGTGATATTCTTTTTGAGCTTCAAAAGGTGTGAGCATTATTTTTTTAAAGTTCTGTAAGAAAAAGACTAACTAGTTAGACTGGTTGAATTGTGAACTGGTTCAGTTCCAGATTTCTTGTAATGAATATCATTTATCCTTTGTTATTTTGTGTTCCTGGTTATAATGTCCATTTATATCATGTCACTAGGTCCTTTCTAGATTTTTTTGCTGAAGCATTATCCCCTCTAGATATCTACGAGACATATATCTGGGTTGTTATCAATGTATATTTTTAATATATATATATATATATGGATATATAAAATTGTAATTGAGCCAAACCAACTCCCTTTCAGGGGTGCCCTCTAGGGACTGGGAAGACTCAGACCATACTTGGGATTCTAAGTACACCATTTTGCATGCTACTCCTACAAGAATGCATTCAAAGTAAGTATAATATTTTTACATATTTCTGTAGTCTTCTATGTCTAAAAATTCTGTTTATGGTTTTCATTTTTGTCTTGAGCAAAGCATTATAAGAGTGTGCCTGGTAGAGGTGAGATTTTGAAGCATTTTTTGCTTCTACCAAGCAATTTATGGTCACATTATTATTATAAGAGTGCCAGCTAGTCGTATTGTTCCCAAAATTACATTTGCTAGCACAGCTAGTCGTAATGTTTCATCAAGAACATGCGTAGGAATTTTTCTACTTTGTAATTATGTAGTAATTTCTTTTAAGAAAATAATTATGTATAACTTATTTATTTAATCATTATTATCTTTTGTCAATTATTATTATTATCATTTTTTAAGAGTCAATTAATACATAATATTTTAAATAATTTTTAGTCATTTAATTTTTAATATTTTAAATAATCATATGTTTTATGAGTTTAATGTCTATGGCTAAATAATTAGATTGAAATCAAGTTCAGGATTCTAAGTAGCATGATATTCTGCAATGGCTTTGTTGGTGAACTAATATGTTTTTTTGTTTCTTTTTCAAATTTTGAAGTTATGTACTTAGTTGGGGATGATATATTTTTTTTTATTTCTTGAATTCTTGTTTAGGGGAGTTGTACTTGCCTGCAGCCCAATAGATGCAGCCTTGGTGGCTACTGCAGGCGGTGATGACAGACGATTTCTCAGGAAGATTGGCCAAGGGGATTGGGCTTTTGAGCTTCAAGGTATTTGCATGACACTAAAGTTAGTGATGGATTAATATTTTTCCATTTATCACCAATGTCAAAATATTTGGTAAAATCAAGATAATGGAGGCAATACATTATAGAGAGGTAGACTTAATCTATCACATTTAAGACGTTGCAATGTGATTGTGTTATAAATTTTTATTTTTATTCTTGAATTAATCTAAAAATATCTCTTAGACAAATGTTAGTTTTATAATATTTTATACAAAAGGCTACAGAAATAAAAACAAAAGAAAGATAAAAACATGTGATGGGTTGAATAGTATGACAAAAACATGTGATGGGCAGAATATATATATATATATATATATATATATATATATATATATATATATATATATATAAACATGATGTGTTAATTAAGGAGTCCTCTCTGTAATCCCAAGAATATTTGGGCCAATACGACTTATGCTTCTTTTTGTAAAAAAAATTATTGTGATATGGTTGCTTGTGCACGCTAAATCTTGTTTTGGTTGGCAAGTGTTATCTCTTAAGTTTTGGTATTTTTTTGTGACTGCTTGCCATGTTTAGATTCTATGGTTAATGCAAAGTTAATTGTCTACTGCACGTATCATTATATCTTGATTGTATTCAATTGGTTTAGGAACTACCTTTCTTTTGTATTAATACAAGAACTCTTTGTTACTTAGGAACTACTGCAAAGTTAATCTTCTAATTATTTATTAGTGTAACTACTAAACGCGTTAATGTTTTAAATTCAAAGTATTTAGTTGCGTTAATCTTCTAATTATTTTAATAATATTTTTTATTAAATATATATTAATTTATATAAGTTTGGTAAAACCTTTGTAATATTCTAAATATAATTTACAGGTTTTAAAATATTTATTTATTTTAAATTTTAATTATAATATAATTTATAAATTTCAACTATTTAATTATTAAAAATAAAAAATTATAGTTGTCTAAAATTAATATTTATCCCTCATTCCCTTGTAATAGACAACCAATATTTAATTGAAAAACAAGAAAATATAATAATTAAAACCGAGGCACATCAAGCATGTGAGCATAACTTGATTGAGTTTGTTTTTTTTAGCTTTCTTTTTTAATGTTGGATATCGTATATGAGTTGTCTTGTTTTATGCATTTCAAGTGTTTGATAAATTTCCAGAGTGGCCATAAGTATTTTTTGTTATATTTTGAAAAATGCTTATATGGATTGATTAATGATTTCTTAATGGATCTTTAGATCTGTAAGCTAATGCAGATTAACTTTGATTCTTTGTTTGATTATTGTCGGACAAGTGTCTGCCCCTTATACATTGCTGGGACACTTTTGAGAAAAATACTTCTAATCTCACACTTCCTATCAAGGATCACCTTTGTCAAGAAAATTACACTTTGGGCTTGAAGTGTGCAGAATGCATAGGTTTCTTATATTGTGAAGAATAAAAGGTTTTGTTATATTGTTTGACATTATTGTGTTGTAGCCCATTAATTTTCTTTCTGCTTTGACATCATGTAATGAACCAACTCTCCAATAGGCGTTAGGCTTTAATTATTTAGTGAATTCTCATGAAAGGTTCTTTATTTAACACTTGTATTGTGTGTTGTTTTCTTTATTGTAGGAGGCTGGTAAGAAGTCCCTGGAAAAAGCTACTGAGCGTGTGAGATGCCTTGAGGATGATTTAGCAAAGTCTAGGTAAGGTTTCAAATTTGCTATATTTTCAGAAAAATATTGCATCGGTGTTCATAATTTTTTTAGAAACATGATTGCTATAAGTAATTCTAGATTTCTTATAAATACTACCATCATGATCACACTCAGCCTTTAAACTACATTATTTTGCCATATTTTATGAATTGGGGGGAAAATTTTCATGAAAACAAATTTTTAAGAACAAAATTTGCTACATTGTAAAACTTTAAGAGTAAAAAATACAGTTAATTTTTTTTTTCGTTCATGACTTAATGTAACACCCTAAATTTTTCTTCTCACTTATCTCATTCTTAGAATCATCGATTTGTTTCATCGAATTAGGTGGATGTGAATGGTGACATTGCTAACTTGGCACTCTACTGCACATCCATGTCAGCATTTCTATTAAATATTGAATGTTAATTTAACGAATTGCACACTTAAAATAGTGGGAGGATCAAATTCACAAAAAAAAAAAATGGGGGAGGGGGGGGGACCAAATTCAAAGATAGTAATGAGACCAAAAGTGTAATTAAGTCAATAATTAATCTGGTAAAATTGATATATGATGGAAATACTTATCCTGTATTCATGAATAGCTTGCAATATGGACTGTGGATAACTTTCTTGTTGGAACTTGATATCTTTTTATATCATAAATCATCTGCAGAAACAGAATAAATGAGTTGCATGAGAAATATTTTGAAGCACTTTTTATCAGAGATGCAAAATGTTTGTTTGTGCTTGAGACTTTTTGTGCATGGCTCCTATCATATCTTCATTCTATTAATTCTTTTATCTTCAAATTACGTAAGCTACTTATTTAGAAAATTGTTAGAGCAGTACCACTTGTGACCTTGTTAGGTTGGCATAGCAGGTAAATCAATCTTCATCATATTATTGTCTTCTATTTCTCAAGTAGCTATTGTCTTGTGTTTGTCAATTTTTCTCTCTGCATCCCATGGATAACTTCCTAAAGTTTATTGATTTCACATATACTATATTGAGTTCTTTCACAATTTGTGATGGATCTTTGAGTAAAAAATTGAACTTTAATGGTTCCACTGTAATTACCGGATGCAGAAATTCTAAATTTTTATGTATGTTATTTTGTGTTCAAGCATTGCACTATGACATCATTTAATCTGTGTAGTTTATCCAATCTACAGGGGAAAGACTTTTGCTTCAAATCAATTTTTAGTGTAGTATTAGTTAAAGATATTTTAAGAAATAACCAAAAATATTACAAAAAATAAAACCACCCCAAAAAAATTATAAAAAAAATACTGAATTTTCTAAGACGGTTATGATAAAAATCGTCTTAGAAAGAGAGACATACTAAAACGGTTGTTGAAAAACCGTCTTAATATGTCATTCATGAACTTGAGAATCTAAGACGGTTATGGTAAAAACCGCCTTAAAATAGAAGCTATACTACAACGGTTGCTAGATAACCGTTTTAGTATGTCTAGCTTTCTAAGACGGTTTTTGTCATAACCGTCTTAGAATCTCAAGTCCAAGAATGACATTTTAAGACGGTTATCCAACAACCGTCTTAGTATGTCTTGCTTTCTAAGACGATTTCTCTAATAACCGTCTTTGATGAGTAACATATTCTAAGACGATTATTTGAATAACCGTCTTGAAAAACCTACTATATAAAGACGTTTCAAAAACCGTCGTTGTATATATTTAAACATTTTACGACACTGGCATCTACGACGGTTAAAAACCGTCGTAAAATGTCCAAATCAACCGACTTAAAAAATTACTTTTGTAGTAGTGAGAATATTTCATATTGCTTCCATGTATAGAATATATGATGCAACATAACCCCCTAAAAAATATTTTTCCTGTGTTGAGTGGTTGAAAACTTGGACCCTGTGACAGCTAGCTATGTGTTTGTGTTTATTTTATATTTTGGTAGCGATCAAATTTTACATTGCTTATGATCGAGGCCAAGGATACACTACTACATATATATGACTTTTATCAATATTTTTATTCTAACACTTAATTAAAATATTGTTAAAAGTCTTTGGTCACATTCAAAAAATATTTTCAAATTATAAATAAATATTACTAATATATTTTTGTGACATTTTATCAAATATTATATATAGTCTATGCCGCTAAAACCTACAAATATTACAAAAAGACTTTAACAACATGGGTTATACTTAATATCTTATAAATATTAGAAAAATATATTTAACATTTATTTATAATTTTATAATATTTTTCAAATATTATTAAAAGTTTTTAATAATATTTTTATTAAATATTAGATAAAAAATATTACTAAAAATCACATGTGTAGTAGTGATAGTGTAGATACACTCTCCTCTCTTAACCAACCAAATGCTTTTTACTAAAGACAATATCATAAGGAATCCATTGAATACTAAAACAGATAATAATGGTGGTGATTCTAATGAGTCTTACAAACTTGAAGTTGAAAGATATTTTTTTTATTGTTGTATAAAATAAAATATACTAGACTGTGCCGTCAATAATTAAGTGAAAATGACAATCCTAAATGGTAGATCTTGGTGCGTCTTCTTCCCATATTTAATTCATTGGGAGCAAATAATTGGAACCAAAGATTACATGCCATGGAAAAGTACAACTTAAGTAGATGAAAGCTGGAAAGGGAAAAATGGAGGGAAGACTCTTGTTTAGTGATTCTTTCTGTGTCACTGAATCCTTAAAATATATATATAGAGGATGGTTACGTATTTGTCAAAACAATGGCACTTGCCGTGGGATGTGGGCTACTCTTTGTTGTGCGTCTTTGAAAGCTCCATTTCAGTCTCTCCCTCCCTCAATAAATCCAACCACCTGGGCTGGCTGTGATTGTGACATGCCATTTTTAAATTTCATTCTCATCATTATTGTTAATAAAGCTATTAGCTTTGCTAAATTTGTTGCAACAAACTCATTTGTTGCACTGGTGTAGCAGCCTAATTAAAGGTTGTTTATAAATTGTAAATTTGAAATGTCTACACCATATATTTTTAGAGAGGAACGAAGAATGTTAAGTATGGTTAAGTTTCTAACTAAAAATTGGTTTCATAATTGATTACTTAAAAGATCGGAACTTTGTGAAGACTTTTTGGAAACTCATTGCTCAGAAAGCCAAAGGTCCTGATTAATGTAGTTATAAAAAATTGTAAAATTAGACATGATGTTAATAAACAATCATTAAATATATGTTTTTTAGAGAAGATTAAATATATCTTTAATTAATGTAAATATAATTAAATTAAATTTTATTCTTTAAATTTTTTGTTTGTTTTTGGTTTCGTATATTTTAAAATTTCTGAAAATGATTTCTAATTTTGTTTAATAGTGAGGTGACATGTATTTGCTACATCAACACCCATTTTGAAACTTACATTTAGATATATGTCATGTATTAGCAAGTGGTAATATAAAGTATTTCCTTTGAGAAAAGTAATGATTATTAGCTATGCTAATTAAGTTTGTTTCAACGTATATTCATTTGTTGCATTGGTGTAGCAGCCTAGTTGATTTTGTTTATAAATTGTAAAATTGGGTAGAACTCGTTAAAGTCACGCATATAAATATATTTTTAGTCTATGTAAATATAGTTATATATTTAATTTTATTCTTTAATTTTCATTTAATGACTGAAATTAAATTTATCCATATTTACAGGAATAAAAAATATTGCATAAAAAAGAATATAAAAATATATTCTATTGAAATAATTTTATATTATTGATGTCACTTAATTTTTTTAGACTCAAAACTAGTCTTATTGCACTAACAATCTGAAATGCTGTTGTACCCAACAGCACGTGATCGGTGGTGGTAAAACTGAATTGCAATTTTAGTTGAACTTTACTTACAACAATAAAGGTTCAAATTCAAATCCTCTAATTGACATTCTTAAAAATAGTTTCACCTAAACATCAATTTAAGAATTAGTCTCGCATGTAGTTGATCTGTGGAAATGGCTAAAAGAAAAACAGAAATAATGCGTATAAGTGAAAAAGGTTGACATGTCACTTTGTTCAGAAGATTCTCTATTTAGTTTCACTTCAACATATATGCTAATTATTGGAGCTCTTCAGCCTCCAGTACTAAACGATTCTTAGTGAGGAAGAATACGAAAAGGTAAAAGGGGATTTGGCTTCGGTAGTTGTAGTTGATTGACTGAGAAAGCTACAGCATGTGATGTGGAAAGCAATTAAATATTTTAAATGCCATAACTTGACAATATAATATTTTACTTTTACTTTTGTTTTGTGCAACTGGGGGTTCTTAGATTTCATATATTACATTACACATCAGGCAATTGATTTTGTGGATTTTGGTTTCACTTTCTAGTGAAGAGTCCAAAATAATTAATGAAAAAAACTTGTAACAATAAATACTAAATAGATTTAATAATTACCGCACAATTCGAGAAAACTTACGTTTGATTCTCTATGTGTATGTAATTTTTTTATTTGTGACGGTCACGTATTATAATTAAAATTAATCTTTAAATTAATGGATTGAAGGCTATTAGTAGTCTTTTAACCCAGAAAAAAAAAATTACTGCACAATTGAAAGACGTAAAATTTTAAAGGTGGTTTATCGTTTTCATTGTGGACCTAATACGTGGCTAAATTCGTTTGGTGATTACAATGTTGACCCTGCAAAGACCAATAATAGAGAACACAAAACAAAAAATCGAATAAATCGTTTATTTTTATCTTCGTATAGTCAATAGTATTAATATGATGTATAGAACAAATTTTCATTTGTCATCAACACCACTTTCAACTTGCCAACCCTTCCTAAAAGTAGAATTATATAAATAAATAAATATAAGCAGTAGTGAGTGGGTTGATACCTAGCTTCTTTGTTTTGGTCAAATAACTTGACTAAACACGCATGATAACTCTCCACCGTGGGGGTTAAAGCCTCACCCTCTAGATAAGATCGAGTAAGTACGAAGTAGCCCCCAAAAGCACGCTTGGCCAGTGTACCCTTTAGCTTTTTCTTTTCCTTTTTTTTTTTTCCTTTTCCTCTCTAGCTCTCTAAATTTCTTAATAAAAGTTTAAGTGAAGGTTCAATTCACTCATGTTAGAAAAGTCCAACAACTTTGAGAATTCATAATAAAATTACGTACTACTTTCTGATGAGGGTACTGAAATTAAAGTGCTGGTTTTGCGGTAATAGACGGCCGAAGATGTGAATCAACCCATAGTTGATCGTTTTACGTTATGTTTGGTTTTTTGTTTGAGTTTGTAGAATAAACTCTCTTTGGTGACATGTTTACCCCAAACATGTTTGAAGGCAGACTTATGGTGATCAAGTATGAGAATTTATGTATGATACATAATTTTTTTAATCATTGGATTAATTTTACTTCAAAATCACTAAGGTCCATATGTCGCATCATATACCTTCTCATCCCTCTCTTGTTCCCTAATCTCTTCCCCTCCTTTCAATCCTCCCTCCCCCTCATCCCCCTCCTCTCACCACCTCCCTCCACCTCATCAATGCTTACCACCACAATCTTTCCATGATTCCATCACTCTCTCCACAAACCCTTTGGGCAACCACTTTTCTCTACACTTCGAATTTATATCAAACCTAACTAATGGCCTCAACCCAAAGGAAACTCTTTCTGCACCGCTTCAACGCCTTCCCTAATTCCTTCATCTATGAATTAGAGATCGTGTTCATCAATTTGAAGCACACGAACAACACTGATTTGAGGGTTTCGCACTGTGTAACACCTTAAAATCCTTTTTTTTCTTCTGAAATATTGCTTTAAAATTGTATAAATAATAAATATTGTGAAATACATGTCATTAAATCTAGTTTCTATTTCTAAGTTTTTAAAGTATCTCAAATTATTTTTTTCTAAGAAAAGAAGGAACACATATACATATATATGTTGCGCTTGATTAAAACATGTACGTATAATTCAAATGTCCGTGAATAAAGGGTATTGTCAAAACACATTTTCTATTTAAAAACCATTTCAAAAGTTGATGTTGCCATTTTTTTCCACCTTTACATGACACTAAAAAACAACTTGTAAAGAATTAACTTGCACAAAACTAAATACTGATAAACCGAAAGAAATACATAATCATACATAATTACCCTCTATGGCCCTTAAGATAAACATAGATGTACGAAAGTCACTACAATTGTTAACAAGAAAAAAAAATTCATCGCCCCTCAAAATATTACATAGTATCACCAAAAGGTTTAATACAACAAAATATCACAACAATGAGTATAGAAAATCTTCTCACTCCAAATATACATAAAAAAGGGGAAACAATCCTACACTGAGAGCAGTCACTACCCAAGACCTACAAGTGATACGTAGTGTGTGCCTCTACGGTGATCAGTGGTATCTGGGGCTCATCAAACAGTAAAAGGTGGCGCCAAATGTAATCAAAGTGTGTGTGGAGACTCGTTTCTTCCTCCACTATGTAGTTCTAGCGGTAGCTACTGATCCAAGTGAACATCCTCCGTGGATGCTCCATGACCTCCCCCTGAAATGGTGGTTGCAAGGGTGAGTCTTCCACCACAAACAATAGGCAATAGTAAAACAAAACTAAAACATACAATCTATGTAACCACTACGTGTGGTTATCTAAACAAACAACACTCTCGCATCCTAAGCGTGTAACTATCACACTTAATTCACCATTGGGCCCAATGACTATCACTAATCCTCTCAGGTCTTGATGGTCTTACAAAATCATGTGGATGAAGTCGGGAGTGATCGCTACATACAGATACATCGTACACCGACCCCTCATCTCCCAACTCAAAAAGCATAGTCTTAGAGCTCGTTAGGAGTAGCAAAGTGAGGCCTGTGAGCTACCTATGCTAAATGAGTGCACCAAATGTCGGATAATCACCACTCGCTAATTCCCCTAGGTTCCTCAAATCTCTCTGCCCACTATACCCTAGTGTGTCTTTGTCCATCATCCACTTCCTCAATGTAACCTTACCTTCTCACAGAAGGAAATAGAACCAATGATTCCTTAATCTCTATTCAATCCTCTTGATTGTTGTCGCTACATCACGTGTGTAGCCCTCGTGCTACGTGCATCAATAGACACAAACAAACAAGAAAGATAGCCAATGCCCAGGCCTTCGTACTACTTTCAGGGAACCAATCGTGACCCCTTAAGCAATAAAATCACTTGTCACACAAAAGAATCAAACAACATAACAGCTATAATTATAGCTATCTAGACAAATATAACAAACAATTTGCCAAGGGTCAAACACCCTCAGAACCATAACACATACAGATAAAAATGACAATATGCAGATATATATATATATATATATATATATATATATATATATATATATATATATATATATATATATATTATAAAATAAATTTGCATGTCACAAATATAATTGTTGGAGTTCACACTCGATCTGTCTTATCATTTAGTAATCATAATAAAATACAGACACATATTTCAATAATTTTATCAGCAGAAAATCATCACAATTTCAGAACATGCATCAGTCATTAGATCTTGCAGTTGTTTCAACCATATAATAGAAAATAAATCAGTAGTTTCTGAAAATAATTTATTTTAATAATTTATATGGAGGCATGGATTCCAAAGTTAAGTTATCTATTGTCTAAAATCACCTTGTCACTCAGTTTTTCATAGTTTTGCTCCTAATTTATACAGAGTCAGATTTTCGCAAATCTTATATGCTACCCTACATTTTCAAACCTAAGAAATTGGGTTTTGAGGTAAAAAAATTAATATAAATAGTCCATACTGCTTTAGCTCTCAATCTAAATTCGTGACAAATTTTTCATTTTACTAAATGTCCTTAAACTTGTTTTATTTGTAACTTTTGGTAGGAAACTTCGATTTGGGTGAAACTTTAGGATAACTCTATGTTTTAACATGCAAATAACTCATTTTTGGCATAAAAAACTCAAGGAAAATAGCTCAGCACACAGATTTGGTACATGACAAAAAGCTCGAAAATTTCAAAGTAACAACATGTTCAAGGAAGTTCAACAACAAGCATATGGTTCAAGAGTTTGAAAGACCCCTCTTTCCTTACCTCTGGTAGTCTCCACGAAATTTAGAAGGAAGAACGAGGGAGTTTATGATGCAATCCTACCCCCCAAGGATATTGGATAGAAGACTCCAAGAGGATTGGGCTAGAACTGCTAAAGAAGGTCCTAGGGTTCTCATGAACCTCAAGGTAGATTTCTGAGCCCATGGGCGAAGGTTGGGTCTACTCTTCTTTGTAAATATTAGAATAGGGTTTTCCTTCTTTTGGGCCTTGTATTTTGGCCATTCTAGTAGTATAGGGTTTTAGCCTTGTATTTCAAGGAATTTTGAGTAGTCTTTGTAGTAGGGACTTTTTTGTATTTTCATATATTTTAGCATGGGGTGAGCATAGCTATTATAGGGGGTGTGTATAGCTAAGCTCTAGCTTCTCATCTCAAGGAGGTGAGCTTAGCCATTAGAGGGGTGTGTGTAGCCAAGCTCTAGCTTCTCTACGAATCTTCTCAAGGAAGCTTTTCAAGGAAACTTCTCAAGGAAGTGAGCTTAGTTATTAGAGGGGTGTGTGTAGTAAGCTCTAGCTTCTCAAGGAATTTTCTCAAGGAAGCTTCTCAAGGAAGCTACCTAGGCTATAAATAGAAGCATGTGTAACACTTGTTGTAACTTTGATGAATAAGAGTCTTGTGAGACACACTTCAAAGTTCAACTTCTCTCCCTCTTTTCCTCCTTCAATTTCGTGCTCCCCCCTCCCTCTCTCTGTCTCTCTTTTTCTCTTCCTCCATTGAAGCTTCCTCTCTAAGCTTCTTATCCAAGGCACTCTCTTGGTGGTGAAACTCCTTCTTCCATGGCTTATTCCCTAGTGGATGGCATCTCCTCTCACCTCTTCTCCTTTATCTTCCGCTGCATCTCCATGGTGGAAAATCACCATTGAAGGACCTCATTGAAGCTCAATGATCCAGCCTCCATAGAAGCTTCATAAGCAAGCTTCCATCAGTTTAGATTCAAGTTTCTAACCCTCAAGAGTGCAAAATAAGGTTTTGAAACTACAAGTGAGAATAAAGCAAGAAAATGAAGTGAAAATCAAGCTTAAAGTTGAAAATGGAGGTCATTTACCTAAGCTTGATGGAAAAAGGGCTCTAGAACACTTGGTAAAACATAGAAGAAAATATGGTCTCCTCTTTCTCATAAAGTTGCAGCAAAATGGGAGAACTGGCCTAGACTTTGGCTTTTAAAAACAACACTTATTATAGGTGAAATGCTTGGACCAATGGGATTTCAAGACCTAATCCTTATCTTCTTAATTTAAGCACTTTGAATGACCATTAATATGACTAATTGGCAATTTGGACAACCCTTGAAGTGCTCTGTACGAGCTCAACCATGCCTTATACGACTTCTTGCACTTTTCCAAAACTGACTATAAAATGATAAAGTAGAGTTTTGCAAAAAATGGTAAAAATTGCTTTTGCTAAAACTAACAAATCTTATCCTAATCTTCTAGATTAGTGTGCCAATTTCCTAGATTAGTGTGCTAACTTCCATTGGGATATGTGTACTCAGAGTGAACCTTGCACAGAGTCCACTCAAACAGAAATAAATTACAATGTGATTCAATGCACACACACTCCACTCAAACAGAAATAAATTACAATGTGATTCAATGCACACACACACACACACACACACACACACACACACACACACACACACACACACACACACACACACACACACACACACACACACACACACACCACACACACACACACACACACACACACACACACACACACACACACACACACACACACACACACACACACACACACACACACACACACACACACACACACACACACACACACACACCACACACACACACACACACACACACACACACACACACACACACACACACACACACACACACACACACACACACACACACACACACACCACACACACACACACACACACACACACACACACACACACACACACACACACACACACACACACACACACACACACACACACACACACACACACACACACACACCACACACACACACACACACACACACACCACACACACACACACACACACCACACACACACACACACACACACACACACACACATCATATAATTAGACACTTTAATTAGTCACCAACTAGTTAAACTAAAATTCTATTTTTAAACTAGTTATATAGTCATTTGTGAAAATGCCCTCCACTTTAAATTATTATGACTTAGTTACCCCTTTTCTAATTCTATGAAATCTAGATCACCATTAATCAACCTTAATTATCCCAACTTAATTTCTAACTTTACTTATATTAATTACTAATTTTTCTTTCAAGCTTCTAATTTCTATTTCTAGATCAAAATTCAATTATTAATGTCTAGGTCATTAATGAGTTGACCATACATAGGTATCCTATGGTAACATCTCATTTTTCCATTTCAATAGTCTAGAAACACTACCCAATCACACGACAAAGCAATAACACTGTCTACCACACACATGAAAAATTGGGATGCTACACACTGAGCCATTTCTTATAGAGCCTTGGGTTGATTTCACTGTCTTTTTTGCCTCCCCTCTGCAAGTGCTACCACACCGAGATCCAGTGCACTTGCTTTCTCCCTGTTTTGCAATTCAACTCCTCCTAGTTTCACTTCAACAAGATCAAACCTGGACGTGGCACTTTGTGAGATCTGCGAGCAAAGCTGACGACATTACATATATCACCAACAAGGTCATCGACATTGCACTCACTTGGAGCATTTCAATTTCTAAAAAATGTGATTTAGATCTAAATTTTTGGAGCATTTTTTGTTCGATACGATGTTTGGTTGTTGAATGTTAATCTAGAGATGAGTTTTTGTTATGTTGTGTCATTTTCTATCTTATTCAATTTTATGATTTGGAATTTTGTTGTGTTGAGTTTGTGATTTAGATTTGGGTTTTTATTGTGTTGTGAGTTAATCTAGATCTAAGTTCCTTACTATTATGTTCAGATTTCTTATTTGTTGAAATGGTGAAGGAATTTGGGGAAAAAAAGAGAATGAATGGAGGAGGTTAGGTGGGTGACAGTGGTGCTTGTGGCAGTAGTAGGTGACGACTGATTGCTGATAACAATGGAGGAGCCGTCGGAAATGCCTACAATGGCGACGTGCAAGATAGCGTTGAGGTTCATAGAGAAGGGAGCTAGAGGAAGAATGATACAGTGTGGGAAGTACAATATTCCATAAGTACCAAAGATTAGTCTAAGAGTTAAAAAAATTTGTACACCATACTCAATCCTCATACTTGACCACGACAACCAGTGCCATGTTTGAACATGACAATTTTATCAAGAAACTCATGTATGTAGAAGTGATACTTGAATTTTGTTGCAAACTTATTTGATTTAAATTTAAGTTTGCAAACTTTAATCAAAACATGTACCAAATACGACTTGAGTTATTTTTCCAAATTCATTTTACAAACTTAAAGTTGACCCTAAACTTAAGTTTGTAAATTTTAATCCAAACATCCAATTAATATGTTTTGAAAACTGATTTTCATGGCTAGCTTTTTTGGGTATTGTATGAATGGAAAATTAACTTCTATAGTTCATAGAGAATAATCTCCTTCGAGTAATCTAAAGACACTAAAGGCTTGTTATTCCTTCTCAATTATGTTTATTTTTACATATAAAAATTAGGATTCAAATCTCTTACCACTTGCTTAACAGACTTAAGCTTATCATTACTCGAATTCACTTGGCGTTAATTTCATGGCTAGTTGACATGCAGTTGCGAAACCGCGTGGTTTAATTATGGAGAATATTTTTTTCCGATAACCGCACAGAATCTAACAAGTTGTTCAATCATGAGAAAAATCCACTTCCCAACACTTGTGACTGGTATGGAATTTAGAAGTTCCCTTATAGCTTTCGCACATGGTCTAAACCTATTATAGAATACCAAACCTGGTTAAAAAAGAGTCTTGACTTCCTACAAGTATGCATGAAAGCAATGAGGAATTTATGACATGATTATGTTGTCAGTCGTTGATATGCGCTAGTCGCAGGATGTGTTGATCAAAATCCTAGGGTTTCAGTCAATGACTATCAACGGATTCATTCTTCCAAAGACTATGGTTGTCCTAACCTTGTTGATGTGGTGGTTATTCTAAACTTACGAAATCATGATGAGGAACAATTGTTACTTTATAGGACCTGTTGGACTCTTTCAACTACCATTGGAATCAATTTCTTCAAAGATGACTCTGGGTATTCCAAATTCATGCTTCTCAACGCTAAGAAGAATGGCATTTTTTACCATGTAAGCACCACATTTTCCTTTAGATGTGGTTTTGTAGGTACTTCATGTGTATAGGTTCAGTAGGCGTGATAAGTGAGTATTACAACTTCATGTCAACTATCACCTTCGACTATGACTTGACCTTATATCTCTTTCTTCTATCCACACTTTATAGAGGCATGTGGTGGCTATTCTAAACTTATCAAATTATTGTGAGGAACTGTTGTCACTCTGTGAGACCTACTACATTCCTTCCACTAACCTTGGCATCAAATTCTCCAAAAATGACTTTGGGTATTTCAAATTCATGCTTTTCACTACCAAGAATAGTGGTGTTGTTTCACCTGATGAGCACCCTACTTTCCTTTTGATGTGGTTTTGTAGGTACTTCATTTGTACATGTTCAATAGGTGTGGTAAATTAGTATCGCAACTTCGTGTTGGCTATCACCTCCGCCCATGACTTGGCCTTAGGTCCCTTGCTTCTATCTATACTTTATAGAGGGATTTTCCATCTTTTCAACAACCTTTAAGACAACCATATTGAGTACAACACTGTTTCTGGTCCAATTTGGTTTCTGATCCTTTGGGCGCGACTATATTTTATAAACGCCTTTTATCCTGGTGCTAGTTTGCTGGCAATGACTAAGCAGGGTGATAATTGTTACGGGCTAGCTCTCATCTGCCTTCTGATTAGTTTGTGCACCTCTTGTCAATCGAATGAGATCTCTGCAATTTTGGAGGACATTAAAGACAAATTGCACTCTTTAGTGTTCAAGTATTTCACTTTTAGCCTCAACATTGTATATTTCTTTACAAAATGGTGGGAATTTATATTGTCTACCTTATTTTCTGGATCAATAGTCAATTGTCTCACTAGGCATGTTGATGATCTATCTGATGATGAGCCACCATCTTCCACCCTTGTCAAGCATCGTTAGAAGAAAACAAACGTGCTATTTTTGTTGTACAAAAGGTTTCTTGCATTCTCCTTTGATTTCTTGATTTCCTTTTTCTGCTTCTCCTTGTTTACCTCTATCTTCTTTCTATAGATCTCTCTTCAGATACTACAAGGTTTGACCTAGTGGATGTGGTTTCTTTACTTAAATCTCCTAAGTTCAAATCAGTTCCCAGATCGACTGGAGAGTCTAGGTGTCAAACTCGTCAGCCGACAATACTCTAAACTTCAGTGTCTAAATCAAATCACAAGCGTCAATGCGACACTTCCAAGGTCTCTGAATAGGTTTTTAATCACTTTCTTTCATTTTATCTGAATATTACCCATCCAATATTGATGTATCATCGCCTAAATTTCATTTGCCTCGGGTTAAAAAAAGTAGAGCAAAAGGGACAAAGAGACAACAGAGGAACTCTTCAAGGAAGTTCCTCTTACTCCTGACACTTGTAGGACCAAAATGACTAAGAAAATAGGTCACTGCAATCGCCAAGATACCCTTAGTAGATCAACCGATTCCTTCCCTATCCTTAAGAAGCTTTCCATACCAGATGAGGCCTTGCATGAGTATTTCTAGTCTCCTATAACAAGTTCCCATTTGCTCAAGATGGCTCTCCGCTCCTAAAGCACAAAAG
This sequence comes from Glycine soja, assembly GCF_004193775.1. Lineage (NCBI taxonomy): Eukaryota > Viridiplantae > Streptophyta > Magnoliopsida > Fabales > Fabaceae > Glycine > Glycine soja. The sequence continues at coordinate 32,875,726 of NC_041002.1, forward strand.
TTGTGTAGAATACTCTAGTCTAGTTGTTTCCAAAAGATCATGTTTATGTCCACACTTTAAGGAGCTCTCTTTTGAAGCTAGCAATGGCGGTTAACCCCACCATTATCCCTAAGGCTAAGAGGAGAGTCTATGAGGAAATCTCGTTATTGCTAGGAGATTTAGAAGTGAAGTATGAGCTTAACGCCAAGTGAAAGGACCAAAGCAACCAAGAGTTAGAATGATTGTATAAGTTGGAGGCTAACATAGGAAATGCAACTACTCAATTTGCCTCTATTGGTGATGTCGCAACCTACCCTATTGCGGGCGAGCGAGGCGAGGCTCACGGGTGCGTCATCCAAAGGAGGAAAATGCGCGGAGTCGCCACCAACGTTTATTTGTGGAAAACGTCGGAAAAACCGAAGGAAACCGGTCATGAAGAATATTCCAGATTCGGGAGTTGTATTTACGTTTGAGGAAGGTATTAGCACCTCTCACGTTTGTCCCAAAGGACAACAGCCTTAGATTAGGATTGTGTGAAATTATGTATTTAAACCTTTTATTTCCTTTTTATTTTTGAGGTCGACAAAAGCGGGGCTCTTGCTCCTACGTACCCTCCATCGAAGAGGAAATCAGACCTACGTAGTTCTTTCTAAAGGGGCAAATCAAGCGATTCTTTTTACTTGGAATGAGGTCCTTTTAAGGCGTTGTACCTTAAAATGACCCATTTTTACTTGATGAGAAAAAACTGAGGTATCGAACCTTAAAATCCTTTTTAGTGATTTTTTGCGGACGAGCTTGACTTTGCGAGTTGATTTTAGCCTTAGTTTTACTTTAGTTTATTAGTCAATTCAATTAAGAATGAGAAATCCCAAAGAGAAACGTCCGATTGATTTTTTTGGTTTATTTTACTAAAAGATATTTTTTTATTATTATATTATTATTTTACCTCTTTTTGGTTTCCAACGTGGTTACGACATGACTGAACGATCAGATTTCATTTTAACAAAAATTAACGGATATTACAAATCAAATGATCGGTGGAAATTTATTTTATTTTTTGATTAGGCGAGAAAATGACTTAAGTAAATGACTAAAGCACGTCAAAAGGGGGTACAGAAAGTAAATGAAACGAGAAAAAAAGTACACGAAACAAATGGGGACCACCACGGGTACATAGAATGAATTGAAAAGTTCGATTTCGGGAACTTACCGGTTGAAGACCGAAGAACGACGAAGAATGAACGACGAACGACGAACGACGGACGACGAACGACGAAGAACGGTTGAAAATCTTCCCGAAATCACCCACGGAAACGTTACGGAAGCGCCTCGGCTTGGATTTTCTTCACGGAAACAATTTTTCTCACTAATTTTAAGTGATTACGAAATGCCAAGAAGGCTGACCCCTTTCTTCTTCACTCCTCCCTCTATTTATAGGAAAATAGGGGAGGAGCTTGCCACCCAGCTCGCCCAGGCGAGCCAGGTTGCTTCCTCCAAAAGCAACCGCCTTTTGGAGGAAGAATCTGGAAGGCCCAAGTGGGCCTGGTTGTTATTTGCACCCCTTTTTTACTAAATACACCCCCTTTGCTTTTTTTGGTGATTCTTTTTCCGTAACGTTACGAAACTTTACGAATTTCGTAACGATACTTGTTTTCTTTCCGTAAGGTTACGAAACCTTACGGGTCATATAATTACTCCTTCTTTAGCTTTCGGAATGTTACAGAAACTCATAGATTGCGCAACAACACTTCCTTTTGATTTCTGGCACGTTACGGAATTTCACGGATTGCGTAACAATGTTTCCTTTTGATTTCCGGCATGTCTCGAAACTTCACGTATTGTGCAACAAAGGGTGCCAAGTACCTCGAAGCGGTCAACCAAAGGTTGCATGCCATCAAACAATAGTCCCCGGACGAAATTAGGGTATGACAGGTGAAAAGAGGCACACCATTCTAGAATTACAAGTGAGGACAAGTGCTTGGCTAGCAGAGCTTCAAAATTAGCTAACGATTATCCAACATAAGATCTCTAACCTTTAGTCTATTTTAGCTCCTGCTATTACTCGGGTGAATGATTACAATGACAAAAGGGTAGAGCTATATGAACAAGGAACCTAGCTAGATAAGGATATTGCCTCCCTCCGTGAGCACAAACATCTATTGCTTCAAACTCTAGAGAAATCGGGTAAGGAATTGGCCTAAGATGACATGGAATGAGGTGGCTTCCAACACATGTTGATTCAAGCCCAAACGCTTGTGGCAACCATCCCCATATCTTCAGCTACAACCATTTCTAATACCTCTGAAAGGAGTTTATCAGACGCCCAACCTTAATGGATTGGAAATTTCCTATTTTTTTGCCTTTTTGAATAATTAATTTTTGGCCTGTGTGCCCTGATTAGCTATGGCGGGTGGTTTGTAGCCATCGAGACAATTCTTATTGGGAATTAAAAACCCCAAAATTTGACTTTGTCTTCTGTATCTAAAAAATCTTATTTTTTTGAACATGAAGAAATAAAGAAGCCAATTCAATTGTTGTTAATACTAGGCCTACTAGAGGAACAAAAATGGAAGGAGTTTATCATAAAATGGGTACCTCGATTTACCATTCATATTTTATATATATTATCATTATTATTTTTATATTTATATATTTATATTTATATTTTTTTATTCTTATTTATATTATTATATAAAGATAGTCTATAATCACTTTAGTTTGCTTCTTATATTCTAGGGTAGTATTTCTTCAAGTATCTTGCATTAATGCTTCTGCTATGCTCATTACCCTACATATCCATTAAGCGACAACCTCCTGAAAACTTTTGACATATAACAAAGGGCCTTTCCCAGGTAGCGAACATTTTCCCATCTTAATATCCTTAAACCCAAGAGGTAACACTGTTTTCTAAACTAAATCACCTTCTTGGAATCCTTTGTTGTGGACATGCATAATATAATGTCGTGCCACCTTCTTTATTTCGCTTAATATTCTCACAAGCCACCAAACAATCCTCATCAGCCGATTCTAATTCCAGAACCAATGATCTTTGATAATCATTAGCAGACAAAAGATACTTGCTTAGCCACCCTTAGGGATTTGACGTTAATCTCTAGGGGTAACACAACATCTTGACCATATGTTAGTCGAAGTAGTGTCATAGCCATAACATTACTCTTAGTATTCCTAATAGGCCATAATGCCTTAGATAATGTTTCGTGCCAACGCTTGGGTTTTTCTTAAACAAACTTTTTAATCAAATGTATAATGATCTTGTTTGTGGCTTCCGCTTGCTTGTTATCCTGGGCATAGTAAGATGTAGAATGAACAATCTTAATGCCAAACTATTGAGCGAATGCCACTACCTTGTCATATGTAAAAACAATATCCTAGTTAGTCATTATAATCTCTGGTATCTCAAATCTATATACTATTTGATTTTGGATGAATTTGATGATGTCATTGTGAGTAACAGAGACCATCGACCATGCCTCCACCCACTTTGTGAAGTAATTAGTTGTCACAATGATAAAACTATGGCATTGAGAAGAACTGGGGTGGATTTTCCTATCAAATCCATGACCTAACCTCAAAATGGACACAATTTAATAACACTGTGAAGTTCTTCCGCTAGGACTTTTTATAAGGGTTTATGCCATTGTCATTCCTCACACCCCTTGGCATACTTCACACAATTAATTGATATGTTTGGCAAAAAATAGTCATGCCTATGAATCAACCACTTTATTTTTTGCCTGGACCTATGGGAACCACATATGCCCTCGTGCACTTCTCTTATAACCCTTAGAGCTTCATCCATATATACTTTTGTATAGCAATCCATTGACTATCCTTCTGTATAGACAATCCATTGACTATCCTTCTGTATAGACAATCATCTAGTAAAGTATATTTCAAGGCATTTCTTTTTAACACTACACTTTCCTTGGCCAATGGCTCCTTCAAGTAATCTATCAGCTCGTATTGCTAATCAGCTATTGACACGTCTTGGAAAACTACATTAGACCATTCATAATCATGCTCTTCAACTTCTAATTCCTTGTACTTGGAAGAATGTAGGGCCAACTCATTGGCCTCCTAGTTTTTGTCTTGTGGTACATACACGATTTCAATATCCATGAATTGCCTTAGCAATTGAATAGCCGATTCATACAACGAAATCAAATTTAGATGGAAACATCAATTAATTGTTTAATTACTAACTGTGAATCACCTATAATTTGAATTGATTTGGTGTCTTTGGCTAAAAATATTTTTAAACCCAAGATCAAAGATTCGTACTTGTCCTGATTATTGGAACAATTGGTTGGTAATTCATATGTGAATTTCCTTGTTCATTCATCTAAGCTGGTTAACACCAACCCTACACCTATGACTGATTGTGTTTTCGATCCATCAAATGTCATGATCCATGACTTAATTCCTATGTAAGTTGTTTGTGTGTTGAACGAGTATAGAGGATCTAAACATGGATGTGGTGCTACAAAGTCAGCTAATGCTTGACCTTTCGCAGCTTTCAATGGCAAATAATTAAGCAAATATGCAGTTAATTTCAAATCCCATTTAATTAGTCGTCCCTTCAAGGCAGACCTGCTTAGTAAGTCCTTAATTAGGTTAACTTTACATACCACAAATACCTCTTTAGGAAGCAAATAATATTCTAATTTAGTGCATGCAAAGTAAAATGATAAATAGAACTTTTTCAATAGTTGTGTATCCAGATTCAGCATCAATTAACAATCTACTTAAGTAATACATAGCTTGTTCTATTTTGTCCTAGGCCTCTTGTGCCAACAATCAGTTGATGGACTTTTCTGTTGCCGATACATATAATTTCAGTCGACCTTATCCTGTTGGTCACACAAACATAGGAAGTGAAACTAAGGCTTGTTTGATGTGATCAAATGCTTCTTGTTGTTCTTTTCCCAGACAAAATCTTCTTGCTTCTTCAATCGTAGCAATAGTGAAAAGGCTTTCAACTTGCCAGATGAGTTTGCTATGAATCACTTAAGGAAATTTATTTTCCCTATTAAGCTTTACAACTCCAATTTATTTTTGGGAGGAGCTGCTTCAAGGATTGCCTTGGCTTTGTTTCTGTCTACTTCAATTCCTTTCCTGTGCACCAAGAAACCTAAGAAGTGGCCCATCGTTATCCTAAAAGCACATTTTTCAGGATTCAACTTCAAGCCATGCAACCTAATTCTTTTGAACTCCTAGTTTAGGTCCATAAAGTGTTGGTCAAACTTAGCCAACTTAACTACTACGTTATTGATGTATACTTCCAGAGTCCTTCCAAAAGGTATTACTACCCACTTAAAAATACCAATGGCATAATAGCACCTAAAAGCTGTTTTTTGAACATCCTCTTTGGCTATAAAAATATGATTATATCCTGAATAATCATCCATAAAAGTGAGTATTCCATTGTTAGTTGTAGAATCTACTAACATATTTGAAATTGGCATGACATACTCATCCTTAGGGGTAGCCAAATTCAAGTTTCTAAAGTCAACACATACATGTACCTTGATGTTCTTCTTAATAACCGAGACTATATTAGGCAACAAATGCATACTTAGCTATTCAAATAAATCCTAAAGACAACAAATGTTCCACCTTTTTCTTGACCATTGGCAGGCTTCTGGATTAAAATGGTTGGAAGGCTGCTCATACGGCTTAAACCTCTCCTTTAAGGATAGTCAATGCTCAACCAAATCCTTGGATAACCCTGCAATTTTAGGATATTCCCACACAAAAAATCCTTATATTGAGTAATGAGTGTTAGCAATCTTGTTTTCTCTTCTCTAAATAGTAGATTTCTTATATTAGTTAGTCATGGAAAATCATCTAGCACTTTCGTTAACCTAATTTGTCAGTCTCTTGTTCAATTAGCCATATGTCGGCTGACTTTTTAATCCTAAAACCCTTCATTAGTGATTTCACAAGCTTTGGTTTCCTTAAATTCTTGCAAAATGGCTATCTCCATGTTGAGTTGCATGGGAGGTGAGTAAAATTTCATGCCTAATCTACTTGTCACTTGTATAGCTTGGCTATTTCCTTTCCAGCATCAAGATCTTCTACCAAACTCGCCTACTCTCCTTCGTCAGATTGAACATCACCTTCTAAGGTAGCCATCAACCAATCCTGACTAGCAAACTCCATAGGGAGGATGCCAACACTTGTAGTAGAAATAAGGGTGTCATCTAATAGCAATTCATCCAGTTCAATGTCTTCCAACTCTAAAGGTGGACTAATCACGCCATCAGATGATTCTGGCTCCTTTTTTTTTCCCTAACATCTCTGTAAAAAGGTACAGACGAGGTGGTGATGCTACAATTGTTCTATCTATCTTTCAGCTTTCCTCCAACATTTGAAACATCTCCTTTAGCTTTTGCATGGCTTTCTTCCTTTTTTGGCATCGCTTCTAGCTCCTAGTTAGAGACTTGGCCTCCATCGGCTAACCTTTTATTGTGTTATTCAAGAACCATTGCTCATTTTCCACTATGAATTTGGGCCTCGTGTCCTAGCATCCTTTACATCCCCCTAATTCATCATTCTTATCTTTAAAGTAGTAACACCTTCTCTAATATTGACTTCAGCTACTTGTCTCTCACCAAGTGAACTTTCTTGATCTATATTATGTCTCCTTTGAGGTAAGACATCACCTTCAAATGAATTCTTATATTTTTGGTGACGGTAGCCTAAGCGTTGGAACACATATATCTTGGAGGCACTACTACAAATATTGCTTTTTACGACGCCTGTGCTACGACGGTTATATAGGAAACCGATTTAGAAAATGGTGCGGTGTCATTTTTGTAATTATTGTAAAAAAAATTGCATTTTACGACACACATTCTAAGGTGGTTATTAAAAACTGCCTTAGAATGTTATATGTAATAAACTTTACGACGGGTTTTAGTAAAAAAAACAAAGTGCGCAGAAACCTAGCTCCCACCTTTCGCATTACCTCTCTTTTTTTCCTAGCCCCTCTTCGTTACAATTGAACCCTAGCCCTTCTTGCTTGTTCTGTGAGTGAACACTTTGACATTGAAGCAACGTAGCCCTCTTCGCTGTTCTTCCATTCGATCAACCCGACGATGCACATGGATGACTCTTCTTACGGCTCGAAGTTCCTTTGAATCAAAGAGTTCGTGAAGAGCAAGGCTTTCTCCATGGTCCTTACAGCTAGGCTAGTCACTTACTTACTTAGTTAGGTTAAGCTTTTTTTAGGCGAAATAATCTTCGTGTAGTGTTGAAGAGATGTGACGGGTACGATATAAGCTTGTTTTAGTCTCTGCCAGTTGATTCAAAGACAATTTTTATCAATGTCATAAAAATTGATGGTTTATTATAAGTGGCTGAGGACTAATTGTGGCATTTCACTGCTGTAACTATCCTGTTCTACATTGGTTTATAAATAAAAACAATTTGCTTCAATACTCTATAAGAAAACACAATACACTTGGCTTAAGGAATGTGCCTGCTGTTTCTATTTTGTTATTTTGTATATGATATTGATATTAATGTTCTGTTGCTGGATGTAATTTATATCACAAATTCACAATGTCATATCCTGCACACAGGTTGTATTTCTTTAACTTTGGTGAGTAGTAATATTAGTCAAAATTTTCACAAGAACTTTCTGTTATTGAGTCTAATAGAAGGCTAGATGTAATCATTTCTATAACTTATAAGCTAAATGTAGGGCTTGTTTGGATTGGAAAAATGTTTTGCTTGCATTTCCATTTTCCTGTTTTCACTAACAGTTATAAAAAAATAAAAAAAAGCCATCTTATTTTCATTTTTTTCTTTGTTTCCACCACTTCCAGTACAAATATTCGGAAACAAGAAACAAAATGATAATAAGGTGACATTTTTGTTATTATATGTGAAAACAAGAAATACAAATAGAAAAAGTTTTCTCCAAATGGAACAAGTCCTAAAATATTTGATTGGATTATTTTCCATTAGATGATTACCTGAAAGCAAAGGTAAAGAGGATGAGTTTTGAACCAGTTTTTGCACTAGCATGGTTGTGCAGGGGAAACAAGATTTAGATTTTGTTTACCTTTGAAAACTATCATGTCTCTATAATGAATACCATTTTTGTGAGCTTGCACAAATAAATTTAGGAGTAGCTTGGATTCCCCTGTATTGATCTTTTAGAAGCTCCCTTAACAAGTTTTTTTGTGCAGTAAACTTGACTTAGTTTCATCTTTCAAGTGAGGAACTCTTACTGCTAGAAAGTAGCAAGTTAGCCTTTTATGTAATCATAAGTCTCATCACAGTACATGGCCTTTCATATGTAAGGGTAAGGCTGCGTACAACATCCCTCCCCCATACCTTCGCATAGCGAAGAGCCTCTGGGCAATGGGGTACGAAGTTTTTAATGGGTACTGATTACTGAGTTTTGGATGATGAAGTTATTTAACTAATGGAACTTTTCCACTCCTATTCTCTAAATGCCCCTGATGCATTATATTGTCCAATGGTTCCTGTTTCCTTATAACTGTCTGTATATAAGCTCCGGAACTAATTTCAGTCCAGAGACAATGTACAGATTCATGAAAAATAAATATATATGGCAAAGATAGAAAAACAATACTGCAGGCTCTTTGAGGGCCTTGCTTCCTCCCACCCCAAAACTAACCTTACTTTTTCTCTTCCCCTTTCTCACACTCCACTACCCCTTGTACTGCCTTCCCAACAAAATTCTCCTCTGGCTCATTCTCTTTCTGCCACCTGTCCATTTCATTAAGCTACACATTCCTATTGTTTGTATTCTTCGTGATTTCCTCATAACCTTTGAGGCTTGATTCTCTGCTTCTCACCTTATTTCTCCTACAGTATACCTTAGTTATGAATTATGAAAGGTCTATCAAGAAATAATTTATTAGAGCTTCTATAGTGCACAAATTTATCCTTTTGCGACTTTCTTGAACTGATGGATTGTGTTGTGCAGAACTATACAACTGGAAATCCTGCTCCTGTGTTGTACATTTAGAATTTGGAAAAAGATGTGATTGCTGATGATTCCTATTTTATATTTGGTGAGCTCTCAAGACTTTTACTGGATTCAGGTTTTGTTTAATAGTCTTCACTTGCAATTTGAATGCTTTATATCTAAAAATGAAATAATGATATTATAAAAAAACAAAATACCGAGATTTTCATATTATATATTGTATGAATGTTAATAAATGTTAGGAGATTGAAATTGATACCAGTCTCAAGCAGGTTGAAGATAACATTTTTGAAATATGTCATATCAATACCTTCCATTTTCTTTGATCTTTCCATATTGTGAAGGTCATCCTTTAACATTGCCTCCTACAGTTAGAATATTTGAATCCAAATGTAAAATCACATTAGAAATTTCAATTAAAGAAATAACATTTTAAAAAAATTAGTCCTGCAATTAAAAAACAACATTTCCATGGGTGTACTCATAGACTTTCCCATGCATTCAGAAATAAAGAGAACAAAATTTTATTAATTAAAAATATAAAGATAAATTTGATTTAATTAATAAAAACTATTTCAGTTTATAAGTATTTCATATACCATTACAATATAAGAATTAATTTAAATATGAGCTAACATGATAAAAATATGAAAGATATGGATAAAACAAAAGGGGAGACTACCACCCAAACCTATGTCATCATCACATTGGTTTACCCTTTTTTCTTTGGTAGTTCAACGGAGGGTCACCCCTCCAACAAGAAAAGTTATAAATATGGAAACTTCTCTCCCATTTGGATTGGAGAATTTATAGAGGAAATCAGCTTTTAAATTTCCATAAACCACACCATTATATAGCCAAAGGTCCCAAGGAGATCAAGTCTAGTGGGCTCTCACAATTCCTAAACATAACACTAAATCCATTCTTTTAAAATAATTATATTAAGCTTCATCATAATGATGAAAATACAAATTATATATGTCTTTTACAAGTAATTAAATGAATTTTTTAAATAATCATGCTACCTTAAATCTTTGTTATTTATATACTAGTTGAAAACAAGCACTACTTGTCTCGACTATCAATTTGTTTTATTTTTTTTAGTTTTATTTCGAAGGTGTAAATATACACATTGGCAGAGTTTTTTTTTTTTTTTTTTAATAACTGATTGATTCAAAGGTTTTTTTTCAGAATTAGTTAGAGGACGAAATAATTTAAGAAAATATATACATTAAATAAGAACAATTATCTTTATTAATAATAGTTATAAGTAACTGAATGACTTGAATTTACCTATATATATCATATAAAAATTATTTTCTCACTATATATACTCCTATTAATTAATATCAGCATGTCCAAGTTTGAAACCATTTGTCTTGTTTTAACTACCATACGCCTTCTTTTATGAAACTCACAAAATATCTCACAATCACAAGAAAAAAAAAATTGGTGTTCCACACGTCATAGCCTCCTTCATAGAAGGAATTGGCCGCGTCAAAGGGTCGTAGGTCAAGCCACCCACACTTTGCTAGTTTTTCATTCTTTGAATTCGACCTAAAAGTTATTCACTACTATAAAAAAGGGCCTTTTACGACACCGTTTCTACGACAGTTATAACTGGAACCGCCTTAGAAAGTGGTTTGGTGGCAATTTTGTAATTATCGTGGTGAAAATTGCAATTCACGACGTACATTCTAAGGTGGTTATTCAAAACCACCTTAGAATGTTTTGTATAATGAAATTTACGCCAGTTTTTATTAAATAACCATCGTAAATAAAAAAAATAGTTGAAGGGGTTTAGTTGTTACTTTTCGGCATTTCAAAGTTCACTCCTAGCTAGCCTTTCTTCCTTCTTCCTTTGCACCTTGACTGCTAACCCCACTCGAACCCTAGCCTTGTTCTTCTTTGTTCTTCCTTTGCACCTAGCTTGACCAACCCGACTCGAACCCTAGCCGCTTCACGTTGTTCTTTTAACACCAACCCCACTTGAAGTTCCCAGCAACGTTTTCATCTTTTTTCACGGCTCGAAGCTCGTGACTCGAACCCGATGAGAGAGTGAAGAAGTATATTGACTCGAATCAGCTCGAACTTCGCGACTCGAAGATCACTTTTGCCGAAATCAGGTTAGTGAGGGTTGTAGTTAGTTAGGTTAACCATCTTTTAAGCTTTTATTAGGTTAAGCTTTGAGCAAACCCAGTCAATAACGTTCGTGCTTATTCTATACACTAATTTTAGTAATTTATATAAAGTTCACACTTTTAACAATTCCATAGTTACTTTCTTTAGCTGTAGGTTTGGGAAAAAGACCCAGTAACATCCAACATTTGAGTTTTAAGATAAAGATAAAAATATAGAAAACAAATCAATCATATAATTGCCGTCAAAATTATAAATAAATGTGAAAACTTTAAGAATGGCGTTGAAAATAGCTAAGTGTGAGGGAAGTTGTTTTACTGCTGATGTTTGTTCCTAATGTTGGTCTGATGTTTCCTGATGTTGGTTGTAGGGAAGACGCAGGTGACAAATTAGTTGTTGCTAAACAACAGCTACTGGGCTGCAAACGGGTCAGTGCCAATTTCTTCATTTGGTCAGTGCCAATTTCTTCCTTTTCTGCATTTTGGTTTTTGAGTTAATGGAGCTTTTCCAAGTTCAATTTCTGCTACAATGTTTTTATTTTTGTGTAATTCATTTATGAACTTCTTTTTCTGATCTGGTTTTACTTGAGATAGCACCTGCAAATGGTAACATATGTAACACATTGAATAAACAATTTTGTTTCCATGTATTAAAAATTAAAACTTATTGATAAGCATAATATTTTTTTTTTGGATACCCCATGATTCAGACCCAAGACATCTATCTAAACATTTAAGCTAAAACCCAAATAGCCAGTAAATTTAACTCATGATCTTTCGTACGGTAACTTTAACTCAAATGGCTACTACTTTTAATATTTGCAAGCTTATGATGTATGGAATATAAAACATCATGTGTTTAAGCATGGGAGGGTTATGCACAAGATAGAGTTTGTGGCTCCAACCTTGTATGTTATCAAAATTCAAAGTGTTATTTATCTTCCTTTAACATTGACACAGAATTGGAATGAACATCTTGATGATTCCTAGTGTTATTTATTTTCCTTGGCTGGCCATGTTTGACATGACGTCCATCAGGATAGTTATTATTTACAGAAGCAACATCCGTATTATCATCAGCTTTATGTTTAGAAGCTAAAGCTTCATGAACTTCGCTTGTATCATTAGCTAGAAAATCAGTGCTAATATTTTCAGTCCTTCTGGATTGGACAACTTTTGCTATGTTCTCACTTTTCTGCATACAAACTAGAGTTTCACTAATAGTTTTAGGCATTCTATGCAACTTATCCTTTCTAGAAGTCAGTTTTTCAGAAGATGGATAAGGAGAGCTGCAATTGCGAGCCTTTCTGGATTGGCTAATTTCTCCGATTTTGTTTCCTGAGAAATCCATGAGTGATCATAGGCTTCCTCAGCATTAATTAAAGAATTAGGCTTACGGCCCCTCTTCCTTGGTATAGTATTCAACTGCATTTCTGATTTTGGTTCCTGAACAGACTCTAAATTGTCAGTTTCCATATTGGCTTTCGCATTTCCTCTTTTGGAGTTCTTAGTTATTTCAGAATGTGGTCTCCTATTTGAACCAGATAATTTTATTGCTTCATCGTCCATAGTAGAAGTACCACTTCTTCTGTTTGACTTTGTATCATCCAAAATTTAGACATCTCTCTCACCAGTAATATCCAGTTTATGCCCCTTGGTTTCCTGATTAAGAATTAAGTTAAAAGTTTAATGATGCATTCATATTGACAGTTGCTTTTAACTAAGCAAGCATTGTAATTGTATTTAAAGGAAAAAGATAATTTACATCACACACTTTTTCCTCTGCATTTTTAGGAACATCAAGCTTGTTCTTAGCTTCCTGAACCTGAAGCATTGCAACACAACCATGTTAGACAAGTGGCCTCAGATATCTTAAGAAGGGGGGGGGGGGTTGAATTAAGATATCACAATCTTTTCCTAATCAAAAATCTATTTTGATTTTAACCCAAAAACCCAAGATTCCTTTCAAAATGAACTCCTAAATAATAATGCAAATTAATCTTACTGAATGGAAACAATAAGCAATAAGCAATAAACAATAAAGGAGTTTAAGGAAAGAAAGATTGCAAACTCAGATTTATACTGGTTCGGCCACACCCTTGTGCCTACGTCCAGTCCCCAATTTACAAGTTCCACTATCTTGCAAAAGCCCTTTACAAGTTCTGAACCACACAAGGACAACCCTTCCTTTGTGTTCAGATTTCTTTACAACAAGAGACCCTCGGTCTCTTAATCCCTTTTGAGAAATAAGATGAAGAGAAGAAGAAATCTCTCTTGAAAGAGATAGATTGAACAATTGAGCACTCAAATAATTCCTTATTGAATTGCAAGTGTATTGGCCAAGGAATTTTTAAGAGGATAAGATGATTTTGCTTTTTGAGAGGATAAGACCTTTTTGTTCTGGAAAACTATAAGCAAATTCGTGTTCCAAGTCACATATAAATAGACCTTTGATGGCCATTCAAAACCCTTTTAGATAGATGTGACTCTTGGAAATTATTTTCTGAAAATCTCCTCTGGTAATCGATTACAAGACTTGTGTAATCGATTACAGGCTTTAAAATTTGAATTAAAATGTTCAATAACTGCTGGTAATCGATTACCATCCATGTGTAATCGATTACACAGTGTAAAGTTTGAATTCAAATTTCTAATAGCTGTTATAAATCATTTTGGCCACTGGTAATCGATTATATCCTCTGGTAATCGATTACCAGAGAGTAAATCTCTTGAAAAAGACATTTTAGCTTAAATTTCTTGGCCAAACCTTTTGCTGTTTCAATTTGGAACTCCCTCCCTAAATCACTAGAGATCTTCTTGATGATGTATCTTGAATCTCTTGGATTTTTGTCTTGATCTTAACTTGAGAAGCGCATATTCATATGGCATCAACACATCATGATCATATGGCATCATCACTTGATTTCTAAAGCTTCTAAACCTCCTGGTTTCTCTCCCCTTTTGGCAACATCAAAAAGCCAAAGTACGTGGTAATCAACACAAGATGGAAGAATAAAAATCAAATAGAACTAAAGTTCACACAATCATTCATAAGTCAAAACCAAATATAATACAATCATAAAATACTAAGTACCAAATACCGAAAGATAATGAAAGTTCAAAAAATGATAACTTAAATAGCATAGCCAAATACTCGGCTGACAATAAAAGAGAATAATAATCTAAAACTAAGAAGGTGGTGGAAGGTCGAAGCACCGATGAAGATAAGTCACATCCTCTTCAAGCTGGTGATGCGGGTATCCATGCCTTCAAAGCGACCATCCAAGGAATCGAATCGTGCACCAACATAGGTGCAGAGGCCCCGTAATTCTGAAAGAACTTCATTCATAAGGGCTGAGGAATCATCTCGTTGAGGAGGAGGAGAAGGAGTACGCTCGTCTTGTGGAGGTAACGTGTCCTTCTTCATCCATTGTCCATCACGATCCTTACGGTAACCAAATGAAGTTACTGCACCAACACCTATAGCAAAAGATCTCTTGACTTGAACAAAAGGTTCATCATCAAGAGGAATTTGAAAATGATGGAGAAAAAGAGTGACCATTTGAGGATACGGAAGAGGTGCATTGGCCCGTAATGCCTTATGCATTCGATACCTAACCAAGTGAGCCCAGTCGATCTGACGACTGGTAAGGAAAACCCACATCAAAATCAAGTCCTCCTCAGAGGCTTGAGCTAGATTAGAAGAACAAGGAAGCAAAATTCTAACAATAATATAGTGCATGATGCGACAATCAAAGGTCAATGATCCGGCCAGCAATCTACCGGTCATATCAGCCTGGTCATTACAGACCATACGGCGAGCATCATGATTAGAATAGTCGAACTTCCAGTCATCAACAATGGTGCCCTCAAAAGGTGCACCTTGACTGGGTAATTTAGTTAATGAAAAGAACAGAGATTGATCAATGATCATAGAAATACCATGCACCTCAAAGTGAATAATACCATCCTGAATTTTTAAATTACTATAAAAGACTCTAACTAGTTCAGGATAGAAAGGCAATTTTAAGGACATAAAATCAACTAATCCAGAGTTTTGAAACACTTGATAACAGTCAAATGTCTCATCATTAAAGAAATCTATGTCTAGGTACTTAGGGTCTAAGATGATCCTAGAAGAAAATTTTGAATTGTATCGTAGACGTTGATCATCTGAAGAAAATAGAGTAGATGATCATGGTGATGACAAGGAAGGAGGAATAGGTGTTGTGGGTGCTTCAGATGGTCCGTGGCGGCGATGGCCAGCAACAGCGGTGGTGGAGGACGTTCCCTTTCGCTTCTTCGATGATTTTGCCATTTGATGAAGTTTTAACAAATTTCAATCAGTGGAATCGAAGGAGGAATGAAAATGATGAAGATTAGGCTTTGTGGGACGTGATTTGGTTAAGAATTGAGGGAGATATGAAGGTTTGGAGATTAGGGAAAAAGAGGCACATCGAGAGGAGTTTGGTTGCACAATGTGACTGGTTTACGTGAGTATTTATAGAAGATGACGTTATGTAATCGATTATAAGGTTTGGTAATCGATTACAGGAGAACTTAGCCTTCTGGTAATCGATTACAGATGTTGTAATCGATTACAGGCTATCTGTTCTTGTGTAATTGATTACACTTAATGGTAATCGATTACCAAAACACTAATTAGGCTTGATCCTCTAAAAATTATCTATGTCTATGCTAAAAACATCTAACTATATCAATCATCAACACTCATATGTATTAAATTCAATCAATCAAGCATCAATCACACAATAATGCATCAATCAAACATAATAACAAGAATTTCTAGTAGTTAAGCAAAATCAAGCAAAATAACATACTTAACACAAATAATCAATCATTAAGCATAGATGTTTCAATCAATCAATCCTTATTTATCCAAATCACTAACATCTAAGAGACCTAATTCTCTTCTAATGGCAAAGAATGTTTTTTTGAGGAGAGGTTTTGTAAAGATATCAACAAGTTGATTCTTTGTATCAACAAATTCTCGCACACAATCTCCCTTTAGAACATGATCTCTTAGAAAATGATGCCTAATCTCTATATGCTTGGTTCTAGAGTGTTGAACTGGATTTTTGGAGAGATTGATTGCACTTGTATTATCACATCTAATAGGTATATGGTCAAGAAGGATTCCATAATCAGAAAGTTGTTGCTTCATCCATAAAATCTGTGCACAACAACTGCCAACAGAAATATATTCCGCTTCTGCAGTGGATAAAGCAACACTATTTTGTTTCTTACTATGCCAAGAGACTAGAGCAGACCCAATGAATTGACAAGTTCCACTTGTGCTGTTTCTATCTGTTTTAGAACCGGCAAAGTCTGAATCAGAGTATCATATTAATGTGCATGTGGAATTTCTAGGATACCATAAACCTATATTCATAGTACCTAATAAATAATTTATGATTCTTTTAACGACACTAAGGTGTGATTGTTTGGAATTTGATTGAAATCTAGCACACATACACACACTAAAAATTATATCTGGTTTGCTAGCAGATAAATAAAGAAGGGATCTGATCATACCTCGATATTGCTTAACATCTATTGACTGATCGGTTTCATCTTTATCTAAATAACAAGCAGTGCTCATTGGTGTAGCCATGTGCTTCGCATTTTCCATGTTGAATCTTTGAATTAACTCTTTGCAGTACTTGGATTGATTGACAAAAATTACATCCTTGGTTTGTTTAATTTGTAGTCCAAGAAAGAAATTAAGTTCTCCCATCATTGACATTTCAAATTCACTTTGCATGTCATGAGAGAATTCCTTGCACAATAATTCATTAGTAGATCCAAAAATAATATCATCAACATAAATTTGAACCAATAAAATATCATGTGATTTTCTCTTTATGAAAAGAGTAGTATCTACTTTTCCTCTAGAGAAATCCTTTTCTAAAAAGAACTTACTCAGACGCTCATACCATGCCCTAGGGGCTTGTTTCAAACCATATAAAGCCTTTTTCAATCTATAAACATGATTTGGCTTATCTGACATTTCAAAACCTGGGGGTTTTTCAACATATACTTCTTCTTGAATTAAGCCATTTAGAAAAGCACTTTTAAAATCCATTTGATAAAGTTTAAAATTCATTATGGATGTATAAGCTAAAAGCATTCTAATGGCTTCTAATCTTGCAACTGGAGCATATGTTTCTTCATAATCTATACCCTCTTCTTGATTACATACTTTTGCAACTAATCTAGCCTTATTCCTAATGATTATGCCATGTTCATCTAACTTATTCCTAAATACCCATTTTGTTCCTATGATGGGGTAGTTTTCAGGTTTCTCTACTAGTTCCTATACATTGTTTCTCTCAAACTGATTTAGTTCTTCTTGCATAGCAACTATCCAATGATTATTTATTATGGCTTCATTTATATTTTTAGGTTCAATCATAGACACAAAAGCCATATTATTGTATAAATCTTTAAGAGAATGTCTAGTTGTTACCCCTTTTGAGATGTCACCAAGAATGTTGTCAAGGGGATGATCTCTTGAAGCTTTCCACTCTCTTGGAAGATCATTATTTGCTTTGACTTCTACTAGAGGATCTTCATTGCTTCCTTCTCCTTTTCCTTTAGAATCTTGTCCATGAATGTGCATTTGTTCTAAATATTCTGCAATATCATCTAAAATATCATTTCTTGGAGAAATAGCATTAGATTCATCAAAGGAAACATGAATTGATTCTTCAATTGTCATTGTTCTCTTATTATATATTCTATAGGCCTTACTATTCAAAGAATATCCAAGCTGACTTAGCATCAAACTTTCCTAAGTTTTCTTTTCCATTGTTTAATACAAAACATTTACAACCAAAAACATGAAGATGTGATATGTTTGGTTTTCTACCATTGAATAGTTCATATGGAGTTTTCTTTAAAATTGGTCTTATTAAAGCCCTATTCATGATATAGCATGCAGTATTAACGGCTTCAGCCCAAAAATATTTTGGAAGAGGAATATCATTTAATAAGGTTCTAGCAATTTCTTCCAAAGACCTATTTTTCCTTTCAACAACTCCATTTTGTTGAGGGGTTCTAGGTGCAGAAAAGTTATGTTCAATGCCATGCTTTTCACAAAATAGATCAAATTCTTTATTTTCAAACTCACCCCCATGATCACTTCTAATAGATATAATTTTGAGATTTTTCTTATTTTGAATAACTTTTGCTAGTTTCTTAAATTCTTGAAATGCATCATTCTTATGAGTGATAAATAGTGTCCAAGTATATATAGAATAATCATCAACAATGACAAGTGCATAATAGCTTCCACCAAAACTCATAATTCTAGAGGGACCAAACAAATCCATGTGTAACAATTGTAATGGTTGAGTAGTAGAAACAATGTTTTTGGATTTGAAAGAAAATCTAGTTTGTTTTCCCTTTTGACATGCATCACACAATCTATCTTTTTCAAATTTTAATTTAGGCAAACCAACAACTAAATCTTTTGAAATTAATTAATTTAAGTGTTCCATGTTTATGTGAGCAATACGTTTATGCCATAGCCATGGATCATCATCTTTGCTAAGAAAACATTTATTATTATCTAGTTTTTGGCTTAAGTCTATCATATAAACATTGTTAACTCTATATCCTATATGCTTTATATTTGTATCATATTTATGTTCAATAAGACATTTTTGAGAATCAAATGATACTAGATAGCCCTTATCACATAATTGACTAACACTAAGCAAGTTGTGCTTAAGGCCTTCAACAAGTAGAACATTTTCAATGGAGTTTGAAGAATTCGTACCTATTATTCCAACTTCAAGAATTTTACCTTTGTTGTTGTCACCATAAGTAACGTGCCCACTTTTCTTGGGAGAGATATGTGTGAACTTTGATGAATCTCCCGTCATATGTTTTGAACAACTGCTATCTATGTATCATTTCTTCTTCAAAGATACCTACATGATCAAGTTTGTGACTTAGGTACCCAAACTTTATTGGGTCCTTGTGTGTTAGTATTAACTAAAGATCCTTTTGGGATCCATATCATTTTGATATTGTTGCAATTTTTCTTAAAATAACATGTAGATGCGCCATGTCCTTTTCTTCCACAATAAAAACATGTAATAAAAGGAGAATTATATTTTTGTGAAAAAGAAAAGAAACTTTTGTAAAACTTTTGTTGTTTTTCTAGTTTGTATCCAATTCCCGCTTTATCAAGAATACATCTTTGATTTCCTAATATGACATCTAGGTTATTCTTGCCAATAGAAAATTTTGCAAGTGAGTTTTTCAAATTTTTAATTTCTTCTACATATTTGCTACAACATTTACATGAATTTACTTTTTCATTAGTTATGGTAGAAACATGAACTTTATCACTAGATTTAGAGATTGAAACTTCGGTTTTAAGAAGATCTATTTCTTTATTTAATTTTGAAATTTCTTTCTCTAAATCTGAAATTGTTTTCTTAGATGAAGAAACAAGTTTTGCTAGTTTAATTGATTCGCTATGTAATTCAGCAAATGCATCTTGTAACTCATCAAAAGAGATATATTTGTTAGAAGATGTTACCTCTTCGTCGTTTCATAATTTTTGCCCATTAGACATAGATTAATCATTTCTTTTTCAGAATCATCAGACGATTCTAAGTTGTTATCATCCCATGTGATATAGGCCTTCTTTGCCTTCTTATCTCCAATAGTCTTCTTTTCAGACTTCTCTATCTTTTTCTTAAAGATTGGACAATCAACCCTCAGATGTCCGGGTTGATTGCACTCAAAGCACTTTGGGACTTGAAATGACTCTTCAGTCCTTCTTTTAGGTTTGAAATTTTGTCTTCTTTGATTTCCTCTAATTCTAATAAATTTGTTGAATCTTTTGACAAAGAGGCTAAGATCTTCATCTTCATCTAAGTCAACTGAATCTTCTATGTCACTTTCCTCTTGGATTGAAGATGATGCTTTAAGAGCAATTCCCTTCTTCTTCTTATCATTTTATTCATGTTGATTTAGTCTTTGCAACTCCATCTCATGTTCATGTAATTTTCGAAATAGTGTAGCAGGAGACATAATAGACAAATCTCTAGATTCTGTGATGGCTGTTACTTTTGGTTGCCACTCTCTACTTAGACATCTTAACACTTTATTTATGAGATCCTCGTTTGGAAAAATTCTTCCTAATGATGCAAGATGATTCACTATATGTGTGAATCTTTTCTGCATGTCTTGTATACTTTCATTTGTCTTCATCCTAAATAATTCATACTCATGAGTTAAAGTATCTATCCTATATCGTTTGACATCAGTTGTTCCCTCATGTGTAACTTGTAGAGTGTCCCACATATCCTTAGCACTCCTATAATTTGAAACCCTAAAATATTCATCCATTCCTAGGGCAGAAGTAATGATGATTTTGGCCTTTAAATTGTACTACACTAATCTTCTTTCATCTTCAGTCCACTCTTCTCTAGGTTTCTCTATTGTTGCATTTCCAGTCACCATGGTGGGTATGTAAGGTCCAACTTCTATGGCTTCCAAAATGTTTAAGTCTATTGCCTTAATGAAAATTTGCATTCGGGTTTTCCAGTAGTGGTAACCCTCTCCATTAAAAATAGGAGGCCTATTTATTGAATTTCCTTCAGGGAATAAGAAGTTTGCTGAGGCCATTATTCTTGAAGCTTCTAAACTTTATACAAGAATGAAGCTTTGATACCACTTGTTAGACAAGTGGCCTTAGATATCTTAAGAAGGGGGGGGGGGGGTTGAATTAAGATATCACAATCTTTTCCTAATCAAAAATCTATTTTGATTTTAACCCAAAAACCCAAGATTCCTTTCAAAATGAACTCCTAAATAATAATGCAAATTAATCTTACTGAATAGAAAAAATAAGCAATAAGCAATAAGCAATAAGCAATAAGCAATAAACAATAAAGGAGTTTAAGGAAAGAAAGATTGCAAACTTAGATTTATGCTGGTTCGGCCACACCCTTGTGCCTACGTCCAGTCCCCAAGCAACTCGCTTGAGAGTTCAACTATCTTGCAAAAGCCCTTTACAAGTTCTGAACCACACAAGGACAACCCTTCCTTTGTGTTTAGATTTCTTTACAACAAGAGACCCTCAGTCTCTTAATCCCTTTTGAGAAATAAGATGAAGAGAAGAAGGAATCTCTCTTGAAAGAGATAGATTGAACAATTGAGCACTCAAATAATTCCTTATTGAATTGCAAGTGTATTGGCCAAGGAATTTTTAAGACGATAAGATGATTTTGCTTTTTGAGAGGATAAGACCTTTTTGTTCTGCAAAACTATAAGCAAATTCGTGTTCCAAGTCACATATAAATAGACCTTTGATGGCCATTCAAAAACCTTTTAGACAGATGTGACTCTTGGAAATTATTTTCTGAAAATCTCCTCTGGTAATCGATTACAAGACTTGTGTAATCGATTACAGGCTTTAAAATTTGAATTAAAATGTTCAATAACTACTGGTAATCGATTACCATCCATGTGTAATCGATTACACAGTGTAAAGTTTGAATTCAAATTTCTAATAGCTGTTATAAATCATTTTGGCCACTGGTAATCGATTATATCCTCTGGTAATCGATTACCAGAGAGTAAATCTCTTGAAAAAGACATTTTAGCTTAAATTTCTTGGCCAAACCTTTTGTTGTTTCAATTTGGAATTCCCTCCCTAAATCACTAGAGATCTTCTTGATGATGTATCTTGAATCTCTTGGATTTTTGTCTTGATCTTAACTTCAGAAGCGCATATTCATATGGCATCAACACAACATGATCATATGGCATCATCAAAACATCAAAGTCTAAATCTTTGCTTCTACAAACCAATCTTGACTTCAATCTACCTCAAAGACTAAAATCAAGTGACAACTTGTTGCAAATAACAATAAAATATATGAAGATGTCAATGTAATAGTGATAGGCACCATCCATACCCCCCAACCCTTTATAGCAGAACTAGAGTGTTATTACACACGGAAACAACTCGAGTGAACAAGAACATTTTGATGGTAAATTACTAGTTTATTAGCAATCAGCAAGAGCGGTTATTTTTCTCTGCTGGAATTTGATCAAAACTTCCTCCTTGAATGGAACACAGGTGAAATGGTTGACATCTGTTCATTTCCTACTCGATTTTTTAGTATGCCTATGCTTTTTGGGCATGTTTTAAGAACGAGAACCAGTCTGCTTATGATTTGAAACATTTTTAGAAAACATCTAACATACAAACAACAACAACAATCAAGGCCTTTTTTCTAGTAGTATCATCCCATGATCCTTGACTCACTTCACTTTCATAACAAAAATCTAAAAAGTTATAAGTTGTCCTTGGTGCCATTTCAATGCCTTCTTGAGAGAATGAAGTCATGTCAACATATGAGTACTGATCATGATGGTGATTAGTACTCTCCATGGAGCTTGTGTTAGCCTTTTGATCACTCATGTTGCTCTTTCTAGAGTTTGAACTGTTGGAACTAGATGAAGTAGGTCTGAAGCAATCATCAGGAACTATGTATTCGAGATAGCCCGAGTTAGAATCACTGGAAAAGAAGAAATTATCATCCTGAGCTGACCCATATGTGGTTTCAACACATATGTCATTGTTCAATGGGGAGGGGTTTCCACAGTTTGAAGTACTATGAATAACCTGAAAGTGGCTATTTTGGTTGGTCTGAGTCATGGTGGTATTAGTGAGGAACTGTGAAGCTGGCAAGAGAGGTTGAACTTGAACATTCATAGGAGAAAGCTGGAGAGTGTGGAAGTTGATGTTATTAGAGTAAACAAAGGTTGTTCTAGCTTGGCTTCCTTTCATGGACAGAGCAGCCCTGTCATAAGCAAGAGCTGCTTCTTGAGCAGTGTCAAATGTGCCAAGCTAATGCCTCTCTTTGGTTGTGGGGTCTCTAATTTCAGCATCATATCGACCCCAAGGGCGCCTCCTCACACCAAGGAACTTCCCTGGTTCTGCTTGCTTCCTTCTGCCTCTCCTCTCACCCCAAGGAGAAGTGTTGCGTTGGAGGAGAGAAAGACACATTTGAGTTTGGCTAGGATCATATCCTTTGAAGGGTGTATCTGATGAGGTTCTTGAGGTTGACATGGCTAAGAAAATTTGGAGTGAAATGAGCAGAGGAAATGTGAGTTAAACAGTGTGCCAAATGAGGAGAATAGGACTGCAGAAGGTAGTGAAGGTTACGTTATGATGAATGGGATAAGTCTTTGGGGGGAGTCTTTTAAAGACTGTGACTTGATCAGGGATGGAAGAAAAAAGGACTTTTTATTGCAGATGTCATTCTTTGGAGACCATCCTCCCCATACTTTTTTTTTCTTTTTAAATAATCTTTCAAGATTTTTGTGTTAAAAACTCAGTTCATCATTGATGGCCTTGTCGTTTATTTTTCATTGTCTAGTTCAGTATCATTTTAGTTTTTAAGCAAAATGGACAGGTAAAGTGAAAATTCAAATTATTTCCCTAATCGCACTAATAATTGTTAGATCAATTTGATGTCTCACTAAATAAAATAGGCTTACTCTGTAGTCTGTATTGAATAGGACTTGCTTAAATTTATTCATAATACGGAGTACGTGAGTGATATTCAAATATTTATGTATTTTAAAATTATTTTTTGTATATAAATTTATCAGTGAAATGATTATTTAGAAGCAATCCTTCCAAACCTAGAAGACAGACAAGGAAATAAATTCTTATTGCTGGTATATGGTTGTGCCTCTGCGGATATAAAAAATATATATGCCACAAAACAAGCTTGCTAGATGGTTTTTGTCATTGACACTTGTCTGTCACTCTACTTTGCAGAGTAGACTACTCATGTGTTTGGACTTTGGACAACACCTAACAATTCATTATATTTCCCATAGTGTGAACATTAGTAGTGGGCCCAAAATCTGTGTTTGACCCCATCTCATCTCCTATTCAACCTGATCATAGAATTTAACTCCGTGGTTTCACAAATGAAAATCATGTTCAGGTTGGAATTATTATCAGATGAATTTTTTCCAAATAAGAGATTGTTGTTTAGATTCTCCACAAGATGTTCATAAACTTGTTCTACAAATGGCACAATCTTGAGCTCCAATGCTCCATCAACACACTTTCTTTGACAACTTTCAGATTCAAAATTTTTGGATTGCCTAATCAAAATAATCCTTAGTACAAGGAAAATATTGTAAACAAACTCATGGTTCAACCAAGAACCTGTTGAAACTCATGATTGTTTCTCATATCACTTAATGTTGTCAAAATGTTGAACTATATCTATATATAAATCTATTTGCCATGTCCTGATGTGGTTTGTAGTTTTGACATGATTATTTCGAACCTAATATATTGTCGTCTTTTAAATGTAGGTTGTGAAGCTTCATTAAAATACTGGGTATATAGACAACACACCAGCACAGAGACTGCTCCAGGTCATTGGTGAGCATAAGCTCTTGTTCATCAATATTTTCTTTACTAGATTTGTAGATACTTCTGATAAATTATTATATGGATGATAAATTTTGGAACTGATTGGATGTTGAATATCAATAAATAGTATCCCTTTTAACTGCAATGTTAGGCACTTGATCATAGAAGCTATGATACCATGCCAAGCACCAACTTGGCTACAGATTTTAGTTGTTAGGTGCATTCACATATTTGGTTTTGTATATGTAACAAATGCTAATGTCATCCATGTCATCTCAGCACAATCTTCTCTCTTGAACCCTAGTTCTGGAAAATTCTCTTGCATCAAGTGCATTGCCTTATCCAAACCTCCAACATACAAGCTTTCAAATAAACCTTTTCCCGTATCAACACCATCATCTAAATATGTTTTATACATTGGGACTTGATTTCATTCAGAAAACTATGCACTCTCATCGTGTAAAGCAGCAACTAGATAATTGGTTATGCCAACTCAATTGATATTGGTGAAGCAGACCTCCACCATCTCCTTGACATTGGTGTTTGCATGAGACACTAGAACTCGTTGTTTAACTAGAATTTTCTCTAATATCTTTGCCAATGTTGGATTGACAGATTGATCAAGAACAACAATAGTGTTGGTTGTTAATCCCTTTACAGTATCGAAAGGTCCAGATTTTGGTTGTTTTCGTAATGTAAGGAACTGCTTTTGAGCCTGTTCTTTCCCTTGCTCTGCAAGTTGATGCAGTATAGTCAATTTTGTAACTTATTTATTCACCTCAGCATTTTTCTCTGATACAGCCATAGACTCTGATTTCAACAAGTTAACCCCATCTGAGATTCACATCCAACTAAATTTTTCTATCAAAACAATACCCATAATAGGCATCATGTTGTCAGCCATGAGGCTCTTTTCATATAGGAGAAATACTAGCAACACACTCTAAGAACACATTCTCAACTAATGTGTTCGATAAATTACAGTAGTAATTCTTTTTCTCACAATCCTGCTGGTTGCATGGTCCCTAGTCCTCCAAATGGCAATTGATGTTGTCATTGCATACAGTAGTAGTCTGAAATAGGAGACTAAACATAACTGGATGTGATTAATGCTAAAATTTCCCCATATTGTAGACTACAAACGTATGAAATTCAGACATACCATAAGTTGGCCAAATTCACAGTTAAATACACAGGAAAAAATTACTTACATTTTATGTTATTCCGAGTCAACAGTAATTCGGAATTGGGGATTACATCAAATGAAGCCAACAAAGTGAATATAATACAGTTGGCTCCAGCAATGCAATTCAGTTTACTCTCCTAGGTAGAAGTTGTTAAAAGAATTCCCCCCATATACACTTTGGCTGAAGCAATGCTTAGTGCTCATGGGGCAACACCAACCATCATTGTTGTTTTCATAAACAAATGCAATTGCTTTAGGATTAACAATATGAGTTTCTTTGCATATATATCGTGTCATCAGAAAAAGAAGGGAACAATTATTTTTTGAATTTGCTTGAGTGATAATTCCTTTAGTCACTTATTAACTGCATCATTTGTGATCAATTTGTCATCTAATGCTCCCATATCATTATTATTTATGATACGGGATATGGATGTACATATATAATTCTATTGATGAGTTTTGTTCCTTGAAACACATGGTGTTGTGAGGCAATATGAGAAAAAAATCTGTACTGGTTGGACTATTTTATAAACATTAAACAGGATGCATTGTTATTTGAGTATGATTGATCCACCTAATAGTTTCCACCATTGATGGTATAGATTACATCTCGTCATCACAACATTTGTACTAGTGTTTCCTATTTAACTGCATCCCCGCACTCGTTGTCGTTGATACTCAGCATCTTTTGAGGTATGTCTATTTTTAAAAATGGTGTGATTGTAACATGTCGTTGTTCAAATTTCGGTATTGTTTCATTTTACTAGTTAGTTGCATTATGAGTGAACCTGAGTTCCCCGTTCGAGATTCGATACACCCATTAATACGGATAGTTTGGATTAATCGATGTATTGATTCTTGAATTGTCTGTTTGGACATTTTGGATGACATATTTTTATAGTTGAATCATACATAGAGGTAAATTATCTTTTGAATGATTTGAAGAAATTTCGGTATACTGCATTTCACATTGTTCTTCGGGTGCATATTTGACTGTGGTGATTGTCACACATTCACCGCTTTCATCTTGTGTACCTAAAGACCAATGCGAAATGTTACCGAAATTTCATCAAATCACTCAAAAGATATTTTACTTGTACGTTTGATTCAACTATAAAAAATGTCTTCCTGAATGGGATAGGGCCACACCTTTAATGCAAATAAGTGAGTTTAGCATGCATGACAGATAACTTATTGATTGTGATGAATAGCAAAGACGAAACATGGATCGAAGTTGGATGAAAGCAAAATGCATCAGTGACGAGTATGAGAACGGGGTGGAACAATTTCTACAATTTACTAAACTTAATGCTGAAAGTTTGAGGGGCAATTATTTCTGCCCATGTGTTAAATGTCCTAATGGTAGACGACAATCAGTTAATGAAATCCGATCACATCTGATATGTTACGACATCATTCCGAATTACACAAAATGGATGTGGCATGGGGAATTGGCCGACATTCGAATTGTTTCTCATTCTCAGGCAGTACACAAAGACAACAGAGAGCATATAGAGGAAATGATCCGTGATCTTGGACAAGAGACTTTTGAGAAAGCGCATGCACCTCTGTATGATACAATAGAACATGATTCCAGCATGCCATTGTATTCGGGGTGCACATCTTTCACGTGGTTTTCAGCAATCTTAGCTTTGGTAAACTTGAAGGCAAGATTTGGGTGGAGTGATAAAGCTTCACTGAATTGCTGGTGTTATTGAAGAACATGCTTCCTGAACATAACACTTTGTCGAAAAATCACTACGAGGCCAAAAAGATTTTGTGTCCAGTGGGAATGGAGTACAAGAAGATCCATGCATGCCCTAATGATTGCATATTGTATAGAAATGAATATGCAGAACTACGGCAATGCCCCATATGTGGGGTATCACGATACAAAGTGCAGCATGACGAATTAACTGATGATGCAAGAACCAAAAATTGTCATCCTGCCAAGGTGTGCTGGTATCTTCCAATAATACCAAGGTTTAAGCGATTGTTTGCTAATGCACATGATGCAAAAAACCTTTCATGGCATTCAGTTGACCAAAAATGTGATGGATTACTGCGACATCCTGTCGATTCTCCACAGTGGAAGACAATTGATCATTTGTATCCAGAGTTTGGGGACGAGCCAAGGAACCTAAGGCTTGCTCTTGCTTCTGATGGAATGAATCCTTATGGCAGCTTAAGCAACAACCACAGTTTGTGGCCTGTTTTACTGATGATTTACAACCTCCCCCCTGGTTGTGTATTTTGCAAAAATACATTATCCTGTGTATGATGATCGCGGGTCCAAGGCAACCCGAGAATGATATTGATGTGTATCTTAGTCCGTTAATTGAAGATTTGAAAAAATTGTGGGAAGAAAGGGTAGATGCGTGGGATGCAAATGTGCAACAGATGTTCAGGTTACGCGCCATGGTGTTTTGTACTATTAACGATTTTCCAGCATATGGAAATTTAAGTGGATACAGTGTGAAAAGGCATCATGCATGTCCTATCTGTGAGAAAAACACAAGCTTCATCCAACTTAAGCATGGAAAGAAGACAATATATACCAGACACCGAAGATTTCTGAAAGCTTTTCACCCGTATCGACGATTGAAAAAAGCTTTCAATGGAAGTCAGGAGAATGAAGGCCCGCCGGAACCATTAACTGGAAACCAAGTACATGATAGGGTAAAGGACATTGTAACCGTGTTTAGGAAGTCCCAAAATAAGACATCATCTCCCAACAACATGTGGAAGAAACGCTTAATATTCTTTGATCTTCCATACTGGTCTGATCTACATGTGCGTCACTGTCAAGATGTTATGCATGTGGAGAAAAATGTGTGTGATAGTTTAACTGGTACTCTTCTTAACATTAAAGGGAAGACAAAGGATGATTTGAAATGTCGTCAAGACTTGGTTGACATGGGAATACGAGAGCAGTTGCATCCCATATCACAAGGTCGATGAACATATTTGCCCCTAGCATGCCACACAATGTCAACAGCAGAGAAGAAAAGTTTTTGTCAATGTCTGTGGAATGTCAAAGTTCCACAAGGATACTCTTCAAATATCAAGAGCCTTGTCGCCCTCAATGATCTTAAGTTGGTTGGCTTGAAGTCTCATGATTGTTATGTCTTAATGCAACAATTATTTCCTGTTGTGATTCGCGGCATCTTGCCTGACAAAGTTAGGGTTGCCATAACCCGTCTATGCTTTCTTTTTAATGCCATATGTAGCAAAGTCATTAGTCCTCAACAATTGGATGACTTAGAGAATGAGGCTGCCATTGTCATTTGTTAGTTGGAGATGTATTTCCCGCCATCATTTTTTGACATCATGGTTCACCTAATTATTCATCTTGTGAGGGAAATTCGGTTGTGTGGTCTGATTTTTTTGCGGTGGATGTATCCAATTGAACGCTACATGAAAGTGTTGAAGGGATATACCAAAAATCAATACCGACCAGAAGCTTCCATTGTAGAAAGGTATGTTGCTGAAGAAGCTATTGAGTTTTGTTCGGAGTACATGGAAACAGTTCAAGCTGTGGGGGTACCGAAAAGTCATCATGACCGGACACGAGGAGGTCAAGGGACACGAGGCTACAATGTTGTTACCATGAGTCGACAAGATGTGTCACAAGCGCATTTGTATATCTTGAATAACACACAGGAGGTTGTTCCATACATACAAACTCACAAACAATATCTAACATCTATTAACCCAAAATTGAACATGATGAAATTGTTGCAAGAGCATAATAGAACTTTCATAAACTGGTTTAAAGAAACAATCATGAGTGATGACAATGCTTCCAAAATATTAAGATTGTTGGCTATTGGTCTGAATCTAAATGTCCCCACTTGGAAGGGGCATGACATAAACAATTATTCGTTCTATACAAAGTCACAAGATGATAAAAGTAGTGTGCAGAATAGTGGGGTGATTGTGGAGGCTCATTCTGAGCACTTTTCTAGTGCATCTGATAACAACCCAATTGAAGCCTCAATGCCTTACTTTGGAGTTATTGAAGAAATCTGGGAGCTTGATTATAATCAATTCAGAGTGCTAGTATTTAAATGTAAATGGGTTAATGGAAATACCGGTGTTCATAGAGATGAAATGGGATTAACTTTAGTAGACCTTAACAAGGTGGGTTACAAGGAGGAACCATTCATTATGGTAGAACAAGCTAGGCAAGAGTTTTACATCCAAGATCCAAATGATTGTAGATTATCAGTGGTTCTAAAAGGAAGGCCAATTGGTGTTAGGGAACAAATTCATGATGCCTCCCTTAACATTTATGAGACTCCTAGTTTTTGCACAAAAATGCCTTCAATATGTGAACAACCAGAGGTGGATGATGTACATGCGATTCGTCATGATCATCTGAAGGATTATGGGAGAACATTGCTCCTTAACCGCGTTGTATCAATGTAATGTTTATGATATTATGTTATTTATTTTTAAGGTTTATGTAACGTTAATATTTATTTTGTGTTGCCTACATGCTATTTTTAATCCTACACCATTAACGAAAATTCGTTTCATTTGGACAGCGTCATGGCGACACCGCGAAGGTCCCCTCCGCAGTCAGATGGTAACACGGAGCCACCGTCTAAGAGGACAAGACAAAGCACATGTCTTAGAAGGCTGACTTTAAGAAGTTTAGATCTTCCTAGACCAACGGTTACTGTGGATCCTGTAACTGGAAGAGCATCAGGCCCAGAGAAGCAAAAGTTCCACAATTATTTAGGGGTTATAGCTCGAGAAAAGATCCCGATTGTCCACAGCAATTGGAAAAATGTGCTGGAAGCTCTTAAGGACGCAATATGGGGGGACATTTTGGTAAGTCAAGTTAACAGTATGATGTATTGAAACATTATGATTATTTTCAATAAAATGTTTACATGCACTAAAATTGACATGATGAATATTTTATGCAGGCTAAATTTGATATCCCAGAAGCCGAAAAGGCCAAGAAAAAGGTCATGTCCACGGTGGCCACTAGATGGAGGCAATTTAAGTCTTCACTAACCACTAAATTTGTCTATGCTGACACAGAAGGTGGACAGAAAGAAAATCCTTCTGTAAAATATGGTATGGATAAACATACTTGGGATGAATTTGTTGCAAGTCGCAAGACCCCGGATTGGCAGGTTAGATGTTTGGTCTATTTAGTTTAAATATGTTTAGAAATGTACCTTTTATAAAATTTAATACATTCAAATAATATATGGTCAATGACAGGAAATTCTAAAAAAGGCACAGGACAGTCAAAAAAACAATGAGTGCCCCCACGTACTGTCTCGGGGGGGTTATGACTTGCTTGAGAAAAAACTCTTAGATGAGAAAACAAAGCAAAGACAACAGGAGGCACTTATGACTGAGAATCCACTGTTTGATCTTGATGAGCCGCCATCTCCCATTAAAAGGCACGTGAAGTGGAAAATGGCTCGAACCAAACGATATGGCCAGATGACATCAAAGGCGGCACAAGAAATTTCGGATAGAATTGTGAGTTGGAGCATGATTATAATCAATTTGAAAGTATTTTTTGTTTGTTTTATAATTACAACCTCATTGATTCTTTGAATATGTCGTGCTTTTTATAGGACTCATTAGAAGAGCATACCACACAAGGTAGTTTTGTTCCCCATGGTCGGGATGACATCTTGAATACGACCATTGGGCAACCGGAGCATCCAAGTCATGTTCATGCAGCGGGATCTGGTATGACCCTTACTCAATTTTATGGTAAGGCAGCACGTACCTTGAGTAGTTCCTCAGCACCACTAATACAACAATAGTTGGTTGACATTGTTGGAAAGATAAAGGAACAAGTAAGGAATGAATATGAAGAACAACACAAGAGGAGTCTGGAGGAATTTAAGAAGGAGTTGTCTAGTCAGATCTTCATTCAGTTGAGTCAGATGGGATCATAATACTCTCCCCTTTTTGAGGTGGATTTACAGGCATTGGCTGCACGTCTTAGCACTAAAGGAAGTGATGTAAGCTCCACTGGAGCTTGTAGGCCTAGGATCTTCTTCATCAATGGATTCCTTTGCTTCTTGGAAGATGAATGGCAGCGGAATGGAGAAGGAAGAGAGAGAGGAGATGCCACTTCAAGGAGAAGATGAGTCTAGAAGAAGCTCACCACCATAGGAGGCCATGGATAAGAGCTTGGAGGAAGAAGGAGATGAAGGAAGGGAGAGGAAGAGAAGAGCATGAAATTTTGTGCTCTAAAAGAGCTCTGAAATCTGAAGTTTAATTTTCAAATGATCAAAGTTGAAAAAATGCACACACATGACCTCTATTTATAGCCTAAGTGTCACATAAAATTGGAGGAAAATTTGAATTTCAATTCAAATTTCACTTGAATTTGAAATTGAATTTGCCAAGCCAAATGTTGGAGCCTCACTAATTATGATTAGTGAATTTCAGTTATGGTTCAGCCCATTAATCCAAGATCAATTCCAAGATTCTCCACTAAGTATGCTTAGGTGTCATGAGGCATGTAAAGCATGAAAGACATGCACAAAGTGTGACTATATGATGTGGCAATGAGGTGTAGTAAGCAAATGCTCACCTCCCCCTCTAAAATTTAATTGGATTGGGCTTCTAACAATTCAATTAAATTTATTTCCCAACACACACATCAAATATTCACTTAGTGCATGTGAATTACAAAACTACCCCTAATACAAAAACTAGTCTAGGTGCCCTAAAATACAAGGGCTGAAAAATCCTATATTTCTAGGGTACCCTACCTACATTATGGAGCCCTAAATACAAGGACCAAATATAATGACATCCTAATCTAATATGTACAAAGATAATTGGACCCAACCTTGGCCCATGGGCTCTGAAATCTACCCTAAGGTTCATGAGAACCCTAGGGCCTTCTTCAGCAGCTCTAGCCTAATCCTCTTAGAGCCTCTTACTCATGGCTCTAGTGACTGGTCCCTTCCTATGGAGGATTGCATCATCCCTTCCCCCTTGAAGAGGATTTGACCTCAAATCTGTTAGTTCCTCCTCCTCAATATTAGCTCCACTTGCAAAAGGAATTATATCAGAAATGTTAAAAGTGGTGCTGACTCCATACTCTTCTGGGAGGTCCAACCTATAGGCATTGTTATTGATCCTCTCCAAAACCTGGAAAGGTCCATCCCCTCTAGGGCTAAGCTTGGATTTCCTTTTAGTAGGGAATCTCTCCTTCCTAAGATGGAGCCAAACCCAGTCACCTTCATTAAGAATTAGTTTTTTTCTTCTTCTATTGCCTTTAGCTGAGTACACCTTTGTTTGGTTCTCTATTTGGTTCTTAACCCTCTCATGCAACTTCTTTACAAACTCTGACCTAGATTCCCCTTCTTTATGTATAAAAGAAGTGTCTAGTGGAAAGGGAATGAGGTCTAACAGTGTTAGGGGATTAAACCCATAGACAACCTCAAAAAAGGATTGCTTGGTGGTTCTATGAACCCCCCTGTTGTAGGAAAATTCTACATGAGGAAGATACTCATCCCAAGACTTATGGTTTCCTTTCAGAAGAGCCCTTAAAATGGTGGATAAAGACCTATTCACTACCTCTGTTTGCCCATCAGTTTGTGGATGACAAGTGGTAGAGAAAAGAAGTTTAGTTCCTAGCTTAGCCCATAAGGTTTTCCAGAAGTGGCTAAGGAACTTAGCATCTCTATCTGACACAATGGTCTTAGGCAAACAATGAAGTCTCACAACTTCCCTGAAAAAGAGTTTTGAGATGTAGGAAACA
This sequence comes from Glycine soja, assembly GCF_004193775.1. Classification (NCBI taxonomy): domain Eukaryota; kingdom Viridiplantae; phylum Streptophyta; class Magnoliopsida; order Fabales; family Fabaceae; genus Glycine; species Glycine soja. The sequence continues at coordinate 32,909,233 of NC_041002.1, forward strand.
TCATCCACCTTATGGCAGGGTATAAAGTGTGTCATCTTGCTAAACCTATCTACCACCACAAAGATAGAGTATACACCTCTTTGGGTTCTAGGAAGCCCAAGGACAAAGTCCATACTAATGTCTACCCAAGGTGCAAATGGGATGGGTAAGGGTGTGTATAACCCATGAGGCATCACCCTAGACTTGGCTTGTAAACAAGCCACACACCTAGTGCAATGATTATGGACATCTTTCTTCATATGGGGCTAATAAAACTTTTCTTTGAGTAAGACAAAGGTCTTGTCTATCCCAAAGTGGCCCATGAGCCCACCCTCATGGCTCTCTTTCACAAGTAATTTCCTAATGGATCCTTGGGGTATGCAAAGCTTTCCCTCTTTGAACAAATACCCCTCAGCCAAATAGAATCCATCTTGGGCCTTTTTCCCACAACTCTCGTAAATGGGAGAGAAATTTTCATCTAAAGCATACAAGTCCCTAATATTATCAAATCCTAAAATTTAAGCTCCTAGGGAGCAAAACAATGTGTGTCTCCTAGAGAGGGCATCAACTACCACATTTGTTTTTCCCTTTTTGTATTTGATAACATATGGAAATTGCTCTAGGTACTCTACCCATTTTGCATGCCTTTTGTTTAACTTGCTTTGCCCTCTAATGTACTTAAGTGATTGATGATCACTATCAATGACAAATTCCTTGGAAACAAGGTAATGTTCCCAAGTTTGGAGGGCTCTTATTAAGGCATAAAGCTCTTTATCATAGGTGGGGTAGTTGAGGGTGGCACTATGAAGTTTTTCACTAAAATAAGCAATAGGGTGCCCACCTTGTAACAATACAGCTCTAACTCCCACTCCAGAGGCATCACATTCTAGCTCAAAAGTTTTAGAAAAGTCAGGAAGAGCTAGAACAGGTGCCTTAGTAAGCTTTTCTTTGAGCAAAGCAAAGGCTTGCTCTTGTTTTTCACCCCAGGTAAATGCCATATTCTTCTTCACCAGCTCATTGAGAGGTGATGCAACTGTAGAGAAATTAGGAACGAACCTTCTATAGAAGCTTGCTAACCCATGGAAGCTCCTAATATCTCCCACACTTTTTAGGGTGGGGGCCATTCTTGGATGGCCTTGATTTTCTCTGGGTCCATTTGGACCCCATTTCTACCAACTACAAACCCTGAGAAAAATATATTATCTACACAAAAGGTACACTTCTCTATATTTGCATAGAGGGTGTTTTTCCTAAGGACTGAAAGAACTTGCCTGAGATGTCCTAAGTGATCATCTAGGCTCCTACTATACACTAAAATATCATCAAAATAAACAACTACAAATCTACCTATGAAATCCCTTAAGACATGATGCATAAGCCTTATAAAGGTGCTTGGGGCATTAGTGAGCCCAAAAGGCATCACTAGCCATTCATACAAACTAAACTTGGTCTTGAAAGCGATTTTCCACTCATCACCCTTTTCATCCTGATTTGGTGATAACCACTTTTAAGATCAATTTTTGAAAAGATATTGGCACCATGCAACTCATCAAGCAAATCATCAAGTCTAGGAATGGGGTGCCTATACTTTACAATAATGTTGTTGATGACCCTGCAATCTGTACACATTCTCCACGTACCATCCTTTTTGGGCACCAACAACACTGGCTCATCACATGGGCTTAGGCTCTCTTGGACCCAGCCCTTCTCCAACAATTCTTTAACCTGAGACTCTATCTCCTTAGTCTCCTGAGGGTTAGTCCTATAGGTTGGCCTATTAGGAAGGATTACTCCTGGGACTAAATCTATTTGTTGTTCTATTCCCCTTAAAGGAGGTAGCCCAGGGGGTATCTCTTTGGGAAATATATCACCAAATTCATGTAAGAGTTCTTGGACCTTTGGGGGTAAGTTCTCAAATGTAGGAATTGTGGCAGTGCTAAGGCCTTACTATGCTTCTTTTTCTTTTGTTTTTCTAGTTTTTCTTCCTCATCCCTCTTATCTTTCATAGTTAGTTGATCTTTGGCTACCTGTGAAGGTGTTTGAGGATGCAACACAAATTTAGTGCCAAGATGGGTGAGGGTAATCTCATTAGTTAGACCATTGTAAATGATCTTCCTATCAAATTGCCACGACCTTCCTAAAAGAATATGTCCTGCCTCCATGGGAACTATATCACAATTAACTTCATCCTTATATGTCCCAATGGAGAAAGGTACCTTCACTTGTTGGTTAACTATCATTTCCCATGGCTCATTGAGCCATTGAAGTTTATAAGGTTTTGGGTGGGGAATGATAGTGAGGTTCAACTTGGAAACTAATCTTGTGCTACAACAATTGCAACAAGATCCACTATCCACAATGAGAGAACAAGTTTTATCTAAAATTTTGCATCTTGTATGAAAGATGTTCTCTCTTTGGGATTGAGATAGATCACAAGATTGACCTCCAAGGAGCCTTCTAACCATTAAGAGGTCACCTTCTTCATGGGGGTAGACTTCCTCACTAGACTCTTCACCCCTTACTTCATCTTCACTTCCACTAGAGGAAGGGCAAGAAGTAGTCTCCTCTTGAATACTATAAATGTCTTGACCCCTCATGATCATGGTTTTCTTTGTGGGGCATTAAGAGGCAATGTGACCTCTTCCAAAACATTTAAAGCATTAAATATCTAGTCCTTTCTTAAGAACTAGTCTTAGGGGTGTATTTCTCTATGGTCTTACCCTTATCTTCCTTAGGTTTTGAAGGTGCAGCCCCCAAAATTCCATGGGCTTGGTCTTTCCTTGGATAAGAGTGAGAGCCATAAAAGTTTGAAGAAGGCTTTCTTTTAAGTTGTTGCTCCACTCTTATACAAAGTTGGACTAGCTCATCTAGGTCCCTATATGGAAGGAGTTCAACCTTGTCCCTCACTTCCATATTAAGCCCACTAAGGAACCTAGCTATGCTTTTTCTTTCCTCCTCCCTAAGTATAGCTCATAAAAGGAGTAGTTCCATTTGTTGTCTATATTCTTCAACACTCATACTCCCTTGTCTAAGCCTTTGGAGCTTGTCCATAAGCTCCCTTTCATAGTAGGAGGGAATGTGCCTCTTCCTAAGGGCACTCTTAAGATCATTCCAATACTCTATTGGAGGATCCCCATGAATCCTTCGTTCCCTTACAAGGGAAGTTCACAATAGAGGGCATACCCTTGAAAGCTAAGGGTAGCCAATGGAACTTTTCTCTCTTCGCTAATATGATGGTAAGCAAAGAGTTGTTCAACCTTCATTTCCCAATCTAAGTAGTCCTCAAAATTATCTTTTCCATGGAAATATGGGAGGCCAATGTTAACCTCTTGAGGCCTTCTATCATTTTCTCTTCTATGGGAGTGATGTTTAGTATGTGAACTATGGCGCCCTCTATAATAGTCGCTAAGTTGTTTACTTAAACTCTTGCAAGAGTCATGACTACTATAGGAGGCATGTTTTTCTCTTTTCATTTCTTTCATTATTTTTCTTCTTTCTTCCTCTCTTATTTTCTCTTTTTCATCTTGACTTATTTCTTCCACTCTTTTTTTACCTTTTTCTTTTCTCTCTTGTTTTTCTTTCCACAACTTAAGGGATCTCAACTCATCTAATATCTTATACAGGGGGTCCTTAGGAGTAGAACACTCACCATTAACACTAGATGAAGAATGAAGACTCATGTTGGTTCCTAAGTTATGGTTCTTTCTTGTTAGGGGTTTGAAAATAAAGGGTAAAAGAAACTATGGTTGAAAATAGCCAAAATAAACACTAAAAGAGGTGTGAAAGATAAGGTAAAAACTAATTGGTAAAAGGCAAGCTATCTAGGCAGTTTGACAATGGAGGGTAAAGGAAATAAGCTATGAAAGTAAGCAAGAAATTAAAGTGCAAGAAATGCAAACTAGGCGGATCCTAAGAGTGTTTGGATGACCTCATTTAAGGTTCCCAACAAAACACTCACTATCCTAAGGGAAAATTGCCTAAAATTATTACACACAAATGGAAGTAGAGTGACCTATTGGAGGCTCCCAACTTACTTCCAATGAAAGGCCTTTTTGTTACAAAATTTGAAAGCAAAGCAAATTGCCAATTACAAAAAAAAAAGTCCTCAATTGTGGTGGCTATTCTCTCTTTGGTGTTTCACTCAATTTGGAGTGCTTCTTAGTCCAATAGCTCTTAAGGTGGTTGGCCCCTTGCTTCTTGACTCAAATTCTTCAAGGGATGGCACCAATCCTCCTTTCCAATTCCCTATATGGCAACTCACAAGCAATGACCAAAGACAAAAAAAAAATGAAATGAAAGCTAAACCAATAGAGTTTTAACAAGACAAATTTTCAAGGATTATTCAACAATTAAAGCAATGAAAAGCACACAAAAGCAAGCTAGGACTCAAGAAACCTCTAGTTTTGGCACTTGTTTTCATAATAATTCTCAATTGAAATTTCAGAAGTAGGATTGGTAAAAAAATAGGCACCAATTATAGAACAAATTTTGAGCCAAAACAACAAGCACATTTCTCTTTCACTTTTTTTTTCCTGGACACTGATTTTTCAGCCAACTTGTGTGATTTTTCTTATTTTTTTCTTTAATCCAAATCGTTTGGTTATTTATTCATAATTTTGGCCCAGATGTCTAGAAAATTCAGTAAAAATTTCAGCTCAAAAAACGTAGTGACCAATTCCTAGTAATTTATACAAGTTCGTATATTCAAGCTGCCAGCACCAGCGATTTCAACCTAGAAATCAAGAGTAGTGTTTATGTTGCTTAAGGCTTGGATAGTTACAATTTGTGTTTGCTTATGCTCAATTATCTTGAATAACACAATTCAAGAGATCTTAAGACTTATTTTGATTCACAAATCCAGCCACAACTCAGCACCACAACTCAACTTCATCATAGGCATCATGTAGGAAACTTAGAAAACAAAAAAAAAACAAAAGTTCAACAACAAGACTACTTCTAGGAATTGATTTAGAACATGTTATGAACTAAATAACATGCATGAATTAGACTCAAAATTCAAAAGATAGGCTAAGAATGACAAGAATACATGAACAAATGTATCTAGAATTCAATAAACAAGATAAAAATTCAATACAAACTTAGAACATAATGTGATAATTACTATGACTAAACATGACTCTAAGACAACATGGATTAAGTGATTTACACTTAGAATTTTGTGTTTTTTTTTTCTAATCGATATTTTGGAAGAAAATTTATATCTAAAGGTTCAGCACAAGAATATTATGAATGAAAAATGATAGAACCTAAAATCAACACAAAAACATTATTCAAGAGTAGATTTACAAAATTTGAACCATAGAAATGCAAGAACAAGTGTAGATCTAAGATTTAATCGGTTTATTTTTTTTTAATCTACTCTAAACATAACCAAACCACAAAGCAATGGAGGATATACATGGAGAATAAGATGAAGAACAAGGAATTAAAGAGAATTCACCGAACAAAAAGATAGAGGAAGAAAAAGAACATAACCTAGATGAAGATGCTCTGATACCACATGATGTAGCTCCATGTGGAGCTTGTAGGCCTTGGATCTTCTTCATCAATGGATTCATTTGCTTCTTGAGATCTTATTGCAGTGGAATGGAGAAGGAGAAAGATGAATGGAGATGCCACTTCAAGTAGAAGATGAGTCTAGAAGGAGCTCACCACCATAAGAAGCCATGGATAAGAGCTTGAAGGTAGAAGAAAATGAATGAAGGGAGAGGAAGAGAAGAGCATGAAATCTAGTGCCTCTAAAGAAGCCTGAACTTTGATCATTTGAGAATTAAACTTCAAAGTTCAGACTTCTTTAGAGGCACTAAATTTTGTGCTCTTCTCTTCCTCTCCCTTCATTCATCTTCTTCTACCTTCAAGCTCTTACCATGGCTTCCTATGGTGGTGAGCTCCTTCTAGACTCATCTTATACTTGAAGTGGCATTTCCATTCATCTTTCTCCTTCTCCATTCTACTGCAATCAGACCTCAAGAAGTAAAGGAATCCATTAATGAAGAAGATCCAAGGCCTACAAGCTTCACATGGAGCTACATCAGGAAGTAATGTAGAAACTACTCCTGCTGACCCATCATGCGGCAAATATGTGAGTTTAAAACCCACTATGGGGTTATACTTGCAACGACAACGTACTACGGTGTTGGTGGCCATAGGGAAAATATGTGAGGGGGGATCTTCCATTCACAATGTCACTTATGCTGATGATGTTGTAAGGGTGAGTGTTGACGAATTTATAGAAGGTGATGCCGAAGTGCCCTTCCCAACATCAGAGATTCAATATGTCAAGCAGGCTCTTCAAACATTCATTGCATGGCCAAAAAATCTTGTGAAAAAAGTGTCACATGAGGTAAATTTTATGTTATTATATTTGCTGCATCACATGTTTACATGGATATATGTTAGTTTGTGACATTATGCAAATTGTTGTTTTCATTACACATTTAGGAGTCCCATACAAGTCCAAAGAAACTTCCTAAAACAGATGAAAGGGGGATGAATGATATTGAACATGATCCATTGCGTCAACTTATTAAGAGCCTATATTACATGTACGACACACCTATTGAGTTGAAGTGGGATGGCAGCAAATTTGGGCTTCCAAATGTTGATGCTTTGTTCTTCTTGACATTCTCTGATGTAAATGAAATAGTAGCAGGATACAAATGTTTGAACATATCTATACTACAATTATGGATGTTGTAAGTCAATTTAATATGATTCATTGATAAGTAGTATTCTGTATGGTATGCATGAGTATCAATTTTTATGTATTTTTTTTATCAAAGTAGGTTTTTGGATGAGTGGAGCTCAACTTTGGGTCATGCTTCCGTGTATGGATTCCTTGAGCCACAATCGATACACCATGCAAAGGACCGACGCACTGAATGTGAGCATTACTTACAAGCATGGCTCAAGGAATCTCAACAAGAGGTGTACCTAGGAGCTTACTTAAATCAGTAAGTAATATTAATTCAAATGGTTATAAATAATGTTGAAGTTTTGCGTACCTAATAGTTGTTTCTTGTAGAGGTCATTGGCAACTGCTAGTAGTGTGTCCTGTGACCAATGTTGTTGCATGGTTTTGTTTGTTACGTAAGAAGCCTGATACTCATATCAAAACTGCAATTAACAAGTAAAGTTTTGTATTGTCCCTCATATCATGTAGTGTAATATTTTTTGTGGACAATTTTTATCGTTGTATAGACGTTGATCATGCTATTATTATAAGCAGTGCAATGAAGACAACAAACACAGCTGCGAATGGTACAAATAATCAAGGAACTCCTAAGTGGATTGAAGTCAAGGTTAGTGATGCAATTAATGCTTATTTTCCAGTATTGATCTTCAAATGATAACCTCAATACAATTGTTTGATCGAATTATTATTTATATTGAATGTAGAGTCATGTTCAAAGCGGAGGGTATGAGTGTGGCTATTACATGATGCATTGGATGTGGAACATCGTCAGTGGGGGTTTAAAGAATGATTGGACCATGGTATGTTCGGTTTAACAACTTGAAATTACTATTTTCGTAGTATTTTGATTGATTTTACATCTTCATTAAATACACCCTTTGTATTCTTCATATTTTGTAGTGGTTTCTTGATGGAACGACGTTAGACAAGGAAACAATTACAACGATTCGCCAGAAATGGGCAGCATATTTTCTTAAAGTTCAAAGCAATCAATGTACAAAGTCGTAGTTGACATAGGATATTTTTTGGTTATTGTGAACATTACAGAGACAAATGTAAAAACAATGGCTTGTATTTTTTTGGAAATATATTTATGAAATTTTGTGTTTCCTTGTCTCTACCCCAAATGTGTTAAGAAATTCCATAGTATTGTTAGTGTACAAAGTTCCATTATCAGCAAAACTATTTTTTGTGAGACCAATCCTGAAAAAGTTGTGCAGGAAATTTGAAGTTACATGGAAAAAGATGTGAAGCTTCATGCCTAATGCCATGTAAGTTGATATTTATGTTAGATGGACAAATGTTGTTCTCACCTTTTATAACCATTTTGTGTTTGTTGTGCAGGAAAGTCAACTCAAGTGGGGAATGGTAGCGGCTGCTACAATAGACAGCAGAGGTTTCAAACTTGGTCATAATATTTTGATAATTTTTTGCTGGTATATTATGATATATTTTTCACTTTTTCTAATACAAAATGCTAATAAACATTCATCACAAAAGATGAGGAAGAGGTTGTGGAGACTCTCTATGCCATGGTTGGAATGTTCCCTCACAATGCCTCCAATCATAATAGTACAGATTTAGATGGCAAATCTTTGCCTGATAATTCATCAGTTTTGCAAGACTTGGAGGATAATGCTAGTGATGCTCTTCAAGGTCATTATTCATTCTCAATTTCTCACTCTTATCTAAGATACTTGAATTACCTATTATTTTTTAGTACGAGGTCATAGGTATCTTCTACGACAAGCAAGCCTACTCTTACCCTATCGGAGTAGGATTAGTATGAGTGGCAAAGTTGTCTTAGCTATTAACTCATTCTTCTTCATTCTCTTTATTTAATTTATTACCATTTGATTCTATTTTAGCCTCAGCAACTGCTCCTGTTGCAAGTCCTAGTTGTCATGAAAGTTCAGCTGGAGAAGCTTCAAAAACCAGTTGGTTGAATGAAGTTGTTGGTCAAAAACAACCTGATTTGCCTGATAGTGCAACGCTCTTGATGCCATCTCATAGCAATGGGGTGGTCATTTTTTTTGTTGCATTCTGAAAAATATGTACTTTTCAAGTCCTTTGTATATATTTTACATGTTTTCTCATGACATTGCAAATTAGATATGTCCAGACAATCACGGATTCCTCAAGTTGAGAGGAAACCAGATGTGGCATTTGAAGCGGTGAGCATTTCAACTTTTACAGATTGTAGTGTGGTTCTACCAAAACTTGTTGTGACCTAGTGCTGGTCTTATTGGTGTTTTAATGGATTGCATTTCAGGCAAGAGATGTTGATTGCAAGCAACAACAACATATGATCAAGGACCAAAAAGGAAATGGTACACTCCTTTCAAAGATCAAAATGTTCATTTTATAGAGTTCATTTCTCATTTTCGTGACTCAAGTATAGGCTAAATGTTTTTACATCAAAAAACTTGTCCTTTTTCACCATCTTCATTAAAAAAAGAAGAAGCAATTCTTATCAAAAACAATATAAAATATGGGAGTAAGATGAAAGCACTTTGTTATCTTCTTGCTTGAAATTCATTCATTATTACTGTTATTTTGAGTTCAAACTTGAAAGTTAAAACTTAAAATCATGGTAACACACTAACACTTTGTGTTTGTATTTTGTTCTTCAAAAATCTTCCATACATGCAACTTGGAGGGATTATTTCTCCAATCATTGGTAAGCTCAGCAGACTACAAAGATTGTAAGTAGAAAACATGTTCCTCCTAGCATTAGTAAAGTAGCATCTATGATTTTTGTCATTTTCATTCCATTCAATGAATCAGGGCACTTCATCAGAACAGCTTGCATGGAACCATTCCTAATGAACTTACCAATTATACTGAGCTAAGAGCACTGTAAGTGAAATGGTTCACTACTAATGAACTACTTAGCAATTTCCTAATTAGTTCACTACTTTGATGTCATGTTGAAGGCTAACTCGTCTCATCTGATTGTGTATTTAAAGGTACTTGAGGGGTAATTATTTCCAACGAGGCATACCATCAAATATTGGAAATCTTTCATGTTTAAATATATTGTAATTCCTAATCCCTTGTTTTTTTGTCACTTTTCCTTTCTGATGCTTTGAACATGTTTCTAGCTTTTGTTTCTCAACTGCATTTTAATTATTCTTTGGGAAATTAATACAGGGATTTATCAAGCAACTCATTGAAAGGTGATATACCTTTCTCTATTGACCGTCTCTCACATTTGCAAATTATGTAAGTCAATTTGGCCTAAACTGCTGTGGCATAATGATATTGATAACTTCAACTTTCAGTTTATGTTGATCCTCCTTCCTTGTCTTAGGAACTTGTCTACCAATTTCTTCTCTGGTGAAATTCTCGACATTGGAGTATTAAGCACCTTTGACAAGAACTCGTATGTACTCTTTCCCGATAAAGCCTCGTACTTTAGCTGATACATTATAGCCTTTTAGACTGATAATTTTCACTTCTTAATTGCAAGCTTAAATCATTATTGTTATGTTTAAATCATAGGAATCAAACAATAGTGCATGATTAATTGTATATTATTCGAATTGAATCATAGGAATCAAGATAAGTGTGGTAAGCTTTTGATGCTTATAATTTTGTATGATTAGATGTTACATTTAATTGTTACATCTATCTTGCTTGTCATATGCTTTTATGGTATTAAACTATTGATGCATAATGTTGCTCAAATAACTACTACATGTTCATTTGCCTGATACTTGATTTAAAATTTTGTTCTATAAGCCATATTTGTTTATTCAAATTTCAGAGTTCAGTCTTCAAATCTGAAGTTTTGTAATTACAGGACTTTTTATTACCTGCATCCTAAACAAAATACTTGATTTTATGGTAGTGTGGTTGTTCTTCTGGAATCACGAGGTATGATGGAAGATGGTCTTGAAGACTAGATGTTGCAAAGGTAAGCTCATGTAATATGTCTACAAGGAGATATTGTTTAATTTGTGAAAGTTGTTAACTTGGATATCTAATTTTCTTCATTTCTCTTCATTAGTTTCATTTGTCATTTTATATCACAAATAATATACCTCCTTTTTCCATGCAGAGTATTGCAATAGAATTGCGGAGCGAGCAGCAGTTGGGAGAATTAGTTATGTCTACTGGAAAGGTGTTTTCTATGTGATTTGAATCTTCAGCTATATTTATTTATATGTTCTTTGTGTAAAGCTTGATTGCACTCCTAAATATCCATATCCAAGTGTATTATACATTTCCGTGATGGTGTGCTACTGAATTTGACCGTGTGCACATGATGTATATAGACCTTATTGAAGCTTTTGATATGCAAGAGATTATACAGGTTTTACTTATGGCCAGATTAAGATTTGCTTCGTTAGTCAAAAAGCTAGTTCATGCCTCATTGCTTCAATTATGAAATTATAGAGGTTTTTTTTTGTGAACATTGACTTTGGGTTCTTGCAAATATTTGTGGACAAAATGCTAGTTAATAATGCCTGAAAAGAGAGTAAAAAAAGATAGAAGACATTTGGTGTGAAAATGGTTCAATTCTGAAATTGCTTCCAAAGACGGTTAATAGACAATAAACGTCTTTTAATGTCGATTCTGACACAGCATTCAAAGACGGTTATTAACTAATAACCGTCTGTGAATGTCAAAGTAGACACAACAATCAAAGACGGTTATTAACTAATAACTGTCTTTGAATGTCGAAGCAGACACAACAATCAAAGATGGTTATTAGCTAATAACCGTCTTTGAATGTCGAAGCAGACACAGCAATCAAAGACAGTTATTAGTTAATAACTGTCTTTGAATGTCGATTCTGCACAACAATCAAAGAAGGTTATTAACTAATAACCGTCTTTGAATGTCGAAGCAGACACAACAATCAAAGATGGTTATTACAAGTAACCGTCTTTGAATGGTTCTAACTTTCAAAGACGGTTATTTAAATAATCGTCGTAAAAAACAATTTGGTTTTAATGGCACTATATACAACAACGCTTTATAACCATCGTTAAAAGCACTTATTAATTGTTGTAAAAGACTCTTTTTCTAGTAGTGAGGGCTGAGGTTCATCCTTCATTTTTTCCCTTAATTCTTTCTTGAGTCTCCACTGCTAGCAGGGTTGCCCCAAGTATTTGGTCAGGACTTAGAAGGCAACCTAGCTATAGATACCATGATAATATCAGTCGATGAAAAAGGTTGACATCCACCTACATCTCATTCCCTTGTTTGGCTAACATTAGTCATCCTTCCTTTAGAGCCCTCTATATGGTATTCTTGAACTCCAAACAATTAGCCATCGAATGGTTGTAAGCATTATGCCACTTGCAATATCTTTTACTTAGCCACCTTCTGATCGGCAAACAAGTCATCACCAAAGTCTTCCTCATCCTCTTTCAAGACCATGGATATGGTCTGAGGATTTCTCCCACGTCTTTGGGGTTTTCTATGATCCTTCCCATTCATGAACTACTTAATCCTGATAGCCTTAATGGCTATATGTGCCAAATCTGCACAGTCTTGTGTAAGCAACTGTTCCATCAAATGTTTAGTTATTTTCCCAATTTTAATGGTTTCATATTCTGATTTTGGAAACTGCACATTGCATTTACTCCTCATCCTCCTAAATCGTTCTAAGAAATCAGAGGCTAACTCTTTAGTCAATTGTTTGGTATTCATCAAGTTGGCTATCCAAATATTCGGTTGAGGATTGTAAAATCTATCATGGAAACATCATTCCATGTCATCCCAACTATTAATCGAATTTGGAGGCATACTTGAATACCAAGTGAATGTCGTTCTAGTAAGTGTGCAGTCGATAGTAGTCATTATGACTAGCTTCCCCATATTGAGCCATGAAACAGCTAACATGCTCTATTATTGATTTCCCATCCTCGCTAGAGAAGGTTGTAAAATCTGGGATCTTGTATAGTCACAACAAAGGGGCTTGTCAATCCATTCTGGGTAGGGTTTCCTGTACACTGGCCCGTCGACTGGCTCTAACTTCACCCTAAAATGTTTACGAATGGCATCCGCTATCATATTAGGATCAATGGTTTGAAGGGTAGTTGTTCTTGCCTCAGCCCAAGTGGGTATAGGGTTTTCTATCATAGTAGAATGTTGTCTACCAGCCATTTATGGTGTTGTCATTGTCTAGGGTGATTCCCTTTTAAGCGATTGTCCTAAGGAAGGGACTTTGTTCCTTGGTTATGTGACACCCTCTAACCCAACATGCATATAAATGGGAAAAACATATAAAACACAGAATTTAATGAAATCAATTTTATTCAATAAAATCGTAAGTAAATCCACGTGGGTAAAAGGTCCACATTTGCTTCAATGTTACCAAATAAAACTTCTCAAAAACATTTTCAGCTTAAAACAAGATCGTTCAATTTTACAAAAGAACTCAAGTTAAGCAGTAGAATAAAATAAAGTAAAATAACATGTTCAAAACATCATGCAATTAAATCATAAACCCATGCTCCAATGTTACATCTTATTAGAGCATTGTGTCCAGCGTCCTCCAGCACGAGGTTCCTTAAAGTAATCCACCTAGTCATTTGCTCCCATGAACATAAGGTTCGAGATCATCACAGGATCCAAATACAAACAACACACGAGGAGTGAGTCATCACATTCCTCAACGAATAGAGATAAATGAAAGCATACAAGTATGATATAAATATAATAATAATATAATTATAACGACAATATAGGTATAACAAGGCTTAACTTTGGCACAATTCGCATCATTTCAACACTCAACATGTAACATCACTTGTCCTAGAATTTAATCACAAATCACATTCCACGCCTCCATGATTAATCACATATTCAAGACAACACATCTCAAATACAATACCACATCTCACACTTACATAATTCATTACACACCATCGCATAATAAGTCACAATGATCATTACACAAGCTTTATGCAACAGATATGCTAAGACTCAATCCTATATGTAATGTGGTACCATGTCAGTGAAAAATCTCATCAAGCGCCTAGGAGTACATGACAAGACAAACCACACACTGGTAAGTTAGGTCACTCTCGCTAGGTAAAATCATAGGGAGACCAGTCAGGGTCACACTATTTTGTGATAATGCTCCAACCATGTAGGATTAGCATAGGCTTAAAGGAGCACTCAAACCCAGTGCATTTACCCCCAAGGCCTAGACCCCGAAGAGACTATCAAGGTCTCTCCCTCCTGATTCAAGTCCAACCCAAAAAATATTTTAACACGTGACTCCACAATTATTCTCAAAATAATTTTAACTCGTCGCGCCTCAAAGTGATTCAACTCATCAAGTTCCCACAATGGATCTCATCATAATACTCATCGTGCATTAACTCATCACCCTTAAAGGGTCTTATAGTTGTGTGATTGCACGGTTCGTAACTCACAACTCAATGCACATAATATCTCAATGCACGTGTGATCTCACAATTTAACACGTACTCAACTTGTCACTTACACACAATTCATCACACTTTCATAATCCCAAAACATCATGTTACCACGCCTCATGCATCATATACATATCACACAGTAATAATATTACTATGTTATGTTCATATGACTAATCATCTCATTAAAAAAAAGGCATTTAAAATCATATATGTGCCATCAGAGTTTGAACTATGCAATACACATAGCTACTCAATTGTTTTCAAAATCATTTTAACTCGTCGTGCCTCAAAATGATTCAACTTATCAGGTTCCCACAGTGGATCCCATCCCAATACTCGTCGTGTATTAACTCATCACCCTTAAAGAGTCTTACAGCTGTGTGATTATACAATTCATAGCTCACAACTCAATGCGTATAAAATCTCATTACACATGTATCCTACAATTCAACACATACTCAATTTATCACATACACCAAATCTCAATCACAATGTTATAATCTCAATGCAACATGTTATGATACCTCATGAATTATATAAATATCATACAATATTAATATTTACATGGCACAAAACATGTATATATTAAATTGAACTATATTATTTTCAATTAAAAAGAGTTAACAAATAATTAAACTAAAAATGCATTGAAAGTATTTATCGTTGAATCTTAATTTATTAATTTCCTTCAATTTAATTTTATTATTTAAAATATCAATTCCTAATTTATTTTGACAATTTATATACATATATATGTGTTATAGTTATCAACACTTTGTTTTTAGTTTTTATTCACATTTTGTGGTTGTATGGCCATAGAAAAATTTCATCCTAACGTTATCTATGCATGCTTCTCACGCTTTTGAAAAAATTGCATTTACAAAAATGTGGTTTGAATGCTTATTTTGTGGTTGCAAGTTTCATTAGCATAGCTTGGATGCAATTGTGTTTTGAGAAAAATTCAAGTATTGTATGACTTTGGTGACAATTTGAGAATGCTTAAGAAAAAAAAAAGAACTTGAGTTGTGTGTTGCCAGTGTGAATGATGCTTTGAGGCATAATTGGTTTTGAACAATTTTCTTGTTATTAATGTTGTGTGTCATTGTAGACATGTTCAATGCAATTTTTAATGATTGTAAACTTTAGAGACAAATACCTAACCCGTGAATTGTATCTTTTGTACAAACCCCTTTGAGCCTTTAATTAAGTTCATTCTTTCTTGATAACCTAATGAGCTTAAAAGATAAACAATAAATTTCCTTACCATAAGATAAGAGATCAATTGTATGATTGGGTTGAAAGAAATTTTGGAGGAGTGCTTGTGAGGATTAATTTGGGAACAATTTGAGGTCACTTTCATGCATATTAAAATTGTATCACAACTGTACTTGTTAAATTTTTTAATTTCCAAATTTTCCAATAAAAATAAGAAAAAGGAAAAAGAAGACTAAGGAAGTAGAAGGAAATAAATTTATGGTTCATGTTGTAAAAGATAGTGCCACGAATCAAAATTAAGTTGAAAAATGAAAGGTCTTTCGATTCACGATTTGAGAAAAAGAAGGATTGTGTGAATTTTCTAATGCATGCATTGCTATCTAACTCATGTTCTTTGAATTCTTATAAAAAACAAATTCCTTTCAAGCCAAGCCACATTACAAGTCTTGATCAAGTCCTTGTGATCTTAATGTGTGTGTGTGTGTGTAACACCTTGAAAATTACAACTTATTTTATAGAAAGTTCTATGTTGTGTGGTCTATAGAACTATAATTGACATTGAAATTAATTACAATGAGAATTTAACTCAAGCAGTTAATTTAAAATTTCAATTATATGTATGACATTTTATATGATAAGTTTAGTAGGAACTAGAATTATATTAGAATATGATTTTACATTGTGTAAAATTACATTGTACAAACTTAGGCAATATAAATTCGCACTGTGTAGATTTAATTTGTGTATGATTAATTGTGTTTACTCCTTGATCTATGTAATTAGCACCATTGTCTAGGTTAATTAGCTATAGTTTTACTTCTTTTGGTAAAAGCAAAGTTGTCTTTTATGCCTAATCCTATCTTAACATCTATGACAACATTTTCAAAGTTGAAACTAGAGAAAAATAGCTAGAGGTGCATGGAGCTGCACTCTCTCTCTCTCTCCATCAAAATTTCCCTCAATCAAAGTCACTTGGTGACATAAGGAGGCTTAGGAACTAATGGGCACTTGGAGCCCTTGAACCTAGAGTTATCCTAGACTTTCGTAACACTCCATTCCCACTCCTTTTGTGCCTAGTTACTCTTATTTTCGTGTTTGGGTATTGGCTGAGTTTCAGAGAAGAAAAGGATAATGCTTGCATGGACCTCTAGTTTTCTGAGTTTTGAGCTTCAAGCCCTTCATCCTCTGCCTTTTTTGTGCTTCAAGTAGAGGTATGGAGGAGTTGATCCCTTATTACTCTTATTTTTCTTGTTTGATTATGGAGTAGCTTCCATTAGAAGTGTTGTAGGAGCACAAGAAGTTAATTTTCTATAAATCAACACTTTAAGTTCTTTTTCTTTTAAATTTCATGTTACGGTTGTAAGAACTTGTAAATTGTTGTTATTTTGGGTTTTTACCGTATGGAAACATGTTTGATAGGTTTGTGATTCCATTTAGGTTAATTTAGAAGCCATTGAAAGTGAAAAACATTATTTTTGAAGCTCTGCGAGATCGTGGCGCTTAAGCGAAGAGTTGCTCAAACTTAAGTGAGAGGACCTATAAGAGAAAATTGGTTACTAGTTTTCAAGCTTAAGGGTGGCTAGAACCAAGATTAAGCATAGGTTAAGCACAGGCTAGACGAGGCTTAAGCAAGATGACCTATAAGGGAAAATGAGCTACTAGATTTCAAGCTTAAGCTTGGAGTGAGCCAAGCTTAAGTGTGAAACTTGTCGAATGTGTATGAATGAATTCCAAATGGAGTTCAATTGGACTTTCCTTGGTTTATATGAATTATGAAATGCATAAATAGTTTTTAAGGTTATGTAAAGAGAATATACTTTTACTAATTATCTATAAGTTGAGAATTAAATGGATTTAAGTATGAATTCGTTGCACTTTAATTGATATTATTGAATTGTTATTGATCTAATTGGAGACTGGGAGGACTTGTGATCCTCAAGGAAATGGTTTACTGGAAACCTTGAATTGTGTGTGCTTGTATGATAACTTTGAAATCTATTGGTGTGATTAAGGATTATGAAATCCTTGAGGGGAGAGCAAATGGATTCAATGTATGAGTGCATTTGTAGAAACTAGAATTCAACGCTAATATTAATAAAGATTCATTGTCATGAACAATGAATAAAGACTTAACAAAAGTGTGAATCTAATAAATCAATTGGACTTAGTAAACTTTAGATATCATTGTACATTATAGTACATTATTATGAATTGGACATAGAATGAGCCTTAAGTCCTTTGCTTGGAGAACATAAATTACGTTAAACCCCACATAATCTTGAGAGAAAAAAAGGCTTACATAAAACTTAATAAAACATGGGATGGGGCATGGATTCAATTCATGGAAATGTGTGAGAATGCCTTGGGCATTTGCTTATGGTTTGGGATATGTTTGAAATTGTTTAATGTCTTGTGATGTAATCCTACCCCCCAATGGTATTGGATAGAAGACTCCAAGAGGATTGGGCTAGAGCTACTAAAGAAGGCCTATGAACCTCAGGGTAGATTTTTGAGCCCATGGGTCAAGGTTGGATCCACTCTTCTTTGTAAATATTAGAATAGGTTTTTCCTTCTTTTGGGCCTTGTATTTTGGCCATTTTAGTAGTATAGGGTTTTGTCCTTGTATTTCAGGGCATTTTGAGTAGTCTTTGTAGTAGGGACTTTTTTTTGTATTTTCATGTATTTTTGGAATAGGGGTGAGCTTAGCTATTATAGGGGGGTGTGTAGCTAAGCTCTAGCTTCTCATCTCAAGGAGGTGAGCTTAGCTATTAGAGAGGTGTGTGTAGCTAAGCTCTAGCTTCTTTAGGAATCTTCTCAAGGAAGCTTCTCAAGGAGGTGAGCTTAGTTATTAGAGGGGCGTGTGTAGCTAAGCTCCAGCTTCTCAAGGAAGTTTTCTCAAAGAAGCTTCTCAAGGAAGTTTTCTCAAGAAAGCTTCTCAAGGAAGCTACCTAGTCTATAAATAGAAGCATGTGTAACACTTGTTGTAACTTTGATGAATGAGAGTCTTGTGAGACACAACTCAAAGTTCAACTTCTCTCCCCCTTTTCCTCCTTCAATTTTGTGCTCCCCCCTCTCTCTTTCTCTCTCTCTTTCTTTTCCTCCATTGAAGCATCCTCTCCAAGCTTCTTATCCAAGGCACATTCTTGGTGGCAAAGCTTCTTCTTCCATGGCTTATTCCCTAGTGGATGGCGCCTCCTCTCACCTCTTCTCCTTTATCTTCCGCTGCATCTCCATGGTGGACAATCACCATTGAAGGACCTCATTGAAGCTCAAAGATCCAGCCTCCATAGAAGCTCCACAACCAAGCTTCCATCATCTTGGTTGGAGGGAAAGAAGGGGAAGTCCTCTTTTCCTTGATGGTGTGAGGATCGTGGTGGATATGTTATACTCATGAATGCACGATAAATCATGGATGCTGGTTGGAGAAGAAGCATGGAAGTAGTCACGTGGGAAGTTTTGCTTATGTTATGTGTGAATGATGAGAGGTGGGGTTGGAATAGTCACCTAGTGTTGTGATTAAAGAATCCCACGAAGACAAATAAAGATAATCCAAGTGAGGAAAGTTGTTGAGGAGTCAGTCCTCAGAGATTGGATGACCACATAGAGTGGTAACTGATGGATGGATTGCTGACTTGTTATTTATTGGGGGTATGGCACCATGTTTGTGGTTGTATTTTGACAGTGTCGACTTGGTAACCCTAACAAATGTGATCCATAATAGTGTTGGTGAAAACCTCGTCATTCTATCGTGATAAGGGATGTACTCTCAATAGTCATTCATATAAAATGTGTAAGACCACTGTGTTCTAGTTGTTCTAGTGGCAGTGGACTTGTGATAAGATGAAATAATTATTAGTTAGATGTGAGTCAAACGACGAGTAAGATCGCGAAAGGATCACTTTACGATGGTTATTGTGTGTTTGTGATTGTGACTGAAAGGTTGTTTGTGTGTGGTTTTATAAGAGATGGGTGACTCACTCCATACATCTTTTGTTTTCAACTGAAGATAGAGCCACAAAGGAACCTGTTGTTTCACCTCACCATTAAGATTGGCGATGGGTATTAGGCCCATCATCTTGGCACTAATTAGGATACTTTCTGTGGTAATGTTACACTTTTTTTCGATTGGTGCATCATCAAACCCATGCTCCGAGATATGCATACGTTACTCCTACTTATCATGCACCATTTTCTGATCCAATTACGCCTTATGACTCATTTTCATCTTTGGATTTTGTTTGTCTTGGTACTGATGTTGAGGTGACACCCTCTGATGTTGTTTCCCCTAGGGAGGCATCACCCACCTTAAGTTTGATTTCTTTAGCTGCACTAGCCCCACCTATGATTGTGATTGACAATGAAAGAGGATCCTAAAGAGGATCTTGAGAGGGGTTTCCATGTGGAATCCTCCCATGGGTATTTTTAGGGAACTTCTTGGGGTAGGTTTAGTAGTGGTCCCTACTTTTGTACCCGGGATAAAATAGGAATAGTTAACTGTTTTATCTAGGTTTTTACTTTCTTGATGTATTTTAGGGGAAGGTAGCTTAGATATAGTATATGTATTGAGGTTATCTATATTGCCTTTTGATATATTTGTACTTTAGATCCCCAGTTTGTATGTGGTAACTTCATGATATTCTGGAACATCATATTTTTAGCACTAATGCTTATGCTATTGTGATGCTTATTCAAAAAATGATGCGTATGTTTTTACTACTACCATTAATGAATTGCATGTTATGTTTTTGAAGATGACTTTGTTTATGAGTACAACGAAAAGAGAAAAGAAAGAAAAATCATTTTCGTGTATATAGTTTCAACCTTTATCTTGAACTATGTTCTCCTCATCACAACATGTTTTTGAAAAATTAGGTTCATGCTAAATTGTAGTATTTGAAACCAAACCTAAAATAGTATTTCTGCAAATTAAATGAATTCTTCATTTTATTACTTGAGAAATAAAGTTACAAAAAGAAGCATTACAATATGCATGCATTTTTGTAATGATTGTAATGCTTCTTTTTGTAACTTTAAATGAATTCGTAATTAAAACATTTTATTTCAAAAAAGGGTTATGCTTGAACAATTTTTTCATCCTTTGTACAACTGGATAAAACTTTCCTTGAGATAAAAATTTTAGACTATCATTATTCTTAATTTCCTATAAAACTCCAGAGATAACATTAATTTTGTTTCTAGATATTTAAACATTGAGCATAAAAAAGACTTGTATTAAAGAATACTTGAGATTTGAGCTTGAAGATACTTATTGAAATAAATGAAACACAATAGAATGAAGGGGAAAATAATGTGTTAAAATAAACAAAAAATATTTTTTTTCTCACAAGTTAAACCTTTTTTGAAAAAAAATTTGAACACCTATTTATAAAAAGATATAAAAAAATTATTTTCCAACTTTGAAAACAAATGTTCACAAAATAGATTTTCAAAAACCTTGTGCATCCAATGATGTATTTAAGAGAAAACAAGTTAAAGACACAAGAGTAGGAGTGTAAACATTTTTTTTAATACTAATTCACTTAATTTGTGAGCTACATCTAGGTCTCTTTCAACCTTAAAAGAATTCCACTAATCAAAAACAAATTACAAACAAGTATTCTTTCCTACAACTTATTGTTTACAACAAGTATTCTTTAGGTCATTTCTGACACACCCTCGATTTCTTCCTAAGACTGATAAATACTTAAGTATTCTTTGACCACTAAGTTACTCCTGACTTTCCCAAACAAGTTTCAAAGATTACAAGGAATCTACTCTCATAGAGAGAGAGAGAGAGAGAGAAAATAATACAAATCAAAATCAAAGAACAATTTTGCTAAGCAAAGGACAACTCTTTAACGCTCAACGTCTAATCGTCCACAACTGAAAGCTTTTTGTATAAGAGAGAAAGGTAGTACTTTTTGTATTTCATATTGCAAGAGTTGTCTTCTCAAAGCTTCATTCTTGAATTATAATCTTTTGGGGATTAGAGCCTTCAAAAACTTTTGTTTCTCACAATAATATTTGTCTCTTATGCAATGCGTTAGCTTAGGGTGCATAGAGAAACAAACAAAGTTACTTTCCTTTTCTAAGCAATGTTCATGTTGTTGTTAGGGGTATTTTGGCAATTGCACCAATCAAACAAGTAATTTAATGGGTAGTCTAGATATTATTTACCAAAAGACTCATGCAATATACGCAATGCAGCAAATTATTAACTTAAACTTAAAAGCGATACAAGAAAACACTAAAAACATAAATTACAAGGTGGATTTGTGAAGTAACAAACATATCAAGTGAGAAAATAGGAAAGTAAATGGTTTTATGTGGTTTTAAAATAAGAAACACAATTGTAGAGGTGTTACACAGATGGTAGAAGTTGTTGCAAGAGTAGATTTCACCAAATCTTCACTCTCTTCATGCATTAATGTGTCATACATCATTCATGTTCAAATGTTAAAATCAATCAATAAAATTTTTTTAATCCTAATTTCTTAGGTAAAAAGAGCCTTAGATACCTCCCCAAGCCAAAATCCCTCAAAAACTTAATGAAGGCACTAGCCTTAAGCTTTGTGACCATAAGATTACCAACAAATTCAATACCATTCCTGGACACTAAGCCCCATGGACATTTTGTTCAGCTCAAGATAATAAAAGTGTTGCACAACATCATTTACATACCAAAATCATGTCATGGTTGGCCATTCCACAACAAGCATTAAGAAAAGACACAAAATGCTAACATGGAACATAAATATATGAAATATATCATTCATATCAAAAGATACACGAGAGTTCAGAAGTGGTTGCATTTACCCCTTACGACAATAATCAGCCACTCATGGAAGTGAGTAGCTTGAATTTGCACATGAAAAGGTAGGAAATGGTTAAAGAGCACAAGAATACTTTAGAGCTTTTCCCTCTATACAATTGTACAAAACTTGCAACTGATATAATGACTATACAAAAAGAGAGGGGGAATCAAAATATATTTGCAAGTTCAACCTAAAAATACTTAGGCATCATTTCCATTTTGAGTGCAGATTCGCTTAGCCATGGATTTTGGCTTGGCCAAATGTTAGTTTTCATTCTTCTTGAAATTTTGTTGTCCAAGCTAATCCTTTTGGAGCTTCAGTATTCCAAACTTGCTCTCAAAGATATTTCTTCCATTTTAGACCTTTTATCTACAAAAAAGATGGGATAAATTAGTACAAAGTAGCTATGAAATCAAAATATTATGTAGAATTCATAAACTAATAAAAACAACACAATTGAAGTCAAAACGACCCTTTAAATCTAAAAAAGAGCAGTAAAAGTTCCTTAAACAATACCATAAGAGTACATAAATTTGGCATTTAATAGTTGCCTCCACTAGTTATATGAAAACAATTTTGTAAATAATATGTTGAATTTGCTTCTATCCTACCTTATACACACACACTTCAAAATTCAAATGATAAGTTAATTTGAAAAAGATGAGGGAACAAAGGCACACATACCTTTCAAGCAAAATTATCCTCATACATATCACACCATATGTCTTTTTTGTTTGGACAAAAAGAAACTATAGTAAACATATAGATCAAAGTGTTAGTTTCTTAGATCCAATAGGATCTAATAAAAAATTTGGGCACATTTGATGCTAGTTTTTTTATAAAAAAAACTTTTGGGCACATTTTATTAGTAGCACGGTGGACGCTAGATTTTTCTTATGAAAACAAGTAATAAAGTACAAAAATGCACATTGGATGCATAACAAATATGAGTAAAACTTTATGTTCAATTCAAGAAAAAAAAATACCATATCTATTAAGCTTATAGTCTTGTATTGCTTAATAAACCTCATTAGTTTATCAAATTTTAATACATTTGTTATCATCAAAACTATAATATTTTAACAGGTTAGATATCATCCATGTCTTTGGTTCTAACACTTATGAAACAATACTTTGGTTATAATTTTTTTTTCTTATACTCTAATCATTTGAATAGTGAAAATTTTGACTGTAGTCAAGGATTGGATGGATCAATTGTTGTTGGGTAAAATTGATAAAATTATTATATTGTTTTTTCTTCTCATTAACTTTGCTTTTCCAAATTTTGGGGACAATTTTTTTCTTCTAAAAAGGTATTTTATAAAATAATTTTCAAAAATTGAATTATGTGTTATTTTTCATCATTAGGTCTTCCTATTAGCATTTTTACAAAAAAAAAGATTGTAAAGTTGTTAAATTAGTCTTAATATATGCATTTTTCAAACATTCATCTATATACATAAATATTGCAAAAAGGTTTACTTCATTAGTTTATAAAAGGTTTTAAAATATAATTGAACATTTTTCTTACATTTTTTTATTTCACTCTTTTTCATCGATCTACGAAGTAAAAAAGACAAGGTAAATTTCGTAAAGTGGAAGTTAATAAACCCCTAATGTTGATATTCTCTTCTTGTTAAAACAATAAGTAAAATGCTTGTAACATCACATAAAGGATCATGCAAGAAAATAATCAATGTGTTCATTATTGATAATAAATATGAATTTCAAATTTAACTATCAATTTATAACTTTAAAATTAATAATACAATGTGTTTATTACATATTTCAATTTTTTGTGTGTGATAATGTGGCAATAGAGGTAAGAATATTCAATATACCAAAGTGGATGTGAATGTTTAGGATCTTGAAGAATAGGCGAAGGTCAACAAAGTGGATTATTTAAAATACATACTTGCAACCATAGTTATCAAACTTAACTCGAACTGGTTGACCCAAAAATTAGTCCGAGCCTAATACATGATCAGTTGTGGAAACCGGATTAACTCGGTCTATTTTTATCAAAAGTGGAGACTCGATTATTTGTAAAGTAGCTCGTAAAAGCTCTTTGTTCTCATCTCAACGTTGTTCACACTTCCCTATGGCTGATATTCACCACACTTTCCTTTGCATGTTGTTGTCTCCACTCACACTTGTTAATCCTTCACTCATGTACATTAACATTTAATTTTAAATTCAAAACATATCAAAATCTATTATCTATATATAAAAGGAAACCACCAACATAATTACAAAATTAGACATCTTATATTATTAACATTTGGCAAGAATAGCAGTAAAATGGTCCATTTATGTTTATTATTACATTTACGTTAAGCTAATTGAGAGGAGTGGGATGGGTATATTTTGGGATTACAAGTGGGTTGGTTGAGACTAAACATAAGAAGGAGTCCGGTGAAGAGAAAACGGGAAGACAAAGAGGGAACGAAGGTGAGTGTGGTGTTTATTGTGGATTTTTATTCTTTCTCTTTAGGTTTTTATTCTCTCTCTTTTCATGTTTGATTGATTTTGACTATTGTAGAGACTGGGAGAGGTTCGATGTTGCAGGGGAGGTCTCTGTGCTTAGCAGAACATGGATGGGCTATTGCTTAAGATGATTTTATTTAATAAATAGTATTTTTTTACTTTTCTATTGCTTTACGAGTTTTATTTTGCAAAACAAGTTTGGGTGCAAAAGGATCGTCTCGGTTTCGGCATAATAATTTGATATCTAAAGGTAAGTTTTTGCTTATGTTTTTCTTTGAGTGTTGAAAGGAAAGCTTGGAATTATAGTTTGTTGTATTATTTTTGGATTAGGGATTGTTTTCTCTCGGCATGATTTTCCTTTGTTCGTGATTTTCCATTCTATTATATCTTTCATTTGGTTGTGCTTTCAATGGTAGCTCCTAACATAAGAATTAGTTAGCTCTAAAGCCACTAAATCATATAAGCAAGAAGTTGTTGCATGTATGCTATCTTTTAACTTTGCTTTTATGAAAGGAGTAAGGATTTGGAGCATTGTGATTTGTAACATAAAGTTAAATGACTTTTATAGTGTTGTTCATTTCACAATGCTTAGATTTCAATTCAAGGTCAGAGAAAAAAAAATCAAAAAACAAAAATATTTAAGGCGGGTATGGAAAATTGAAGGCAATCTCTCTTGATTTAGGAATATTATACTGATTATAATTTGAGGTTAAGGTCTTTATTTCTAGCTGAGGTATCAACAAAACCATACGGTTGATGACAAAAAATGGCCTATCTCAATAGTTTCATAAAAAAAACTTGGTTAGAAGTATATTAGATTCAACTCTCACTCAAGTAGAAATCTAATTGTGACTATCAAAGCCTTATTCTATATATTTATTTATTTAAATTTTAGGTGAAAAAAGTCCTACATGTTATTATAACCTTAAAAGGCTTCATATTTGGTTGTTATTTCATTTTCATGTAGTTGTACCATTGAGTGAGAACTTATATTCTTGCAATACATGTTCGTTGTTCTAAACTGCATATGTGAGGACTCTTGTTGTGCAGTACTTTCTGGATAATTTTGTGATTATAAGATTTTATTTTACACTTTTATAATTTTTTTTACTGCGGCTTTAGTTTACGTATCTCTGATTCTTATCTTCCTTGACTTGCTTAACCTTCGGTTTCCCAAAAATAAAACATTGCTCGTTAGCATTGAAAGATGGCCCATGGACATGGTTTCCAGCATAAGCTTTAGTATATTGTCTTCAAAATGCATGTATAAAATACATATATTGTGAGACCATTTTGTTACATAGTCAAATAACAAGGGGTCAACTGAAAATAAATATTCTGCAATTTAGATGGTGGAGCAAATGTGAGATAAGCACATAGTTATGTAAAATAGTTTTCACCGTTTCACATTACTATGTTCCCATGACTATGACCTTTCTCTCCATGTGTTCCAACTTGATATAATGCTTAAATCTTCTTTCTTTTTCTTATTTTTTGGCGTATTGCTTCAATCTATAAGGACTAACCGAACTAAATTAGATACCCAAAGGTGCTTCTTTTTAGAAAAAAAAGATCAGTTCTCTTTTGTGCCCAATTACTCTCTGCAGGAAGCATTATGAGGTTTTTGCCTTGAGCAATAGTTGTTGCTACATGTGAAAATTTGCCCACAAAGGATATTAATGTTCATGTTTATGAATTTTTTCCTAGCAACCGAATGTGACTGTACTTTGTAGAGTTCAGTGTGTCTTTAGTGTTAAGATTTTGTTTTAGAATTTCTTTTTGTGCCTAATAATCCGTCTATGGTTCATATAATAGAATTATGTGTCTGTGTATTTAGTTTGATTGGCCATATGTTGTTTTAGTATCAAAGTATGCAGTGATTTTAGTTTGGATTGTTTTTTTCCTGCTTTATAATGCATTGAATTTAGTTTGTTTGTTGCAGAATTATTTTATTCATGTTATATATATAATTTATCGTTGTTAATTTCTTGAGATGATGTTAGCTCTGTGTATGGTGTTCACATTCAACAATAGCATTAGTGCTAGGATATCTGGATAAAGTGCTTTGACATTATAATTTTTAAGGATTCTTAACATTTTGTATTTAGGTGATAGTGATTATTTAACTTTATCTTTAGCTAACTTTGTTCTATTCATGTACTTGATAGAAATGGCAAGGAGTCCAGATTTCATTAAGAACATTGATAACATGAAGTAGACACTTAAACTTGTTGTCAGGATTGTCACTCTTTGGTTTGTTGAAACTAAAGACAAAGTTGAATAGGCTGAGATGATTATAATTGATGGACAAGTGGTCTCAATAACTTAAGAGGGGGGTGAATTAAGTTTTAAAATTTTTCCACTAACAAGTTTTAACCCCCTTATAAATGATATATGACAGGCTCAGAATGTAGAAGAAGAAGAAGCAATCAATTTAATAATGTTCTTTTAAATGCGCAAGACATAGTAAACTGTAATAAAATAACTGAGATAAGGGAAGAGAAAATTGCAAACTCATTTTATCCTGGTTTAGCCACTTCCCATGCCTACGTCTAGTCCTCGAGCAACCCACTTGAGATTTTCCATTATCTCTGTAAATCCTTTACAAACTTTGAACACACCTTGGGATTCCTCTCCCTTGTGTTCAGGATTCTCATAAGTCAAGAGACGAACAATCTCTTGATCACAACAATGTCTTTAGAATGTACAGAAGAATTTCTCTCTTTTAGAGATGATAATACAAATTGAAGATCCTAGAAGAATTCTCAATATATTTGCAAATGTTTGGCCAATAGTTGTTTAGAGAGCATTTGACAATTAAGTTCTCTTAGAACATCTCTCTCTTGTTCTTTTCGAAGTCAGAAACACATATATATATGCCCATTGTGCCTTTTCAAAATGGTTTGAAGAGATGTGACTTTTCAAAAAGTTTTTCTGAAGTTTTCTCACTAGTAATCGATTATAGGATTCTGGTATTCGATTACACAGTTATATTTCTGAAGAGTCATGACTTTTCAAAGGTTTTTTTGAAATCTCTTCACTAGTAATCGATTACAGGATTCTGGTAATCGATTACACAGATCAAAATTCAAACAGTTTTGTTCCGTTAGTCAAAAATATATTGACAAACTCTCTGGTAAGCGATTACATAGTCTGGTAATCAATTACCAGTTCCAAAATATCTTTTTGAACTAATTTGGCCTTTGATAAAAGAGTGTTTGATACTAAAGATGTTGAGGCCAAACTAAAGCAATCAAATTGAGATTCTTTAAACAAACTTACTAAGTTCTTATCTTAGATTTACAAGATCTTGTTCGCTTGAACTTGAATTAATCTTGAAGCAATCTCTGTTTGCTTAACCTTGAATATTTCTTGAAGCAATCTTGTTTGATTATACTTTGGCATCATCAAAAGCCTGTATTCATACATTTACATTCTCCCCCTTTTTGATGATGACAACCATTATCAAGTAAATTCTTTTTGGCATCATCAAAACCTGCATGATTCACAATAATGGATAAGAATGTTGTGCTACTAATTTTAGTCTCATTTATTATCTAATTTAATATGAATATGCATTTACTTTAATATTTAAATTATTAAGATTGGTGCTTTTGTTTTCACGGCTTGATAAAATACATGTGATTGTAAAGAAGGATCAGTTAAACACATGGAAGCTCATGTTTAAGGAGAATCAAACTTATATGACACATAACTTTATAATTGTTCCTGATGAAGGACAATATACAAAGTTTGTCTTCACCCTTATAAATTAGTTTTCATAGCGGTTACCACTATTATTAAGCAAGAAATGCATGATATTCCTTTCAAATCTTATGAATTTGTTAAATATGATGATATTATTGTTGGAAGTTATTGACATGATTTGTTAGCTAGTAATCCTTATTTTTTACTTTGCAACATTTTTTGTGCTTCTGTTTAGTTATAAATTACATTTTCCCTTTGAATCTTTTAAAAGTGTGTCTGCTAGTTGATTTTTGTTTTTATGTTTTTTAATAATTTTGCATAATTGTTTTTTTTGGGCTGATTTTCTTGTGTAAATGTTATTGGTGTTTTGCAAGAGATAACTTTTCACTAGATAAATGGTAACCCAAAGAAGGTATCTTTCACCATGAAGGATTAAAGGTAATTGAGCTATACTTGTGTTCATTGAAATCTTTAGTGGACCTCAATTGAGTATTTTGTAATTAGTTATGTTTATGATTGACAATGATCAAACGGTTGTGTGTACTCTTTGGGATGACTACTATTTTGCAACTACTGAATTATCTGAAGGAAACAAGTGGTTTGATTATTGTTATAATTTTACTGACACATGCTAAAATCAAAGAGGCTCGAGGTTAATTTTTTTAGTCTTGGTAGCTTTCTTATTTCCTTTAATGTTATTGTAAGATTACTTAGTTACCCTTTTTAATTGCTACTATAGGAATTTACCTAACATCGGTATACAATACATGGCAGGGTTCAAAGTTGTTTATTAATGATTCACTACCTAAAATAGAGTCCTTTAAAGAAAGGTTTAATATAATAATGTTGTTTTAGATAGATTGTCTTATTGAAAAAATTAGTCATCTTCACATATTAACTATAAGCTAATTATTGTTGGATTGTAGAACTGGTGTTAGATTACCTATTGGTGTTCCAATGCTAAACTCTTCAGCAAAAGATCAAAGTCTTTCCCAATCTCCTGGATCATCTCAGTACTCAGAGAAAGACAAATTCTTCTATAAAGTTGAGGTCAAGAGTCTAGCTTAAGTCAATGAGGCAAGAACTATGCGTAGTCCTCTGTGCTTTTCTTTTTTACAAAAATATAATGGATATGCTTATCATATTAGGACATTTCGTTCAATATTTGTTTTGGGTTTGATCTGTCGCTTTTCTTTTTGTCAAACTTGAAGGATACGTTTGTGCCACTATTGGGACAATTGCAAAAATAAGTATAAACAATCAAGGGTGGTGTGATGCAATCCTACCCCCCAAGGGCATTGGATAGAAGACTCCAAGAAGATTTGGCCAGAGATGCAAGAGAAGGCCCTAAGGTTCTCATGAGCCTTAGGGTAGATTTTGGGCCCATGGCTAAGTATGAGCCCACTTATCTTTGTACATATTAGATTAGGATTTCATTATTTTTGGACCTTGTATTTAGGGCTCCATAATGTAGGTAGGGTACCCTAGAAATATTGGATTTTTCAGCCCTTGTATTTTAAGGCGCCTAGAATAGTTTTTGTATTAGGGGTACTTTTGTAATTTCACATGCACTAAGTGAATATTTGATGTGTGTGTTGGGAAATAAATTTAATTGAATTGGTAGAAGCCCAATCCAATTAAATTTTAGAGGGGGAGGTGAGCATTTGCTTACTACACCCCATTGCCACATCATATAGTCACACTTTGTGCATGTTCTTCATGCTTTACATGCCTCATGACACCTAAGCACACTTAGTGGAGAATCTTGGAATTGATCTTGGATTAGTGGGTTGAACCATAACTGAAATTCACTAATCATAATTAGTGAAATTTTGGCTCCAAAATTTGGCTCCACAAATTCAATTTCAAATTCAAGTGAAATTTGAATTGAAATTCAAATTTCCCTCCAATTTTGTGTGACACTTAGGCTATAAATAGAGGCCATGTCTGTGCATTTTTTTTCAACTTTGATCATTTGAAAATTAAACTTCAGATTTCAGAGCTCTTTTAGAGCACAAAATTTTGTGCTCTTGTCTTCCTCTCCCTTCATTCATCTCCTTCTTCCTCCAAGCTCTTATCCATTGCCTCCTATGGTGGTGAGCTTCTTCTAGACTCATCTTCTCCTTGAAGTAGCGTCTCCTCTCTCTCTTTCTTCACCATTCCACTGTCTTTCATCTTCCAAGAAGCAAAGGAATCCATTGATGAAGAAGATCCTAGGCCTACAAGCTCGAATGGAGCTTACATCATGGTGCTACCCAACTTGTAATAGGTGTAACAAAACTGTTCTAATGCTTGATGGCCCATTTACACGTTTGTGTGGAAGATACAATGAGAAAATTTTGTTAAGGTAATATGCTACTTAGACTTGGTTGGGTATTAACTTTCTTGAAATTTTTTCCCCATTATGGTTTTTCCTTTAAAAGATTTTACTGATTTGAGGTTTTTCCTCAGTTCTATGCAATAGATAGGTATAGGCTCGAAGTCATAGTGTATCAAACAAACATAACTCTAATTTTGTCTTATGGAATCAAGAATGTTTGCACCTTATAGGGAAGACTGCTCAAGAGATAAATCAAATTATGTTTGATGTAAGTGATTCAGCATCACGATTGCTTATCAATTTGTTACTTCTGATTATGTTATGATTCCTTGAATCTTATGTCTCTGAATTCGTGTGTGCAAGGGTGGTGATAAAAATGTTAATATCTTTCCAAACCCACTACATAATGTCTTGGGTCATACTCTACCATTCAAGGTTCGGGTAAAACCTAAGTACAGGAATTCATCTATGCAGAAAATATCTAATGACTCGACTATAATGAGAGCTATTCTGGATTTCCTCTCAAATGAGGAGGTACTTAAATCATTAACTCCTTATACTGTTGTACTTAAATCATTTCCTCTCAAATTTATAGTAATCCTTATATTGTTGCATGTTACTCCTAACTAACTAACTAACTAACTATATATATTCCTCCTTTATGCTATTTTCTCAATTCTAGGTGAGCAAAGGTAGTATCTAAGTTCAAATTAGATTGGCAAATCTGAAACAATAGACAATGATGCTTTTAATGCAATAACAACTGAATTTTTAAACTCTTTGACTACTTCTAGGCTACCTAATCATAAAATCAATGTTAAGATTGGTTCACCAATAATGCTATTATGAAACTTAGACCAAAATGAAGGGCTCTGTAATGGTACTAGACTTATAATCACAAGGCTAGCAAATCATATAATTGAAGTTGAAATCATCTCAGGCAAAAATACTTGTCCATAGGATGTCAATGTCTCCTCCTCAATGACAATGGACCTTCAAGATAATTAGAAGATTGTTTCCAATTATTGTATCTTATGCTATGACAATTAATAAACCTCAGGGGTAATCATTAGCCAGTGTCGATTTATATCTACCCAAACCAGTTTTTCGCTATGGAAAATTATATGTTGAACTTTCAAGAGTGTAAAACAAAAAAAGGATTAAAAGTAATTATACATGACAAAGATAGAGACCCTTTGACCACAACTACCAATGTTATCCAAAATCTCTAACAGGTTTTGTTAACTAGATCCTATATTATATTTTACTATTTTGCCTATTTCTAGACTATTAATATTCATTTACCAAACTGATTATCCAAGCCTTCAACTATATTATTTTGTAGTTGTCCATTTTGTTTGCCAAAAACAATTCTGCTTTGACATGTTTGGCTTTCTAATTCTGATTTATTCAGCAAGCACACTCACTTCACAACCATGAATGACAATAAATCAAACACGATGTTCTACTATTTCAGTATTAACTTTCATCCTTTTGAATTTAGTGTACCTTTCAGTGGAACTCACTTCTAACTAATAGGTTTCACCATTACTTAGATTATAATACATGACATTATTCATTAAATACCTATCTAACCGTATTCAATAATTCATTTTGCAGAAATTCATAGGCTTTTACATATACTATCTTTATTATGCATTTTGGTGTGACACAATTTTTTGCTAACACAAGTCTTCCTCCTAACCTCTAAATTAACTTCTAAAATTTATTTCACATGCTCTCTACTACATATTCCTTATTTAAAAGATTTAACTCTACATTCTATACTAAATTTTAGGAACGTGTAAATTATAGGTCACCCGGTTCTGGATCCATTGTCATTCATCTGCACTTTCGCAACAACAACACTTTAACAGTAATAGGTTTTCCTACAAAGCTCTAACCAAATTTGCACACTTTTAGAATAAATTTTACATTCGCTATCTTCACTATGCATTTTGGTACGAGGCAATCTTATATTCATTTATCAAGCTGATTATTAAGGCCTTCAACCATATTATTTTGTAGTTGTTCATTTTGTTTGCCAAAAGCAATTGTGCCTTGACAAGTTTGGCTTACTAATTCTGAATTATTCAGCAAGCACACTCACATCACAACCATCAATGACAATAAATTAAACATCGTGTTCTCCTGTTTTAATTTAATTTTTACTAATTTAACTTTTTATTAAATATAGCAATCAAGCTCTCGCATTGCAAGCTCAAACACCCATTAAATTCTCATTTTTTTTCTAATCACTATTGTTTTTTCTTATTTACTTAAGATTTTTAATTCTCATTTGTGTATCCAGTTAGCAAACTTTGTGACAAATTTACAGCAATCACTAAATTTTAAATATTTTGTTTTATCTTAAATTACCAACTTACACAATGGCTGACTATCAAACATTATTTAATACTTGGCTTTCATAATATGTTATCATCTTATAAACAATACTTATTATCATAACTTCAACAATAATATTCTCTAATTAAACAAATCCAAAATTGAACAAACCAGCGTGAATAACAACATCCTATGCATACGCAAAGGTTCTGCACTAGTTTAGTCAAAACCACACACATATCTTCAATTTAAGCATAAAATTAAAAATTGTTTATTATAAGAACATGGTTAGATTCAATCCCTGGTCCTTGTAAATATTTAAATTAGAAAGAACCAATAAATCAAGTTAACTATTTAATAAAACAATGACAAATAAATATAAGTTAAATATAAATTTATAAATTATCATAAACCAAGTCATTTGAGTCAACTGTTGACTCACTGAGTCGACCATGACCCAGTGACCCAATACCCCAACTGAATCATTAATCAATGACCCTGACCCAATAATGACAAATATATATAAGTTGAATATAAATTATCATATACCATTATGATAGTTTGGAAAAAATGTTCCATTAAAAAAATTAAAGGGGGACTTTTTGGAGAAAACTTATTTGCTTTTCCATTTATAATAAATTCTACTGAAAGATGACGGAAGCATCTAAATAAACAATAAGATTAGCTGATTTAATATGGATATTTCATTTCTTCCCATTAAAAAATTACAAGATGAGAAAAAAAATTAACAATGACAACAAAATACAAAAAATGATGACAACTCATCCAAATAAGATTTCTTTGATTCTCACATATTAACCGGATGATAAAAGCATGGAATCCACCTAATTATACGATCGCATAGTGGGCATCGAATTACTAGTTGTTCTACAATGCCATAAAAAGTTATGCCACTGCAGCTAGTAGAGAAGAGAAAAAGTTTTGGAATGTTTTGAAAATCTTGAAGGTTGCTTATTTGGTGAAGAACTTCTTGGTCTATGAACCTTGACCCAATAGTATTTTGAAAGAAAAAACCTCCTCCAAAATCAACTAGGGGCCTAAAATCGTATATCACAAATCCAGTCTCATTGTTGTGGTAGTAAACAAGGCTCTTCTGTGACCAGATCAAGAACAACAAATTAAAATAACAAAAAATAAAGAATAATTTTTTTAACTAATAAGAAAAGTATGCATTTATTATGTTATATATGTTAGAGATAGTGATAGAGGTACCAAAATATCAATAATTGCTTGCCATGAAAAATGAACAGGGCAATCTAGGTTGTTTAAAAGAAAGTTGAACAATGCAGAAGTATCCATGACAAAGTAAAACAAGAATAGAAGGAGACGACTCTCACTCTATATATAGTGAGTCTGAAATGAATTTCAACTTTATATTGATCTTTCTCACATTAATATAAATGAAAGAAACTACTTTTATTGAACCGTTTCATGAAATTTAAGAAGGAGAGATGTAAATCACATAAAATTGCTTTATTTGAGGAAAACACAATTTGTTGACTTTGCAAAGTTAAAGGAACCACCCTTAAAATAAATAATTAAAAGTAATTAAATATATTTAATTTTTTTCTTGATTTCTAAGAGGTAGACTAATTCCTTGCTTGTATCAATAAGATATTGAAGAAAGGTTTTAGTCAAAATGGAAATTTTAGTATTAAATTTTTTATTTAAATATGATTTTAGTTCATGTAAAATCAATAAATTTTATTCTAGTTCTTGTAAAACAAATTCTTTTATTTTCAGTTAAAATCATTATAGCTTCTACTATTATGTATCACTCATTATTTATAGATTTTAAAATGAACTGTAGAGAACAAAAGTAGTCATTTTTGGTTTTGAAGGGATCAAAAAAATATTTTACAAGAATCAAAATTAAAATATTCATTTTACATAAACCAAAAATATGCACTATCATATATAATTTCATACTAATTTTTTTAACTATAATATAAATAATAAAATTTCAAATATATATATATTGAATTATATAGCGGTATTAAATATTAAATTTTACCGTAATTACTTTTGTTTTGATATGTTTTCTATAAACATAGATTAATATAGAAATGTCATATATTTAATAAACATATTTTATTAATTAAATTTGATAAATATTTTATAATTTTAATATTTATTAAGGTTACGATAGGTATTATATATTCTATTTAATAAATACAATAACTAATACTATATAAAATACTATATAAGGAAAAAACTATTTATTTATTTATATATATAATATTTTAATAACACTAAATACTACACTAATATTTGTGTTCAAGTCTATTTTACTTTTTCTATTTGGAAATTTTCAAATATGTTTAATAAACTTATTTTTTAAAATAACAAAAAATATAAATTTGATATATCTCTCTCCATGTATAATGATGATGATTGTTTCCTTGTCTTATACACAAATATCATTTTTTTTATCATCATACACAAACATAATTTACATGTCAAGTGATATTAAGTTGAACATGATACTTAAGTTATCGTAAATCTTTTAATGCATATCTTTTATTCATTTGGATAAAAAAAAATTGTTGATATCATTAATGTAATACTTATTTAAATATATAATCAAATATATATATTTTTCTTAAATGACATTAATTATACATTTATTATAGCATATCATGAGTATGAGACATGTACGCATTAAATGTACGCGAGAGATTCATATTAAAAAATATAGCATTTAATAGAGTTATATTATATTTATTATATATAATAAATATCACATTTTATAATACTATTAAACTCAATCATTTATTCTATTTATGAAATACTATAATAAATTCCATTAAATATAAAATGTTTATTGTTAAATAAATACTACATAAATACAAAAAAATGTTTTATTATTTAGTCTTTTCAAGTTTAATTCCCTTATATATATTAGAATATATTTGAAACTAATGAAATATTTATTATTGTTGTATTTTTTTTCCTCCCAATAAGTATCATTTACATTTAAGAAAAAGTATTATTTTCACTAGACACAACCCCATTAGTATTATTAAGGTAGTATTTGTGTACATGTAGTATTTATGTGAGGAATTTGTTAGCATAACCCCATGTCACTTGTTGTTTTTAGCAATAAGGTAGCAAGTAGTAACTAAATTATTTTAAAACGCACTCAGGGTATAACTTGCTAACATACTACTATAAATATTATTTTCCTTATTACAAAAAAATGACAATTTCAAAAAAATTAATGGGTGTATATTAGCAAAACAACACTTGAAAAGAATAAATAATAAAATATTTAATTTGTATTGATGGGAATATATAAATAAATATTTTTTATCAATGACATTAATCATTGTATTTATTAAAAACAATAAATAACTAAATTTAATAGTGCTATTAAATGTTATATTTATTACATATAATAAATATAATTTATGTCTATTAAATGTTAATTTTTTAATATATATATTGCATTTATTATATGTAATAAGTATAACATGTATTATTACTATTAAAATTATATTTAGTTGATGGCATAATTAATGTTTGTTAACCTACACCCACTTATTATTTAAAAAAAATAAAGTAACAAAGCTATGAATACAAATATCTTAAAATGTACCAAGGTATAATTTATTAACTTATTTCTTCTAAATACTAAGTTGATATAGGTAAACAAACACTTATATATATATATATATATATATATATATATATATATATATATATATATATATATATATATATATATATATATTAAAAAACTATTCATTACAATTCATTTTGTGGTTATATATCACATAAAGTAGTTATAGTAACTTTGACAAGTTTATTAATTATCATTCATTTAGTGAAATTTCATAATTTTTAAACTATTAATTTAATTATAAAGTAAGAAAAAGAATATCATAACTAAAATTTCTTTAATGGTGTAAACAAATTCTTTATTTATGCAAATAGAATAATTTTTACTTTTGTTATGATAATTTAAGCTTAAATATACTTTTGGTCCTTGTCATATAATGCTTTGAGGAATGTTAGCGGTATTCTCTGACACCCTGTTAGAGATTTTTTTTATGATTTGTTATAATTTATTAGATATCATCATTTTGGTAGGTTTTGCTTACCAACTAATATAAATTAGGAAGTAAAACTTACAAAAATAATTGTTTTAATAAATTTTAACCAATCAGAAAAAGTGTCAATGGCATTTGCCTAATGCTTTTATTGATTTTGGTTCTTATAAAAAAAATTTGTTAAACTGGTGCTTGTAAAACTTTTTTTGTATATATTTTGATAGGTAGTTTTTTTTAAGAGTTGTTATTTTGTTTTACTCCTTGTAAAATATTGAGACTTCAAGAGTATTGCATTGAGACTTACATATTAAAATATTCTTTTATTATTTTTAAATGAGCCTTCTTGTGATGTTTTTTTTTATCTCATCATTTTGTAAATTTTTTAGAAAAAATATTTCTTGATTTGATCACACATGCACACATAGGCACGCACACACATGCACACACACGCACACACACATCTTAAGTTGTTTTACATGAATCAAGAAAATTAAAGCTAATAAAAAGATGAAAAAGAATAATAATTTTATAAACAATTGTTATTTTAGTTTTTCAATATAACATTACTTAATATTTTCCACTTATAACCCTTATAATATTAATGATATGGGCTATAAAACAAAAATTGAATTAATGATGATAAGATTAATTTTGTAAAATTGTTGTTCTCTTTCATTTATTTATTGATTTTTCTTTATTCATATAAAACAACCTAAGACGATAAATATAATTAGATGAAGGGATTAATATATTAGTATTTCATTAAGAAACCAAAGTGAAATTTATTAAGAGTATTGGTGGAAAAAGTTATTACTAGTGCATTGAAAAACTAAGATGTCATTTATTTTGGAATAACTTTTTTTTTTCAATTGCAATACTTATTTTGGGACTGAGGGAATATTTAATATAGGTAGTAAATATATTATATTCAATAAATGATGACAAAGTTAATTAATTAATGATATTAAATATATTATAATTAATTAATGACATTAAATATTTATTAAACATATATTAAATGAGTTTTGCTTGATATTATTTACACTTCACTATAATGTCATGTTATATATGTAATGAAGGGATAAAGGGGTTTCAATGGTTTCTATTTGTTATAAACTATGATATTCCTAGTTTCACATTACTCTAAGAGGAGGGAGGATATCGATAAGAATTTATTTAAGTTCTCATTCATGGTATTTTTCTTTAATTGTCTTGTGCTATCATATTCACATTGCAACAAATAATTCTTTTAGTAATGAGAAAATTGTAACTTGTGTTCTTTATTTGGTCTCTATTTCTCTCATTCTTTTTTCAGTCTAACTTTAAGTTCTTTCTCTTTTATTATCTCTTCTCTTTATGTTTTTCTTTTCTTTCTACAAAGAGAGCTTTAGGAGTTCTTCTTCTGCTTCGTTTCAAGCTTTAAGATTTTGGCAAAAAAGTAGTGAAGTAGATCTTGCGACACTATTGAAAGTTTGGAAAGGACAACCATTATGGAAGTATGAGTAAGTGAGTGAGTTAGGGTTTTCATGGGAAATATGCTATAAGGTGTTGGATTTGGAAGTGAGAATCCAATTCCTAGCTAAGGAGTCAAAATGTGTGCATTCCCATAACATTTTTAAAGAAACTAAATCCCTAGATATACCTCAAAATCCAAACTAGCACAAGTATATCACAATAACCTTCAACTAAACACATGTTCTTTTTTCAAAAACCAAGTCCAAAGTTTTTTTTTTAATTTTTCATCCTCATAGTGTGTTACCTTAATTGTTCAAATTTGATTATATAATGTTTGATATAGGTTTTTTTTTCCACCAAAGTGGGTTAAAAACTAAAAGTAATTACTATAACGGATTAGTCAACAAAGTATTTATCAAAATGGATATTTTTTTATCATGTAGGACTAGAAGGCGACACCTTGAGTTACACCTTGCATTTTTTTTATTTGTCTTGTAGTAGGAAGTGTCATCTTGATAAATTTCATCTTGTCAGATGGCGACATTAAATATCTGTTTAATGTCTAGATCTGATGATATATTTTCACTCAATTTAACATTAGCTAAGCTTATGCGAAATACTTGTAAAATTAAACTCTTATCTTTACAATAATTTATTTTCACCTCAACCAATAATGTTTTTGTTATATTGATGAGACCACTTATAATAAGTATAAATATATAATTAATTATGGAAATGAGTACTATGGTTATTAACGAAATATGAAGTAATAGGATTACATATTAAAATTTAATTATGTTTTTGTTATATTGATTATGCATTAATTATACTATTTATTAAACATAATAAATATTTAAGTTTTAAAGATTTATGAAAGTTTACCTCTTTATTATTGCATATCATGAATATGAGATATGTACGCATTAAATGTATGACAGAGATACATGTTAAAAAATCTAATATTTGATAGAGTTATATTATATTTATTATTGTAATAAATATCACATTCAATAATACTATTAAACTCAATATTTTACTCTATTTTGGAAATACTTTATTAAATTCTATTAAATATAAATTTGTATTTTTAAATAAATACTACATAAATAAAAAATGTTTTATTATTTAGTCTTTTCAACTTTAGTTCCCTTGTATATATTGGAACATATTTAAAAATAAGTATTAATGAAATATTTATTATTATTATAATATTTATTTTTTCTCCCAATAAGTATCTTTTATATTTCAACAAAAAAGTATTATTTTTCACTAGACAACCCATTAGTATTATTAGGGTAGTACTTGTGTACATGTAGTATTTATGTGAGAAATTTGCTTAACTAATTCTATGTCACTTGTTATTTTCGCAATAAGTTAGCAAGTAATAACTAAAATTATTTTAAAACACACTCAAGGTATAACTTGCTAACATACTACTATAAACATTATTTTCCTTATTAAAAAAAATGACAATTTTTTTAAAAGATAATGGTGTATATTAGGAAAACAACACTTAAAAATAATAAATAATAAAATATTTAATTTGTATTGATGTGAATGTATAAATAAATGTTTTTCTGTCAGTGACATTAATTGTTGTGTTTATTAAATACAATAAATTACTAAATTTAAAAGTGTTATTAAATGTTATGTTTATTACATATAATAAATATAGTTTATGTCTATTAAATGTTAATATATATATATATATATATATATATATATATATATATATATATATATATATATATATATATATATATATATATATATATTAAAACTCATACATTTAAAAGATATCTATTGCATTTATTATATGTAATAAATATAACATGTAATAGTATTATTAAATTTAGTTATTTATTTAATTTAATAAACACGATAATTAATATCATTGAGAGAAAAATATTTATTTATATATTAACAAAGGTGTTTGTTAATCTACACCCACTTATTATCTAGAAGAAATAAAATAGTAAAACTATAACTACAATATCTTAAAATATACCAAGTGTAGCTTACTAACTTATTTCTTTTAAAAATTAAGTGAATGTAGATTAACAAACACCTTTATATATATATATATATATATATATATATATATATATATATATATATATATATATATATATATTAAAAAATTATTAATTACAATTCATTTATTGAAATTTTATAATTTTAAACTATTAATTTAATTATAAAATAAGAAAAATAATATCATAATTAAAAGTTCTTTAAAGATGTAAATAAATTATTTATTTATGCAAATAGAATAATTTTTACTTTTTTTATCATAATTTAAGCTTAAATATACTTTTGGTCTTCGTAATATAACGCTTTGAAATGTTAATGATATTCTCTCACACTCTCTCTTAAAGACTCTCTTTATGATTGGTTATAATTTATTAGAAATCATCATCTTATTAGGTTTCGCTTCTCCGTTAATATAAATTAGGAGAGACAAATATTAAATGAGAATTGAAGTAAAATCTACCAAAATGATTATTTTAAAAATTTTAACCAAGAAAGTCTTAGAAAGAGTGTGTGAGACCAGAGTGTCATTGACATTTCTCTAATGCTTTTATAGATTTTGGTTCTTATAACATTATCTTTTTTGTTAAAATGGTTATGGTAAAACCTTTTTCATATTTTATATTTTAATTGGTAGTTATTCTTTTAAGAGTAGTTATTTTGTTTTACTCCTTATAAAATGTTGAGGCTTCAAGAGGGTTGCATTGAGACTTACATATTAAAATATTCTTTTTATTTTTATTTTTAAACTA
The DNA here is from genome assembly GCF_004193775.1 of Glycine soja. Taxonomy (NCBI): domain Eukaryota; kingdom Viridiplantae; phylum Streptophyta; class Magnoliopsida; order Fabales; family Fabaceae; genus Glycine; species Glycine soja. Next base: position 32,950,532 of record NC_041002.1, read on the forward strand.
GCCTTCTCGTGATGCTTTTTTTTTATCTCATCATTTTTCATTTTTTATAGAAAAATATTTCTTTATATTATTACATAAATACCACCCACCCACCAACACCCCCCCCCAACACAAACACACACAAAATACTCCCTCCGTCCCCAAAAAAGTTTCATTTTAGATTATTTTACATGGACCAAGAAAATTAAAGCTAATAAAAAGATAAAAAAATAATTTTACAAAACTAAACTTATTAAATAAATGAAAGAGAGTACTCACTCCATCCCATGATAATCGCCATGTAAGCAGAAAAAAAAATTATTTTAGTTTTTCAATATAACATCACTTAAAATTTTTCACTTACAACCCTTCTTATATTAATGATATGTGCTACAAAAACAAAAATTGAATTAATGATGCTAAGATTAATTTTGTAAAATTGTTATTCTCTTTGATTTATTTATTGATTTTTCTTTATCTATATAAAACAACATAAGACGATAATTATAATGAGATGGATGGATTAATATATTAGTATTTCATTAAAAAAAGTGAAATTTATTAAGAATATTAGTAGAAAAAGTGATGAATGGTGCGTTGGAAAACTTAGATGTCATTTATTTTGGGATAAGTTTTTTTTTCCAATTGAAATACTTATTTTGGGACTTAGAGAATATTTAATAAAACTTGTAAGTGTATTATATTCAATAAACAAAGTCAAAGTTAATTAATTAATGACATTAAATATTTATTAAATGAGTTTTATTTGACATCATTTACACTTCACAATAATCTATGTTACACTTCACAATAATCTCATGTTATATATGTAATGAAGGGATAAAGGGGTTTCAATGGTTCATGTTTGTCATAAACTATGCTATTCCTGATTTCACACTACTATAAGATGAGGATATTAATCAAAATTTATTTAAGTTCTCATTTATTGTATTTTTCTTTAATTTTGTTGTGCTATCATTTTGACATTGCAACAAATAGCTCTTTTAGTAATGCAAAAAATTGCAACTTCTAGTTCTCTATTTGTCCTATATTTCTCTCATTCTATTTTATAATCTAACTTTAAGTTCTTTCTCTTTTATTATCTCTTCTCTTTATGTTTTTCTTTCTACAAAGAGAGCTTGAAGAGTTCTTGCTACTTCATTTCGAGCTTTAAGATTTTGGCAAAGGAGGAGGAGTGGAGTAGATCTTGGACCATTATTGAAAGTTTGGAGAGAACAACCATTATGGAAGTATGAGTAAGTGAGTGAGTTAAGGTTTTCATGGGAAATATGCTATAAGGTGTTGGATTTGGAAGTGAGACTCCAATTCTTGGCTAAGGAGTCAAAATGTGTACATTCCAAATAACATTTTTAAAGAAACTAAATCTTTATATATATATATATATATATATGGATTTTTTTTTAATTTTTTGACCTCATAGGGTGTTACATTAATTGTTCAAATTTGATTATACAATGTTTGATATACGGTTTTTCCACCATATTGGGTTAAAAACTAAAAATAATTACCACAACGAGTTATTCAACAAAGTATTTACCAAAATTGGTATTTTTACCAAGTAGGAATGTAGGAGGCGCAACCTGAGTGGTTGTTTGTCCTGTAACAGGAGACACCATCTCAATAAAGTTCATCTTGTCAGGTGTCGATACTAAATACCTATTTGATGTCTTGATCTAACAACATACACTACTGAAAAATGATATTTAATGATGGTTTTTGGGGCCTTTTAAAAGTGGTTTATGCTGTCATTGTAGTCGACATCGTGAAAAGTTTATATTTTCCACAACGGTTTCCAAACCGTCTTAGAATATTACAATTTATAAAATGGTTGTCTTAGAACTATCTTAAAAATTGTTATTTAAAAAAAAAGAATGGATGCTTCTAAGACAATTCCTAGGAAAAACTATCTTAAAAGTGAACCTTCTAAGACTGTTTTTTTTGGAACAGCTTCTTAGAAAGTGGACTTTCTAAGACAGTTTTTTAAAGAATTGTCTTCAAATCTCTTTTTAAAAAGAATTGAAAAAGAGGATTCTAAGACAATTTTTCAAAAAATCGTCTTAGAATGCATTTTTTTAGAAATTAAAAAATTTAAAAGTATAAATTATCAGATCATGAAAAACAAAAAATATTTACAATGCAAATCTTTCTTTCTCACAGTGTCCTTAATATAACATTCTAAAACTTGTTATGTAACAACACCAATATAATAAGAAGATTAAGAGAAACTAACCATGTAAGCTTGATGGATGAGAACCAACTATGTACCATCTACATCAAGAATTCAAGTATTGTATACGTCATCAATCTGATCCTTTGTAGGAACTACCCGTAATAACGAGCTTGCAAAATGAATTTGTTTATCATAAAGGGATTCGTTGTTCCTGACTCTGCTTCACCTTAATTATTATTTGAACAAGTAAAGTTATGTCTTGGTCCAAGTGAGAATAGCATTTCTCTTCTGCATGTCAATGGAGTTTTGAAAAATCCAAATATCTTAGAAATAGATAAAGAGATAGGAATTTATCTAACGAACCACACTCTTTCATATATGTCTAGAGTCCATTGATGAGAAGGGACTGGGGAAAGCTTGAACCCAATTCCTACCGTGATGAATAAAAGTGCAATTAAAATTCTTAGATCTAACGTTGCATTTGGCTTCATGCTCCAAAATAGTAAAGCACTACACCTCTTCAGTTTAATTGAAAGTCCTTTTTTTTTCACACTCAGAAAGCTCATTCCACCATGGCACAAAACTAAAATTCCCTTTGGTAGTTGGGAACATTGTCTCACCCCTTCTTCAACATTAATACTACATAAAATATGAAAGCAACAGAGCATGAACACCTATCATCTTACCCAAGAGAATTTGAAGTTAACAACTAAAAGAACACATAATGTTACTTACAAGTACATCAGCATTGTAATGCTTTATGAAGCCGATAATGAAAAATATTCTACTATCCTGAATCAATAACTAGAAAGCCAGATGGCAAAGACAACTGAAAATATTCAATTAAAGACACATGCATAACATCTTCCACTACTCAACTTCTTAATCACAAACAAAATGTTCACCAGAGAGCACTACCCCAAAAAGGCTATTATATGTCGGTTTAAAAGCAGATTCTACATCGATTATTAACTATCATCATAGGTAACGTCGTAGAAAATCTTCACTTTTTACGATGGTTCCATGAAAACTGTCTTAGAAAAAAACACCCTTCTAAGACGGTTTTTAGCTAAAAATCATCTTAGAATGGTACATTTTTTAAGATGATTCTTAATTAAAAACCGTCTTAAAAGGGTAAACTTTCTAATATAATTTTTTTATAGAACCGTCTTAAAATGTCTTTTTCGAAAACAAAAAAGTTAAAAAGATAGAAAGTAGACATTCTAATATGGTTTTCTGAAAAACCGTTTTAGAATGTCTTTTAAAAAAATATTATTTTAAAGTTAAAGATTCTAAAATGGTTTTTGTCCTAAAAATTGTTAGAATGTATTTTTCTAAAAAAATAAAAAATTATTTTTTATTTTAAAAAATTAGATGATATTTGTAATTATAAACAAAGTCTTACACATAATAAAAAATCAACACGACCGTGCAACCATTAGAATTAAAATTGATGAAAAGGATAAAGAAAAAAAACCTTTCTAGCATACAAATTAGCTATAACAGAATCCCAACCACCATGGTCGAAACTCAACTGAACTAAAAAAAGGGTTACAAAAATTGCATGAACATCACCCATGTGAAGCAACAATTGGAAGATCCCTATTGACAACCTACATTTGAATTCCATCATCTTATTAGCTCTAGAAATTTTGAAATATACATTATTATAAAATATCAGCTTGCTCCATAAATTAATTTATTACCCAATGTCTTACCTTTTGGTATCGAGGGTATATATAACCCCTTGCAAAAACAACTTTTAGATTGATTTGCATCGAGAACATTAAGTGAGGGGCAATGGTTAAAGTGCAGCCTAAGAGGGATTTTATATCAGGATCTAAAAATTCCCACAGGGACCTAGTGCCACTTGAGCTAAAACTCTTGGGCATAACTAAGATAATTTATTCATATACTTTATGCAAGATTGAAACATAACAGAAAGGAGTGACTACATATTCTTAACATTTTTATACAAAGTTTGAGCAACGAAAGACCAAGTCCACCTAGTAAACAAGAACAGCCACCAATGAGGCTTGGCTTAATTGATATGATCAAATTGAGTTGACAGGATCGTATACTTAAATCCTGCACATGGTCCTTGGTTGATAGGCCAGAAAATGGAAGCATGAATTATCACCTATATATGTTCAATCAAACAATTGATCAAATGGTAAGAAAAAGCAATTACAAACTGTTCATCTGCTAGCTCCATTATTGTTATTATTATTATTATTATTATTATTATTGATGTAGAAATAAAAAATACATGATTTGTGAAATTAATATTATTATTATCAATGATATATATTTTAAAAATTATAAAAATAATAACAATTTTTAAAAATAAAATAATTAAAACTAAAACAATATACTAAAATCTGGTTATAATTTTCAAAAATTACGATTAAAACCACCCAAACGGGCCATAAATTATATATGGCCACGTATTTTTGTAATATAGGTACTAAAGTTTTCAAACCTATCATGTCAAATTGTTAGTATTATTTCATGATACACAATAGTAGTATTCAATAAATTTTGTAATATTTAATAAATTTTAATCAATAAAAAAATTGTTTAAAAGAGTATCTCAATTTTTTTTTATTTTTTCCCCTTAAAAGTAGAACCTAAATAACTTTTTTTTAAAAAATATTATCTGTTTTCCTTATCTATAATTATTATATATGGTCCAAATTCATGGTTCTTACTTAAATGAGAACCATTTTCACTAGATATGTTCTTTGTGTGTGTGATCTTGTGAGGTGACCATGGTGGCATAATGGGTCGTGTGAATTTATAAGGACAATTTAAATACACGTCAGAAGGATGAATTTTCAAGGATTGTATTCCACCTGGCACAAAAGCTAAAGTATGATCATAATAGTTAAGAATTTTATTGTTATATATTTTCTGTTGAAGAATGTGCATGTAGTACAGGATAAGCTTTCTAATCATTGACTTATGATAAATGAAAGTTCTAAGCATGGTGGATATGGTGTCTATAATTAAAGGTCTTTCTTAACATGTTGTAAGATCCATTGTTCTACACGTTAATAAAGTTTAAACCTGAGTCACTGAGGGGATTAGGCATTTTTCTTAAAATTGCATATTTTCAGATCAAAGCTCTCTCTCTCTATATATATATATAAAAGTAATTACCAGAAAAGATGGATCCTGCACAGTTATTGACAAACTACAGTCCATAAGCATCTACATATAAGTATAGAAAAAATTAGTAACTCTTATATTATAATTGCTAAAATATAAACAAAAACGGTCCTTCAATTTCTTTTCAATGTTGTAAGCCAGACCCTAAATTGTAACAAAGTGTCTATCAGTGTGTGTGTATATATATATATATATATATAGCTACTCAAGTTTTATGGTCAGGAAATTATAAGGTTCTACTTTTATTTTAATCAATATAGGTACTAAGATTATACTAAGACAATGGTTCACAACCATACCATACCATGATGTATGTCCTTTCATGCATTAAAAATAGCTTTTCTTATATTTCACGAGGGAAAATATTATTAATAATTACATACACAGTATAATGATGCTAACGAGTAAAAATCAATTATTAGAGTTTGTTTTGCCAAATCATTGCAATTGACATACCACTAGGGCTTTATCATGGGCTCCACTACATCATTGCTTCTTGAACAGGACCATGTAACCTAAAATATGCCTAAAATATGGATATTATTGAATCACCAATAAGTCTAAAATTCATAATTTTGGAAGTGTAAAATACATGGATGACAGGACCAAATCATATATGAACATTTATATATATATATATATATATATATATATATATATATATATATATATATATATATATATATATATATATATATATATATATATAGCATGGATTTTCATATGCAAGTTAATTAAGATTTATCTATATAATTAATCATATACAATGGATAAATTTCAAATGCTTAAGAAATAAAATGGACACTTACAATGCATTGACACTAGCAGAACCAATTGTTTTGAATGTTGACATACCAATCATATAGCAATACTATTAGCTGCCCCCCTTTGGTGTTGTTCCTGTCTTGACAATTCTAACTTCAGATTAGAAGATAGAAAATGCTATCACCTATGCTATCCACTTCTTCGACAAGACAATATTCACACACCCAGGACCAACTACAGAGCAAGATTCTATCATTTTAGATTGTGGAAGATTGTTACGTATGACCTACATAAACAAAAAACACGCATATATGATCCTTTTCCAACAACAAAAAAAATTAAAATCAATAATTAGTAAGGTGAAATGCAAAAATGTCAGACTATACTTGTCCAACTGCTTGGGGACCTTTGAATCTTGTCTGCTTCCCTTTCACCTTCGCAAATAGACCCATTGCATTATTACTGCACCACCATGCATGAATCTTAATATTACTCTTAATAGATAGACAAGTGTACCAATTTTATTACAAGTAGTAAGGATTAAAATAGAAGTCCAAGTGTCAAATACACAAAAACTTTGGTTTGTACTTAAGTGATGCAAACTCAATTATTAAACAATAAGAAGAAATAGAAGAAGAAAGAGATAAAGAATTAGAAATGTGAAATTTAGAGTAAGGCAAAGAAAAGATAACAGGAAAAATAAAGAACAATTTAATACAACAGATGAAATCAGAATGTTATGATGTTGGGGCCTAACATGACAAAACTACTTATAATGTAATGTAGTAGATTTTTTCTAATTTATGAAATCCTTGTTTCCACCTGCATCTACTGAATTACCCTATCTTTGTTTTCATGCACGAAGGGCCTAGTTTATTTATCCTTTTCCCCCAAATTTCTTTGCAGAGATAAAATAACAAACCGAATTAAGATAAGAGATGCAAAAATTCTTGGGCAAAATAAATGTCAATCTATTTCTAGCAATGAATTTATTTAGATACCCTTCCTCCATTCTTTAGAAAATAATTATTTTTCAATGCATTACCTTCTAAACATTATGTGGGTGATAAAGCCATAATAACAGAAAAGTACATAGAAGAATAATAGAAATAAAATTGCATTAAATAGATAATAGAGAAGAATTACATTACAAGAGTTTGGCCTCCAGGATCCCAACAAAAAGGGGTTTAGCCTCTCATAGCCATGAGAGGCTTTACACTTGAGGGGCTAATGGAAGAAGGGGCTGGATGACTAAGAGCAAGAAAAAGAGGAATGGCTAAAGAAGAGGGTTTCCCCTAAGGGATAGGATCATGCTTTGGATAGCTTTGAGACTTGGTGTGTATTTTCCTTCTGCTTCCTACTCCTTTTATAGGCCTAAGGTAGTTTACTTTTCAGGCTAACCTCGTGCTAAGCGCAGACTTTCGCATTAAGCACACATCTAGACTTCCTCGTGGGCCTTCTCATGCTAAGCCTGGGTTGCGCGTTGAGCGAGATTGCACGCTAAGCTTGAACTTGCCCGCTAAGCGAGAGTGCGCGCTAAGCCTAGATTGCATGCTAAGCGAGCGGTCAAATTCTTCCAACTTTTCTTCAAGGCCATTAATTTCTTCCGGTTTTTGCATCAATTTTTCCTTTAAAGCACTTGAAATCTTCTTCTTTTGAATTCTGCTAATAAAAAATTACAAAGATGTTAATTTCTTCATTATTTTCTTAAAAAAAATAATAAAGTAAAGAAATTACACCCATTTATTAGCCAAAATTAACTATCAAATTAGCTCAGATTTTGCAGTTATCAATTACCAACATAAGACGCAAAACAACTAAATTAAAACCCTAAACTAAATTCATTTCCCAACTAACCATTGATAATCAACAAATTATATAAAAAAAATCACCCTATAAAATACTAGTTAAACATTATTCCTTAATCCACTGTTGTTAGTTTAGTTTCCAAAAACTTAATTTCACAGTATTAATTATTACACCAATTTTAATTTGTTATTTTTTTAGACCATATCGTATACACTATGATGAATCGTAGTTTATTTCCCTAACTTTATCTAATTTCAAATTTCAAAATTAACACGCACACACTAAGCAGACCATGGTACACAATGTACGAAACTAAGGTCTAAAGACGATATAGCCATATAAAAACTTCAATACTTACTTCAAAATATTGTTGATAAAGCAAGAGTTGTAGCCAAACTGCCACATGGATTTTTTTTTTAAATATGAAATACCTTGGCTGCCTACATGAGGAAAATACATAAAACGGTGTTGAAGAGTGACATGTTGAACCTCTCCTCCAATGGCTTCTTTTGTCTTGATTGCTAGCTCCATGACTATTGGTCCCTTAATATCAACACAGTTTCCATAGGACCATAATAAAAATATATTAGTGTCAGCATAAAATCTTTGCATTGTAATTGGATGTCCAATTGTGCTAGGATCTTCCATATATTCACTAAAATAATAAAATCCAACAGCCAAATGTTCTCTCTGTGATACCCTCTACCCCACACATATATGTACTAATAATAAAGGGAATAAGAAATCAGAATTAATTAAAGGTTTTTAAAACACATTTAAATAAAAGCATTTCAAAAGAGTAAAAGACTCACATTCACTTTTCTAACATCATAATATAACTTGTCCAATAAATAATAAAATCATCTCGGCTCAAAACAAGGTCGTTCAAGACTTCATGCAATTAATATAAAAACCTATGTCCCCATGTCACATCCTCTTAGAGCATTGTGTCCCGACCTCTTTTAGCACAAGATTCCTAAAAGCAATTCACCTAGTCATCTGCTCCCATGAACATAAAGTTCGAGATCATCATAGGATCCAAACACAAACAACACACGGGAAGTGAGTTATCACATTCCTAACTAATAGAGAGAAACAAGACAACATGTAGATATATATATATATATATATATATATATATATATATATATATATATATATATATATCATATAAATGAAATATAACTTACTTAAACATAGCTCACGTCATTCTACCACTTAGTTGTGTAACATCCCATTACAGCACAACACGTCTCATTCATTTTCACATCATTCATGTACTTAAGGATCAAAACATAATATCACTAAATCAATCAATATCGATCAATAAACAAGCGTTATGCAACAGATACACTAAGACTCAATCCTATATGCAATGTGGTACCATGTCAATGGAAAGCCTCGTCGGGCGTCTAGGAGTACATGACAAGACAAACCACATACTAGTAAGTCAGGTCATCTCACTAGGTAAAATCATAGGGAGACCAGTCAGAGTCACGTTGTTTTGTGAGAATGCTCCAACCATGTGGGATCGACACATACTTAAAGGAGCACTCAAACCGGGTGTATTTACCCCAAGGCCTACACTCTTGATTCATGTCCAACCCAAAAAACATTTTAGCACACAGACTCTATCTATGAACTATACAAAACACACAAATTCTCAATTGTTCTCAAAATAATTTTATCTCGTCGCACTTGTGATTAAACTCATCGAGTTTCCATAGTGGTTCCCATCACAATACTCGTCGCACATTAAATCGTCGCCCTTAAAGGGTCTTATAGTCGTGTGATTATATGATTCATAGCTCACAACTCAATGCATACAACATCTCAATGCAAATATATATTACAAGTCAATAGATACTCAATTTATCATATACACTTGGTCTCAACCACAATGGTATAATCCCAAAGTAGCATGTTATCACACCTCATGAATTATATACACTTTACCTATGAACTATGCAATACACACAACTACTCAATTATTTTCAAAATCATTTTAACTCGTTGCATCACAAAGTGATTCAACTTGTCGGGTTCCCACCGTGGATCCCATCACAATACTCATCGTGTAAAAACTCGTCGCCTTTAAAGGGTCTTATCATTATGTGATTGCATAGTTCATAGCTCACAACTCAATACATACAACATCTCAATACACATGTATCTCACCATTCATCACATGTTCAATTTGTCACTTACTCACAATTTGAATCACCATTTCATAATCTCAATATAACAATTTATACAAATATGTTTCTCACAATATGAGCAGTAAAATCTCTCAAACAATTTCACACAATTATATCAAAATCAATTAATCAAAATCATAGGTCAAAAACACGAAAACACCAAGAGTACTCAATTTTATCAACCAATTTACATTAGGACATCAATTGGTTCATCAAACACAACAATATTGTATTTATAATCATAAAGGAAAATTATAATTCAATAAACATTCCAAAATAAATTCAATTTAATCTTCTAAGGATCCCTACACATGTTCATTCTAACCCTAATTGCGATAAATTCATCCCTTACCTCTAAGCGAGCTCACGTGTGTAGTCCGACAATGATAGTAGCGTCTCTAACAATTCCCTAAAATTCCTCTAAGGGGGGCCCACTTGTTCAACTTCAGGTCCAGCAACAAGGCTACCAAGCAGTCCATCAATTTCATGCATCTTGCATATGATACGTACAGTTTTTTTTTTTTTATATATATTTTTGAATGAAAACCTACAGTTTTATTCTCACCATCTATTTTTATATTTTGTTTATCATAGGATCACCTTTTCCAGTTTTTAATGGAGGTAGAGATTGTCTACACCTTTATAATTAAATTTAAGTATTCATTTTTAAAATGAGAATTTAAAATATATGATTTCTTTATAGAACGTGATTTCATTATCAATTTTTTTTGGTTATGAAATAGCAATGATATATCAACTACATGCTTATATTTTTAATCATATTTGTTAACTTTGCTTAAAGTTTAAAGTAATCATATGATGCAAAAAATACTAATTTTTAAACTGCAGGCAATCTTAATTTCTTTCCCATTATACAAATTAAATTACTTGATGTATTGAGTATCTAAAAATGTTATAAATTAGAATGCATAATTTGAAAAGTGAGATTTTCACTCTTTTGCAAATTAAATTGATGTCAATTTTGACATTATTTTCTTCACGAAAAAGCATGTCTAACATTGTCTAATATAATAAGAATATATTTAGGTAATTCTTTATTTTTATCGTTGCGAATCTTTTGGTATCTTATTACTTTTTAGTACATGGTTTATATATTGGTTAATTGCATTAGTACGTTACATGCATGTTATTTGTTATCGTTTATTATGTACCAGTGTCTTTCGTTAAAAAGAAAGTATCGGTGTCTTGAATTAAGCATGCTATTTGCTTAATTTAAGTATTTTTTTATTAATAAGTTTTTAGTTTATCCAATATTTTTATTATAATTTAATATTTGTTATTAATTTTTTTTGCCCCCCTTTAGTCAATTTCTGGATCTGTCCCTAGCTACTCTTTTAAGTTAGCTCAGACAATCGAACTATTAATAATATATACTCATTATTTTTTATCTCTTCATATTTTCTATTACATTGTTCGTAACATTTATTATTTTATCTCAATTTTTTCATTTTTTCTATGACTTTTTTCCATCAAGTTACGGTACATAAATAGTAAATGCGCAAATTCACGATTATAAAATAATCGTAAATCCTCTATTTCTTTCATCATTTTATTTAACTTTCAACTAATAAGAAACAAGCAATAATGTCAACAGAGATTTGAAACATTTGATTGAGTCTTCTGCTTATATTATTTGTGATTTGAGTTTGATGATCAGATTTTTCTTGTTGGTAGATAATGATATACAAATTTCACTATAAATCCTAATGAGATTATGTAGTCTCCCATAATCTTACAAGGGAGATATCAGATATATTTTATCTGATGATCTAAACTTTTATTTATAATATAAAATAAGAGAATCCATGAGATTCATATAATATTTGGTAACACAAAGTAAGTTCACACGGTTTGAATGACATATGTTATCAAAATGTGTTTCAGAATAATTTGGTTCGAATATAAATCAAATTCAAATTTAAATTAAATATGTTTATTTCTCATTAAATGATATATTTGTAAGATAAATTAGTTCCTAGTTAATTTACAATTATTGCTAAACCGCAATAATATAACATTAATTTGGAATTGATCTTAATTTTTATTGCCCAGTAATATATTTAATATAAAAAAAAATTGTTACTGTTCAGCTAAGAATTACCATTGTATAGTTGATTTACCTCAAATTAACGGACTTAATATATATTCAGCAATTGATTTACGTCAAGTTAGCGGACTTAATTTTCATCAACAGCTAAAAAATAATGAGGATCTAATCTTTAGTAATAAAGCAACTACTTGTTGGTGTATGTGTCCGCTCAGCAAATTTTTTGCAATAAATCTTCTCTTATCCAACCCGTGCTTCAGCTCTACTTCTACTTTCTTTTTTCCCATTTCCCGGCATTTTTTAAATTTCAATTTAAAAAATCACTCATTGAGGTACCTAGCTCTGCACATCCAGACCTATGAGGTCAGGTCACCGAGCTAGGCAGCTTCTGCACGGGTTTAACAAAAAATTCCAACCAAATATTATTTTAGCGTTTCTATTCCAAGCTCAGTGGATTTTTGCGTCTACATTCCAACTGCATGTTGACCTCGCTCTGTTCCGAGCTCCATCGCCGTTGACTTCTTGCCCCTCCACCTCTCAGTGCTCTGGTCCCATCACCGCAGATCCTTCCTCATTTCCTGTGATTCCTCCTGCCGCAGATCCAACTCTTGCAACTCTCATGGCAACAACAACAGCAATGATTATCTCAAAGCTTCTCTCCTCTCAGGTTGATTTGTTTCATGCTTTTTATGCAGAAACTCTATCATTATGTTTCATTGGTTTAGTTTAATAAATTTATGCTTTAGACTTGAGCCTGCTTTTTTAATTTCTTCTTAATTTAGGATTCAAATCTTATAAACTCTTTGGATTTCAGGGCATGGATCTTTATTTTAAGACATGATGGCCAAGATGTGACATGTGAATATTTTTTTGCTGCCATGCGAGATGCCAATGATGAAGATGTTGCAAATTTCTTGCTATGGTTTGTATTTTTTGCCTTCTAATTTCCTGCATTTTTCTACTCATTTTGTATTAACTTATCAACTACTAGGCAAGTATTCTCAAGCTGGGATCATTGTTGTCAAAGTAAATATTTCTTATAGTCCAGAAGCACATCCTTTTTCTTTAAAATTTAGGTATACGATTGTCAACTTTCATTTCTCCTTTTTGAAATTGTTTTTTGCTGTCTTTGATATGTTTGATGGGGCATTTTTTGCAGTTAAGAGATACCACCAACTCCTTAAGGAACCCACATTCATTTCTGTTGCAGTGGGTTTGCTTGATTCCACTGACAAGGACATTCCTCTTTCAACTGTTTATGATTCTATGAGGCACTGCAATCTGTTTCAAGTAATGATCAATCAGTCTACACTACAATCCTTGGAGTGACCAAGGTTGTTTACAACTTATCTTTGATATCCATTTCTATCTCATATTTTTATTTGATCTCTTTAAGTTAATTATACCTGTCAAACAGGTTTTTGACATATATTTTGTAGCAAGTGGATAATGTATGATTGTAATTCCCACCCTTCTTCCCGTTCCTCTTCTTCAAGGGAAATGAAGTAGCATTTGACTGTGAATTCTCTGATCATTTGATAACAGATATACTACAAAATGAACGTATGATTTGTCTCATATTACTAAGTATGAGCATGGGTTTTTGGTGGGGAACATTGTTGAACAGGCTGCAGTCAGAGATGTTCAGGAGGCTTGTGTCTATGAACGTAATTTTGAGGAGGTTTAATTATTAATAGTATCTAATTTTTTTTTATTTGTTTCATATTTGATCATTTGTTGTTTCTGGAATTCTTTGTTTTTTTTTTTCCATATTGGATCTATGTTGTTTATGCTCCTATAATGATTGAGGCATGTTTCTCTTCTCTTTCTTGCTTATAGTCGTATAAAAAGACAGAAATTGGAAAATACTCAGAATGCAAAAATTATTGGTTCATTGCTTATCATTTTCTATTTGGTTCATTGTTCATTGACAATGCTCACTATTGGTAATATCTTTTCTTTGTTATTAATAAATATGTGAATGCTAACCTTTTTGCTATTAGTTATTCATATTTCCTGAAATTTAATGTCTTTGATTGACCATCAAGTATAGCATTGTGTGGGCTGAAGCTCGGAAGCAAAAGTATTTGCCTTCTTTGGCTCAAATGAAAGCTATAGCATGTTGGGTAAATTACCTTCCTTGGATTTGAATGATATATATCATTTTGCTTAAGTACCAATCTTAAAAGAGGTTTTTTATTTTTATTAGGCTTTTACTAAACTTGACTATGGAAATGATGCCAATGCTCTAAAGACCACAACAACAAAGGTTTAGTGCCTTATGCATCTTATCTACTAGTTGTATTTGACTCAGTCTTTTTAATCATACATGTTTCACTATGTCAGTTGTTCCAATATTCAATAATGTATTCCTTCTTTGCATTGAAATTATCAGATGGGAGGTGGTTGGATCCTTGATGGCCAAAAGAGATGGATAGGAAATAATACGTTTGCTGGTTTGTTGGTTATCTTTACTAGGAATACAACAACGAACCAAATAAATGGGTAAGCCATAGGTGTACTTACTCCTGTTATTGTTCAATACTTGTATCTAAGATGCCTATAAATGAACTATTAGTATTCCATCTCATTTATAGGTCATAGAGATCCTAACATCCATGAAATTTCATTGATTGCCTTATACTTTAGCCTTACACCCCGAAAGAAAATAGAAAAGAGGAAATGAATGCAAAGATTAACATCATTAACACCATATCAAAGTGAACAATATAGGCTAAGAAAAAATTATATTGAGACATTCAAAATTCTAGATTATTTTTCATATACATTTTCTCTCATGCTTTATATTTTGTTTCTATTTGTGTGTCCGGTTTCACAAGTACTCTTTTTGTTTACATTGTTTTGGTACCTATTATTTCAAATATATTGTCAAAAAGGATGCACCAAGATTAACAATAACAAAAATGGAGAATAAAATTGGACTTAGGATCTGAGACATAGTTATGAGGAAAGTTTTTGTCCCTAATGATCACAAAATAGAATGAGTCAATTATTTTCAGGATACAAACAAAGGTAGAATTAGTATGATACTTGTCTATGTTGTTATTTCAAGAATGTGATTTCATCATTTCAATAATAAATAAATGATGGTATTACTCTTGAGTAGAACATTGATCAATCTAGGTTCATGTGTCCTTTTAAAGCTTAGGTATGGCTTTTGAAACGCATCTTGAAGGAGCTCAAAGATTTGCAGAAGGATCCTCCTATGTCATGTAGTTGAGCTTCTTGATCCCTTTCTTTTTTTTTTCTTCTTTTTTTGTTGGGTGTATGAAAGATAAGAATTTAATGAAACAAATACATGATCTACAAGAACATATTCAAGAAAAAGAGAGGTCTATAGTAGCTTTATTAAATGTCATGATTTTCTTAATATTTGGCAGGAAGGCATAGGTGGGTTGAATATGCAGAGAAGACAAGATATAATGCCTCCCAGGTTCCAACTGAATGGCATGGTTGGGTCCAGTTCATAACTGATCACACTGGATATGAGGTAATCTTTTCTTTCGTATTTACTTCCTTGGTAATGCCTTATGGTATGAAAATCTAAAGCCCAAAGATAATAATAATAATAATAATAATAATAATAATAATAATAATAATAATAATAATGCAATGAAATGGTTGCAACTTCTTTTACTGAAACCGAAAAGGTATGGTGTTGAATACAAAGAAAATTTGTCTAGAGAAGGTGAATAGTATATCTATCACGTTGAACCTAAGGATAAACTAAGCATTAAAAGCTTCTGCTCTTATTGCACCTGTTTCTTTCTTTCATTTTGAATCATCTCAGGTTTCATCTTCCAAGCCTAAATAGGGACAATTGTTTTTCAATAAATCAATTAAGGAACTGTCAACCACAGGTAGATTATTCTTACTTTTACATTCTTCATTGAATAAACAACATTTGTGAATTATAAACTTAATCTAATAGGTTTGAGAAAGCTTGTGGATGATATGAAAACTTATAATCCCACCAATAAAAAAAGTATGCATACTTTTTAACTTATTGCTTGAAAGCTCTTTTATAGACAAGTCTTTTCTTATCACATGGTACAATGAACTATAAGTGATCATCTAGTTCATATATTTTAAAAAACATTCATAATTTTTAACTTTGCTTGAAAGCTCTTTTATATTTTTATTTGCTCTTGCTGTTGTAAATGTCTGAATTCTAATTCTAGAGGTAAACATCAAATATCTTATTTAAGGTTTTCTTTCTTTCTATTCCAACTATGGCATTTGTTACCAACAGAGAACCTGCTATCAAAATTTTCAGTCTAAGTTTTGTGATGTCAGGTTGCATAATTGGATTTATGTATACTATTCAGCATAAGTATAACATCAACACTATCATCTTTATCTTTTTATGCAAATATAAAAAGAAGAGTATATTAGATTTTTTTTATCCATGATGTATAGTATAAACTCTATATACTTAATAAAAAATACCAACTATCCTCATTAATTTCCCTAGGTTGTTGTCTAGAAGAGAGTTATGGTGCCAAGCATGAAGACATAATCCTTTATGGACAATCTGTTGGCAGTGGCCCATCTTTGGATCATGCAGCTAGGTTGCCTCAATTAATAGTTGTTGTTCTGCACTATCCTATACTTTCTGGCTTAAGGGTCGTGTATCTAGTAAAGCACATCTTAGATACAAGGTAGTATATATGTTGTTTTTATTTCTTATCATATATGTGAATTTATTAATCTAATAAGATGCTGCTTTGTGTTGATATGCAGAACATTGACAAGATTCCGCAAGTTAATTTTCCAATTCTCATAATTCATGTAAGTTTGCTTTAGTGATATTTCTTGTGTTATATAATTGCATCTGTAATTTAGTTGTATAGGCTTAGCTTCAGGGTTAGTTGTATTCTTGTGGCGTATTTTCCATTATTTTCTATCTAGGATATCTTAGTGGCATCTTTTTTTTTTTATCTTCCTTTATTTTTTCTTGACACCCTTAGTCTATTTTTCCTTATATTGATTTTTTAATAGTTCTAGACTTTGGATATTTAAAAGTATTTTTCATTTTAATGTTTAGAACAAAATGTTCAGAAAAAAAATCAGTATCTCAAGCACCTTTTTTATGTTGTTCAGAAATGTGAAAGAAGGATAACGCAATTATAATTTACTTCTATATGGATAATGTACTTAATTATTGAATGATTGATATTTTGTAAGTCTTCTCCTATGATTGGCTCTTCAGGCTGTGAACCTCGTGATCAGCATGTCACCAAACTACTCTAGATAGATAAATGTATTCAAGTCAAGAGTTTAATTGGAGAGGGTGAGCTATGCAACAAGGACAATGACTTGGAACTATCTAAGAGTGTTTTTCTTGGCAGGTTACTCCCTTGATAAATAAACTGCCTCGCAACCAATAAATAAACTCCTTTTAGTGAAAATAATCTGACAATCCAATCTACATCAGGTTCTTGTCGCTGAAACAACATCACAAGTCACAATTAGCAAATCATAGGTTGTGCCTAAAAAAACTTGTAGTGGTTGCCTCATGCATTGAGCCACTATTGAAACTATTTGGTTTTTATGAAAAACATGACTTTGAATTTTAAAACCAAGATTGCAGTCATGATTTTGTACTCTTCTTCGGACCTTGCTATACATATTTACTTCTCCATGGTTTAAAAGGATGCTTCATCAGACATTAGTGAGACTGTGCTTATGCTTGTCATACAGGCAGTGTCATCCTTTTAGGGAACCTTCTTGTATATATGATTTCTCAATTCTGATGATTAGAGCATTGGACATATTTCAGACCATTTCATAATTCCTTGTGTGAATGACATACCTTCAGACTCCTCACCTTTCTTTTATTACCATATTTGTATACTATGCTCTTCAACCTAAATGGATTTGCTAAGGTCAATTCACTAATTCCAGTGTAAGATTTTGGAATGTGTTGATGTAATTAGGGTGGTCAAAGCATTTAAAGTTCAAAATTAGTCCAAATTAATACATAATGACAATTCCTTTTAAAATTTTACTATAACTGGCCCGGTGCATGTCATTTAGTTCCTTATGTTACTTTGTAGGGTACTTCAGATGAAGTTGTAGATTGCTCCCTTGGCAAGCAACTCTGGGGTCTATGTAAAGAGAAGTATGAACCATTGTGGCTCAAAGGAGGTAACCACTGTGATTTGGAGCTCTTTCCTGAGTACATCAGGCATCTCAAGAAGTTCATAACAACAGTTGAGAAATCTCCATCGCAACGATACAGCTTCCGGCGGAGCATAAACCAGTTTAAGCAGCCTCGAAAGAGTACAAATATTTTCAAAGTAAGTAGAAAAGGCACTGATCGTAGTTTAGTAAATTATTTATCATATGACATTGCTAAGTTGATGCTCCAAATTAGTCTTGCAATTCTTTTTCAATATATTTATCATGAATGCATTTCAATATGTTAGCAGTTTTAGATTTTTTCTTTGTAGTTTAATATTTTGTAAATAATATACTAACAACTTATCTAACAACAATAATCTCAATAAAATTAAATATGTATTTCATTGTTTATAAAATTTTAAAACATGAATAACCATGAATATCATCGAAGCTAAATAGACAGTGTTATTTTATAAAATATATTATATATTTCAATCATATTAGTTTTGGTTTTCATTTGATAAGTTTTACACCATTATAATTAAATATATAATTATATTATACATCTAATTTTGTTGCTTACCCGTGTGACATCCACACAGGTATAATAGCATAGAAGGTGATTGAACCAAAAACGTACTATTTTCCTTTTTGATAGATAGGCAGATAATGTTAATTTTAGACAATCCATTAATTATGTAAAAATTACTATTTAATTCTAAAGTAAAACTATTTGATAGCTTAGTCAAGATTAATATATTATCTTAATACTGTTTATTTATTAAATTATTCTAATAATTAATTGAATCAATTAAAAAATATCTAATATAAAAAATATAGTATTGTACATTGTTATTGGATCTTAGTAGAATCTTCTTAGGGCAACAATCCTCCATGTGGTTCTCAACTTATGGTGGTGGGTGTACTTATTTTGACACTCAAGTTAGCGGTATAGAAATATACATGTATCAATATATGTTGGTTTAAGAGTTAGTTTACCTAAATCTTGATGATTCTCTTTTATAGAAGTGAAATTAGATAATAAAATCTTAATTTCCCTTCTACGGCAATGTAAAGTAGGAAAATATATGATTTTATTTAATATTTTCTCTAATAATAGATAACATTTAATTTTAGAAGATATCTCTATCTTTTTAGTAAAGACAAAATTTTTCCTTTTACCTTAATTAAATCTATTCAAATTTTTTAAGATCGAATTGTCTACTTGACCGACACCGAATAAGGAGGCTTGTCCACTTAAAATAGTACAAGTATAATTACTATCATCATTGTAATTATAAATTAATGTAATCCGTAATAAAAAAATATATTAGATCATGTTATATCTTTTTCTTTTCCTTGGTAACTTTTTTAAAATTAAAGACAAAGAAAAGATAATGAAACATCTATTAGTCATATCCAAGGTTATCAAACTCAAGAGTTTACGCAGACTTATGAGAGTTTCATAGACTCGACTCGTGACTCAACTCGTAGACTCGTAAGACTCTATTTCATATAAAAATAATAACTAAATATCTATAAATAACATACTAATTAAACATTTCAATAATATAATAAAGCAAAATAGTAAATCATAAAGTTTAGAATATTTACTTAACCAAGTCTAGTAATAATACATCACTATTAGATAATAACTTGCAGATGTTATAGTAATGGTAGATCATTCTCATGGAGGGTTTGATGTTATTAGAGAAAAAAGGTTCACAGAGAGAAAACAATAAAAAAAATGACTTACATTTTGGTCTAATTTTTTTAACTTGCTAACTCGTTGACTCGGTGGTAAACTTAAGAGTCTACTGAGTTTACTTAAATTTTATAGAGTTTTCCTAGAGTCTACTAAAAAAGAGTTTACTCAAGAGTTAACTCGCAGAGGACAAGTGGACTCATAAACTCGTAAGAGTTAGCGAGTTAATTCGAGAGTTTGATAGTCATGGTCATTAAGTGTCATATTAACCGCTGCAACTCGAAAGCCTCCTCGTACTAAATTAAATTATACATTTGAAAAATCTTTTTCAAATCATTTTAACCACAATATAACAATTACAATCAAGATTACAAAATCATTTTCAAATGTGAAAAAGTCAATTGATTCCATGGTAGATTTTAACAATAAAATTGATTTACCAAATTATATATTTACTTAACTGATTTCAATTGACTTGTCTACATTAAATAATATATGTACTACAAAAATTAATCCAAAAATTGATTTACCAAAAATATAAATTTACTTAAGTGATTTCAATTGATTTCCAGTTAAATAGCATATTTGCATTACATAAATTAAAAAAAATTAGCTGAAAAGTTAGTTGATAGCTAAAAGTTGAAAGTAGAAAAACTAACTTATTAAATTATAAGTGTTCAATAAAATTAGCTGTTGAAATAAATAAAAAATGTAAAATGACAGAAAAATAATAAAATCATTATTTACTTAAAAAGGTAATAAGGAAATTGAATAAATGTATTGAAGATACAAATGAAAGAAAATATAAAAAGTAGAAGCTATTTTAAAAAATACTACTCCAATTAGTGTTTATCGAGTACAATTTATTAATGTATTGAAGCTACTAAAAAAGCTTGTTTACCGAGTACTCAAACAATTTTTTTAGCTAGTAAAAAAAAATTAGAAACCAACTGAAATGGCTTATCGAACATAGCCCATATCTTACAACCAACGCATGTTTACAGATAGAACCAATTGATATCCTTAATTTCTTTAACGAATATATTATTTATTTTACACATGACAAGTGTACCCATCCTCGCAAGGACCGACCTAGATCCACCCCAACTTTGATGGGAAAATCGAGCTGACTGGAGTTGGGTTTGCATTTTCTCTGATTGAGAAAGTCGGATTCAGGGATGGGATCGGGTATGCTGGTCCCCGCCCACCCCCACCCCATTGCTATCTTGATATAATAAATATTTTGGTTCCTATTATCAATTTTAATGGATTAATATTTGTTTTATGCAAGGAATTATTGTTTTCCTTATAATTGTGTATAATTTTTACTTAATTTCATGTTGAGCTCAAAAAATAAATGAGAACAAACAATTTTTACTTAATTTGTTGTTAAGAATTTAGAATTTCAACCTTGATAAACAAGGTGTCAGTATTTCTTTAAGCTATAAAATTAAATGAAATCCAAGAATTTCAATTTAACATGTTGTAATAGATTCAATCCAATTTTAAAAAATTTCTCCATTTTATATGAATAAAAAAAGGAGTGGGGCAGGATAAGACAGGGAAACCCAATCCCCAAGTGCCCATTATTATTATTATTTTTGTCACTCTCATCTTATCTTTATTCGTCTTCTCATTATTTGTGAGACTCCATCTTGCTTTTGGTTAAGAATATGAGTTTAGCTTTGAATTTATGAATCTAAATGTCATTGTATAAATTATGGAAAACTAAAACAAATATCATATTAGAACCATACATTGATTAAAAAAATTTAATAGATTTTACAACAAAATTAATTGAGCTTTTTTTATTTATAAAAAGGTAAGTATAATTAATGTCTATTTTTCTAGTTTAATGATCATGCAGGGATAGTATAAAATAAACACAAATTACTATGTAGTATAAAATAATTTTATATTGTTATCTAAACACAAATTACTATGTAGTATAAAATAATTTTATGTTGTTATCTAAACACAAATTACTATGTATATGACATTCAAAATAGTTATCATAAAAGCCAACAAATTTATCATACATGATAGTTGTGATTAAATAATGATATAAAACTAATTTATATTGTCAATAAATACTCTATTTTCTCATACTTTTTATGATTTTTTTTTACAACTTGTCACACTCCTATTATTTACTATTACATCATTATCATATCTTTTAATATTTAAGATTATTATTGATAGATTAAGAAATATTAAATGAAACTAAAAATTGCTATATATATTTAGACTAAGATGACCTTATTTAATACTTGGATCTTTAATACTTACACCACCCGTAATGGGTATTAAATAAAGATACATTTAAAAAAAGTTCTTGCAAATTAGTATCATTAGACCATTGGTTAAAGAACTAAAATAAAAAATATTTATTGTAAAAATCATAGAAAAATGTAAAAAGAGTTATTAACAACATAATTTTATGCATCCCAATAAAAAAATCTTTTAATTCTTCTAACAATACTTATTAGTATTTGTCTTTGAAAAAAGTACATTAATTAAATTTTAAAATTTTAAAACTTTAAAACATTTTGTGCTTTTAAGAAAATAATAGAAAGATAAAACATTAAAAGATATTAGAATGAGATTAGAATGAGGTAGTATTTAATTATCTGATCTCATTTCCCAATGTCTATCTCGCACGTATCGAAAGGAGGTAAGAAAATTATTATTTAAAAGTGAAACAATAAATTATTTAGAGATGTGTGTAAGAAGTAAGAACACATGGCGAATTTCACATGCGATTGCAAAACACTTGATATGGATGGATAAGACACAAGACCATGCTCTCCCAATTCCACACTTCTTTGGCACGAGTCGGTTGATTATTAAGGCCCTCTTTTGGGTGTTTTTAAGTTTGAGTTTAATTTTTTTAAAATAATAATAATTTTTTAGTTTTAGCTTTAAAAAAATATTAAAATCAGTTTTAAAATATGATTGATTATAAAATAAATTTATTTTGAAAGTTTCATATAATATTAAAATTAGTTTAAGAATACTTTTGTGTGAGAATGACGATAATGGTAATGATGTTGGTGTTAACAGCGATGACGATATATATATTGGTAGTGATAATGGTAGCAATGTCAATAGTATCCACAACGATAGTGGTGATGGTGACAGAGGTGGTAGTGATTGTGTCAATGGTAGTGACGATGTTGGTGGCATTGGTGGTGGTGATAATAATGTCAGTCGTGTTGGTGGTAATGGTGGTGGTTGTGATACTAATTCACTGTGTATCTAATAATTAAATAAAAAATTGTTTTGAAATAAAACAATAAATTTAAAATTTTTGTAATCATACGATAAAGGTTATCACATACGTAACTCAAATAATTTCAACTCAAATAAATACTAAAATTGTCAATAAAACAATATTGGCTCAAATTTGGCCTTACAATTCCTTAAAACATAATCAAACTTAATAAATAAAAATCACTATTTTAGTTTTTTTTTAAATAGCATAAAACAATAAATCAATCCCTCATGTCATAACCCGTAAGAGTTTTATGGTCCCAAAGTAAACTAAAAATAAAAGACAATAAACAGAGGCCTAAGTCTCTCCTCCAACATTATCATCATGACCTCATGGAATCTCACCTACAAGGGTGACATTCAGCCCAAACACAAGACACACAAATGGGAAGTGAGATATATCTCACAAACATTTAATACTCAAAGAAGACATGAACAAAAAGGATATATTATAAATATTGTATCACAAAAACACACAACATCCACTTCAAATATCCCAACACATAGACACACATGTAGGATGATTCACATACATGTAATACCATTTTGAAAATACTTTGTGAATGTAGTTGGAGAATCCATGCAATCGATGAATTGCCACACAATGGGTAACCCGACACTATCACTCTTGCAACGGCCCGCCTCGTCGCTACGATATCACCACTCTAAACCACGTAAATTTCAATTTTTAAATGAAAACTCTACTAATTTGCTTATGAAAAATGAGAGTAAATTTTTTTTGTGATGTACATTCACTAAACAACGCACAATTACTTAAAGGAATATATATATATATATATATATATATATATATTAACTCAGTACACATTATTCACATAACGGAAAGTAAATTAGTTCATACATATAATTAAATTTGTGATTTACATCCTCAATTAAAAAAAATTATAGAACCAGCTGCACAGGAGTTGATTAACAAAACACAACTCTCTCCCAAAATAATTCCAACTTCAGCACGTCGGCTTGGCGACTCCACAAAAGAATTTCACTTCGCGTACTCTACTGATATCCGTTTGCTCCCACGAGTGAAGGTTCATGATCATCATAGGTACCAACCACACGCTACAAAAATTGCAAGGGTGAGTTTATTATAAAATAAATTAACACAAAAAATCAAATAACCATGATTAGTAAGAAAACATTAACAAATACCATAATCATACGCAAACATCCATTAGTCTAACATACACTCGACAAGTAATCATCATCCATCCATAATTCCAATCAAATCATGCTCAGTATGATGCATGCACTTATCCTCAACTCTCAAATGTAATGTGGTACCATTCGTCAAGAAACAACCTAAACGTGTCCACACGACACTCTCACTTAGGACAACTAGGCTGCAAGTGTCGAAGTCACCCTGTCATGCACAAGTAACTCCCCCCTCCCATGGTGATCAGCCTAAGTCTCAAGGGAGTTTCAAACCGAGTGACATGCCCCCAAGTACAAGTATTCCCCCTTGTAAGAAACTACAAGTACTTACTGACAAAGTTTATACTATTTTTATGCAATATGAAGTATGAAACATGAGCATCATCAATGCACTGACCATCGATTATTAAAGATTCTAAGCCATCTCCCTCTAGAGATGCTTAAAAATTTTTAACCACTTTATTTCCGTACCAGGGATATTCATCATGGTCACTGCACCCCCCATGTACACACACATCACACATCATCACAATGACTTTTCAACATCAACAATATCTCATCTCAATGTCATTCTCAACATCAATATCATCTCATCTCAATGACATTATCAACAACAACAACATTATCTCATATCAACATAATCATCAATAACAACATCATTTCATATCAATATTATCATAAACACCCACGTCGTCTCTATCAATATCATCTTCAATAACAACATCATTCTCTATCGACATTATCATAAACATCAACATCACATCATATCAGTTAATATCATCAATAAATCACATTCCGCATATATATACATATATAGTTCATGCTTGAGATTCACACTCTCCAGGTCTTTAGACAACACAAGTCTAATAAAAACTATAATGTCATTTATCAATAACAGACGTATCGCATCCCATTAGTCAAAAACATTATTTTTCTTGAAAATCAACATGCAACGGGAACATGCATACATCCCCATAGTTAGGTTTCCTGACCCCGACTATGGTATCAAAAGCCGTAAATTATAATAAACTCCTCTCACCTATCATGGGCTCTTTGTCAGTTCCTTTTTGCATCGCTCAGAGACCTCTCTCGTTCACGTTCGTCGGTCCAAATGCAACATTCTATATACCAAATCGAATGAAATTTAGTATAGATTTCAAAAACAAGGTTAATAACAACATTCAGAGTCAATTGCCCCTGTCAAAACATAAAGGGTTAAGGGGTGTTTCGGATTCTACTAAAAATATACGTCATTTTGAAATTCCAATCAGACCAATGTAACCGGGGTTTAACAAAGGTCACAAAAATAACATCAATTTTGTAAAAAGATAACTTTTACAATGTCTCATTTTCAAGGGTTTTTCAAAGGAAGTGTAAAAACACCCTATTACAATACCCAAAACACAAGAGACACTAAGAGAAGCTCAAACTAACTAGGAAAAAGGCTTAGAAGTCAATATTACCTCAAAGAATCTATGAAAGAAAGGAATGAGGGATTGTTCTCCACTGAATCCTTGAAGTGGATTCTAAGGATTTCAGTCTGACAAAAATGTTCTTCTCCGTGAGGTGGTTCGACGGCAAGCAACAGTGGCTCGTGGTGGCCACTAGTGGTTGTGGGTGGTGGAGGAGGAGGTGTTAGGGCCTGGGTGGGAATTTAGAGAGAAAAAGAGTTAAAAATCATGTTTTTCACGTTGAAGAACATATTTATAATCTACAGATTTTGCTTAGCGAGCTCATCTAAATTGGGAATAGAAAGAACTTTTTGGCAGTTACTTCCTGCACTTCCATTTTTGCTTCCAAACCACATAGTAAAAGTGAGTGGACAAATTTGTCCTTAACCCACCTCTTCCCTCTCCTTTGTGATTCAGGGCAGCACATCCCTTTCGTTGCACCACAACTTTGAACCCACGACAGTGCCAATGGAGACAGGATCTTAGCCCCCTTTCTTGCCCTTTTGCCCTCGTTGACCTTCGCTTCTCACCTAGTAGAGTGCTGACGCACATTACCTGTAAGGTCGATGCTACCACGAGCGCATCCTTGTCACATCATTCTTTGAGTTCATACACTCTATTAGGCGTCAAGACCTCCTTGCAAATCAACTTCCTTGACAACCACCACTTCTTCTCCGATGCGGACGTTGACATCAACACCAAGGTATATCTAAATGAATAAGGACACTCCTTCTCCCTACTTCAAAGACAAATCTAAGTGAATAAGTGAACATGAGAACAAGTTAATAGTTAAAGAACTGAAAAGGTGTCGTGAAGTTTGTCATCCTATTCTGGAATAGTTATTTCGAAATATGATTTTCATATTCTGGAATAGATATTTTGGAATAAGATTTTTTTATCCTTGTACAATTCAAGAATAGTTATTGAAGAATATAAAAAATCATATTCCAAAAGTCTATAAGGATCCAAAATAACTTACTCCAAAATATCTATTCCAAAATATGAAAATCATTTTCCGGAATAGTTACTCTGGAATAGAATATGCCTCCAGAATTACCATAAATTTGGTGTAAAACATTCTTTGCCTAGATATACCAGTTACATATAGATGATCACTACTATACAATTGATTGAGTATTAGAATGATTGATTCCAAATAAATAGTAAAATAAGGAAGATAATTAATTAACATAAAACAATGAGGAATTTCATTAAGAACAAGGAGAAGGGTACAAATGGACAGTTGCATCATAACCCCTGAATTAGGGGGACTAGCCGCTCATGATCAAAGCAAAATTTGCAATCCTATACAAGATAAACATAGACATACCAATAGGCAGGAACAATGATCACGATCTGATCTAGTGGTGTTGCCCACACTCTTCAACTCTCAGAAACCTTCAAGGTTTTCTTAAATTTGTGAAAAGATAAAGTGAACAAAATATTGTTTTTACAAAGTCTATAGACCTATATATAACTTTCTAAAGATATTAGTCTAAAAAGGCGCATTACGACCGTGGTAAATCCACCATGGCTGTGGTCGAAAGTGACATTGAAGCTCTGAGCCATTATGGATTGACTGTGACCCTCTGTAGAAGCAAGCTTCATGATGATGAATCAAGTTGATTCAAGTAGTTTTGATGATAACAAAGATGATGACAAAAAGCCCAAGAGAATGATTTCAAGATTGAGTAAACAATTTTCAAGAATCAAGAGAAGTTTGATTTCAAGATTCAAGAGAATATGAATTCAAGATTCAAGAAAAGAAATCAAGAAGACTTCACAAGGGAAGTATTGAAAAGATTTTTCAAAAAACAAACATAGCACAATTTTGTTTTTCAAAAGAGTTTTTCTCAAAATTTTCTAAGTTATCAGAGTTTTTACTCTCTGGTAATTGATTACCAGTTTCTTGTAATCGATTACCAATGATAGAATTTGATTTCAAGAGCTTTTAACTAAATTTGCAACGTTCCAATTGATTTCAAAATGGTGTAATCGATTACAAGATATTGGTAATCGATTACCAATGTATCTAAACGTTGGAATTCAAAATCAATTGTGAAGAGTCATATCCTTTCATAAAAAGCTTTGTGTAATCGATTACATGGTTTTGGTAATTGATTACCAGTGACAAGTTTTGAATAAAAATCAAGAGATATAACTCTTCCAATGGTTTTCAGGTTTTTCTAAAGGTTATAACTCTTCTAATGGTTTTCTTGACCAAAAATGAAGAGTCTGTAAAAGCAAGACCTTGACTTGCATTTCAATAACAATGATTACAACTTTTACACACAACTTTTTGATAACCTTTTGATATTTTCTTCTTCTTCCTTTGCCAAAAACTTTCTAAGTTTTCTGGTTTCCAAACTTTCTTCTTTCATAGAAAACAAAAGTGTGTTATCCATCTTTTTTATTCTCTTCTCCCTTTGCCAAAAAGAATTCACCAAGGACTAACCGCCTGAATTTTTTTTATGTCTCTCTTCTCCCTTTTCCAAAAGAACGAAGGACTAACCACCTGAATTCTTTTGTGTCTCCCTTCTCCCTTGTCAAAGAATTCAAAACGACACAGTCTGAGAATTCTTTTGATTCTTCTCTTTCCCATAAACAAAAGATTTCAAAGGACTAACCGCCTGAGATATCTTTTTTTCCCCTTCACAAAGTTTCAAAGAACTAACCGCCTGAGAACTTTGTCTTAACACATTGGAGGGTACATCCTTTGTGGTACAAGTAGAGGGTACATCTACTTGGGTTGTTGTAACTGAGAACAAGAGAAGATACATCTCTTGTGGATCAGTTCAAGTGGAGGGTACATTCACTTGGTTGTTCAAAGAGAACAAGGGAGGGTACATCCCTTGTGGATCTTTGCTTGTAAAGGTTTTTACAAGGTTGAAAAGAAATCTCAATGACCGTAGGTCGCTTGGGGATTGGATGTAGGCACGGGTTGTTGCCGAACTAGTATAAAACTCTTGTGTTTGTCTTCTTCTTCCCTACACTCTTTAATTTCCGCTGTGCACTTTAATTATCGTTTTTACTTTTGGTTAAGTTTCTATTTTTGTTCTTTACTTTCTTAACATTATAGTAAAATCCTAATTGATTTTAGTAACATTAAGAAGGATAAATTTTTAATTAGTAAAGGTTCATTAATAATTAATTCAACCCCCTTTCTTAATAATTCCGAGGCCACTTGATCCAACACCCTCATGGTTGACCACAACCCTTATGAATTTAACCCGATCGTGGTGAATTTACCATGGCCCTCATGGTTGACCATGACCATGATGAATTTACCACAACCCTCAATGTTGATGTTGATGTTGTTCTGGAGGGTTGTTATCATCTTATTGTGGTCGTGTTGCTTACGACGACCGTGATCAAGTGCAGAGTCTTCAAATCTTCATAAAATCATATAATTTCCAACTCTTTCATTCGATTAAGTAGTTGTACTTACTGCAATACAAAACTAGTGTTCAAACATGAGTTTAGTCAATAAAATACGTGCAAAATCACACAAAAACTCACAAAATATCACTCTGAAAGTGGTTTATAAAAAATGTTAAGGAAACCTAGCCCATGTGGGATATGATTCTCCAAGTGATATGTTAAGTAAAATCGTATGCATCCTATGTGACCATGCATCATGAACATGTTAACTTTTCTCGAAAGTTGCTCTTAAGCTTAACTGGTCTAACCATGAATGAGTTCATGTGGAGTTTTAGCCTTGGAGTGTTATCTGGTTTGGAATCTTTGTGTGGTTTATGTTAATCCCATGGGTTAGAGTATTCTTGCAATGCTTGATAACCCTAGTGTGTCATTAGCAATCTCATCTTGGTCAAGAGTGTTAGTGTCAGATTGTGTGGATTTGTCAACTACATGTCCTCCTAAGTCTATTTCACAAATGTTTTGATTGGCATCACACGCATTTAAAGTACAATTTAGCTAATCATTACATTGCATTTGTGCTTTTTATATGAATCGACTTTCATGTCATGGAATGAATGAATGTCATGTATGGTTATGTGTGTTTCTACTTGACCTTCATTTTCATGCCATGAGTGTGTAGTGAGATGTAACTCACTCCCTTATGTTTGTGTTTGGATAGAGCACTACTTTGAAGGTGAGAGTCAATGATGTTGGTGTTATTGTAAAGGCATAAGCCTTATTTGTGTATAGTTATATATTATGTTCTGGTTAGATTGTAAACTTTGATTAAGTGTGACATCGAAAGCTAATTTTTAAGGCTGTTTCTTTACATTCATATTTATATTATAAACCTTTTGTAATAAATTTAATTTGGATTTAATATTGCCCTTAGAGAGCCAAATGATATTTACAAACTTATGTATAATTAAGATTTCATTATTTGATTTTTGTTAATTATGTACGAGACATGGAATTAGTACAATATGTGATATCTTTGACCATGAATAAAGTTTTCAAAAAAAAAAACCACTTATTCATTCATTTTCACAATGCATTTTACTTGTTAATAACATAGTTGGGGTAAAGAGGGTTAGATAAGTCAAACACATACAATTACTAAAGCACAACAACTTATAAATTAGCATCTCAAAACAAGTATTATGTGAATTAATTATTTTATGTGTTTACTTGTATAAAACTTCATTTTATCTATCCTGTGAATTAACTATTTTCTTATTAAAATATCCTTATTTATTTTAATCTTAATTAAATGCTACTTTGAATTGTAATTTTATATCTCCTATGGAGATTGAAAAATATGTATATGCTTCCATTAATATTAAGGACAAAATATGATAAATATTTTAGTTAAAGGTAAATTTAATGCTAATGTCTAAATTAATTATTTTTCTTAATAAGTGTTATTTAGTCAATTATGTCTTATAAATAATAAGAAAGAGAGCAATTTATCAAAAAGAGATTTAAACACATATGGTAATAACTTAGAATACTATGATAATAATGATATCAATTAATTATGTTTAACCAAATTCGCCTGGTAGGATTTGTCACTTTTACCATTAGTCAAACATAAATGATGAAATTACAAATTTTTCCTATTTGTCTCAAAATTTGATTTTGGTCATTTTATAGTTTAATTCACGAATTTAGTCTCCCAATTTTTTGCAATTCCGTTATTTCAGTCTCTAATCTCGAAATTGAACGTTGACGGTTAATTACTTACCTTGACCACCATGTGTCGTGATTTTATTAGACGTTAATTTCACATACTTAATTAACGTCAACCTTCAATTGGCACATGACGGTTAACGTCCAATTTCGGAATTGAAGACTGAAATAACGAGATTGTAAAATACCGGAGAACTAAATTCGTAGATTAAATCATAGGGAGAGCAAAATCAACTTTTAAAACAATTAAGGAGACCAAATTTACAATTTTACCAACATAATAATTAGTATCATTAATTATTATAATATTTTGTCATTACCAACTAATCATGATTCACTCTCTTTTTCATAAGTTACATTTGTTTTAAAGAATTTTATTAATTCATATAACATGACAACTTAATTCTCAAAATACAGTAAAAATGAATAAAAAGTTTGTTAATACAAATGCCTTAAGATTAAAATAATTAGTTTATGGAAAAGAGATTCAAATGCGCTTATTATGATAATCACTTAGAATACTAAGATAATTAATGATACCAATTATGTTAAACCGAATCCATCTTCTAAAACATAGGATTTACCACCTTTATCATTGGTCAAACAAAATTAATTGATATGATTAATTATTATAATATTCTATTCTAAGTCATTATGAAGTAAATATGTTTGACTTTCTTTTCCATAGGCTCTATTTATTTTAAAGAATTTTATTAATTCACATTGCATGACAACTTAATTCTAAAAATACTGGCAAAATGAATAGAAAATTTGTTAATACAAACCACCTTTGGTTTACTAATATAAGAAAATACTTATTTACGGTGTAAAAGTACTACAATTTACAAATTTTAGTTGAAAACCAATTCACATTAATTTTTAATTAAAAATAGTTAAGAACCATACTCCAAATTTAATTAACACCACCGAAGTTATGCTTCTGTGTATATATTAAAGCCAACGGCAGCGTCTGGGTTTTTCTAAAGAACCCTCCGAAATTCAGCGTCGTCCGTCATCATATCATAATCATCACCAAACCAAACCAATCTTTTAATTCAAAGCTCGCATTTCCGGAGACGCCGTCGATTCGGCAACGCCGGCGGCGCCTCCTACACCACTACCCATGGCCGCCGCAGTTAAAGCGAAGTCCTCGACGGCGACGACGCTCTCGCTCGCCGTGAGCGTCGTTGTTCTGGCCATCGCCTACATTTACGTGTCCACCGTGTTCGTCTTTATCGACCGCTGGCTCGGCCTCTTCTCCTCACCGGGGATCATGAACGCCGCCGTGTTCTCCGCCCTCGCCGCCGCCTGCGCCCTCACCTACCGCGCTGCCATCTCCACGGATCCGGGTCGGGTCCCAGCCACCTACATGCCCGACGTCGAAGACGCCGAGAGCCCCATCCACGAGATCAAACGCAAGGTCGTTCTGTCTTTTATTTAAAAAAAATAAAGAAAAAGAAAGCTTTTGCGTGTGGGGGTTTCGTTTGTCGTTCATTTCTTGCTTTTGTTTTGTGTGTTGGATGTTTGTTTTTCTGCTGTGTTTTTAGGAGCTTGAATTGTTTGAATGGATCCTCTTGCATTTGAAACTTAGCTTGATTTCGTAAGGGTTTATATTGTTTTGTCGTTTCGTGATCTGGGGGGTAGCGGAAATAGTGGCATTTCGCAGTTTGTGCTGTTTTAATGTCGTTTCGTTCTGAAGCATTTAGACCTGGTGGTGTTTGGTGCTGTTACAAGACTAGGGTTTTTGGACATTCGTTTTTGGTTGGAGAGTTTGGACACCTACAATGAAGGCCACGGGAGGTACCGTGAGTAGAGTAGATTGTATGGTTTATACTCTCGAAAGGGAGACCAAAAAGGACATTGGAGGGAGTGGTCCAGAGGGATCTCATAGTAAATAACATCTTTGAAACTTTGATATTTAATCGAGCCGAATGATGTCATATGATCTATATAGCCGACCTCAGACCTAGTGGGATATAAAGCCTTGTTTTTTTAGTTGGAGAGTTGAATGCTTTTCCAAAACTGTTGCTTCTGTTGTGTTTCGAGAGGGTTTTGTTGGATGTGGTGGATAAGGGGATGGATTATGTGATAGAGGATACATTTTGGTTGTTATGGATCGAAAGTGCAAGGTTTTTGTGAACCTCAATGTACTCATAGCTGTGTTTGTAGTGCAACAAAGGTTGGTTTTGTGTTGTTGTAGTAATGTTTTCTGTTTGAAGAAGCTTACCAGTGCAATTGTGATGGTTTGTTGATGTCTACAATAAATGAATATTCCTAATCAGCTGTGACTGTTAAGATGGAATCAAAATGGATTTCAAGATGATTGGATTGGCTTGGAAGTAAATTTTGTAGTCTTTTTCTTATAAACTGATATATACTGTTTAGCAGGCTATAATATTTATATATTTATTTTTTCCTTTTTGGATTTAATTTCAAAGAGGATAAATGCTTAAGCCTTGATGCTTGTTCATTGTCTTGTATACTGTATATACACTGTTGCATTGTCTTTAGAAAATATGCTTGCTTTTGTAGGATATAGCATGTCGAAACCTTATTCATTTTAAAGTAGAGTAGTAGACTATAACATACATGTCATCTTTTGAATGAGAATGTCTTTTGCTATTAATCAGAATCCCATTAGTATATTTTTCAAACTTCTAAGGTTTACCATCTTAGGTCTTAACTCTTAAGATAGGGAATTGTGTTGATTAACCTCAAAACTTGTAGTTTGATATACTTGGGTGGAACGAATCAAATTAGCATACACTCAGATAAAGTTGTAGGTTTGAAGGTGAATTTATGTCTGGCTAATTTGAACCAAGTTTCTTTTAGTTTTCTCTGCTTTGCTGCTTCTCTGGTGTTAAAGCCAAAAGTTTGATAGTCTGAGATGAGAAGGGTTTCTGCTGGTTTTAACCTTTGTCTGTGAAGCTTATTTTGTTCATTTCAGTCATTAACATTTCACTTGCGTTTTGATACCTATACTTATATCAGAGTTTGAAACTTCTGGTTCTATTTATCTTTAGCCTGAGTAGTTTGGGGCTCTCATCTCTTGGGTTGTTGAATTCGTGTTATACAATTATCCTGGTCTAGAATTTAAAATATACACCCACATCACATGATGCAGCTAGGCATGGCACCCGCACATTGCTCCCTGTCCCCATCCCCGAACCTTATCTTGCTCCCTGTCCCCGCTCTCGGTGGTGGGGATATTTTTTGCCCCATCCCCGTTCCCCGGCTCCCTGCAGGGAACCCGTTTTACATTAAAAAATGTAAAAAATTATAAAAAAATACAATTTTTTTGTTTTATCTCAATTTTTCTACAATAATAAATTTAAGATTTAATTCAAGTAGGTGAAGAAGTGGAGAAGGAACGAAGGTGAAGCAGTGAAGAAGGAACAAAGGTGAAGAAGAAAGTCAAGGAACGAAGTCTGAATGTTTGATGTGGCGTTTTAGGGTTTGGGTAATGTTTGTGTCTTTGTGACTTGTGAGATATTACTTATATATATGATAATTTTATTTTGTATTTTTTTTACTAGTAAAATACTATATTAACCCTTATATTTATGTTATACATATTATAAGTTATGAGGGTATATAAGTAAAATTCTATATACGCGGAGATATGGGGACCCTGCGGGACGGGGAGCAAAATCCCCATCCCTGTCCCCGAATTAGCTGCGGGGGGTTTTTCATTCCCATCCCCGTCCTTGCAGGAAATTTTTCCCGACCGCAGGGCCCCGAATGGGACAGTCCCCGCGATCCCCCGGTTACGGGGAGAATTGCCATGCCTAGATGCAGCCACACCACTTTAAGATAAGGTTGTGGACCACATCAGTCACAATTGACTCCCATCAACCTGCAAGCAACAGTTGCAATGCAATCACAACCTCAGTTTAATAACCTAATCCTGATTATGTGCAAGTTTCTTAATGGCCTTTTTTCAGATTACTTTCTCTAAACTTTTGAAATTAGAAAAGGAGTCTTCTGGATTCATAAGTTGATAGTTTTGCTACCATGCTATGCCTGATTAAAAGACCACTTGTTTCCTTTGTTGATGTAGCCATAGAATTCTACTGTTTTTTATGTGGGTATATGCTTTGGTATTTGGGTTAGCCTTGTTGAGTTGTGGTCATCCTGTCTCTCTTCTCTTCTATGATCAATGCATTTCTGAACTGTATATGGAAATTGTAGGGTTCTTGAAGTTACGTTCTTCTGGGTTCTGAAGTGGATCTGTATGCTCAAATTGTTGTATGTCATATTATACTGAGATGGCTTCTTTTATTTAACAATTTATTTGAATTAATCACTTGGCACAAAAAGGATGTAGAAGATCCGCAAAATATTCCCATAAATGTTTGGTTTATGTTAATATCAAGCATAATGGAAATTAACTTTCAAGTAATGTTTTTTTGGGTCTGCCAGCAGGGTGGAGATTTGCGATATTGCCAAAAGTGTTCTCACTATAAGCCTCCTCGTGCACATCATTGTCGGGTTTGTAAAAGATGTGTTCTACGAATGGTATGCATGATCTAAATTATCAATCAAGGTTTATCTAGGATTTTCGTGATAATGATAATCTGTTGTCTCTTGGTTGTAAGGATCATCATTGCATTTGGATAAATAACTGCGTCGGTCATGCGAACTATAAAGTATTCTTCATTTTTGTCTTGTATGCTGTAATTGCCTGCATCTACTCCCTGGTATGTTTGAATCTTTTTCATTATCAGCATGATTTATTTTTTATTGTGATTTCCCTGGCAGTGCATGTTTGGAGACTGATTCTGTTTTAGAAATAGTCACCTTTTTTTTTTCTTTTTCTTTTCTCTTTTTTCAAAAGCTCTCTTAAAAATCTTCCAAAGAAGCAATTGTTTCTCTAAATCCAAACATGTATAAGCTGTATTTTCATGAATGAATTCTGTTGATTTAATTTTTCTTTCTTTCTGTATTTATCATAGCAGGGTGCTAGATTTGATGGTTCTGATTGTGCTGACGACCTTTCTTTGTTTTATATATTGCTTAACTTTGTAGGTCTTACTTGTGGGTAGTCTCGCTTCTGATGGTGTGCAGGATGAAGAGAAAAATAGAAGAAGCTCATTCCGAACTGTATATGTAAGTTTTGCTGAAAAATGACTGCATGTTTTGCATAAGCAAACTCAACAACAATTTGTTTTTTAATGATTTTTTCTTTATTTTTGAAGGTTGTTTCTGGGCTCTTGCTGGTCCCCTTATCGATAGCATTATGTGTGCTTTTAGGTTGGCATATCTATCTCATGCTACATAACAAGACGACGATAGAGGTTATTACTTATTAGGATTTAGTTCAAAACTGTTAGTTTATTTGACCAGATTGATATCAGCTTTCTAAATTAAGCTATTGTACTAGCAGTATCATGAAGGAGTGAGAGCTTTGTGGCTTGCAGAGAAAGGTGGGAGTATCTATAAACATCCATATGACCTTGGCCCATATGAGAATTTGACATCTGTAAGAATGGAAGACTACAATGCAGCATCCGTTTTTTTTTTTAATGTCTTCCCTTGTTTTCTTCCCACCTTCCTGTGTTCTTCCATTTTGTTCATTTTTCTTTCTCCACTTGCTTCATCATGAGATGGATTTATAGCATGTTTAAAATCTCTACAAAAAGCTGGTGAAGCAACTATTTCTTTAAAATAAGTTGAACCATTGAATTATGGTAATGTTTTACTGATTACCTCCAAGCCATTATGGGCTAGGGTTGAAATATGGCAATAATTGACACTTGTTTCCTTCCACATTTTGAAATATGACAGAATTTTAACTGTATATGTCACAATAATCTTGTGTACTATGTTTTTTTGATTGGGATAAAGAAACATGTGGTATGATATTTAGTATTTACATTTACTTATCCCTATTTATTTCTTTTGGGTTAATAAGAAATGTATTCTTTAAATTTTGCCTTATATAGTGTTAGCTGTTAAGGAAGCTAAGCTATTTTTATATACATCCAAAATTCTAGCATTCATATCCAGAATTCATTACGGGTTGAAGTATTTTTTTTCTTCCTAACAGTTGTTACCTAATATATTGTTTTTTTGAAATATATAATCTCTTTCTTTTTGTGTGTGGGGTCAATTTATGGATTTCAGGTTATCAATCTCCGCTAACAACATAGAATTATTCTTTGGTTTGTCACCAAAGTCAACTTGACTAAATGGTTCATAAGTTGTTTTTGTTGTCCCACTTGTTACATTTAAATAAGTATTGTAATGATGGACCCAGGCTATGCTTCAACGACAGTGCAAATACACAGCTCCATTCTTACCATATGCTGAAATTTATCTTTTTAATAGAAGAATAGTGGCAGTAATGATCAAAATCTTGACCTTTTGGTTATTGAAGCTATAAAACAATCCTAATGACCTATTTTCCCTAAATCTTAGGCGGTTTGGTGAAGAGTCATGAAGATTGTGTATCATAGTGTTTTAAATTGCATTCGTCAACTGCAATTGCAGTTGCAACATTGCGGTTTTCGATGTTTCTGCAACTGATATGTTAATTGCAATTGTGGCCACTTTTTGTTACCAACTAATTTCAATACCATTTAAGGTTCAGGGTTATTGAAGTTTAGACAACTTTAACTGATAATGTGGAACTATATATTAGATTTACTAATACTCTAATGCTCTAATCAAAGGTGAAGATGATAGATGATACATTTGTGTTTATTGGTGAATAAATTTGTTTGATTGTCTTCATGGGTGAATTATTCATCAATTAATGAAATTCGCAATGCTCCCACTGCCACCTCTCTTCCTGTGTCATTATGTTTTCTTTTTTCATTGAAACAAAATTAGAAGCTGTATCTATTAAGTACGGGATTGAGTTTCTGTTTAATTGCTGCAGGTTTTGGGACCGAATATCCTTAGCTGGCTGTGGCCTACTGCAAACCATATAGGTTCTGGACTTAGGTATCGCACCATCTATGATCTCCCAAAAGGTGCTTCGACGTCCAAATGAGATTTTGACATTGCTTTGCTGTGGTCATTTGCAATGTTATTCATATTTAACCTTTGTAAGAATGGTTGAGTGATGACAATGCTGAATGACTGGTAATCTGCTATCTCTAGTCCACAATCCAAAGTATATGATTTTTTAATGTCAATCACCCAAAATTGCTGAAGTGTAGGTGATCACGAGCTGTTTGCTGCATATACCTGAAGAAATTGACTACATAATGTGTATGCCCATGTGGATATTGATAAAAGTCACTTTTTATCTGCCTTCTTTTCCTCATTTTGCCCATTTGTTAGGCACAGAATAGGTTTTCTTTCTTGCTTTCCCCTTCTTCCGGTCTTGTTAGGGTTTGGATGATGTGGGGTTACAGCTGTAGAGTTCTGCTGATAAACCTAATGTACAAATAGAAATTCTGAAACCGGCTCATCAAGGAAGTGTCCTCTAGGGATTGCTTAACCTATGTGAAAAGTTGTACTTTTGTATTCTAGAACTGTATTTTCTGTATCTTGGATGAAATAATAATTGTATTATCCATTTTTTTATTTAAATGTATTATACATTTTTTTGTTTATTGATAGGTATACATTTTTTCTTTGTAACTTATGTCAGCTTGTTTGTACCACATGGGGCGGATATGCAATGGATTTAATCCTTAAGCGGTCGTTACAACAGGTGTATCAAAGAATACAACCTGGTGTAAGACAACCTTCTTAGCACATGTTGGTTCTATAGTCATTGTTAGGTTTAGTATTCAAAACATTAAATTCTATCATTGTTAGTGGTATTGTCATTGTTGTTCGACATTGTTAGGTTTAGTATTCAAAACAATGAATTCTGTCGTTACTGTTAAAGAAACAATAATAACTCAATCTGTGTTAGATTAAATGTTAACACTCTAAATGGGTTTCTTCTTAATACTGCTGCACTATTACAACCGTAATCGGTCGTTCAAAACAGAACCATAGTTCAAGATTCTCAGAGCTTGTTCACAAGTGTTAATACTGTAGAAAGGCCTTAATCAAACCCAAGTAACATAAGAGGGTATCCACGGGATCCAACAAACTTATCCTAACTTAAACCTTAAGAACAAGGTTGATTTTGATGGTGGAGGTAATGCCACGGGCGTATGTGAAAATAAATTTTAGCATAAGCAGTTCTATTGTGGCATTAGGCAACGTGGCAAATGATACGTGAGCTGAGGAAAGGATAAAAATGCTTTTTCTTCATAGAAATACTTCCCTGCTACACATGTTGCTGATTTTTCTTCATATTACTCCTTCCAAAAAAATCAACTAAGTGTTAATTAAAAAAGTTACTCAATGTCATTTAATTCTATTATTTATATTTAAAAATTATTTTTTCTCAAAAGTTGGTCAAGAATAAAAAGGAGTCAATGAACTGAAAATTGTAATTAATTGAAAGATATTTTTGAAATGATATAATTAAATAGAGTAAAAGTAGTTAAAATTTGTTATATTTAAGCCTTTCTTTTTTATTGCCTATAATTGAGTCTAGAGTAGTATTTCTTAGGGTTTATTAAGTTTTTAATCCCATAACTTTTTCATATTCCAAATTTTAGTCCTTCAAATATTTTATGACACTTTTTATTTCTATTTATTTTTCATCAATATTTTTAGTTCTTCTGTTTGTCCATTTTTAGTTTCATTTTTTTATTACTCAAGTTAGTTCATGTTTTGTTCATTTTTAGCCCCTCATTTATTTTATATTTGGGGACTAATTTTGAACAATAAAAATAAATGAGAGACTAAAACTGAGCAAAAAAATTAGAAAGACTAAAAGTGCTAACAAAAAATTCATTTTTTAACAAAAATTTAAGAGACTGAAAATTAAAAACTTGAGAGACTATAAACTGAGTTAACTGCATAGTCTCTTTTCAAGCATACACGGCTTTATTTTCCATTTGTATTTAGATAAAAAAAGGAGAAATTACAACCATACCATGCTCTCAGCATGTTACATATAGTTTTGGATAAATTATCTCATTAATTCCTTTTTTTTATTTATATTTTTAGTTTCTTAACTTTTTCTTCTTCTTATTTTTAGTTTCTTAACTTTTTTTCATCCTTATTTTTTTTATCATTTTAAAGGATTAAAAATAAGATGAAAAAAGTTAAAAGATTAAAAATAAGAATAAAATATGTTAAAAAAATTAAAAACAGATAAAAAAAATCAACGACTACAAACATAAATTTTAAAATGTTTAAAGACCAAAAAATAATAAACTCTGTATATCTGCTGAATAGACAAGACACCTATACAACAAACTAAACTTTCATAGTTCATTTGGTCTAACATATTAGTACAAGATTTTTGAATACTTTTCCTTCTTAGCCTTTGGGACAAAGCGCTTTGGAAGAACCTTTTTACAGTTCTTGAGAATCCGTTTCATCCGGTACTTAACAGCCATATAAATGGGGAATTGCGTGCATCATCCCAAATACGGCAAATGGAAAGAAGGTGACACCATACACCAAACTTGTGACCCACTTGTATGCTCTCCAACCTCAAAGTAAGCAAGATAGTGGAACTAAATGAGCATCATCACTGAAACCAATGAGCATGCAAGTGCAGCAACATCAGTGATGGTGAAGAAAAGGAACAAAGGAGAGTCAAGGAAAACGGGAACACCATTGTCATTGACACCACCTGGGACAGTGTAGGCAGCTGCAAGGGCCACAGTGGCAACAAGGACTGCCACAGCTGGACATGATTGAGCAGTGCCCTTTATTCAGTCTTGTGCTTCCTTCAGCATTTCTTCATGCTCTATATCGAAAAGCTCACTTGCCTTTAGCTTGCCAATGTTGCTGTGCAATATTTAAATGAGAAGGAATTGCCCTCTTTACTCGCTGTATATATCTCAACTAAATAATAATTACTGTTATTTATATGGGTTAAATGACATTTTGGTCATATATATATATATATATATTAGTCTTTAATTTTTTTTTTGTTTAAGACTTTTTAAAGATTTAATTTTTATTTTATTTTAATGACCATTATCAAGTAAAAACGTTAATGTTAACTGATAACATAGTAAAGATGTTGACAAATTGATTGCCTTGCTATGTCATTAAGAAATCATTAAATGTAATTTATTTTGATAAAATATTTTTAAATCCCTCATCAATTAGTTTGATATAATGAGATTTAAAAATATAATTTACCAAAAAAAAATTATGTGTGATTATCTTGTTAGACTTCTTGATATTATTAAGACAATAGAGATTAAAACAAAACAAAAATCTTTAAAGGACTAAAATTAAAACAAAGATCTATAAAGAACTAAAATAAAAAATCTCTTATTTTGTAGGAATCAAAAGGTTATTTAAGTCTATTTATAGTTAAGCTTTTTTTATAAAGGTTATTTATAATGTTCATTTACTATTTTTTTTATATATATATATAGGCATTCATTTACTTATTTGTAATGTACAAATATAATTAAATGAAAAATGATAAAAAAATACATTCTTTTTTTCTCATTTCTATTTTATTTTCTTTTATATCTCCTTTTCTGTATTATTATATAACTTGTTAGTTATTACATTTAGGCTTGATTATTAATTTGATTCCCAAATTATTGTAAAAGATTCAATTTGATTTTAAAGTTTTTTAAATGTTCAATTTGGTCCTCAAGCTTTTTTAAAAATGCACCAATTTGATCATTTTCGTCCAATTAATTTGACACTATTAGAAATGTAAACTTTGACGATTTTCGCTTACCAATAGTGGTGGTTGTTAACGGTTGATAAACCACTTTTGGGATGATATTTTGTGAGTTTTTGTGTCATTTGCATGTATTTTTTTCTTGACAGAACTCACAATTGAATGTTAGTTTTGTCTTAAGAAGTATAATTGCTCAATTAAGTGAAAAGGGCAAAAAATTGCAATTATACATGAAGATTTGAAGACTCTGTCACATAGCCACGACCTTAGTGCATCCAGCATGACCATGGTGAGCATAATAGTCATGGTGAGATGACAACACCCCTCTACAAATAATGTTAGCATATTTCGATAATGGTTGTAATAAACTCACTATGGCTGTAGTCATGTTATGATGATTGTAGTCAATTGATCACACCCGAGAGTTTCATGTCAATAATTTTTTTACTACAACCATGATGGATTTCAATACGATCGTAGTGCGCCTCAAACGAGTTTGTTATCTTAGGAAGCTAAAAACACCTTTTATCATATTTTTTAATTAGAAAACACTTTTGAGGGTTGTAAGGCGATGGAAACACCTTAGGATAGATCATGATCATTATTCTTCCCTCGTGGTATGTCTAAGCTAATTTTTTTATAGGCTTTCTAGTTTTACTTTGATCATGAGCAGCTAGTCACGCTAGTCCAGGGGTTATAATGTATTTGTCTAATTGTATCCCTTTCTCTATTCTTAATGAAATTCCTTAATGTTTTTATGTTAATTAATTTTCTACCTTTTCTTATTGTTTAATTGACAATTGATCAATCCTATGTTTAATCGAATGTATTGTGGTGATCATTTACGTATGTTAATTTTCAATAGATTAGTTAATCTTTAATTGATCATCCTTTAGATTGATTATATCATTTGACTTAAAATAAACACTAAAGTATTGATTTAAGGCAAATAGCATTATTTGACCTTAATCATAGACTTTATTTGGCTTTGAGAATCAGTAATTAACTATAAGAGAAACTTCATTAGAATTAGGATTGATAAAAATTAGTATTAGTAAATCGTAATACCTGATCATTATACTATCACTTAAATTTCTGCTTTGCAATTGTTTATTTTTTTCTTTTAAAAAATAAAAAATAAAAAAATATTTAAATATTCTTTTTAGTCATCTCAATTATTTAGTTTAATAATTTTAATTGTTTGAAAATATAATTGATTTCTAAGGTTTAACATCCAAACTTTTAGTCTATTTTATTACTACTACTACATAGAATATACTTATTCTTTTTGCGGGTGAGGCGGCTGATGAAGTGCTTGTCGGAAGGGCGT
Organism: Glycine soja; assembly: GCF_004193775.1. Taxonomy (NCBI): domain Eukaryota; kingdom Viridiplantae; phylum Streptophyta; class Magnoliopsida; order Fabales; family Fabaceae; genus Glycine; species Glycine soja. Next base: position 32,993,582 of record NC_041002.1, read on the forward strand.
GGACAACAAAGTCACTCTTCCTCCACCTCGTATGTTAATTTTTAATTTAAGAACAATAATAAATATAATAATGGTTGAAAATTACCATTATTTTCAAACAAAAACTGTCAGGATTTGCATTTCTAACGGATTAGTTTAATTGGAGGAAAAGAATCAGGTATTTTAGAAAAACTTTAATCTTTTAAGAAGTTATGTAAGCCTTGCATTTATTATTTTCTTTCTTTATCTTTTTTTCTTTTTATTTTTCTCCTCTTTCCATTTAAAAATAATATGGTCCTTTATCGTAACTCAAATCACATTAACCAGTAATACTAATTGTAAAAATAATGAAAATAAGGCTTAATTGTTGGTCCTTAACCCTTATTATTTTTGTTATATAAAAAACCCTGATTAATGTGATATATTTATTCCAATTTTATCAAAAAAATTCTTATTCAGTAATATTTTTTACATTTATTTTTAATGTGAAATACCTATTCCAATTTTATGTCATAATAAATGCATTTATCTTGAAAAAATTAATAATATATTTATTGAAATTAAGAAAAAATAAGAATATTTTTGTAAAATTGGTCTCTAATAAATACTGTTATCTTGAAATACTTATTGTTTTTCTTAATTTGTGTGGGGGAAAAAACTTAAACATCAATCATTTTAAAATGAAGAAAATACTATCTAACACACTATTTCTATTCTTCTCTTCACTATATTATGATTAAAGTTTATTGAAAATTATAAAAATATTAAAGATTCATTAAATAAGATGTTAGACTCCAAAATTAGGTGATTTTCAATTAATTTAAACTAATAGAAGAAAAAGTGTTAAAAAAAAGTATATTAAAAGTTATCAAACAAAGTAAACTATGCAAATTATACTCTTAACTTAATTCCCATCCAATAAATAATAATTTAGTCAACAACTCCTTATTGAAATGTCATTAGCGGCAGTAACATTGACACAAAATTACTTAAGCTTTTTAAAAAACACACACACACACATACATACATATACATATACATACATATATATATATATATATATATATATAATGGTCTATTTATTTTTGAATTTTAAGGTGATAACTTCGTTATATTATGGCATATTGTCTTTTATTATTTTTTATAAGTAATAGCATGTAGTCTTAAGATCGTATTAATTTATTGAATAACATGGAAATTTTGCAAGCGGATGATTCAAAAGAATATTGTATTATAATCCTGAAATTTTTTTATGTTTTAGTGAGTGTTATAGTATTAAATTAAAGATCTTGATTTATTTTTAAAAATAAAGATATTATAAAAACCACAAACAAAAGAAATTTGCACTCCTTTAAAATATTAAATTATACTATAAAGAAGTTGTATTCTTTTTTAAAGACATGCATTACTTTTAATAAATTATTGACAATATATATAATTAGTTATTTTTTAAAGTAGTTTATTTTAAAATAATTAAAGTTATTCAAATCTTCTTTTATATATATATATATATATATATATATATATATATATATATATTAACTATGTCAGGGAATAAATTGAATGATTGTTATTTTATATATTAATAGTGAAGTGTTAGAAACTTTATATAATTATAAAACATTGATAAATAAAATAAAATAAGATTTGACAAGTTATATTAAATTAAATTTTTAATATCAATTTTTCCTAAAACCTTCAAATTTGCAGAAATAGCCGACATTTGAGTACATAAATTATGTGAAAGGATATTTTTTTAAAATATATTTCAAAAGTATACATTTAATATGATTTTGTGCATATTTAAATCAAATATTAAATCATCATCAATTAATTTATTATTTTTTAAAATGATTTATATAATAAAAACATTCAATCTAATAGCTAATTTTGAATGAATGTTTTTGGAAAAATATTATTAAATGATGTAACATTAAATTTAAACTTGTAATTTGTTCTCTCTTCAATACTATTTTTTATTATTCAACAACATATTGAATACATAACTAAATTGATTTAACTATTGATTAATAATTATACATTACCTCAATTGTTTGTATTCAGTCTTTTTTTAAAAAAACTTAATAAATCACTAATATAATTAAATTTTTTATAATTTCAAATATGCATCTACCTATTGGGTATAGACAAATATATCTTCTAAGGTAAACTAATTAATGATTTGGATTACTACCAAAATTCTCAATGAATTTGAAATATTTATTTTCTAGACAAGTAAATAGTTTCAAATTAAATATACATATTTGAAACAATTAATATTACAAAGAATTCCAAATATTAATTAATATAACGGTAAAAGATTTCTTTCCTAAGAAGGAAAGTTGATAGTATTCTTCTGTCGTATCCAAATTCGTATAAATGTCTTTATTTTTCCCCATAGATGTTAATAAATTAATGAGAAAAATTGACTAAACATTAGTAACTATATAAAAATAAAACAAAACGAACTTTAATAAATGACAACATTTTTTCTTCCGATACTTTTCCTTGTATATATATCTCGTACTCTTTCATCAAAGGTTGCCCATCAATAATTTGCACACCTTTGAATGGGAAACTAGTTTTAAAATGTTTGAAGGAAAATGTAACCCACTTATGATATATTAATAAAAATCAGAGAAAAGATTTTTAAAAAAATCCCACAGTCAAAGAAAAGCATAAAAAGTTGAAGCATATTATAAATAGGTTTATAGGGATGAGGAATAAGGATTGATATATAAGACCAAACCAACAATTCATTTCCTCATTCTTTCTCTTTCTCCTTGCGTCAAGAGTAGTGTACCCTCTGTTTTGTGAGGAAAAACATTATTAAATTTATCAATATTCAGTACTGTGTTTCTGCATCTCCAATTGTCTCATGGAATTCTCCTCATCATCTGTGAATCGCTCTTCTTCGTTGTTGAGCAATATAAACGATGTATTAGATGATGTTTTGGGAGAAATATTCATGAGACTTCCATTTAAATCTACCACAAAATGCAAGTGTATGTGCAAACGTTGGTCGGGGAGTGATTTGAAGTTCATCATTTCCAACAAAATTTGTGTCTCACCAACAGTCACTCATCAATGCCTACTTAACCTTTCTTTCACCCCACCAACTCATCCTCACTTTCTTCCCACAAGATCCTAACCGGAATATCCAAACGCACAAGGATACTTTATCTCCAAATCTACTCGTAAATGGGAACGTGTGTGGTTATTCTAATGGTTTATGAGTCGTAGAAACAATTACATGTCTGGTAAGGGTTACTTTGTGTATGACCCCCTCGATAAAAGAATGCACACACATACACCACTAAAAAAGTTATTTTTTACGACACATTTTAAGACGATTATATGAAACCATCTTAGAATGTCACGTGGTGACAATTTTATAGATAATAAAAGTTATACAACAACGGTTTTATCAAAACCGTCTTAGAAATTAAGTATTTAAAATATTCATTTGAAATATCGTGCAACTTCTTATTTTGACCCATCCTCTTTCGTACACCCTTAATTTCTTTGCGTACTCCAACCTCCTCCGTGCCCTAGAAGCTTCCGTAGACTCCTTCTCCCGCTCAACCCCCACCTCCTGTCCCTCACCCTCAAACTCTGCCTTTTTTAACTCTTCCCTTTCTCCTCCCTACTCCAAACCATCGTCCTCTCTCTCCGCCACAAACTTTGCCATGGCACCCACTACCTTCCCCCGGAGTCCCACTCCCTCCTCCACGCCCTCCACATGTCCTTTTGCTCTGGCGACACCCACCTCACCAAGACCGTCCACGCCATGCTCCTCAAATGCGATGAAGAAGACACCCATCTCTCCAATGCCCTCATCTCCACTTACCTCAAACTCAACCTCTTCGCCCACGCCCTTCGCCTCTTCCTCTCCCTCCCTTCCCCCAATGTCGTCTCCTACACCACCTTCATCTACTTCCTCTCCAAGCACCGCCATCACCACGCGTTCCATCTCTTCCTCCGCATCACCACTCGCTCCCACCTCCCCCCAACGAGTACATATACGTTACCGTTTTAACCGCCTGCTCTCCACTCCTCCACCACTTCCATTTCAGCCTCTAGCTCCATGCCGCTACACTCAAAACGGAGCACTTTGACTCCCCCTTTGTCGCCAACGCCCTTGTCTCTCTCTACACTAAGCACGCCTCTTTCCACGCCGCGCTTAAACTCTTCAACCAAATACCACGCAAGATTGTTTGAGGGAATGCCAGTCAGGGATGTTATAACTTGGACTGAGATGGTCACAACGTATATGGAGTTTGGATTGGTTAATTTGGCTTTGAAGGTGTTTGATGAAATGCTAGAGAAGAATTTTGTGTCTTATAACATGGTTCTGGCTAGGTTCTATCGAAACGAGCAAGGTTTTGAGGTGATGAGGTTGTTTGTAAGAATAGTGGATGAGGGTTTGGAATTGACAAATTTTAGTTTGACTAGTGTTGTTGATGCTTGTGGATTGCTTGGTGATTACAAGGTCAACAAGCAGGTTCATGGGTTTGCGGTGAAGTTTGGGTTTGGATCGAATGGTTATGTTGAGGCTGCGTTGCTTGACATGTACACGAGGTGTGGGAGGATGGTGGATGCTGAGAAGATATTTTTGAGATGGGTGTTGGAGGAGTTTAGCTTTGTGGTTTGGACGACAATGATATGTGGCTATGCTCGGAATGGACAATCGGAGGAGGTGATTTATCTTTTCCACGTTGGTCGATCGGATGGAAAGGTGATTATGGATGAAGTTGCAACAGCTTCAATGCTTGGTCTTTGTGGAACTATTGGTCATCTTGATATGGGTAAGCAAATCCATTGCCATGTGATATAGTTACGCGTCGCCAAGTTATCTTAGATTAATGGATTTGGTTCAATAATTGAGTTGCGTAATTTGACGGTAAGATGTCATTTGCTGTGATTATACTTCTGTGTGATATTCATTAAGTTGTAATTATACTTTTGTGTGATATTCAATTAAGTGAAAAGCATCTATGATAGTTTTTGCATGGAAAAATGAATACATAAACTACCTTATCTCCTTTATATGTAAGATATATAAGTATTTAATTTTTAGGCATTTTATTGGTTGTTCTTTAGTTTCTTAGACCTACAAGTATGCTAAATTCAAGGGAAAACACAGAAGAAGAATACTATTCTGGAAACAGGAGGGGGAGGACTAGAGAGGCTAGCAAAACAACAATAGGGACTCAGGCATTTATATATATATATATATATATATATATATATATATATATATATATATATATATATATATATATCAATCCTTTTGGTTCAACCAGCTATACAAGGAAATGCAACGTGTCAAGAGGATGCAACTTGGTCCAATTTTTGGATTTGCTACGTGGGGAAAATCCTAGCCGCGTGGATTTATTGATAATAAAGGTTTGCGTGATTAAATGTGTATTGTTTTTAATTTATTCTTTCGTTCTTAGAAAAGCCTAACCGGCATTTTCTCCATTTGAATAGTGTTTTATGCTTTATGGTACTTGGTTTGGTCTACTTATATTTCGGACTTTGTATATGGATTGGAAGTGTTTTAGTTATGAGGCACATAAAGGATGCTTGATGCATTCAGGAACTAAACTGACTACTGATGATCAATGCATGGTTGCAACTATTTAGTTGCAATTATGTGATACAATATGCCCTGGCTCTGGCATGTATGGTGCCAAGCTATTCATTTAGAACTTTCAGATAGAATAAAAAAAAATCAATGGTTTAAAAAATAGGTTGTTTATTTTTTGTTTGAGTGGTTCTGCATTTTCCTTGGTGCTTGCTAGTAATGTACAACTCTTGCATTATTGCACTGAATGAGATTAGATAGTATGAAACTAGCCACCATTTCAAAAAGCATGTGTTATGTATACAACTATTCATTATGAAGGGATTTTCCATTTCTATACTATCAAAAAATATTCTCTTACTTGCACTAAATATTTAAATAGATTTTTTTATAGGATAAACTGTACCTCTTATTCGCAATTTGGCTATGAAAAAATATTTGATAATATAAAAGTTTCTATATATTTTATCTTATCACTATTAAATATTTTGATGATTTGTAGCTTAAATTGATTTTCCTTAACCATAAACTTAGGTTCATTTTATTTGTAACCTTGTTGTTTGATTCTTGCTAGTATTATTGCATTTTGTATTTTATGCTAGATTTATGCTTAATTTGTGATTGATTCAATTTAAGGAATGTGAAATTGTAATTTCCAATTAACAACTTTAATTATATATTATATATTATATATTATATATATTTACACGTTACTGTAGTAATTATTTATTATATATTATATGTATATTTACACGGTTAATCAACTTGCCTGAGTTGTACATTAAGTAATATATATATATATATATATATATATATATATATATATATATATATATATATATATATATATATATACACACACGTTACTTTTTCTCCAATATGGCAACTAATTGCATAATGCTTTGATTCTTCAATTGTCAATCACTAATTGTTTTGTGCTTGGAGTAGTGGATTGGAGTAGATAAATATAAGCTATATTTGAGTAGTTTACCAAATGGGTGGTGTATGAATAAGCTTATCAAGTAGACAAGACAAAGCTTGCCAATCTATTTGTATGTCAAAATATTTGTATGCCAATATATTTTTTTTAAAAAAAATACATTCTAAGATGGTTTTTTGAAAAATCGTCTAAAAATATTTTTTGTTTAAAAAAACATTCTAAGACGGATCTCTGAAAAAATTGTCTTAGATTGTAGGCATTCTAAGACGGTTTTTTAGAAAACCGTCTTAGAATCCTAAATTTATTTTAATTATTTTAAAAGAAAATTATATTCTAAGACGATTATTTGAAAACTGTTTACAATGTTGTCATTCTAAGACAATTATTTTTCTGAGAATCGTCTTCGAATGTGTAGCTTTTTTAAGACGATTTTTTAAGAACCATCGTAGAAAGTTAAAACTTTCTATGACGTTAGTTCAAAGACGGTTGAAAGAACCATCTTTGAATGTGTTGTAGAACCGATGTAGAAACATTTTTTTGCAGTAGTGATATCTCCTTTTCTTGCAATGGACAAGCAAGAACGAATGAATGTTGTTGGCTTCCTTTCCCAAACTTATCACGAAGAAGGAAAATCTAATCGCTACTTTTGGGTGGTGATTATGAGATCCTTTCTAAGAAGAACACATGAGTTTGAAGTTGATATTTTCTCCTCAAAGCTCGGAGGGATTTGATTTTGCTCCTCAATGGATGTTGTTGGGTTTCGCATTTGGAGGAAATCTATATTTTATGTGGAGGACAGTTGTTTTTGTGTTTGGCCCCATTTTCATGTTTTGTAGCATCATTGACTGTCCAAAGGATGTTGATGCTATGAATATAATAAGTTTTGGATACCTAGGGTGCTTTGGTGGAACTTTGAAGATGATTGATATTGGCGATAATGATTTGAGAGTGTGGGAACTAATGTTGTCTGGAAAATGAGATTTGGTGCACAAGACCAATCTCTTTGAACATCTCCCCGCCAAGCTTTGTGAAAATTATTTTAATTGCATTGGAGGGTTCCATCCTTACGATGGGGACATTGTGTATTTGCATTCCTATGCTGATGGCATTTTTGCTGCTAACCTATGGACTAACAAATTTGTGCCCATTCTTTGTTATGACAAGTTTGATATTAATCCCTTCTAGCTAGAGCCCTCTCTAGTTCCATTCACAGACAATGATTGTACATAGTATGAATCATTGAAAGCTTTCACCTCAATTTGGCTGCTTAATTATTTGAATGCTATGTTTAATTTGAACATATTGACTAATATTTTACGATGTATAAGAATAAGGCTTACTGTATTATATATATTCCAAGTAAACAAACAAGTAAAATAACACACATGTCATTGCAATGTTCGTGATGATGAGGTTTTTCTTTTTAAATTTTGTTCTGATTTTAATTTCTATTAGATATTCAAGTGTGTTACTAGGATATGTTGGCGTTTGTTGCCAACTGTTGCACTTTCTCTCTCTCTCGTTATATTTCTTTTAATTTCTAATATTTAGTAATTTCACTTAAATTTTCATGGATTTGAGAAATTAATTTTTGCCTCTAGTAGTTTAAAAGGAATAAAGAAAAGATTTTCACTCACTTTTTCAACAAAAATTGTCAAATAGTTTGACTACCAAAAAGGAAAGAAAGTGTAAAATATTAATACATTAGACTTTAAACTTGTGCCATACACATTGGTAGGCCTAAAACAAGTTTCGAAATGGAGCTTTTTCGTTGACAAACAAATGGGACCTTTTTCTAAACTAATAAAATATTTAATAAAGTTATTCATATTTTATTTAAAATTATTTTGTTGGGCTTTTTGGGATGCAAAATCATTTATTAAATTATTGTAATCAATTTCGTGTAACATTCTTTTTCAATTGATAATAAAGCCAATCCATTTAATCTTTGGTGAAACATTGTTGATTTTATATAAGATTTTATTAATTTTAATTTTGAAAAACTTCTTTCTGCTGAAGCAATAATTACTGGAATTGTTAACATTATTCTATAAGCAATATCGGCATTTGGAAAAGAATCAAGCCTTTTAATATAATTAGGTATGTCAATAGGTGTTTCGTTTTTCTTTGTTATAATATGTCTCAAAATTTTTAATTATGTAAATAAATTTAATCCATCAATATCTAAGTTGCCATTATGTTTTAATCAATATTCAAGGTTAAGACAACATTTTTTTAAATCACCATCATTCAATGACTTTAAATTCTTAATGCAAAATCGAAAACCAAAAATATCTTCATACATTTTAAATTGTTCAAATCTATGTGAAATGCAGTCATTACTTGATCTATTATGTATCAGAAGTAATCAATTTTTAATGATTCTTCTGGAGATCTTACAACTTCATTGTCAATAACTTCATCAAATTGTTTTTTTCTACGTATAATATGCTTTTCACGAAACTTAGGTTCTATATTCATTTCAATAGCAAGTTTATTGGTAGAAATTAAAGCATTTTCAAAACCATTTTCCTGTATTTTTGAAAAAAATGAAATAAGACTAACTTAGTTTACTGCAAACAATATGTCATACCATAAAGTCATGCCCAACAAAAACTCAAAATTTTCAAGCTCATAAGTTGTTAAACAATTAGCTTCACTTTTTATTTTAGGATCATCACTAACTTCACTTAATTTCAATAAAGCATCTCTTATCTATGAAGTTTGAAATCTTAAAGCTTTTCCACTTTCCATACGACTTTCCCAACGTGTTTGTGATAATGATTTAAGAGTTAGGTTAGGGATATAATCTTGTAAAACTTTCCATCTTTTAGTAGAAGAAGCAAATAGTGTATATATACGTTGCAGTACACCAAAAAAAAAAGATATAGCTTTAGGACAAGAATTAGCCATGTCACAAAGTATCAAATTTGGACTATGACAACCATAGGGAGTATAAAATGCTCTAGGATTAATGTCTAAAAACCTTTTTTGCACTCCTTAATGTTTTCCTTTCATATTAGACCCATTATCATAACCTTATCCTCTTAGGTCACTAATATCAGGTCCAATTATATTTATATCATTCATAATAGCATAAAAAAGTATTTTCCAGTTGTATCATTTACTTTTAAACACTCTAAAAAATATTCAGATATTTGTATTGAGGTTGAAGAAATATCCACAAATCGTAAAACAAAAGACATTTAATTTTCTCTTGGTGACTTATATCCGGAGTACAATCAAGCATAATAAAAAAATATTTTGCTTTCACAATTTTTTTATAATTTTCATTTTGATTTCATTTGCAAGTAAATTTATCAACTCATTCTGTATTCTGTGGAGATAATGACTATGAATTTCATTATCTTTGATTTGAAAAATGTGTTCTTGCATTGTAGGATCAAATTCTACAATCATTTCAATTATACTTAAAAAAAATTTCATTGTTTTCCTCGTAAATTTTTTCATTTGTTCCACGAAAGGCTAAGTTGTTTTTTCCAAGTGTTTTAACAACTGCAAAAATTCTAAATAATATATTTCTCCAATGTTCTCTATCTCTATTTGTTTGTTCTTGAATGTGTTTGTCAATTGTTTTAGTTTCTAGTAATCACATTTCTAAATCAATCCATGAACTCATGTTAACAATATGCTAATTACTTTTCTCATGACTCTTTAACTTAGAACTAATGTTTCTCCAATCCATACTAATTTACTCGTACTAGGAATAGTATCAAACTATTTGCAACAAAAACAAAATACTTTATCTAAGTCTTGAGAATAGATCAACCATCTTCTTTCACGTTTTTCTTCATTGGGTAACTTTTGAATGTAAAGGGATGAAGAAAAGCGCCTTGATGATTCATTCTTAGGAAACTCTATATCACTAACTCTAACATGACCTTTTTCTACTAATAAATCTTTCAAACTTGTATCAATATTTGTCCAATGACTTGGATCACATATATTTTTAGTAGTGGATTCTTCTAATTCATTATGAGTATGAGAATCAATATAGTCTTGTTGGTTAACTAATATTTCTTCTCTATTTTACATGTTCATTCAATGAAAAATAACCTATATTTTCAAATTTACTTTTCTTGCTTGTTATGATAAATTTATCTATAGTCCCATTTTGTGGTTCAATTAAAGCTTCAATGCATTTTTTTTCTTTTTTGTTTCAAATAACCAAATTCATATTTTTGAGTTGACATTTATATATTTTAAAATAAAAAATGACTATAAATCAAGATTAAAGAGAGAGGTTAGAACAAAAAATCCTGATTGAACAAAAGTGAACAAGTGTAGATATATTGTATTAGCAGCGACTATTGGTGAAGACAACTCGTTGACTCCGGTGGCGATTTTCTTTGAAAATCTTGTTCTACTTTTTGGAATGAATATAAGGGGTTGCTATTTGATAAAAATTTCAAAAATGCAAAAACAATTACAAACTCAAAGAAAGAGAGAGAGAGAGAGAGAGAGTCAGAGAGATGATGCCACTGTTAGGCTAAGAGAGGGAAAAAGTTTTTCTTTTGAGAGAAAGAGGGCGAAAGAGATGAAGATTTAAAATTTAGAAGATTATTTTATTGATTTATAGGACCAAAGAAGGGTGTTTTTTTATTCAAAATTAAAAAAATTAAATGAGTTAATGAGATTTTTTTATTTCTAAATGTGTAGTAGATGGACTTTTCATTTCTAGTGTTGCAATGGTTAATAACAATTAATATGTAGGTGAGAGAGAGTAAAATGAAGGAAAAAAATATTTGACACCTTCTGCGCGAATGTAAGATCAACCACAGGACCTCACGCATAGCAGTGTATAGTGTTACCACTGAGTTGTGACCCTTGATAGTGCATATGCTTAATATACATATATTAATAGCAAAAACACGCCTACAAAGAAGAGTCTTCTTGAGCTCACATCACAAGACGCACTATTAGCCCAAAACAAGCTCATACCCAAGCAAATAGAGACCCTCACAGAGACGTTGAACAAGCTTCCTCAACAATTGAATACAATGCAACCTGCCTATTCTTCAATCATGCAAATTGGGGGATGTGACATTTGTGGTGGGACCTATGAGTCAGGCATGTGCATGGCTCAAGATGATACATCTAAAGAGGTTAACTATATGACCAATCCACATCGTCAAGGGTTCCATCAAGGAGGGCCTCTAGGATACCATTAAGGGGGGAATTTCTCTCAACATTAAGGCCAAGGTTAGAGATCCCATCCTGGGAATAACTTTAACAAAGATCAAGGCGGTCCATATATTCAGCCTCCCATTCAAGGGCTTAATCTATATGAGAAGACCACCAAGCTGGAGGATACTTTGACTCAGTTTATACAGGTTTCTCTATCAAATCACAAGAGCACTGAGTTCGCCATTAGGAATCTGGATGTGAGTAATGAGGAAGGAGAGAAAAATGAGAGTAAGGAGAGAGGTGATGAGGCCTTGCATATTAAGACCAAAAGTCAGTTAGCTAGGGAGGCTAGAAAAGAGATACCCTCAATCCCAGTGAAAGACATCCCCTATCCCTTGGTACCTTCAAAGAAAAATAATGAGCGATATTTTGCTCGGTTTCTTGACATCTTCAATAAGCTGGAGATCACCATTCCCTTTATAGAGGCCTTACAGTAGATGCCTTTGTATGCCAAATTTCTGAAGGACCTTCTCACAAAGAAAAGGAAATATATCAACAATGAGAGCATCGTGGTAGAAGGAAATTGCAATGCTGTGATCCAGAGAATTTTACCACAAAAATTCAAAGACCCAGGGAATGTAACCATCCCATGCTCTATTGGGGATGTGTCAATGGGTAAAGCTCTCTTTGATTTAGGGGCAAGCATCAATTTGATGCCCCTCTCTATGTGGCGAAGAATCAGACATCTGAGGGTTGCTCTTACTAAAATGCTCTTCAACTAGTAGACCACTCCATTATCAAACCATATGGTGTAGTTGAAGATGTCCTAGTTAAAGTTCTCCAATTCACTTTTTCGGTGAACTTTGTGATAATGGACATAGAAGAGGATTATGATATTCCCTTAATATTGAGCAGACCATTCATACTGACTTCAAAATATGTTGTGGACATGGGAAATGACAATTTGGAGATGAGTGTGGAGGACTAAAAAGCCACCTTTAACTTGTTTGAGGCAATAAAGCATCACAATGATAGCAACACTTCTCTAAGGTGGAGGCAATTGAGCAAGAAGCTGACCTTGCTGGGCGACACTTGAAGTCTATGTTTCTAGAAGAGGATGAGGACAAGCCAGTTGAGAATCTGACAGACCCTTCCAGTGTCTTCCTGGGGCCAAGGTGGGTCAGGGTCCGAGCCACTCCAGACACTGCACCAGCTCCACTTCCGGTGATCCCTCATCCAGCTACAGCTAACAAGCCTTCTCCCTCTTCCTCTCAGTTAGAGCAACTCCTCCCTATGCTACAAAGCCTTCACCATGGCCAATACCTTTTGATGCAAAGTGATCGAGGCCATACCCGAATCAAATAAATATTAAAATGTAGTAACTAGGAAGTGATCCTAGTTCGTTTCCCAACGAGCAACGATACACCAAATGTTCATAACAGATAGTAGGAAATAGTAACAAATTGGGCGGGGGGGTGTTTGCTTTTGTAAATTAAACAGCGAGTAAAATTGAATTAGAATATATCAGAATTAAAATATGTTGCTTCCCCTTGATTTACAAGCAAGTCTCTTATCCTAGGTTGCGAGAATTTATCCTTTATCAGTTCAACCAATTAATCCAACCCTAAATTAAATTACTAAGCGAAATTTAACATAAAGCATTCATTATGTGATTAAGCATCACACACACCAATTACTCATAAACGATCATTAAGCATGAACGTAAATTAAGCGCAGAGACAAGTAATCAAGCACTAAGCATGCATGAATTAATAGCAACAAATTCAGAGTAATTAGTGAAGAGGAAAAATTGAACAGAATTTAACAGTAATAATAGAACCTTAAAGAGAACTGTGCTTGATCCTCAAGAGAAAACAACGCCGTGGACTTAGCCTTCCATTAATCAAATAGAGAACGAAATTTTATTGATAAAACTAAAAGTCTGAACTGGAATTGTAAAAAATGAAAATAAAAGAGAAAGAGAAGAGAGACTAAAACTAAAAACGAAAAATAGAAGAGAGAGAGGAGAGAGAGAGAGAGAAGAAAGAGAGGAGAGAGAGCTAAACTAGAACCTTGGTGCTGTTATATAGTTTTTCGGCCCCAAAGCTTACAAATCTGTTTTAAATCCAAGGCCATAAGTAAAATCAAATCAAATCTAGATAAAATAAGATCTAGATGAAATAATATCTAGATGAGATCAAATCAAAATAAAATCTAGATAAGATAAGATCTAATTTTGTAGATTAAATTAGTTTGTCCTCTTCAAGTCCAAGCCCAATTCTGGATTCAAGCCCAATGCTTCATTAATTCCTGAAGTTAAATTAAAAACATCAAATTAGCTGAATGGGCCCAAATAATAAAACTGCCTAATTAATTTGACAATTAAGATTAATTAGTACTTAAAATGGTGCAAAAAGGATTAAGAAATAGGAGAAAATAATGGCACATCAAAACCCCCCATACTTAGCCTTTTGCACTCCTGGGCAAAATGAAATAAAGAACAAAATCCAAGGATATCAAAGAGAGACAAACAAAAACATTTACATATTTCTCAATGAACATCAAGGAATGAAAGAAATGGGTAACATCTAACATGAAGAGATCCTAAGAGTCAAGACATTCATGAAAATCATCCACGCAACCCAATCATGGCAAAATAGCTAATAAGCTCAATAATGAAAAATGATTAAGCCTCACAAGATATACACTCTATCTCTCAAGTGTCTAGGCTACTGTTTACTCTCGACGCACCCATGAAAACAAACATCACATAGACTTGGCAAAATTCTAAAATTGACAAACAACTTGACAACACATGCATATGAGGATCAAAAGGTCTTTAAAGGTTATAATGGGGCCAAGGACAAGGTAGGAAAAAAATATGGAATAAGTAGCTAAATCCCAAAGGAATAGAGGAGCAATGGAGAATAAGTGGAAATTAAGCACAAGTAGTAAACCCAAACCCTCTAATATCAACAAAATCAATCAAGGCTCCCAAATCAAGTCCTCATAACAAGACCTCATTTATTCAACTTCACTTCTTTTCTTCTTCTTTTTTTGAACAGTACGAATTTGCAGCAATTGAATTAATTTTATTTTATTTTTTGAATTTTTTTTATTGAACAATACAAAATTGAAGATTAAAGAAAGAACTAGGCAATATATATATATATACATCAAGCATGGCCAAAATAAAACATTAAGCATGGCCAAAAATCATATCTTCCAATGAAACATACCCCCCCCCCCCCACACACACACACACTTATTCCCAGCTTATTCCCAAAACAATTCCAAAGCTCCAAAATTCCTTAAGGGTAAGGTGATATCATGGTTTTTCACTTAAGGCTTATAATGAGCTTCAAAACAAAGAAAGGGGAAAATAGGCTCAAAGGGGCTATCAAAGGAATTAATTCAAGGTAAGTCCATTTGGCTAGAAGCTTATAAGAACGAAATTGCCTAAATCATTTCCAAATATGCATGTGAATTAGGAAGCATCAACAAGAATCAGGCCAAGGCTATTGTGCAAGCAATTAATGGGGCAAAACACACCAAAAGATTATGATGATGGATGACTCAAATTCTCACAAAGGTAAACTTATCACTTTCAAATTGAGCTTTCAAAACTATCATGACATGTAGAGGAAAAACAAGTATTTCAAATCACAAAATGTCAAGAGACTTTTATTTTCAAAACAATTACCCATTTCTTGAACATATCCTATAATTCAAAGAAAAACATGCAAAGTTGTACATGCAAACAAAATTGACCAAAATTAAGCTAGAACCCAACAAAACTAACAAAATTAAACTAATTTAACACAACTAACAAAACCAAAACCAAAGAACACCCCCCCATACTGAAACAACACATTGTCCTCAATGTAGCACAATTAAAAGATTAAGAGCAATTAAACCATCAAATAGAATTGGACAAATGTAATAAAAGTAAAGAAGGAGGTAGGAAAGAAAAACTCCCTAAGTCATGGTGGAAAAGAAGTAAGCTGAAGTAAGGAGATCTTTTGAGCAAGGACAACCCCCAATGTATAATTTGATACATCGCACATTAGCTCAAATGGGGCTGTCCAATCAGGTGCCTGAATGATAGGGGTGGTAGTCATTGCTCTTTTGAGGCAATGAAAGGCCTCTTTGCATTTATCATTAAAGTCAAACTCCACCTCCTTTTGCAACAAGTTGGATAGTGGAAGGGCTACTTTGCTAAAATCTCTTATAAAACACCTGTAGAATCCTGCATGACCAAGAAAAGATCGCACCTCTCGCATGCAAGAGGGGTAAGGCAATTGTGAAATAACATAAATTTTTGCAGGATCTACTTCAATGCCCTTATTGGAAATAATGTGGCCTAAAACTATACCTTGCTCAACCATAAAATGACATTTTTCAAAATTTAGAACAAGGTTAGTTTCAGTGCATCTATTCAAAACCTTTTCTAGACTATCCAAACAAATATCAAAAGAGGATCCATATACAGTGAAATCATCCATAGACACCTCTATGCAATTTTCTAAAAAATCACTGAAAATACTAATCATGCACCGCTGGAAGGTACCAGGGGCATTGCACAGGCCGAAAGGCATCCTCCTATGGGCAAAAGTGCCAACGGGGCAGGTGAATGTGGTTTTTTTTCTGATCCTCAAGAGCAATAGTGATTTGCATATAACCAGAAAAACCATCAAGGAAACAGTAGTGAGATTTACCTGCCAGGCGTTCAAGCATCTGGTCAATAAATGGCAGGGGAAAATGGTCCTTTTTGGTAACCTGGTTCAGCCTCCTATAGTCGATGCAGACTCTCCAACTGTTCTGCACCCGAGTAGGAATAAACTCATTGGCTGTCGGAGATAGGATAAGTGATTCCAGCTTGCAAAAGCTTGGTTACCTCCTTCTTCACTACATCAAGAATCATCGGGTTGAGTCTTCTCTGTGGCTGTCTTACTGGTTTAGCCCCATCTTCTAAATTTATTCGATGCATACATGTGGATGGGCTAATACCAGGAATATCCGCCAGGGTCCAGCCTATAGTTTTCTTCTTCTTCTTGAGAACAGATAAAAGCTTCTCCTCTTGCTCATCAGCAAGGGAGACAGATATAATTACTGGAAAAATTTTGCTATCAGCCAAGTAAGCATATTTTAAATTTGATGGCAGAGGCTTCAATTCTAGTGTGAGCGGTTGGATAGTGGTAGAAAGAGATGGTTTCTCAGCCTGCACCTCATAAAGAAAGTCTGAGGTATATGTACTTACTAAAACATGGTTAGTTTGATCTGACTCTATAAAATCAATCTCAAGAGGTAAGACATCACTAGACATGTAATCAATATCAAATTCAAATTCACTCTCAGCATCAAATTCAGACATATGATCAAGTGCAAATTCAGATTCAATGCATGAAGAGTGACAGGCATGCAGATTAGAATGAAGATCAATCATGTATTCATCAACAATATGGTTGATTATTTCAACACGAAATACAGAAAGATCTTCAGATGGGTGTTTCATAGCATCAAGAATATTAAAATGAACAGTTATATCACCAAACTCCATAGATAGTGTGTCTGCATATACATCTATCTTAGTTCTAGCAGTTTTCATAAAAGGCTTGCCTAGAATGATGGGAACTGATCCTTTAGAAAATCCCTCCTCCATATTTAAAATATAAAAATCAACAGGGAAAATCAGCTCACCAACTCTAACTAAGACATCCTCTATGAAACCAGCAGGATAGGCAACACTTCTATTAGCTAAATGAATTACCACATTAGTTGACTGCAAAGGACCTAGAGATAGAGAATTAAAAATAGATAGAGGCATAACACTAACAGAAGCTCCTAAATCTAGCATGGCATTGTCAAACTTATTGTTCCCTATAATACAAGGTATGCTGAATGTACCTGGATCTTTACATTTTTCAGGGATTTGGGGAACAGATTTACCAATCAATGCGGAGACATTTCTGCCCATACTAATTCTTTCACTTCCTTTAAGCTTCCACTTATTAGTGCACAACTCCTTCAAGAATTTAGCATATCTTGGAATTTTCTTTATTGCATCCAGCAGAGGTATGTTTACCTCTACTTTCCTAAATGTTTCCAAGATCTCCTTATCTGCCTCTTCCATTTTTTTGTTGGAAATTGCTCTTGGAGGGAATGGAAGAGGGATATGCTGCTTCTCTTTAGATTCACCTGCATAAAAATTGTTAGGTAACTTACTCTTTAAATTTGTCATTATCTTTTTTTGGAGTAGAGTGAGGTTGGGCAGGTTCATTAGCGGATGAGGAAGATGCTACTGGTTGAGGTCCTTGACACTGCTTTCCTGACCTCAATGTAATGACACTCACATTTTTGGGATTCTGGACAGATTGAGAAGGTAATCTATCAGAATTCTGGGACTGTTGTTGATTTAACTGTGTAGCCAATTGTCCAATCTGATTAGTTAAGCTTTGAATGGAGGCTCTGGTCTCTTGCTGAAACTGCATGTTTTGCATAGTCATTTGCCTCACAAGTTCTTCAAGGGAAGGTTGCGGATGGGCCTCAACTGTTTGTTGTTTCTGGGGTTGTTGCTGTTGTTGTTGTTGATGGATTGGTGGAGGAACGTATGGTCTGCTTGGGCCAACAACATTTTGAAAATAAGGCTGTTGTTGTTGCTGCTGTTGTGAAGGATTCGACCATCTAAGGTTGGGATGATTCCTCCATCTGGGATTGTACCTGTTGTTGGAGAGGTCATAGTTATTCTGTTGTGGCTGATTTTGCTGCTGAGGTTGAGGAGGTCTGTTTTAGATCTTTGCAGCATAAGCTTCAGGCTGTTCAATTGCTTTAGATGGTTGCATAGAAGGGCAAAGGTCTGTGTGGTGGTTGGCAGAGGAGCATAAACCACAGAGTCTGGCGACAGGTGCCGATTTTTGATTCATGGCCAGTTGGGTTACCAGGTTAACCAAGGCATCTAGTTTACCTTCAAGCTTCTTAGTCTCACCTGATGAAGATGAATTCGTGGCTACTTCATGCACCCCTCTAATGACAATAGCATCATTTCTGGCACTGAATTGCTGGGAGTTGGAAGTCATCTTCTTAATTAAATTTCTGGCTTCAGCAGGGGTCATGTCTCCAAGGGCTCCACCATTGACAGCATCTATCCTACTTCTCTCCATGTTGCTGAGTCCTTCATAAAAATATTAGAGGAGAAGCTGCTCTGAAATCTGGTGGTGAGGGCAACTAGCACATAATTTTTTAAATGTTTCCCAGTATTCATATAGGCTCTCTCCACTGAGTTGTCTAGTGCCTGAAATATCTTTCCTGATGGCTGTGGTCCTGGAAGCAGGGAAAAAGTTTTCTAAGAATACTCTCTTGAGGTCATCCCAACTCGTGATGGACCTTGGAGCAAGGTAATATAGTCAGTCTTTTGCCACTCCCTCTAAAGAATGAGGAAAAGCCTTCAGAAATATGTGATCCTCCTGGACATCTGGTGGTTTCATGGTGGAGCAGACAATATGGAATTCTTTCAGATACTTGTGTGGGTCTTCACCTGCAAGGCCATGAAACTTTGGAAGCAAATGGATCAGTCCAGTTTTATGAACATATGTGACATCCTCATTAGGGTATTGGATGCACAAGCTTTCGTAGGTGAAATCAGGTGCAACCAATTCCCTTAGAGTCCTCTCACGAGGTGGAGGGTGTGCCATGTTCTCAGAATATTCAAAATCAGAATGCTCAAAACTATAATGCTCAAAATCACCAATAACAGAATGCTCAAAAGGTACTAAATGATGTCTAACTAATCTATGAAATGTCCTATCTATCTCAGGATCAAAGGGTTGTAAGTCAGATGGATTTCCTCTAGTCATACACTAAATTCAGCATGCACAATTAGTTGCTTTCTTATGCAAGTAACAGTGTAGGTTTGAACTACAGCTACCATCAAATGATGTCCAAATGACTTGAAATTTTGTGAGCAACCTTATAAAGTGATGAGAAGATAGCACAAAAAATTTCAAATGACAATTCGAAGTCTAACTATATAAGCTAAAAATGATAAGTTAAGAAAAATAAGAGAATAATACTTGAAAAATAAAAAACTTTTGACAAAATCACTTTTTTTGGATGATGGAGACCTCAGCCGTAGGCTGGCTGCCACGGCGTAGGAAATTTTTTCTACCCCAAATACATATATAATAATTGCGATTCTGATAACCGGAGCAAAAGTTATGGCCGTTTGAAGTTTTGACAAAAATCAAATTTGCTACTTTTTTGGAACTTTCAAATCTGACCAAACTAAAGGCTCTAGCTATTTTTCCCACAAAATATAGATTAAAAGAAGTTACCACTAAAAAATTCAGCCAAAAATAACAACTCTAGCTACTAAAACAAAAAATCTCAAATAATTCAGCAAGGGTGGTCGCTAAAATCCGTCGCTACATGATTTTCACTACTACTATGTTTTGCCGCAAGCAAAAGTGGTCGCTAAATCTGTCGCAAAACACTATTCACAGCAAAACACCCAAAACTGAAACAGGGGAAGCGCTTAACAGAAAAACTAAAACAGAACACACACTAAACAAAATACCAAGACACTAAACAACACTAACACAACACTAACAATTAAACATAAAACACGAAAGAATTAAACACTAACACGACACTAGCTATTATGAACCTTTGGACACTGCTCCCCGGCAACGGCGCCAAATTTGATTGAGCTTGTACCCGAATCAAATAAATATTAAAATGTAGTAACTAGGAAGTGATCCTAGGTCGTTTCCCAACGAGCAATGATACACCAAATGTTCATAACAGATAGTAGGAAATAGTAACAAATTTGGGGGGGGGGGTTGTTGATTTTGTAAATTAAACAGCGAGTAAAATTGAATTAGAATTTATCAGAATTAAAATACGTTGCTTCTTCTTGATTCACAAGCAAGTCTCTTATCCTAGGTTGCGAGAATTTATCCTTTATCAGTTCAACCACTTAATCCAACCCTAAATTAAATTACTAAGCGAAATTTAACATAAAGCATTCATTATGTGATTAAGCATCACACACACCAATTACTCATAAACGATCATTAAGCATGAACGTAAATTAAGCGCAGAGACAATTAATCAAGCACTAAGCATGCATGAATTAATAGCAACAAATTCAGAGTAATTAGTGAAGAGGAAAAACTGAATAGAATTTAACGGTAATAATAGAACCTCAAAGAGAACTGTGCTTGATCCTCAAGAGAAAACAACGCTACGGACTTAGTCTTCCATTAATCAAATAGAGAACGAAATTTTATTGATAAAACTAAAAGTCTGAACTGGAATTGTAAAAAACGAAAATAAAAGAGAAAGAGAAGAGAGACTAAAACTAAAAACGAAAAATAGAAGAGAGAGAGGAGAGAGAGGCGAGAGAGAGAGAGAGAGAGAGAAGAGAAGAGAAGAGAATATAGAGAGCTAAACTAGAACCTTGGTGTTGTTATATAGTTTTTTAGCCCCAAAGCTTACAAATCTGTTTTAAATCCAAGCCCATAAGTAAAATCAAATCAAATCTAGATGAAATAATATCTAGATGAGATCAAATCTAAATAATATCTAGATAAGATAAGATAAGATAAGATAAGATCTAATTTTGTAGAATAAATTAGTCTGCCCTCTTCAAGTCCAAGTCCAATTCTAGATTCAAGCCCAATGCTTCATTAATTCCTGAAATTAGATTAAAAACATCAAATTAGCTGAATGGGCCTAATTAATTTGACAATTAAGACTAATCAGTACTTAAAATGGTGCAAAAAGGGTTAAGAAATAGGAGAAAATAATGGCACATCACAAAGCCTTCACCAACTATCCCTTCAGCAGCCAGTGATGACACCAGAGGCATTCTTACTGACCAGGAGTCCAACTTCCTTCTATAAGGAGGGAGGGGTGATACCTCTGGTACTAGTAATGATGACACAACAGAGACTGGAGTTGATGATGATTACATTGCGTACATCACTATTGCACATAAAGCTTAGGATCTAGGGTCCACACAGGATTAAGGACCATTTTGATAAGGATTTTTCTTTAATTTTATTTATTTGTCTTTATTTATTTTGTTTTGTTTTCATTTTTTGTTCATTTTAATTTCTTGCATTTAGGACAATTTAATTTTAGCAATTTAAATTCAGTCATTTAATTTTAATTATGATAGAGAAGTATGAAGTTATTAATTGGTTGCATCACATTTTGAGTGAATCGATTGCATGAGTGAGACTAACTGCATACTAATGAGTATTTTTGTGAATTGTTAATTCTCTTGTAAGTAGGTGTCAGTGTAAGTGATGGAGTGTGAACAAACAGTACAAGAGTGAAAAGGTTAGTATTTCTGTTAGAAAAGCATAGAATGAGAACCTGAATACTTCAATGAAAACCAGTTAGTTGTGCGAACTTTAAACTGTGAGAGAATGACTGGTTTTAATTTCCTAATTTTGCATGATTCTTGGATTGCTTGAAATGCATGTATGATGTGGAAATGATCAAGGCCTTGTTTGTTATTTTATTAAACTACTTAGCCAAAAAGCCATCCTGTGAATGAATACATCCCTTGCACCCTTTTTGAGCCTAATGTAACATTTTTGTCATTGGAACTCAAGCCCAAAATGTGATATTTACTAACTACACTTTCTTAGGTTGTAGGAGAGTACTCATGGATCCAAGCAAATTTGTCCCAAATTTGGGGGAATATTTTTGGGTGATTTTCTATTGCAGGAAAATGAATAAACAACACAAGTTAAATTGAGTCACAAAATTTGGTTTTACTCCAGCCCGATATGAATATTATTGCAAAAAAAATTATTATTCTATTATTTTAAAGAATAAAAGCCGGGGTAAACCATCATAAAAGGAAATGAATATGCTAAAAAGCGTAGCAAAACAAAAAGGTTGGCGTTGTGAAAAATTCTAAGTTGTGGTTTGTTAATAATTTGGGAGAATGAATGCTCTCTTAGATCCTAAGTTTTGAATCCTAGAAAAATCATGATTTCTTTGTTAGCCTAGCCAGGTTACAAGCCTAATAAAGTCCTTAGTGATCCACATTGTGCATGTATGATAGCATTGACTAAGATGATGTGCAAAGTTAGGAATTTTACTATTCAATTGTTATAATTGAAACACTTTCACCGAGACACTTGTGGGATTGAGAGAAACACTAGCCTTGTGAGGACTGAAGTTGGTGATTGTTCCTTGTGATCTGTCATTCTTGTTAACCATTTTATTTGAAGTGCATCTTCTTTTGCTCCTTTCATGAACTTATGACAACTGTGAACTTGAGAGTTTGATAACTACTAATTATGAGTAAATTTTGGGGTTAAATTATATAAGAATTTGTAATTTTTCTTTCATAATTCTTCCTTTTTGAGCAAATAATTGTTAAATTAACATCATTTAAGTTTTTGTGCAGAATATATTAAAAGTGGTGAATTTATGATGTTTAGTGAGTAAAATAAAGCAAAAAAAAATAAATAAAGCAAGTTAGTTAAGGAAAGCAAGGATAATTAAGGAAAGCAGATTAATTATGGAAAATATGCTAATTAAGGAAAGCATGACTAATTAAGGAAAGCAAGCTAATTTAGAGAAGTCCGCTTAGCTAAGCTAATCTGCATCTATAAAAGAAGAAGAGAGAAGAAGAAAAAAACTCAAAAATTCCAAGAGAATATAATTTCTTATAGAAGACAATGGCTAGAAGAAGGAGAAGCAAGCATTAACTATCCCTTCCCTCCATTCTATTTCTTATCTTCTTCTTCTTTACTAAATATTCCCCTCTTGTAATTGTAAAACCTCCGTGACAATGAGAGGATAAATCCCCTTTGTTGGGAACTTGACATTTTTCTTCCTATCTATTTATGAATATTACATTTGTATTATCTTTTCTTGTGCTTAATATTATTGTTTGTGGCTTGATCACCCATTTGCATGGTAAATTTTAGGGGTAGAGAAACCTTATTTTCTAATAGGACTGAGAAATAGTATCTAAATAAAGTTATCGCTAGGGATATGTTGATATTTGTTTAGCCTGTTATACATTTTTATTCTTAATACAATTTACTATTTTAGCTTTGCAAAGGAATTCGGGAAGAGAAAATAGATAAATTAGGCTCTTTCATGCGGGGGACCAAAGTTAGAGTATATTAATAGATGCAGGTGTAAATTGGACTAATTATAAAAAGAGAAAAATCGTTAACATTACATCAAGGAGTAGTTCTAGTAGGCTAAGTTCCCAACATTCGCATCTTCTAAATTTAACTTCTATAATAATTGGCTTTTCTTTTCCAAACTATTTTTAATTAATTAGTTTAAATTCTCATTTAATTTCTCCTTTCGTTTGATTTAATTTTCTGCCAATTTAACTTATTGTTTTCTCATAACCTTTTCAAATCAATTTTCTTTAACCACTTTTATTAATAAAATGTTCATCTACCTAAGTACAAACAAAGTCCTTGTGGATTCAATACTTGGACTTACATTTTAACTTTACAACTTGGGACGAATTGGTACATTTGTCAATCCATCAACACACTGCAACGAAATCACACTTCCATTGAAACATTTTTTTCCTACTCCCATAGTACAATAGAAATTGAAACACGATGAAATTATGATTTCATTAGGTTGCCAGAAAATTGAAAAAAATGGAATTATGATTCAATTGTATAAGTTGCACAACAAAATCGTGATTTCGTTTGTTGACAAGCCAAAAAAAAATGTTGTGGACAGGGGAGAGCTTCGTGAGGCAAGGAGGGAAAAGGAAAGGCAGGAAGGAATGAAGAAATGGAAAGAGGAAATGAAGAAAGAAAGAAGGAAGAAAGGGTGGTGGGGAAGGGTGGGTGCCAATAAAGATATTTTGGTCTTTGTTGTGTACTGGTAGGGGCCAATAGAAAATTTGGAGGGGCCAATATCAATCTCCTTGGTCTTATTGAGTCTTGGTCAATCATTAGTTTTATACTTGGACCTTATTGGGCTTGGACAATTATTGTTGCACTTGGACCTTATTGGGTGTGGTTAATCATTAGTTTATACTTGGGCATTGCTTAATCATAAGTGTTACACTTGGGTGTTATTCGACAATAATCAATAATCAATGTTGTAGTTGGACCTTATTAGATTTTGATCAATCATTAATTTTATATTTGTGCCTTATTGGGCCTTGTCAATCATTGGTGTTACACTTGAGCTTTATTGGGTCAAATTGTATTTCTTACATTATATTCTCATTCTTTTTAATGGAACACTTCATATTATATTTCTAATGTTATTTACTTATTCTTTTTTATTATTTGTAATATATGTTAAATATCTATATTTTTATTAGTTTTATTTTGTACCAAAAAATATTATAAATCTATTATTATTTATAATATTAATTATATAAATAGTGCTTAACTACTATTAACATGACAACATGTAAAGTGCCTTTATTCTTTTTAAAAAAAAAACTATTGTAAGTCTTTTAAAAAAATTGAAAAAAGTTTTAAAAAATTACATCCTAAATATTTTATGTTATTATTATTATCTATATTTTAATTATATATGAAATATAAACAATATTTTTCACATTAATAAATAAATAGTAGTAATGGTGGAAACAATCATATAACAATAGTGACCAAATTTGTCAATTGCTAAATTTGTATGCTTTATATTTTTCTAGCGACGAAATCATTTTTAGTGGCCATTTTTGGGAAATATAAAGTGAGTAAAATAGTGACTGAAAAAATTTCGGTCGCTAAGCAATAAAAGTGTTGCTAGCCAGTGTGGAAACAGATTCAATAGCTAATGCTAAGTCTTAGTGATCAAACATCAATGGGTCGCTAATTTAAATAAAACTTTGGTATAAAATCAATAGCTAGCCTTTTCAAAAATCAATTATTTGAACCATTTGGCTAGCAAATTAGCGACTACTTGTGTTGTCATCATTAATATCGGTCGCAAAAGTGGTCGCTAATTTTTGCAGATGACAATTGATGTTATCAGTGGCTAAATCGGTCATTTTTTGTCATTTTTGGTTGCTAATCCGTGTTTTTATAGTAGTGTGTTGAGACAAAATCCTTCCAAAAGATAAATGTTTAAATGATGATAAACCACTATGAAGCAAAATTGCAATAAGTGAACTTAGCTACTAATGGTTGCTTTGAGTGTTCTTTATTAAGACAAAGAAAAATTCAAAAGTATGGTACAAGTGTAAAGCATAGGCCTATAGTGGAAACTTTTCATGACATAGATTCTACAATTAGAAGTAGGACTACCAAAAGAAGAGCTATTCAGATGATGGAAAGACTGTCATATTTTTTGGGTCAAAGTGTAGGTATTATGTATTATTAGAAGTTGTGCTTGATTAAAGGCATGATGCTTGGGGTAGCTTAAGTCAAAGGATAGATATCATAAGCTACACATGGCTTAAGGATTATCAGATGTTGCATGGCAAAGTGGTTCATGATGACAAACATATCTCACCAATCCAGAAGGACACACCAGTTAAGACATGCATCAATATTTGGAACACACAGATTCTAAAGCTTCAAGTTCCATTATTATCTTTAATGAATTTCAATCAAAGGAACTCAATAAGAATGTTGTCCTAGTCGAAGAAAAACCAACCAAGTAGAGTGAAGATCGTATCATTGCATCTACGGAAGACATATTGCAAAAACAATTTTTAGAAGACTTCCACTAAGTTTAATAGCTAACTCTTAATGATTATTTCTAAATGGGTCCTTCAAAGGATTCATTTCAAACTCAATGATTGCAAGCTGGCAACTAGGGAGAAGAGCAAAGATAAAGAAGACGACTCAATGAGTTGTAAAAGATAGATGTTGAATGTGTGCAGAATGACTGGCTATATGAACTTAGATAACTTATAAAACATTTGAAAGTTGAATTCAACCTCTAATGGCCACAACAATGGCTAGTTCCAAATCACTCTATAAATTGATCACATTTGAAGGAGAAAATTACGAGGAATGAGTGCCAAAAAGAGAGGTTAATGTCAAGTGAGCTAATTAACCCCTTATCAGAAAGAACTTCCATATCTAGAACACTCTAGGTGGAGTCAATAAAGCCAAATCTAAAAGTGTGCTTGTAAACACATTCATCAATGGAGCCTTAGTTGAAGACATCCCAAAAGGTGTAGAGTCTATCTCCTTAGATGAGTAGTTAGGGGACTACTACTTTTGAAGTTCAGAGGGAACACAATAGGTAGTTGTGTGAGTCCAGTAGCAATTGTTACTGAGAGTGTGAAGCTTGGAGATATTTTTTGAAAGAATACTTGGGTAAAGCCTGCAAAGGCTTAAAGAATACTTGGGAGGAAGCCTAAAGAGGCCTTAAGAAAGAATACTTGAAGGGAAGCCTGGAGAGGCTTTGTGAAAGAATACTTGGAGGAAGCCTAGAGAGGCTTTAGAAAAGAATACTCTAGTGAAGCCTAAAAAGGCTTTTTGAAAGTAATCTTCTAGTGGAGCCTATAGAGGCTTAGAGAATATTGGTTGTAGGAGCTTGTGTAGACTTTAGGAAAGAAAGAATACCACAATTGGGTGCTTGGTTTTTGTGGAAAAAGCCTATAGGTGTAGGAACTAGATGTAGCTCAGGTTGGGGTGAACCATGTATAATTCCTTGGTGTGATTGTTCCCTTCTTTATTGCTTCTTGTTTATTTTTATTGTTGTGTGCTTAAAATTTTCTTTTGATTTTTTTTTGAAAAATTACAACTGATATTTTATCAAAAGGTTTTCGTAAAACAATTTTTTTTATTAAAAAACAACTACTACTCTAAGCAAGAAAAGAGAAAACTAAAATCTGTAGGATAACAAAATATGAGATTTTGAGAGTACGTTCTGTAGCAGTAAACTACAAGACTACTTGGAAGGTTTTAACTTGAAATATTCTTTTATCCAAATACTTATGAAGGAAAGGTATTACTCATGTAAGTCTTCTTATTTCCAAGCAAGAAGCTTAAGAAGAAAATTAGAAGCAAAGCGTGCTTCAGCAAAAAATAGCTTGATCCATTTTCGTGTCACTATTCAACCCTCGTTTCCAATGACCAGCAGATTCACTTCACATTCCAATTCAACTTGCCTCAAATATACAAAGTTCTCTTTATTTATAGGTTGGGCTTTCCTCTAAACATCCCACTAGGAATTAATTCCCACTAAGAATTAAATTTTCACTAGAAATAAAATCCTACTAACCACTTTAGTGGCTTAGGAAACCTAAAGAAGATATAAAAATTGACCAAAAACATATCAAGCGTTATCTGAACTTATTACAATCACAATAAAATATGAAAATTCATAGAAAGAGAGAAAAATATATTAGGCCTTAATTGATTCTTTAACCCAAACTAAGTAATCAACCCAAAGAAGCTTCAGTCCACATATGTGACAATCTTAAGTTGGGCTAAAATTATCTTCAAGTTGCATGAATGTGATAATCTTTTGATTGAGCTCAAATTCAGCTGAATCTTCTTTAGTTTACACCTTCATGACCTAGGCCTTGCAAAACCTCTTTCACTCTTTTAGCTCTTATTCTAGTCATTGGGCTTTCAATTCTTTGTGATGGTTCTTTGAGATTGTTGGACCTATCAAGGTTTCCATCACTTATGTCATGAGGATTAGATTGGATGGGGTTTCTTTCACTTTGGGCTTCTTCATTAATCTTTATACAAGAAAAAAGCACTAAAAATTGGCAACAACTTTTTAAATTTGGAAACACAATTTAAAGTTAAAAATTAAAAATAGAAAACTAGTTTTAGATTTTAGAAATTTGAAAACTTAAAACTAAAACCATTCTAAACAACGTGTAAGTAAACTACACTCTAAAAATATTTTAAGAAAATCAAGTTATGATAAAATAATGAGTCTCTCTCTTGGTTTGTAGTTTTCAATAATGTTAACAAATAATAATGTGTTCAAAATAGTATATTGCTAGTCTTTTTCTAACTTACATTAATACTTATTTATTGAGGAGCATTAGTAATGTACTCTTTCCAATACACACACACTTTGTATTATAATATTGATTAAAATTTATTATAAACTATAAAATCAAGAGAGAGACTATCGAATAAGAAATAAAACTCATCAAAATTTGTAATTTCTAATAAATTTTAGACAATATTAAAAAGCATATTGATAGTACTTCTCATGTATGTTAACTAACTCCATAAAGATTTGTTAAGAGGTTATCCACTTATTTTTTAGATAAAGTATGTTATAAAGTTAAACCTTAAATGTATATTAAGAAATTAAAGTTATAACTTACTAATTTCTTTTTAAAAAAGGAGTATACATTAACAAGTAAATTCCCATAAAAATATATTATTTTATTCATTTAATATTTATCAATAAAGTATTGAAAATAATAAAAAATATTATAGTAGAATACAATATTACCTGCAAAACAAATCCTAATCAATTTCTTACGGAAAATAAGTACTAGATCAATGTCTTACAATATTAGTAAAGAAAAAAAATTGTAATATATTAAAAATAAAAAACATCTAGTATTTATTTTTAAAATAATTAAAAATACTTAAAAGAAATTTGAATGAATTTTAATCCTGTCAATCGCAGACCATGCTATATTAAACAACCCCATGCCAAATGGTAGATAGAGCCGAGGTTCTTCTTTTCTTTATTGGTGGGCTAGGATGGAATCTGGTCCATTCAGTGGTTTGACTGCAAATCATTATCTCTGACTGTTGGTATTAAGGGTCTCTGTCAGAACCCTATGCATCATACAGATTTAACATTGGCATCCAAAATAAGGTCCACATATATTTTAAGGTAAAATATATTTTCAGTATTTTGGGTGAAACTTTATTTTATTCTTCAAAGTTTAACTTTAATCAGTTAATTTAACCCCTAAACTTTACAAAAGTAATGAATTTCGTCCCTCTTTGATCACAGTGAAAATGGTATGTGAACAAGTACAAAAATATTTGTTTTTCTAAAGTTAAAGAATCAAATTTAAAATATGGGGACTCATACTAATTTTTACCAGTTACAGAGATTAAAATCTTATTTTATTCTATATTTTACATTGAAACTATAGCTGTAAATATATAATTATGTTGGATTTAAAAAGTTACAAACTTCTATTCCAATTAAAATCTCATTTTATGTGACATATATTTACATTTCTCAATATATCAACCAGGAAAAGAAAGAATTCCGAAGATTTTACTTGAAAATGTCCCTCTCAACACCACTCTTTCATGCAAGTGCACACACAGTTTGCATTCCACACGGTAGCTTAAGGGTGATGCAATGTATATAGTTATATATAAGTTCAATAAAACTAGGTTGTAGATATCTTGGAATTTGCTTTTATTTTGTTGTGAACAAGTAATTGGCAAAAAATGGTCCTCGATCTTATATATTCGTTCGGGCAAGAAGATCATCTTTTATGCTCTACAATATTATAGGCTTATCCTTAACAAGTTAAGATTCTACAGCTTTTAATTAAATTCACTCAAGAATAATGCTATATATTATGGTCCTCAAATGTAGGGCATGGGCCAGAAGGTAATAGACTAGTTAATAGAAACTGTACCGGTAATATTTTATGCATATCAATGCAGGACATGTGGTGGTATCAATTCTTGGTGGATTAGATGGAAGTGTTTTTAGGAAGGTAGCTCATCTTAATTTGCAGTGGAATGCATCAGGTTGAATTGAAGCATCATTTACGTCAGGTATCTATTTTGAGTTAAAGGACAGATATAGAACGAAGCACGAAAATGAAAGACGGTTCGTATGATTCATTTGTCATGTCTTCCTCTTTCAATATTAAGAAAAATTCAATGTTTTTAAAATCAGTGAGTCAGTGACCGATTCAGAATATTTTAGTTTTGGAACCAAAACTCACATTATAAAATGAGATCAAAATTCATATTATAACTTATTTTTTAACTAAATTTCAAATTATAGAGATAAATTTTTTATGATTAATTATCGAGATAATTTTAATTATACATACATGTTATATTAAGAAAAAAAAAAGTTTAGTGGGGGCGGACAATTGCTTCCTTCCTCCACAAAGTATATTAATCCTTCATGTTTAATTAAAACTAAAACAGTAGTGATTGAACCGTTAATACATTGGTTCAAGGTTCAGTAGTTTAACAATAGGTAAACTGTGATTGAATTGATATTAATAAAATAATAATAATAATAGTAATAATAATTAAATTAGTACTAAATAAATATAATATCATAACTTTATGATATTAAAGATTAAAATAAAAACATTATTTTATAGGTTTTTAGCATTTAAAATTCAAATGAAATATATCCCAATACATAAATTTAAGTTTTAATAAAATACAATAATATCCATTAATAACAACACGTTTACATTTAGAATAAAAAATTGTAATTTAAATATAAATGAGTAAATTATATGTTTTATTAGAAAAAAAATATTAATCATTGGTAAAATAATTTATACACATTTAAATTTATTTTATGTGTGTTTTTATTAAATATGTGATTTTACTTTTAAATATTTTACATTAAACTTTAAAAATTAAAAGAAAAATACTTTTTTTTTAAAAAGTACCGGTTTAAACTGGTTTTTTTCCACCGGCTCTTGATTGATTTTGGCCGGTTAGACTGGTTCTCTCCGGTTCTGAAATAGTCAGTTTATTTTTTTGTGTTAACGGATCAGTCAGCAAATTAGTTCCGGGTCGAACCGGTTTATCTGGTTTTAAAAATCATGAAAAAACTTGATGAGTGACTTATAATGGTTTTTACCGTGTCTTTAAAAACACCAATAAAATATTGAACAACTTTAGAATCTATATTCTTTGTTTGAAATGAGTGAAATTGAAATGAAAGGAAACTTAAGGAGTGAAAACAGTGTTTTTCTTTGTTTCGGTAGCATAGGAAACATATGAGGGGCGTTCTACCATTTTTTGCATAAGAAAAATAAAAGAGCTGTTATTTTAAAATTAGAGCAGTCATTGCATGTATGATCACTTTTGTGCACTCTTTCCCTACCAAAAGGGTCATGCAATAGTAGCTGATAAATTAGCTAAATTAGCTTTTACTTATAATAATAACTTACACTGGATATAGAGGATGTTCCACATCAAGTAATACTCCTTTGCTTATTTTTCATATACAGGCTCTAGCCTATTCCTTGAAATAAAATTCTGCAGTTCAGACATTAAAAAAAGAACAGTCACTGTAAAATTTCGTTATTTCCGTACACCTATGAGAAAATAATGGTAGACATGTATGTAGATTGATGTATTTGAATAATTGAATTTTTTCCCGTTCATCCAAACCATAATATTTTTCTTTATTTTCTATTTTTCCCGTCCTTTTCTCTTTGCCTGCTATTTGTTATTTTTGAAAATCTTAGTTATATTGATTTTAGATATTATATCAATTCATAAGGAACCAACATTCCACTCTTCAGTTTTTTCTATTATTATGAAGCCGATAAAAAAATGAATTAAACTCTCCTAGGGGCGTGTTAGGGAACAATGGATTTTTGCAAGGGAAAAAAGAGAAAGACAATTTTTTTTTTATTTTTAAATGAAATATAATATTTATAAAAATTAAAAATAGATTAATACATAAAATTTATGTAAATGTATCATTTTCTCGTTTATTTTAAATAATTATCTGATTAGGGAATTATGTTTGTTGGAATAAAAATTTTAACCTCTCTTAAACCTCACTTGAAAATATACTTTTATAGAAGTGCTCCAACAATTCATTATGGGTATGATAATATTATGTACTAACTTTGATCCTGCATTATATTAGGATGTCGTATTATAATATATATTAATTATATTTTGTTTACTTATGAACGTATGTTGAAATTCAAGGAATGCATTGATTAATTGCAAACTAAGCAACCTGCGTACGTTGTGAGATGCATGATGACATCCAGTTGCTCTCAAAAGGCATAGTATGTGGCATAATTAACATTCCTTTTCACTTCACTTTCATTGTTTGGTTTCTTGGAGGATTCGGAATAAAAGATTTGTCCCACAACTTGAGATTCTTAGGTTACCAAATGATCAGCTTATGAATTCGGACTCGAGCTAAAACAATTCAGAAAATAAGACGGAAGTTAAAATTTTAGCTTGTCATTGTCTAAAATTCTCATGTCGTTGTCTGTAAGAATAATGACACATATATACTTTGAAAGCCATATTATAAATTCATGTCATCATGCAGCAACTTACTCTCAACTTACCTAGCAACTTACTCTCAACTTACCTATGCATTCTTCCCTAAGATTATTTGTGCATGTTGCCAATATTTCAAATTAAGAAAAGATAGTATTGGTTGAGGATGTGTTAATCTGCATCCTGAGGTGTAGAGCAATATTTTTATTGCATCTCCTCCTTGGGATACAGATTATCTCATCCTTTTCACCAATTTGAAATAGTATAATCAATTTCATAACTTCCACCAGTTCATGCTTCTGGTAAGAGTTGGATAATCTACATTACATTATGCGGTTTAAAGCAGTAATTTTTTTTTATTTAATCCTTGGGATGTAGATTAATTAGCTAGCTATTCCTTGTCACCAATAATATAAAACAAGTTAATCAATTTGATATGAGCAAGAATCATTGATTTACATATGTTTTTTATCTCTTAAATTTAAGTTATTGTTATTTTTGGTTTCCTAAATTTAAATTTGATTTTTTAGTATCTTAATTTTGAAAATTACTTTGTTTAGTTCCTATCGTGCTAAAAAATCATCACAAATTATGCAATTAAACCATCAAAAATCAATAAAAAGATGATAAAAAAACTAAATTTAAGAGATTAAAAATGCTAGTAACCCGAAATTGAGGGATGAATAATATATTTAAACCAACAGTTTTTTTAGTCTTTTTAGTGACAGTTACTTACCTTGTATTTTTGTATTGGACAATTTTAGCTGCAGTAATTTTCAGATTTTTATGTTTGTATTTTCTGCTTCTAGGAGCCAACTATACAATTATGGATTACGACTACAATTCACAAGGCAGCATTTTGTCGAATTGGATGAGACTATTCAAGAGAACATGCTGTACGAGAGATTCCACGTATTTTATGTAGAGGTGTCAAAATGAATAAAAGATGATAAGCCAACTTGGTTCAACTTGACTAACTAGATAAACTGGCTCAAAAAATTGAATCTAATATTCATCTTGGGTCATTTTAACTTGAGTCACTTAACACAGAAGTTAATTAAAATGACTTTGTGTTGAATTGAACCGGTTGAGTTGACCTGTTTTTTTTATTATTTAAATTAATTGTTATAAGAAAAGAAAAGATGAAATGCACTCTGTAAAGCTAATTGGAAACATTGTAATGTTCCCATTCTCAATGTCACATTTTTCTACGTATACTACGTTGTTGACCGCTTATACATCCCCATTCTTATGTCACATATTTGTTATTCTTTCGAGGTTAAAGGAGTATAGTACAGGCTAACTCGGGACTCGTACGTAGTTGAGTTTTACGTTAGATATGATGTCATGAGTGAATTATAAATTACAACTTTTATCAAGCTTCTAATTACTTCTTCCCTGCTTTCAGCGTAGTCCTTTCCATCCTCGAAGGCTAGACATTATTTCTTTATCAATTCATAGAAAATGAATCTTCTTAGCTCTTAACTTTCATAATACAAAATCTTGGAAGTCTTTGCCAATAATTGGAAAAAATGTAAGTACCAGCTTCTTCAATTCTCTCCCTAGCAATTGAGAGAATCCACGTTGTAGTAACTCAAAACAATTATTTCCAATGAAACCCGCGTGTACACATTACTTATTTATATTTTTTCAATACAAGCAATTTTAAATAATAAATCTTTACAATGGTGCTATTCTCTTTAGTTACTTCTATTGAGTCTCAACAATAATGTTTTATTCCAAAGTAATGTTTTTATGTGAGTGACAAACAACTTAAAATAATTATATATGTTATCTTTTTATTAATTTAATAATGCAAAGCAATGTTACTTTAACTAGCAACTGTGACGAGTAAGCAACCCGTCTGTATGCGACTACAAAAACAGTTGCTTTGGTAGCAATATTGCTTCCCAAGCATGCGATGAAGATGCTCTGAGAGAACATGTTTTATGTAATAAGGAATACTGATAACAATTCCAGCTGAGTGCACCATACCACTAAGACTAATTCGATACTCAAAGATATACACATCAACTACACTGTAAAAATAAGTGTAGCAATATCTTGTGATACAATGCTGACAATTCAATTAAAGCCTGCTATGATATACACGATTAAATTTCTTTGCCGGCTAAAGTATCTAAATAGAAGAAGCTTAAAATATTGATCTTGTAGAACTTTGTTTTTTTGTTCCTAGTTCATAATCAAGCTTTTCTCAATTTAATTGCCACATAATTAAGAAGGATATAAGAAATTGAAAACAGATAAGATTTGGGTAAGACACTATATATGGTAAAGCTTTCCTCAAATTATCCATGTCCATTCTCGTATTTAAGAATCTATATCCATACTAATACATAATTACTTTAACACTCATACGGTCATACCTAATGAATAATGAGTGTCCAGCCAGGCCAATGCTAAGCTGACACAAAATTGATTTTTGTTATTGTTTCTTGTCTTTTTCAACTTGTATCGATCATGACCGACATTAATTGCTAAATTTTAAATATGAGCATCGACTTTTAAATATGAGCATCGACCAAGCCGATGCTATTTATAAATTCCCACTCACATCTAAAAGTGAATGCCTCCTTGCTAAAATCATCCCTTATTTTTTGAAGAGAAAAGATGGATACATATTTTTTGAAAGGCAAAGATATATATTATTATAGAGGTCACGAACTGTGAGCCTACAAGAAAAACAGAATTATAATAGTCAATGAAAGGCTAGCAAGCATACAGCAGCAGCTAGAAAAGATGGATACATAATAAGAGCAATGAGAAAAGCAAGGAGGAGAGAAGAGGGAGATGGAAAGGAGGAAGCGATGACGGTGGCAAGAACAGATTGCAGTGTCGCCACAGTAGCAACCAATCTTTTGTTGTGAGGATGTGACCTAAGAGCAAGGATGTTGTTACTCATGGTTGAATGTCACAACAGTGTTGCTATTTTCAATTGAAGCAAACGTTTGGCTACAACCAAAGTGGAACTATGGAGAGTGGTGTGGGCAGCGGTGATTTGGTGTGTGTGAAAGCTTAGAAATGAATGTATTTTTAGGGAGCAAACTTTGATGTTGAAGCTTTAATGCAGCATATAAGTTTCACAACCTGGGCATGGATCAAAGGTAAATTTCCAGACTTCAACTTTTCATTTACTCAATGGTCCATGGCCCCGGATGTATGTATTTTGGGAAGGAAGGTCTGATGTTGCTGTTTTGGCTTTCGAATGGCATTCGATATCATTATATTGTGGCAACATTAGGATATTGTGCGTATGGACCAATCAAAGAGCTTTAGATCAACTAGAAGAACTCTAAGATGACTTATGGGTGTTGGTCGAAATCAATTTACTGGAGTATGATTGGCTGGTGGCTCGTGCACTAGAATTTTTTGGATTGGCACTTTGGTTAAGGGTACTGTAAACCATGTATCAGGAGTATGTGTAGCAGTGGTGCAAGTTCCTTTCTAGTTTTTGGTTGGTTGTCTCGGGTCTGCATGGTCGATTATATGATGGTTACATTATATTTAGATGTTTATTGGTTTAAATATTTTGGAACCATTGTTGTTATGCATATTTGTTGTGCAGATTTGTCTGATTGAGTATTGCTTCTCATGTAAATGGTTGGGTATATACCTCTCATACCCACATTAATATTAATATATATTTATTTGCTAACCAAAAAAAGAAAATACTATATTGATGTTCTCAGTGTTTTAAAAATTGGACTAGATATGCCGGTCTAATTGGTTCAATCAAAAACCAAGCTAATAGCCAATTCGGTCAGGTAATTGGATCAAAAATGCATTTGAACTGGTTACACTAATACACATACATATGGTATTTATTAATATTTTTTTCCTAACACTTGATCAAAATTTTGTTAAAAACTTTTTACAATATTAAAATATGTCGTCAAATTATAAATAAATGTTACTAATTATTTTTTTATATATTTAATTTGATATTATTATAGTTCCTGTTATTAAATTTTTTTAATATTTTTACAGCATGAGTTATATACATTATTTAATAAAATGTCCAAAAAATATATTAAAATATTTATTCATAATTTAACATGTTAAAGATTTTTAATAACATTTTCATTAAATGTTAAATAATAAAATATTATTAAATATCACATATATAACATATATAATAGTGTTAAAACTGATGGACTCGGGTCAAAACCGGTCAAAACCAATAGACTCAATCACTAGTTAAACCAGTTTTTAAGTCTAAAAATATTGTTTTTGTGACTCATCTTCTTCCATATATAGGTACTATTCAAAGTCTCTTCAGGTTCACCTGCTTACACACTGCCCAAAGTTTCTATTTCTTCTTTATCACTCTCTCTCTATGCAACATCATGTGATCCTATGTTTGTATGTCATATTCTCTTTCTCTGTTTTTGTTGACTAGTCATACGAGAAATTATACCTTGGTTCAGACTATCACATTATACTCGCTTGAATACACTTGAATTATTTTAAGATAGTCACTAATAGGTAGCTAATGACGTTTAGGAATATCTGTTTTAAGTTTTAAATTTTTATCCTTATCTACCGCAAATCTCGTGCAAATATCACAAATTAATACCACATTTTCTCTTCAAAGTAACTGCTCCATCATGGAAGTGCAGATCGAGCTGCGCCATTGTTGTACCAAGCTGCATGTCTTGTGGGTAGTGGGGAGGAATAGCTTTTATGGTTGGTGCAGTACCCTATTCAATTAACAGCTTAATGCTCCAAAATTGACATTATCATATTGTGATCGGGTGTATGAGTCTACGCATCAGCCATATGCAAAATATTCTAGAAACATATATAAAGCTTGTGCGTCTACAAATTTATTTGAATCTTGAAAGGACCAAAACAGGTTTTGAAAAGAGAAAAACAAATCTATTATCCCCCGGTTTCGTACAACAATGGCACGGGGCTTGATCTCAATTCCGGCATTGTCTTAGAGAGTAGCGAGGATGGAGCAGTAATCTTTGGAGAAGAGAAAATGACTGTTTTAAAGTTCATATTAATCGGGTGATATGAATTTGCATGAGTTTTACTATCAATGAAAATTTAAAACTTAAAATAAACGCTCGTAAAACCCCATTAGCTACTTATTAGTGAGTATTTTAAAATAGTCTAGGTGTCAAGATGGTTACTGAGCGGAATATTAACTACTTATTAGTGAGTATTTTAAAATAGGTGTTAAGATGGTTATTGATCAGAATCATAATTGATGCGTTCATCTTGAATCGAGATATAATTTCTCTTAATCATAAATCTTTTTTATCACAAGAAGACACAACACATTTTTTTGTTCAATTGTTCTCCGAACAACTCAACATAGAGAATAAAGACACTTTTTATTAATAATATTCCATATGTGTAAGATATATATCTTTTTGATACATTTAAACTAGTTTATTTTTGTTACAATATGTAACATGCATAGAATTTTCTAATATGCTAAATTGTTAATATTTTTTCTAAATTTAGAGCATAAAATGATTAAATTATGTTAACTATATTATATTTTTAAATTTTTTTAATATTTATCTAATCAAATTAGTTCGACTAGTGATCTATTGATCTAATCAGTCATCCACTAATCTAGTATCTTAATCGCTTCGATGATTACTCTAGTTCTTAAACATTTAATGTTAGTCACGAAATATCTTATCCATTTTTAGTAATAAAAGAACGATCAGTTCTTCCATGCGTCACCTCCTCCATTTTTTGGCATTATTTTATTACTTCCGCTTGCACAAGCCAGTAGCGCCTCACTTCCTCTGCTTCTTCGTTCTACGGTTTCGCGATTTTCTCCAAATTTCATTTTCAAATTCAATAGACTAGGCTATGACAACGCTAGGTTGTAGGCCTCGGAGGTC
The DNA here is from genome assembly GCF_004193775.1 of Glycine soja. NCBI lineage: Eukaryota > Viridiplantae > Streptophyta > Magnoliopsida > Fabales > Fabaceae > Glycine > Glycine soja. The sequence continues at coordinate 33,032,291 of NC_041002.1, forward strand.
ACGTCATTGAAGCTCATCTTCAAAGACCCGCGCTGAGCTTCCTCATCTTCTTCGTTCTACTATCATTTTGCGGCTTATTTCAAATTTTAATTTCAAAAATAGAAGCTTTTGTCTCACTAGCTTCCAGACCTATGAGGTGACCTAGGCCACCTATGTTGATTCTACACGCTATAGCAAAAAATGCCAACCAAATATCAGTTGTTGTGTTTCCATTTCAACCTTTGTGCCTAGCTTCCGATTAGTTTTCTTTCAACCTCATTTCTCCATTCCAATTGCATGTTCGACAACCAAAATGGGATCCTGCATTTTCATTCTCTATTGTAGTAAGGGTCTCAACTTGTGCTGATTCAAGAAGCTTATCTTACATGGTAAGGTCATGCTCTGTTTTATACATGGGTTAATGGTGTATTATTTATTGTTAACAACCTTCTTTTTGAATTTTTGTGTTTTTTCTATCTTATCGCACTTCTTTTTGCAGTCACCTCATCTCATTTTTGCATTTTCATTCTCTGATGCAGGAAGCTTCTACACGTCTTAAACTCAACAACCTCACCTCACTTCGTAAGCATGTTTCTATCTATGGACTCATGGTCTGTTTTATATTTACATTAATGGATTTTTAAAGACTTTTTAACAACCATGTTTTCAATGTTTTTTAAATTTTGCAGTTGTTGAAAGTTTAATGGTTACTGGTAAGGATTTAAGCCTGTTGCTTGCTATCCTTTTTGTAATGTAGCGGTTCTATTTATAATAATTGTCATTTGTGTATTTGTGTAGCATTGTCCAAAGCTCTATTTTATCTGGATACTGCATTTTGTTTGAATGATATTGTTCTTTTCTATTTGTTTTGGACTGATTTATGAGTTGCAAGTTATGTGTTTGATCTAATGCCCAAATGAACTTTGAAATGTTTTAGCTGATATAATGCCTAAGTTTACTATAAAACATGAACTTTGAAAAGAAAATTGCACATGGTTAGCTCAATCAAATAATTTTTTTTCTCAAGCTTTCAGATGATTGACTTTCATTTACAATGCATTATTGCATGCTTGCTGATTAAGGGAAAAAAATTGCAGACCTAGGCCCCCAGGACTGAACTGTTCGATATGATATTGTTGGAGATTACCATGTTTTAAGTGAGAAGATGGTGAAATTCAATATGCCTTTTATAGTATCCGTTTTACTGTGCGTTTGCAGTTATTGAACCTAAAAATCATCATGGATTGTGCTATGAGTGCTCAAGCAATTCTAAGATACAGGTGTGTCTAAGTTAAGATAATTTGATGGTAGTTACTATTTATTATATTTTAGTTTTATAGTTTGAAAATTAACATTTGATTTCTTAAAATTAATTGTGTTGCCCCTTGTGATTTTGATTAATATATATTTAGTTTGTGCATATGAAATTCTCTTGAGCATGTTTGATTACTTAAAAGTTAATAAGATTGTCAATGAAGATCCATGTGAGTTTATAAATATTTTTTGCATGCAAATTAATTTGGATTTCCTATATGGATCTTTTAGATAAATCGACTGCTCTTGGAAGATGACTCTGCATCGAAGAATAACAGCTTAGAGGACCAATCAATTAATAAAGAGTTTCGTGTTTTTCTCAGTGACAACAAGAATGTATTGGATGAAACAACTACAATTAAGCTTTTGGAAAGGTAGTAGTTGATTCTTGATATGTCTACTGCATGTTTTTTGGCTGGACATTAATTCTTGGCGCATACCTATTTTCTTCAATTTTATTTATAAAGTTTTGGTAGTTTGTGTATATAAAATTCTCTTGAGAACATGTTATTTCTTTTGCACAGTTAAATTCAACGAAAGATGCAGGAAAGTAAAGAATGTGCTTTGAGGATAAAGTGAAGGGTCCAAATCTATGTTTGTTTGTATTGATTAGTTTTGTAGTTTTTTGAGATTTTTAGGATTTAGTTATCATAATAAATTATTCAAGAGGAAACTTCTATCTATCCATTACCTCTAATATCCACGTGTTTGGAAAAAAAACATTCAGAGTTATACAAAAAGGCAGGGTCCTTTCATTTTATGTTATGCTTTCCACAATCTCCTCCTTTGGGTCCTTCATGTTGTGTTATGTGCATATTATTGATATTTGTACACGATTATATGCTTTCCACATTTCATCGCTTCCCGTAAGTAGTCGTCAGTTAGTGTAACTTAACTATGTTGTCTAAGCTTCCTTTTAAGAGTTATGTGTGTTCAAATATCTTCCTTGTGAGATATGACTTCAGGTCTATGCATCATTAGAAAATTCCACTGACATGATCACTTTGTGTATATCAAGACTATAAGACCACTTAATAAGTATGTATCTAGAGCTCTTACAACAAATGCAAAATATTCCTCTTCCATTAGTTGAGTTACTTTTTTTATTTTCTATGTGTACATACAAAGATTTTATATATACTCATAAGATATATGATCTTATGCATTCAATTAAGGTCAATTTCAAGCTCAAATAAATCCTTTATTAAGTTTTCATAAAGTTTAATGGAGCAGTGTAAACATTTTGCACTTTGGGTGAAAATATTGTGATTTATGAACTCAAACAATTATGTAGGCTTGTCTTTTTTACTTCAAAGAATGAATATACAGATGGTGAAGATACTGATATAGAGATCAATGGCCCAAACGGGACAAACGAGACTGTGAAAGTGAAGGTTCTAACATTTTCAGAAAATGTAGCTCATTAGAAGATTAGGAAGGATGATCCATAATTTAGCCAAACCAAGTGTTGCGATGAGCTTGCTTCTTTAGCTTTGAAGTTTCTTCTCTGCCTATATACATGGACATTATAATCTATAGTGCAAATCAATCTTCGGTTTTTTGATAGGTAGCATAGGAAAGGATAAATTTTTAAATTTCTTATAACACTCCTATTTTACAACCTGCCTATCTAATATCAATGCATGATTTTGAAAGGAAAAAACAAAAGGAGGAGAGATTGGAGAGTTAATTCAAAACATTGAAACTTATAAAGATGATAATTTTAAAATTTTAATAGCTTTTTTCATTCACCTTCAATTACTCAGCCTTATGTGCATATCCTTGCAACAATCTACTTCTATTATCTACTACTTATATCATATTTTAAAAATCTTTTGTCATACATTAGCATTTGCGTGACAAACACCTCGTCTTACTTCCATCTTTTTGTGTGTAATTAATATATCATACTTAAAAATATTATGTTTCAAATCTTATTAAGAAGACAATGACACTGCTTGCTGACACACAGTAATTATTCTTGTGTTGGCAGTTTATGCTAATTACCTACAAGGTCAGACCCGTGAGGAAGCATGATTGTTAAAAAGTGATAGTTGTCAAAATCATGTTTTGGAGAAAACTGTATGTGTATATACAAGTATGCTTCGTTTTTTCCTCAAGATTATTCATTTTGTGCACAATGGGTTTTATCATGTGATTTCAGTTATTGTACTTTATGTTTTTATCATCTAGGAATTTGTGGCAAAGGCAATAACACTACCTGGCGAGGAAAAAAATAATGGACATGATGGGGTTGTTGTTCATGTTGTTCGGACTTCCATCAGGAAGCAGCTGAAAGTGAACTGAGATCAGAGTTTCTCAGCACAACTGGTCTGTTGTTTGAAGCTTTGGGATTATTAAATATCTCCTTCATTTTATGATTCTCCTCCATGTTCACTTTTTTTTTCATGTGGAAAATAATATGAGCTCAAAAGAATGTGTCTTCAATCACTCAAACTGACATGCTCTGAAGAATGTTGCTCTTGGTATATACGTCTTTGTTGCATACTAAGATATATTATACAAGATGGTAGCAAGTTCATGTTTTTTTTCAATTTATAGCTTATCTTGGATGCCTTCATGAACAAGAATTCACCAAGCTTGTGTTGCATGAGTATAAAACTGCTACAAATATGACTGAGCAGTTTGCTGCTTTGGTTGCCATAGCCCAATTAACCCTAGTAAAATCCATGATGATGTTTTTGCTGACTTTTGTGGCAAGCTGTTGTATGACTCTTGGTAAATTTCCATCTCCGTGACTTTGTTTTTGGAATTATTCTTTACATGTTGGGCATGTCTCCATATCTATTCTTTGTCAATATATCCTGTGTTATAAACTTTGCGTCATATGTTGATGGTGAGGCTGGATTTAATTGATGATGCCATTTGATAACAATTTCCAGCATGCTTCCTTATTATACCTACTCTAGCCTTGCTTAATCTTTTCTGTTTTGGCCTGGCTGATGGCTATTAAATTTCTCATATTTGTCTCTCCTTCCTTTCCCGGTAACAAATGGTTTGCTCTTCAAGCACATTCCTGGTAATGTTGAGAATATTCGAAAACTGTTAAGTAACCCATCATTTGATTTGGCAATTTAGTGCTATGTTAAATTGGTTCAATTACTTAGTTGTAACTTAATTTCAATTGATTGAAATCAAAGCTCATGAAAAAGTATTTATGATGTGTTTGATTAAATTATTAGGTTCCTCTTGAAAAATCAGTTGTGTTTCATTTTGGTCTTCTATCTATCAATACTATCAATACAATAGTCCATATATACAACAAATGATACGACACCAACAACTCCAATGTAATCTAAAGTTTGGGGTAAGATAAAATTAAATTTGGAGAACTAAAATAGAAAATAAATATTTTGGTTCATAGATAATCTGGATTGAACCGTGAACATCCCATCATGTACCAAGGGCTTGGAAGAAAGCTTTAGGAAAGCAATTAATAAAAGGTTTAGATGAAAATATACAACAGTAGAAAAGGAAAAAGGAAAGGACAAAACTATAAGTGTTTTGGAGTACTATTTAAGTATACAGTCCTATCAAATGTTAGTGATTTGCATGCTCGATTTTTTTATTCTATGTGCGCGTGTGTAAATTTTCAGGGCTATATACTTAGATTTCCATGTAGCCAAACTCACCTCCTAGGATAAGGCTTTTGATGTTATTGTTGTAGTGCATATCTCACTAAGGGTAGTCCAAAACACTCTTTAACACCTTCAACTTGAAAGGAATATATTCTCTATTATTTGAAGATAATAAAGCCAAGTACTCTTGGCATCAGTCTGTGTTAGCAGTTTGTTTATTTCAAAGTGGTGTGTTGTATGAAACTTCTATGAACATATTCTGCTCATGCTCCCAACCTAAACTATAATTTTTGTTTTCCAGCCAAAAAGAGAACTTTAAGGGGATGTTTTTTCACCAAGTAATTAAGCTATATGATTCAAGAAGGTCATAACAAAGGGCTAGAGGTACTAAAGATTGGAACCTGTTGGGAAAGAAATACACAAAGTTTTTTTTTTCATACACCCAACAAAAAAAGAAGAAAAAAAACATTCATTTCAGGCGACAAGTAAGAGTAAGAGATTAAAAGGTTAATGAAGTCTTTTGTTTTTTTAATTATATTAGAGTCGATTGACTTCAGTTTATCTTGAAACTAAAGCACTGAAAGTTATTGTTTCTGATTTTATTTTTATTTTCAATTTCTTAAGCTAATTTTGAAGATGCACTGCCACCTACTTGGGAAAATCTTATGAGAGGCCAAGTGAACTTAAACAATTGTTGGAACTCAGAGCCATATGGTATCTCCCAAGAACATATTTCATCGTTTCCAGTTTCGAAGTACAAGTGTGGCTGCTTCTTCCTAGGCTGTTTTTTCTTTAGGAAGAAGTCATGCAATGAGAGGTAATATTTTTGTTTCTATACTTTGTTTTTGTTACCAATGTAACTATTACTTTTCTTTTCTGTTTGATCGCTATATTAATATTCTTTTCATGAGTATTGTATTCAAAATTGTTGTTGTTGCTTTTTTAAGTTCTTTATATTATTAACTCTTAATTTATATTTTTCACTTTGAGATAAATTTAATTTTAGGAATAAGAAATTGTTGCATGCCAGTTTTCCTATTGGGTAAATCTTAATCAGAATCATGTCTTATATGCTCTGTTGAACTATTGGGTTGTCTAGCTTTCTATAATAAAGGAAATAATAGCTAGAAAAGAAATTGAAAAAAAATTAAAGAATCAATGGATAGTGTGTTAATATCCAAGAAATGTATTTGTCCATTATCCTAATATTAAAACATTCTGATTTGTTGACTCTCATTTGCTTAAAACGCAGATGCTGAATTTGCCTTGAGGTTGGAACCAAATAATCAAGAAATCAAGAAACAATATGTTGATATTAAGTCAAGAAATCAAGAGCTCACACCGTTACAAATTTACAACCAAATACTTTTGTCTTTTTCTTTACTTTGCATACAAACACTCAAGGTCAGCTATACTTTTTTCTATTTTCAATAATATTGAGCCAGGATAATAAAGAATTGCTTATGTGAGAAAGACTCTAGTCTATTTTCTTCTCATTCAACAACTCCCTATGTTCTTGGATGCCCATCATAGGCGAGTTCTGAATTTGAAGTCCAACGAATATCTATGTCCAGAAGTTTAAGCTTGAAAGTGCATGTTCTTCCACAACAATGCCACAAGAGTAAGCCATTTAGTTTTAAATTTCAAGAACATGATGCATCTTCAACCAAATCCACTTATCAATCTTATCCTAAAAATGGTACGACATAATCCGGTATTTGGATTGAAACCCTGCGTTTTTATATAACTCTGAATGTTTGTGCATATCAACTGGTGTTTGATCACTTATTTCTGCTATCAGTGTATATATTTCCTACCATAAAACTATATCAGTAGTCTCAATGGTAATATAAATGAAATGGAGTGCTGCAGGTAGATAAAATGGAGTCATTCAAAGCATGGAAGAACAAAAGGTTCGAAGAAGAGAGACACCTTGGAAGTTGAATTAATTGGAAGAAATAAGAAGTTGAGAGTTAAGTTGTTCTTACTATATATATTAATTTAAGGCAAAAATTTCATCCTACATTCACCATGTTGATTGAAAGTACTACTTATTTTGTGGAGGTTAAGTAGATTGTCTACTTAACTATTTAAAGTAGAAACCTCTAAAAGGAATCAAACTTAATGATGTGTACATTATTGAAAACTATGTAGTTTCCTCATGGACATGGTTAAAGATTGAAAATGGGACTGTCATGAACATGATTATGTGCAGGCAGAGGTTGAAGGGTGGATGTTTCCTCATGTTTTCTTCTTTAATGTCTTTTTGTCTACAAATGACTTTTATATTCCTATGACCATTTCACTAATGTTAGTTATTGCTTGTGAATTCCAACTCTTCACAACTATCACTATTAATGAACTTGCTCTTGGTCTGAAGGCTATCTTTAGTTTCAAAGTTCATGATCAAAGGTCTCTAGAAAGGTAAGATAGTCAACCATTTTGCATAACAAGCTTGGAAAATCTAATGCAAATTTAGGTGTGTCGAGTAAACTATATAGTTTGAGAAAACAATCTCATTAAGACTCTCTCAAACCTTATTAAACTCTTGCATCCTATTCCTTTATGGCAGTAATTTGTATTGTTTGTTTTAAGGAACAGGTGAAAGTTCAGTAATTGCATGATTATGCTGGAATAAGCACCAGTGTTAGGTTGACAACAAACCCAATTGTCAATTTCTCTGATGTTATAGGAACTAATGTTTTTGCTCTTGGTGCTGATCTTTCTAAAGCTATTGGAGCCATTAGACATGCTACAAATAAATTTGTCATACGTACGATAAGAGAATGTTACTATGATTAGTCTTTTGTTTTTAAATGAAATAGGAATTCACCATGTTTATTATTAGTGTTCTTATCTCTTGCAACACTGAAATCTTCTTTTGGACTATATGTTTAAGAACACCCTATATAGTAGTTATAAAAAAAAGAATACTTCTATAACGATCGAGATTGCAGTTGTTCTAAAATTAAGTACTATTATAGATTGATACTTTTGTTGCTAAGTATTAATTACAAAATATAAAATGTTTAAGAATTCTATATTATTGTTCTATAATATTTTTAGGAGATTAAAATAATTTATTTAAATAAAATTCAATGTCAAATTTTCTTGAAAATTTCCTAGATATATAGATATCTAATAATCTAAGGAATGAAACCATCAAATACAAAGGACCTCGACAATGAATATCCAAACATAGAAATCATGTGAGTGTTAACGAAAGAGAGAAATATATTACGAAAATAATCCTTGGTATAAGACTTTCTTAGGAAGTAATCTCGCTTCTTTGGACTTTTGGAATTACAACCTCTCTCCTTGCCCATAATAAAGTCATTTACTTTTCTTAAATGTATTAAAAAATATAAGTAGAATTTTCAAATTATGAATTGTGGTTGAGGTGATTGATTTTTTCTCATCTAATCTATTATTTAAAAATTATAAATATAAGTAGATTAATCAAATTGTTTCATTATGATAGAAGTGATTATTGAGTCTCATAATTTATTATTTATTTTTTAAGTAAAATAATTATACACATAATCAAATGAATAAAATCGTACATGCCAATTGAGTCACCATATCAACATGACGTTATAAAATTGTCATGGTAGGATATTCTATTAAGTGTGAGATTGGTTGATTAGAATGAAATAGAAAGAAATGAAAAGAAAAAAAATTATATTAAAGGAATATTAAAAGTGTGAGATTCAAACAATTTTTTTAATAATTTTTTTGTTTGAATTCAATCAAACTATAGATTAAATCGTACAATTACTTGGAATTTATCGACTAAAATTATACAATTAAGTCATTAATTTAGAAAAAATAAAATATTTTCAAATGATCAAGTGTAATTTTTAATTTCATGAACTTTTCCCCATAGGACCGAGAGTATCATCATGCAGTTGACAGAGTTATAGAGAAAGTGAGGTGATGAAAAGATCTAAAATCTAAAAAGAAGAGAGTACACGGCACACAAAAAAACTTCCTTACACACTAACAATTAACAAAAACCTATTTTCTTTTATTTTTTATAATAGTAATAATCAGAATATTTTATTTATTATTCATAAGAAAAACTCACGGACACGAAGTTAAAAAATAGAAGAGAAGATTATCAAAGTTATAGTGTCGCCATTCCAGGAAAAAACATTGAATTCAATTTGAAACACCCCGTTACAATTCCAATTTCAAAAGAATTTCAATTGAACAGAGTGTTTCTGATTTTAAAACACACAAAAATCGTTAATAGAAGTTAGGTTTCCTAATTTCTTCTTCTTATTATTAGATCTTTGGTTTTGGATCCACACAATAATCATGGACAGCATAATAAGCAAGCTCCGCAACCTCGACGTGTACCCTAAAATCAATGAGGATTTCTTCAACCGCTAGCTCTTTGGCGGTGTCATCACACTCGCTTCCTCCATTCTCATGTTCTTGCTCTTCTACTCCGAGCTCCGTACGACACCTCTTCCAGCATTATAGCAATGACAATTCAACCTCTTATTTCCAATATACACAAGTAATTATTTTTTAAAAATTAATGTTATTGGGATTCATATATCCCTATTACTTACTTTTAATACAAAATACTATATTGCAAAGATATGCATCTCTGCATCAGTCGATGATAATGCTTCCATGCAAAAGTATAATGTAGCATGTAATATGAAGCATATCTTATATGCAATATTTATAATATGATTGTTTAGATTACATGAGTAATTTCCTAAAAAAAACATGAAGAATTGGTTTATCATTATGATGATCTTTTAAATGTAAAGACATTTAGTTCCCAAAAATATTTGTGAACATAATTAAATTTTTTATGTATTATTTTGATGTTTAATATATAAAAGTCATTCTAAAACATGCATAGAGATGAATGCAATCCATTATTATGCGTTGATTCATTGTACTTTTACAAAATTCATATTTTATTTATTCTAAAAATATATATTGTCTACTAGAGTTTAGAGTAACAATTAATTATAATATAGATGACCTAAGATTATAATTTTATGACATTCAATTTAATTGCATTTAAAATTAGACAAAAAATATGTAAAAATATATTGTTACAAAATAATAATCATTTTTAGTAGGCTAGGATGAAGACTGGACAAGTATATACAAAGTCGTGGATGGATACAAAAAATTTATCATCGTCGAGTATCAAGGACGGGGATGAAGACAATGTTGGGAAGCAAGAATGAGAAATAACCTACAATATGGTAGTGCTCCATTGTCATGCTTATCATAACCATCATTTATACGGATTTAATATATATATATATATATATATATATATATATATATATATATATATATATATAATTAAATACTTTTTTTAAATTGGGTTTAATTTTTTTTCTAATTTTTTTAAAAAATACTTTGATATTTTCTCATGTTTTTATTAAATCATTTATCATATGACATTGTCAAGTTGATGCTCCAAATTTGTATTGTAATTGTTCTTCAATATATTTATCGTGAATCTATTTCAATATGTTAGAAATTTTAGATTTTTACTTCATATTTTAATCTTTTATAAATAATATATGAACAACATATTTAATGACAATAACCTCAATAAAATTAAATATGTATTCGTTGTTTATAAAATTTTAAAATATGAATAATCATGAATATCATTGAAGCTAAATAAACAGTATTATTTTATAAAATATATTATATATTTCAATCATATTAGTTTTGGTTCTCATTAAATAAGTTATATATCGTTACAATTATATTATGCAAGTATCTACCGTAACTATTATTATTGTTATTAATATTCATTTTCTCTCTTTTATACTTGTTTATTATCATCTTCGAGAATCAAGGACGGGATGGAGACAATGTTAGGAAATAAGTACAAGGAATAACATCCAATCTCGTGGTGAGTGCTCCATTGTCATGCTTATCTTAATCATCATTTATATATTTTTAAAAAAATAATTATACATAAACATAAGATTAATTTATTTTTTAATTTTTTTTCTATTTTTGGGTTTAATTTTGTTTTCTAAATTAAAAAATACTTTAATTTCTTCTCATGTTTTTATTAAATCATTTATTATATGACATTGCCAAGGTGATGCGCCAACTTAGTCTTGCAATTGTTCTTCAATATATTTATCACAAATGCATTTCAATATCTTAGCAGTTTTAGATTTTTTCTTCATAGTTTAGTCTTTTTAAATAATATACTAACAACATATTTAACAATAATAACCTCACCAAAATTAAATATGTATTTCATTCTTTATTAAATTTTAAAACATGAATAACCATGCAATCATCAAAGCTAAATAGACCATGTTATTTTATAAAATATATATATTTCAATCATATTAGTTTTAATTATCATTTAATAAGTTTTGCATGGTTATTATTAAATGTATACAATTATATTATACATTTAATTTTACAACTTACCTATTAGTAACCATGACGGTTTAAGGAAGACAAAAAATGTGATTTTAGAAAATTCAAAGAAATGCAATTTTAGAAAGAAAGTATAAATGTATCCTAATTACCATCTTGTTGAATATGTGAACAATATTTCTATTTTTTTCCTACTTTCTATACATGTAATATTATTTCTACCGTTGCTTTCAACATAATTGACTTTATTAGTGTTTAGGGCACATAAAAAGGCATAATAACATACTTTGCATCCATTTTGTTATATAATATCTATTTTTTTTGTTTCATCTTCAAATCAATTTATACATGCTGATAATTCATTTTTTAGCTTATATTTATTTTTTTCTCATTTACTTGCTTTCAAATTGAATAAATAACAATATTGTATAATATTATAATTGTATAGTCCACACCTATATTCTAATTTGTATTTTTCATCTGACCCGTGCTGACGCACGGATACGGAACTAGTTCTCTTCAAAATGTTTTCCAATTCTTTTAGAATTTTGCAACAATGTATATAGTCGTCTAGTCAAAAATTGAGTTAAGGCACTGTTTGCATAGAGAACCCAACAAATAATCAGCCACAAAAATGCTTAAAATTGTTTGGAATTTAGCAAAAAGCGAAAAACACAAGAATCGCATTTTATAGCATGAAACCCATATCCATTTACTTAATTGGAATATGTTAAAAAACAGTAATTGAGATTAATTGGCTTCATAATGGCTATAAAACAACACTGGTACTATTTTTTTTTTTTGACAAAATAAAGTTGTTCATCAATGAACAAAAACTGTACAACAATGTACGAAATATATACAAAATAGAATGTTGCACATCAATGTACAAAATTAGCATGCATCAATATATTAAAATATTTTTTTTAACAAATCATTCAACAACCCTACTTTATTTCGAAAAACATTTTCATTAAGAATGTGGAAATGGAAGACAAATGGAATTAATTTTGTCTTTTTTTCCTGATGAAATAGGGTGTGTACAAAGTTTAATTCATTTTTGTGTCACCTTTTTGGTTCTTGCAGTGAGGCTATCGGGTGTTTAGCTTGTTTAATTTATTTTGCATTTCTCTCTAACTCTTTGCATTTTGGTTTTCACGGGAGTAACTCGTTTTTATTACTTTGGCCGGCAGTTTATTATATGTTATTTATTGCACTTCTAAAGGAAACAATTGAGCATATGTGGTCTAAAGCATGATTTATAAATTGTGGTCTATTCATGTCAATGCTTTCGTTATCTCATGTAAATAGGCAACAATTAATTATTGACAACATCTACAAAATTGTTGTCTATTCCAAGTTTAAGCAACTATTTTATAACCATGAATATGCATGTTTAGCAGGTCCTAAAGTCAAACACGTAAAATTGAGCATGTGAAATGGTGCCCATAGACTTGAATCGTTTCATAGTAATGATGATTTAGATGATTGTACTATAGTCACTCATATTAAATTTATAATCGGAAAGGTCCCCTTAAAAACCGATTCATAAGGGGATAGCCTACCCAGCTATATAAGCATTTATTATGTTTATGAGGTAAAATATGGTTCTGATACCATATTAAATTTATAGTGCAGCAAAAACATTCAAAAAGTTCCCTTAAAAATCAGTTCATAAGAAAATGGCCTATCCAGCTATATAAGCACTTATCATGTTTATGAATCATCCGATGTGAGACTCTTAACAACTTATAATCATTAAATCTATCTCTAACAACATGACATACATAATCTTTTAGGTGTAATATAAAAGCACGCGCGTGCATGCATTATGACCACACATATATAACAATATAATGAATGCTTTAATTATGCCCTAAATTCTATAGGAAGTGGCTCCACTTCCACAATCACGTAGGTGAGTCTATGAAAGTATTTCAGTAGCTAAGTACTACATTTCATATAGAGCATAAAACTCATTAAGAATCAATCATTGATTCAACCTTTCAACACTACTAGATATCTTGCTCTAAGCATATTATGAATGAGACTTAAATTATTTACTCATAGCACGTTTATCACATCTCTTTTGAACCTATTACCCTTTGAATCTATATTTTGATATCTCAGTTTATAGGTTTGGTTATCCTTTATGAGCACTAGTCTCGTTTCTTTTAATGTTTTGAAAATTTTCTCTCTTGCTAACCTTTCATCAAAGGGTTAGCCAAATTTTATTTAGACCTCACTTGATCAATCCTTCTACCCCTAATGGAGAGACTCTTTAGCTATGCTTTCGATGTATTTGTCACGTCTTACCATTATAATAATGACTCTAATTCTTTAGGCTTGCAATGATGCTTGCATACTCAGATTGATTAGCATTGCCACCAGTGTTCTCGCACAACTTAACATTATGATCATTGGTGTTACATGTTAGTTTACAATCCAAGTAATTAACTATGTTTCTTTAAAATCTTCTCAATATAATGAGATTGATCCAAACTTTCATTAGGGCTATAAATCTGCGTGAGACAACTAGATTATCCAACCTTTCATGCCACTGCTTGTGTACTTGTTTTAAGTCATACAAAGATTTATTCAATTTACATACTTTATTTTCATGGCTAGAGACAACAAATTAAATCACATGGTTGATCCATATATTTCATGCACAACCATATCATGCACAACAACCGGCGATAACAACACACAAATAGATGTCTAGATAAGGGTGAAAATGTGTCAAAGAAATCTATGTTCTCTCTGCCTAAATTCTTTATTACCAGCATAGCCTTAAACTGGCTTATCGTTTCATCAGGCTTTAGTTTCTTTTTAAAGGTCCATTTACATCCTATTATTTTGCATCCAAGAGGTAATTCAATTAATTCCCATGTTATATAAGCATTGGTATTAATCACAAAGTCTATGGAAACACATTCATATGTATTAAATGAAGTGTTTCTAATTATCTAATTATTGATTGCTCATATTGATCGTTATTATTTCTATCACAAATCCTATATATTAGAGATGAGGAAAAATAAGAGTTAAGATAGAATAGAATGGAAGGATCCACTTAATTATTTATCCTATTTTTTGCTATCTTAACAACAGAACCACAAGTCTCATTCCATTTTATTTATTTGCATTATATCAATGCAAACATAGCTTTAAAATGCATAAAAATTAAGAGTTGAAATCTCAATTCACTTATGATCATGCATGCCTTACACTGCATATAACACATTCTTGTATTCTACTCTTCAACCGGAAAGAAGCACTGTGGTATAAGAATGAGTGTCCCTTGTACTTTTTAATATTCATTATTTTGTCTATATATATAAAAGAAAAAAAAAAGTAAGGGCAGCAAGCTCGAGAATTTTCTTTCTTTTTTATGGAAATCGGTTATTGGCAGAAAATGGTCCTCAACTAGGGTACATCAACATGTTTTATGCTCAGACATCATCACAGGCTCATTTATTCTTATCAATCTGGGATTCTTAATTCTATGCCTTTCAATTCAAATCAACCTCAAGAATAACATTCTTATGGTCCTTAATTAAGTACAGGACACGATCTACAAGATCTACGTACTGGGTAATTCTACAGCTGATAATAACATGCCACATTAATATATTAATGGAAATTTGGTCATGATGCAACTCCATCTTTATATATATATATATATATATATATATATATATATATATATATATATATATATATATATATATATATATATATATATATATATATATATATATATATATATATATTATGTCATCATGATAAAGACAACGTAGGCCTTTTATGATAGCATTACAGAAGCATAAGCTATCTTTTTATCATTTATACCAATGGACAAGGGGTACTGACAGCTGACTTAGAATCTTATATATATATTACACAATATTTTGTAAGACAAATACTAATAAGTACTTTTAGAATACCCGTTAAGAAATAAAAAAGAACTTGTTTTATTAAAATAAAAAAATGTTTCCTTATGATTTTAAAATGTATTCTCACATGATTTTTAATAATTTTTTAATTAGTACCCTAAAAGTACTGATAAATAAGATCCTTTATTCAATTATTGTTCTATTTTACCTTCAAATTTTCTTACATAAGTTCAGAATTTGAAAGCATGAAATTAAATGAGTACAATACAGATTTTAAAATGTCGATTTATCTACTTAAAATCTACATTGCGTAATGAAGCCATCATTTTTACTTGATGGTCACGGGTTAAATTCCGATTCCTCACTCTAAATCTTGAAATTGTAAGCATTGATCATTAAATCTTTCAATTTGTACGTAGTCTCTTCATCTTAGTTTTTGATTTAATGAAATATCATTTACTATATTTTTTTTTTGGAGGAGGATATTAAAAAATAGCATGAAATAAAATTTAAATAACATTAACAAGTCGTTGGTCTAAGTAGAATTAAACTTAAATTCTTTAAGCAATATCTCATTTGATATTTGAACCTTATAAATGAAAATGCCATGGTGATTGGTCAAATTCTTTAACGGACACTAATAATCAGTAAAATTAGCAAATAATTCACACTAATAATATGGTTACTAAAAAAATGACTTTGGCAAAGTCATCATTTTATGAGTAAAATCATAATCTATTTTAGTCTTTTTTTTTATGCAAAACGCAATGGAAAGAAAGGGGAATAGGATTAAAACAAAATTACTTTTTGAAAACTTATGAGTGAAGTCTGGATTAATGGAGTTTTAATCCTAGTTATAGTTAAGATACTAACAAAAAACTTTATAAAAAAATTGAAAGAATGCATTAAAAATAATTTATACATATCTTTAAGATTTACATGCAATTAAGCTAGGGACAATGAATAACTTTTTTGAATGGCCACAATGGAATAGAATGCGCTACTGCTAAAGCCAGTGGGACTACATGTTAGCTTACATGACAGAGATTCCTTCCCTTTTTCAGTTCATTATACAGAGTTCATAATGATAAAGAATAAAAGATACTTACATGACAGAGTACGTATTAGCTTGAAGCACACCGAATTATTTTGGTATTACAACTTACAAGCCTTGTTTTAACATAATCTTGAAAGAATTAATATTTCATCAAACTTGTAAGATCTAAGATGTAATTTTTTTTTCTTATAAGAACATCATTTTCTACAGAAATTAAGGAAGATCCCTAAGTAAGATTGGATATGTGTCAGATTGATTTTGATAAGAATAAAGATTATATATATATATATATATATATATATATATATATATATATATATTATATGTATATATATAAAATCATCATTCCTGTGGACCCAAATGTTATCACACCACATTATAAATTGCTAAATCAGGTAAATGGCCCTCAGTGTAACATGTTACAGACTTATAGAATGTTCTTTGTTCATGTTTCTAGTGTTTTTGGTTCAATCCTTCTTTGAAGAATGATTGCTGGGTCCGGATTAGGTAATCTGCATCCTGAGGTTTAGGACAATATCCTTTGTTTTGTTTCTAGTCCTTGGGATGCAGATTACGTCTTCCTTGCCAGCACTGTACAACATTTTTGTTCATTTTGATGAAGTTTTCTTTACTAACCTATAAACATGCTTTGCCTTTTATGCTATTCATGAAAAAGTTTATATTCTTTCAGAACATCGAAATTAGGGACAGCTACTTGAATTACTACTAGACATAGCTGTAGTGAAGAATGTGAGTATTTAACCTCACTTCTAGCTTTAAGCTGTCTGCAGCACTTCGATAGCTTCTTATTTGATTTTACATGAAATTCCCTCCCACATTAGAAGACCAGAAATTCCATTATCTCCTTCTGATAGAAAACAGCACTTCTACAAATGCATTATGCGCGCAGATTCATATTATCCCCCAAACACACATTATTATACAAAGCTCCATATATACTTTATCAAATGTTTCCTAGCAAATTCAAATGTAATAATGATATAATTAACCATATGCAGTGAAAGAGAAGTCATTACTGCTATTGCGGCCACAACAGCTGTATTTTCCCGCAATTGCCTGCAATGTAAAGCTTTTCTGGCTAACCGCAACCGCAATTTAAAACCATGGGTAGAGGCTTTAGGTAACATTCAGGCATTTAATTAAATGAGCACATCATATATGGCATAAGCCAAGTACTATTATGAAGTCACATAAGAGTGTGTTTCTTTCAAGATGCATGTTTGGAGTTACAATTCTGAGAGTCCATGCTTCTTTCAATGAATACAGGAAATATCTTTTGAACAGTTAAATGATGATCTTAACCTCTTGCCTGTTGGATCCTGCTTTCCTTGATTGTTCAAGGAGTGATGATATTTCAAAACCCAAAATTTACACACAATATTAACACCTTTCATTTTTTGTTATCTTTCTTTTTCTATCAAATCAATATTATTAATCTTATTAATCACTTTTCTCTCCTCTTTTTGTATCTCTTTAAAGGTGTATGCAATCACAAGGTATATCCAAAGAATCATTTTCCATTGTTCAAGTGTAGGACTATGTTACTATGTTGCCCGCTAATTGTCTCTGAGATCCAATATCCTTGAGGACAACGGTGACAATCATTGCGCAGAAAATTGATAACTGAAAAATGAGAAGGTAAAACATTTTAAACTATTAATTACACATGTTTGTATAACCCCACAAATCAGTGAAATACAAATTTTGCTCTATATCCCCACAAATTTTGGGTTATCTACTTTGCACCACGAAATTGAGTTTTCACCCTCTACCAAGCAACAATGAGTGAAATACAAAACCTTCCATTCCACTCATTCACTCCTGACAATGATTTGGATTGTCTAATTTTTCCTACTATTTTCAGGAAATTTTGAATTATTTATTATAAACTCTAACACATGTTATCCTCAAATAAATGAATTTCAGAATATTAAAAGAGATGTTATCTGTTTTATTTTCTTAGTTTTAATTAGGTTCTCTATTTTTTTATATTTTTGTGATTTTACTTTTTAGTAATAAAAGAAGGAGAATGAAAGCATCAAGAAATAAGACTAAAAGATAATCTTTGAGTCTTGGATGACTTCTATTGTTTTTTTTTTAAAAGAAAGATAGTTATATCACTACTAAAAAAAACATTTTAAAATGGTTAAAAATGACATTTTAGATCGGTTGTACGACCGTTCTAAAATGTCACATTATAAAAAGTCATAACAGTTTTAGATTGGTTATATTCGTTTTAAAAAGTTTATCTTTTAGAACAGTTATTTTATAATCGTTCTAGGAAGATAACATTTTAGAATGATTCTTTCCTACAACCGATCTAAAATGTTAACCTTTTAGATAGGTTTAAGAAAGACCTATTCTAACTACTAAAAAATGACTTTGTAGAATGATTAAAAATGATATTTTAAATCGATTGTATGACCGGTCTAAAAAGGTACGTTATAAAAAGTCATGACCTTTTTAGGTCAGTTATATCTATTCTAAAAAGTTCAGCTTTTAAAATGGTTATTTTGCAATTGTTCTAAGAAGATAATATTTTAGAACAGTTCTTTCCAGCAATAGATCTAAAATGTTAACCTTTTACATAGGCTGTAGGAAAGAACCATTCTAGCACTACTAAAACATATACTTTTTAGAACAGTTAAAAATGATATTTTAAATCGGTTGTATGGTCCTTCTAAAAAGTTACTTTATAAAGAGTCATGACTTTTTTAGGTCAGTTATATCCGTTCTAAAATATTCAGTTTTTAGAATGGTTATTCTGCAACCATTCTAAAAAGATAACATTTTAGAACGACTTTTTCCTTTAACCGGTCTAAAAGGTTAACCTTTTAGATTGGTTATAGGAAAAAATCGTTCTAAAAAGTATATTATTTAGATTGGTTATGGTTATAACCGATCTTAAAGATTTTTATTTTTTATATATATGTTTAATATTTCTTTTTCTCTCTGTAAACAGAATCACAACCAAACATATATATACCATAACACAAACAAGTTGATCCATTATTGATTGATTGACAAGTGCACCAATTCGTCCTAAGTAGTAAAGTTAAAACGAAAGTCTGAGTATCGTATCCACAAAGACATTGTTTGTACTTAGGTAGATGAATATTTGATTGAGTGAATAGGCAATTTAGTCCCTGAGATTGTACCCATTTTGCATATTAGTCCCTAATTTAATATTAAATTCAAAATAGTCCTTATCTTTTCATAAGTGTTGCAAAATAGTCCTTCCGTTAAATTTTAAAGTAACGCCGTTAGTGAGGTCAATTTTAGTGCCACGTGGACTATCCAACGTGGCACTAAAGGATGACATGGCATGACACGTGGACGTGCCTCCTAAAAGATGCCACGTCATTTGATGATAACAAAACGAGTAAATAGGCAATTTAGTCCCTGACTTTGTGTCCCTGTTGCATATTAGTCCTTAACTTAATGAAAAATTCAAAATAGTCCCTATTTTTTGCATAATTGTTGCAAAATAGTCCCTAACTTAAAAGATGTCAAAAATCGTGCTTAAAGTATCCATGCATTGCAAAGGTTGTGTCTTGCATGATTTCTGACGGCGCAGATTCCTCCTTGGATTCCTTGTCATCTTTTGATTCCTCTAGTTTTTTCTCTTCTTCTTTCTTTTCTTCTTCATTTGTTTTTTTCTCTTTCACTTTATTTTCCTCTGGTATTTTCTCTTCCTATTCAAAACACAAAAAAAAAAATCAGAATCTGAAATGATACATTGATGGTAATTGAAGAAAAAAAAAAGAGGAAAAGAGAATGGTTATGCAGACCTCGCCCATTGGTGTTGACGACTACAGAGATAAGGTTGTTGCTGTGGATTTTTGGTTCTTTTATTTGTGCAAGTGTGTGTGGGTTTTTTTCCGTATATATGTCTCAATTGGTTCAGAACCATCAAATTTGAAGAAGCCACTCATTCTATCATCATCAAATGACGTGGTACTAAAATTGACCTCACTAATAACGTTACTTTAAGATTTAACGGAAGGACTATTTTGCAATACTTATGCAAAAGATAGGAACTATTTTGAATTTTTCATTAAGTTAGGGACTAATATGCAATAGGGGCACAAAGTCAGGGACTAAATTGCCTATTTACTCGTTTTGTTATCATCAAATGACGTGGCATCTTTTAGGAGACACGTCCACGTGTCATGTCACGTCATCCTTTAGTGCCACGTTGGATAGTCCACGTGGCACTAAAATTGATCTCACTAACGGCGTTACTTTAAAATTTAACGGAAGGATTATTTTGCAACACTTATGCAAAGATAGAGATTATTTTGAATTTAATATTAAGTTAGGGACTAATATGCAAAATGGGTACAATCTCAGGGATTAAATTGCTTATTCACTCATATTTGATTAGTAAAAGAAGTTAAAGAAAATTTATTTAAAAAGGTTATGAGAAAAAAGAGTAATTTAAATTGACAGAAAATTAAATCAAACAAGAGGAGAAATTAAACAAGAATTTAAATTAATTAATTAAAGAAAAAAAATGAAAAAATTCAATATTATTATAGAAGAAAATTTAGAAAATGAGAATGTTAGAAACTTAGTCTACCAAAACTACTCTTTGATGTAATGTTAAGGATTTTTTTCTATTTATAAATATTCCAATTTATATCTCTATCTACTAATATACTCTAACTTTGGTCCCGCATGAAAGAGTCTAATTTATCTATTTTCTTTTCCAAATCTCTTTGCAGAGCTAAAATAGTAAATTATATTAAGAATATAAATGTATAACAGGTTAAACAAATATCAACTTATCTCTAGTGATGACTTTATTTAGATACCATTTCTCAGTTCTATTAGAAAATAACATTTTGATCAAAAAGGAAGGATTAAGAGAGAAAAATTACAAATTCATATATACTTTAACCCCAAAATATACTCATAACTAATTGTTATCATCCACAACTTTCCACAACTTATGTTTCATTGACATATAAAAGCAAAATGTATTATACACTACTACTACTAATTACTTGAAAACAAACTATACTCAAACTTTCTAAACAAATTCTTCAAAACATAAGTACTCATTGGGTTCTAACAAATATCCTACACATATAAGTTAATCTAATTTGTCGAAAATTGTCTTTACTACTAAGAAATAGGCTTTTAACATCGATACTTTAATATCGATTTTTTATACAACCAGTATTAACAAAAGAACGATGACATATTTATAAATAACATGAATTTGTTAAAATCGATTTGTTAAAAACCAATATTAAAGTTCTGTTGTTAAAGTGGTGATGTTAACACCAATTTTTAAAAAAATGGATGTTATTTTAAGTTTGTTAACATCAATTTTTCAAAAATCAATATTATTTTTACATTTGTTAACATCAATTCTCATAAAAAAAAAAACATATTGTATTTTTTATATATATTTAATCTTTTTTGTCCTATCCTCTCACTCTCACTCTCACTCTCATTCGCAGCCGTACTTGTCAACTCTCACTCACAACTATCCGCAGTGGCGACAAGGTCACGAAAGGTTAGCATTTTCACTTTTCAATTCTTTTGTATTGTTTCGGTTTACAAAAGGAGAGGTCACAAGGTTAGATAACGTATCTATTGAACCTGGCTGAGATTTGGTGATTGCGTGATTAGAGAGTTGCTGCAATAAAAAAGATTAATGAACCTTACAACAATACCCTTCTCTTTCTCTAATTCGGATCCCCTTGTAAGGCCATTTTGTGTTTGCATACGAATAATAACCATTGCATACGAAGGGGCGTCAGTGTCTTGCAGTGTTTGGGAGACGAAAGGGGCGGTTGGCGGCCCAGGAGGACGCCGGCCAAGTGGAGAAGGGGCAAGGTGTGGCCTTTGGCCATGAATGGAAGTATGACAGCATGTAGCGGCAAAGAGGGTTCGAGAGACCCCATTTCTTTCTCTCTGAGTTTGAGGGTAGGGTGCTGTTTGTGAATTCACATGGTTCAGGGATATTTATGGATGATAAATTACTGTTAGGACAAATTCTTAACTTTTTTTTTATTCGTGATAAATAACTTCTTGTAGGTGCATGTTATCTTCTCTAAATTGTATTTGAATGTATTTGACCTTTAGTTTCGAAATATATTTCCAATTATTTCTCTTTAGCAAAGGTGCTTGTATTTCCTTTTCCTTCCTATAATTAAGAAGGAATACGAAGATACAAAAAAAGGATACTAAAAGAATGAACTCAGCTGCAATTTTCCCCTTTGCTAGTTGGTGCTTTTTGCTTAACCCCTTTGGAGGGTTTGAAGGACTTAGCTTTTATGCTCTTGTTTTGATCTTCTTGTATTGCTTTATGCTTTTTGATGTATCTTTGGTTGGGTCACATTTCATGCCTTCTTAATATAGTATATGTTTGTCTTTGATAAAAATAAAAAATAAAAAGCAGAATGAACTCCGATTAATAATTTTTTTTTATTCATGATCATTAATCGTGGAAAGGGAAGACAGAATAATGAAATAAGTATTACTACCCGTGGAGTATAAAAAGTATTTTTAAAAGAACGAAACATTTTTTTTAAGATAGTAATGTTAGGTATGATCCTTTAATCTATAGCAGAACATCTAATGGGGAGACTCATCAGAACCTTTTAAAAAAATTAATGTACTATGATCAAAGATCAAAGTATGTGCCCGTCTCCATGAGTGTTGGATCCTCTATTGTATTTGTAGGTCCTTCTTTTATTCTTTGTGATTAAGGTGTGGCTCTGATTTTTTGGTGGCATAGGTGTGGCTCTGATTTTCAAGCTTCACGGCTGAGTTGGACGAGGACAAGGTAAGTATGATTTTCCTCTTTTGTTTCCTAATAATAATAATAATAATAATTGTTATTATTTTTGTCATTGTTTTCTTTTTGGTCAATAAGAAAAGAATAATTTCAAGGACTCTCTTTTTCTTCTTTTTTTGGTTAGTTTTTACGAGAATCTGAAGGTAGGCTTGGCTATGACTGTGAGTGTAACTTTCCAACACCGGTTCTTTTATTTAGAGAGTGATCTAACAAGGGAACCAATTGGGCTTGACCTCCCGTGTGACCATACTGAAATTTGTCGAATAATTTATATATGCTTCATATTGTGTTTAGCAATTACGGAAATAAATTTTAACAATCTCAAAATCTATTAGTTATAATTGTTCATTGTTTTTCTTAAAATAAACTTAAAGTTTCTCTAAGAAAATGCTATCGTAGGTTACAGTTAAGTAATTTCTTTGCTCTCAAAGAATCATTTATCTTGCGTTACTCATTATTCTCTGAACAATGAATAAAGCAATAGCACATGACCTGTAAATAAATAAAGGTCAGAATGTTCTACCTTGAAAAGTCACTATTAGTATGTCATCCTTTATTAGTATTTATACATATTAGTATTTAAATTTGGTTCAGACAATATATCACTATTTGTATATCATCCCTTAAGAAAAACTCACTATTTTAAGTAAAAAGAAAGAATTTGACGTGGAAATATGAGGTATCGAGAACTAAGAATTAGAAGGACTTTGATTAAAGTCATAGGGTCCGTTTGGATGTGGCCCAAAAGATATTTTATTATCTTATCTACTGAAAAAAGATTTTTTTTTATTTTTTAAGAGTGTTTGGTTATTATTTTTTTTTAACTTTTACAAAAGCAAAATCTGTCAGCAGATCTTCCTCTCAAGCTTAGATTCTCAGCTTCTCAAATCTCCTTTTCGGGAATCTGATCCCAAAATAAGACTTGGACTATAATGTCCTCAAGAAAATTTCAAAATGACAAGTTTAGATTGCCATGCTGTGCCTTCCTCGGAATTTTTCTCCCATGCTTCCGATCTCCTTCGTCATCTCTTCCGGTCATCCTTAGTCATCTCTTCCGATCATCCTTCGTCATTTTTTCTTCTTCCTTTGTTAGCATCACATGTTCTTCATTAATTTCTTTTTCTTCTCAATATTGTTATGGATTAGGGTTATGCTTTTGTTTGTTTCATTAAGCTTGTGAAATGTCTCTCAATCAAGTTCCTGTGAAAAGAAAGAAAGCAGAATGGTTATGCATTTTTGTTTTTATTTTGCTTCATCTCTGTATATCATCACAACTTCAGAGGCTTGGTTCTAGGAGTCAACTTCCAAAGGCTTACTTACTCTAATATATCTTTGATTCAAGTTGTTCTGTGAGTTTTCCTGTTTTAGTCTGAGGCTTTGAGCTTTGTTTGATAGATATGCCAAAGGCAAATTGCAGTTTCTAATTTGTTGAAACTACAAAGATTGAGTTTAGAACTGATAGAAGAGTTACCATGTGTATCAAACTAGCATTAGAATTGGTTATGGGTGTTTGTTTTTTACGTTCTTAGTTCTTATACAATACTAGAAACTAGAAAGAAGTGATTGGAATTTCAACTACCATTGTTGGTTTAGAGGGCAAAGGCTCCATTGAGTTAAAAGTAAGAAAGCAATTAAAGGCCTTTGAAGTGAATTCGGATAAATGGTTTCTTCTATATATACCCTTATGTGTGTTCTTCATTCCACAATAGCTCTTACTTGTGGAGCTTTGATGATATTCTACTCCAAAGAGATCTTTGTGCTTGGCCACAGATCCGAGACCGCAAGCAAGTTTCAAGGGACAACACCCCATGATCAGCTTCTGATTGACACCTCTGATTCTTTCTCTGGCTTGTTGTTGTTCACAATAGGATTTCTTCTCTTGATGGTTGCTTTTGTTAAGGACATAGACTTTCAGAGTTTCTTTGCCTAAGGGTGTGTGATGCTTCACATTTCCATTGCAGTGTGGAGATTCTTCTTTGAGAGGAAGCTTGAGGATCTTGCACATGAATGGCCTAGGCATGCTATTGGGGACATAGCATTGGCAATTTCATGGGTCTTTTTTCTTGTGTACACATGGAGAGAGAAATATGATTAGTTAATTTATTTTATAATTTTGTAAGTTTTTTGTGCTTGTGGTTGTAGAAACAACATGGCCCAAATTGGCCTTGTGAATGCTCAGATTCTTGACATAAATGGAGAACCATTATATGAGTTATGTTCTTCTTCAAAGAGAGAATGAAAGAGGTTGTTGAGTCAACTTTCTGGTTCTTCTTCAATTCCTTTTCTTTCTCTCTTATCAATTCATTGGATTGCTTGCATACTATCCCACTTAAACCCATTTCGAATCGATTTGGATTCTTAATGCTAGGCGTGTGTGTCTCATTATTAGCATTTGCTATGCTTCCATTTATCCAACTGTTACTTACATTGGTGCCAAGCAAAATTTTCTGATTGGTATATTCGAGGGCATTGGACACCCTCTCTCAATGGATTTTTTTGTTTTCTGAAGGAGCGGGAGAGGTGGTAAGGTCTTATTGTTAAGCTGTTTGTTGTGTAGCTTGGTTCAACTAAATTAGATTTTCAATTAAAAGAATTATATTATACCGGCTTACACTATTACAAGTAGATATAAGCTCTGTAGTTGAATTTTTTATCATCATTCGGCTTATGTATATTGCTTGCATTCTTGGGGTTGAAGCTAATGTTGCTCTGCATATTTGGTTTCAATTATGCTTCCTTTTTATTTTCTTAGCTATTTTGAATCATTTGTGCAATCACTACAATTTGGACTTTCATTGTTTCGGTTGTCTTGTTATGAACCTTTCTTGTATTCAAATTGTTTGGCTAGATGATCTAATTCCAGCCATATATTGTATTGTTTAGGATCTCATCTCAAATTTTTATGGTATCCTGAGTTTCTTTATCCAATTTTTAAGCTAGGTTGTTTAAGTGGGAACCATAATTATCTTTATCCAATTTTTACAGGTACATGTATAAGAATATATTAAGGAGATTGGTGGACTTAATAACCTTTATGGATCAATTAGAGTATCCAATTACCCTATCTTATATATATATATATATATATATATATATATATATATATATATATATATATATATATATATATATATATATATATATATGTCTTAGGATTTCTGCATATCCATCTTTAAGCACACCCTTATATACGTGACCATATCCACCTTCACCTAATAAGTTATCCTTTGAAAAATCATTTGCTGCATTTTTATGTCAGAGTAGCTGAACTTCATTGACTCCTTGATAGACAACTCAGTTCTTGTCCCACAGCCAGTACAAAGAAGTGGTGCATCTGAATGTTTTGGCAAAGCCACTTTGGTTTTGCTTTTGGTCAATCTGAGAAGTAATGAGCCTACATTCTCCTTTGATGTTCAATCCTGCATGACAGTTAAAACTCTTATTTATTAGAAAGAACTAACTTAAATACAGGATTGCCTCACAATTTTTTCAAAATGCACCAATCAAGTATTTGAGTTAGTCTCTAGTATATACAAAAGAAGCACAGAAAGGAAAAGGCATTCTGTGAATGAGAAGTGTGCCCAATTGCTTGTTTCAAATCGACACTACTTTCCCTATGATTCTGTTAAAAGACCAAACATAGTCTATCCGACTAATATTTAAACTTCAGACTATTGGAAAGTGTTTGGATCATTGTGTCCAATTAGCTATTATGAAACAAAAGCAGCTCTTAACCAACTTTACAGGAAATCAGAAACTGCCGAGACATTTAATATTATGACAGCCAGAAAAATCTCAATTCTGAACTGATACTTCTATTTTTCTTCCAATTTAAGGGGTATGAGATGGAATGAGATGCAATTGATTTATTATTTATCATTCTAACATTTCTCAGCAATAGAATGGAATCTATATTACATTCTATCATAGAACATCCAAATAATGGTATGGTACTTTTATTTCATTCCATGTCATATCACACCATGCCACTGCATTCCACACCACCCCAAGCAAACAAACAACATATTATAATATTCCACAAGAAGGAAGGAGAATCATGCATATTATATGCTGATATTTTCCAGAGAAGCCGTGATAAATGTTCATTTCCAAACACAGTGATTGAATACCACTACAAGAAAATCTTGGATGCAGAAATCCTAATACTTATATATATATATATATATATATATATATATATATATATATATATATATATATATATATATATATATATATATATATATATATATATGTTGAGACTACCCTGCTTTTACTTTGCTGCTTTTTTGGTCCAAAATTCAAACCTTGCAAGTTATGTTTGTTATATATATATGCTACACTTTTTTAATCAAAATTTCTAGAAAATATATAACAATATTTTAAATATAATGATAAAGTTAAAATATTTTTATAAATGAAATAGAAGAAGAAAATAATTTTTATTATTTTCAATAATATTTAATTATTTAAGGCATTTAATAATTATATAATAATGTTTAAGTATTTAATTATTAGTTTTAATAATGTCAAAGCATATAATATCCTTTTTGGTAATTTTAATTATGCAAAAGATCTTCTACAATTTCATCCAAACACCATATTAATTTAAATAAGCACTTAAGAGTTTATCATCCAAACATCAAATTAACTTATGTAAAAGTAACTTTTCAGATAAGAGCTTCTTGGATAAGGTCTTTCTCTATAAGGTCTTTTACAATAGTGCATCCAAACAGGCCCATAATCAAATTCTTTTACATTAGCATTTAAATTTGGTATATAAATTTGTTTGTTTGCTATATTCATTATAGTTGATAATATTTTTATTCAAATATATTTCCCACAAAGGCAATTTTCTACTATCTTATAAATATGTTATGTATAATATCATCACAGGTCATTTTTTTAAGAATGAATTTGGTGGAAATTTTTAATTGATATTGAAATTTTAGAATGAAAAAATCAATCCCTTCACACATAAATCATGCAGTTTCCACACATAATAAAAAAATAAAAATGGTCGGTCTATTTGAAATAGTGGTGTTGACAGAGGTTAGGATGGTTAGGTCACAAGTTAAAATGCTAGACGTTCGGAAAAAGAAAAAAAAAAAGGAAAGCTAAATAAAGAGAGCATGCCTAGAACAAGGTAATGATAGTTAATGAAGAAAAATTCAACTGGTTCTTTTTCCTTTAGGTTCTGACTAAGGTTTGAACTAAAGTAACTAAAATGGAAGTTGCGCGTTGCTAGTGGGTAGTTTATGCTCTTTGGATTAGAAAAAAATAAACATAATAATATACAAATTTATAAAGAAATCTAATAATTTTATTTGTTATAGTTATTATTTACACTAATTAAGTTATGTTTTGGTATATCATGCAGTATTTTACTAATCCAAGAACTTTGGAAGCACAGAGAATAAAGATAATTCGCATCCAATGGACAAGATGTTTTCTAAGAGTTACAAATAAAACACTAAGTGTTTAAGGAATTTTACATTTGTAGAGTTATGTTTAGCTTAGGTTACAAATGATTTTATGTATTAAAATTATTGTTTCGTTATTTGATAGTTATTATTCAATGATAATTTGAGCATAATATAATTTATTGTCTGGATTGGTTATGTTTTCAATTTGCAAGTTTAATTTGTGTAATATTAACAAAATATATAAAATATTAAAATAATATGCAAAAACAACATTGATTTTTGTCAAAAAAGATGTAATGCAAAAACATCGATTTTCACTAAAATCGATGTTGTTTTTGTCTTTTTTTGTATATTTATTACTAAACAACATTGATTTTGGAAAGAACCAATGTTGTATAGTGGATTTCAACATCGGTTTTCATAACCAATGTTAAAATTGATACTTTTAACGATGGTAGTTTCAACATCGGTTCACAATTGATGTTGAAAGTCTAAAAAACCTGATGTTAAAAAGCTTATTTTTTTAGTAATGCTTACATCTTTCCATGAATCAATGTGTAGTGACAATGGTGAGCATATGATGCATGATATAATAGCCATACTTATAACCCCCAAGGTTGCGTTTCACATTATAAATGAACATCAAATTTGAATATAGTTAGTAACTATTTAAGTATTATAATTTTTAATTGATAGTCAGTTTGAAAATTTCTTACACAAGGAAACATTCATTGAGGCTTCCTTCCACTTGTTGACTGTAAACCCACCAACCTCTGATATCCGTCAATGACACTAAATAACATAAGAAAATAATCATGAGGATTACATTATAGGTTTTTTTTGGAGTTATAAATACATGAGAAAGGAAATGTTTTAGAAATAAAAACATACGATTCAACAATATTTTTCATTTGTCGGTTGATCTCCTTCTTACTTAATGAACACAATAACACCACAACATTTTGCTTAGGACAAAGAATCAACAATTGCCAATTATTCCTACATTGGAGAATAATTAATGATTATTAACAAATAATTTGAAATAACTTCTAAATTAGCTAAAACTTACAAATGGAAGTAAGGTACAAAGTAATATTGCTTTTTGCATTCATGCAACCTATTTTGCAAATAGCTTTGGATGTCATCTATCTTATTGTCAACATTATGAATGAATTGTGGGTCCATGCATCCATAAACATGTGCATCCTCCATATTAGTACATAAGTGGTGAAGATATCTAAGATATTGACATATATGTTAATTATAATAAATTTATTTTTAGTTAATTATCATATTTACAAATTAAATATACTTACATCGACCAAAATTGTATAATCGAGATGTTAAGCATTTGTTCACCCATATATATACTTCCAAGAGATCCTTCTAAGCAATATAAAATGGCATGTCAAAAGGGAGGCCTAATGCATTAGGATCCCAAGGTATATCTATAGGATTTTTAATTTTGGTTGTTACCATGAATAAATGTTCAAGTGAATCAACTTAAAGTTCCAACCTTTTTTTTTGGAACATATTTGCTACATCCCTCCATAATCTAAATAATAAAGGTAAAAAAATATTAGTTAACATTATTAAGTCATTACAACTATAAAATGAAAAAGACAACTAAATAATTGATTATGAATACCTTTGTTGAAATAAACTTGTCGAGTCTTCTTGGCCACTGAATGAAATTATTGTGGGCTTGCCCCACTGTTTGAACCTCATCAGTGGGGAAAGGTGCTAGAGCGTCTGCATATCTAACCTTTTTAACCACCACCCTCACATTATGATCCTCTATTTTCTTGTGGTGTATAGCTAACCCTAAATTGTACACTTTTCGAATTGCCACTAAATGGGTAAGATCAACGTCAACATATACCTCACATTGATTACGGGTATCAATGTGATTATCCTCCCCTGATGGATCAGCAACAACACAACTCCCTTTTGTGCTCACACAATGTACTATTGTATCTACAACCTTAATTTGTTGGGAAATAACTAGAGATGAAAGTTGTTGTTGGAACTACTATGTAACTTGTCAAGTCACTTGCTCAGTGAGCTAATCAATGACCTGTTTAGTCACTCGTATTTGTTGTGTAAACAATTCTAAATGTCGCAGCTGATAGTTGTTGAGGAAGAGCATTAATGGGTAGGTGGTTTGAAATATTGTCTAATGCCCATACCTCAACCAACACCACGAACACGACCAGGGTGCTTGAGTTTGCCAATGGCAATAGTAAAGATATCTTGACACACATAGGGAACAAAGGATCCTTGTGGGCTCTGTAACATCCCAATTTTTGTAATCTAGATTAAAAAGGATTGTTATTTATAAATAAATAAAGTTTTAGAAAAATGATGAGATTTTATAAATAAATAAATAAGGAGATATAATTATTAATTAAAATAATGATTTGAGAGAAAATAAAAAGGGTATTTCATTTATTTGTTTGATAGAAAATAAAATAGAGTTCCTTTTTATAAAATATTAAAAATAAATAAATAGAGTAATAATAAGTTGTGTATACCCTAGGTATAAATAGCGATGTTAGGTCAGTTTTTAGACTGATGATGCCTCTTCTTTCCCTCATTTTCGTTTTCCCTCTCCTCCTCTCCAAAACCCTTTCTTTTTCCCGCAGCCCACCAAACCTGTCTCAGAAAAATGACGATCTCGGACTCGTTCACCATTGGATCGTTGTGAAATTTGAATACCACGTTCGTAACCCAATTTCGAACATTCTCACCTTTGGGAATTTCAAAATCATATCTGAGCTTAGAGGAAAACCCTTCGCATTGTATCATTTTAATTTCCCGCAGAAACCCAAAACTGTCTCGGTAAAACTACGATCCCGGTTTCGTTAACCGTTGGATTTTCATGAAATTTGGATATGTTATTAGAAATTCAATTGCGCACACTTCCACCGTTGGGATTTTCGTGATATTATTCGCGGAGGGAGAAAAAGAAATCGCATGAAGACAGTACAAGTGGAGGTTTAAATCTCTTCTTCGTCTCTCTAACGTTTGAGAATTCTATCGGAGCATTCGGAGGAATAACTGAAGGAATCTCAAGGAACCGCTAGAGATGTTACTATCGCTGGCTAAAGACACGTGAGTCCGCTCAGAGGTAAGGGATGAGTTTATCGCAATTGGGAATTAAAATGAACATGTGTAGGGATCCTTAGAGAACTAAATTTGGGTTTATTTTAGGATGTTTATTGAATTATAATTTTCTCTTTACGATTATAAATATAATATTATTGTGTTCTATGTACCAATTGATGTCCTGATGAGAATTGATTGATAAACTTGAGTGCTCTTGATGTCTTTGTGTTTAACCCATGAATTTGATTAATTGATTTTGATATAATTGTGAGAAACTATTTCAGGGATTTTACACCCCATGTTGTGATGAAATCTTTTGTATAAATTGTTATGTTGAGGTTATGAAATGATGATTCAAACTGTGAGTATGTGATAAATTGAACATGTGACGGATGATGAAATACATGTGTATTGAGATGAGATGTGTGTATTGAGTTCTGAACTATGAACTGTGCAATCACACAATTGTAAGACCCTTTAAGGGCGACGAGTATTGTGATGGGATCCACTGTGGGAACCCGACGAGTTAAAATGATTTTGAAAACAATTGAGTAGATGTGTGTATTGCATAGTTCATAGGTAAAGTGTACATGATTCATGAGGTGTGATAACATGTTAAATTGAGATTATACCATTGTGATTGGGATTAAGTGTATGTGATAAATTGAGTATGTATATGATTGAGATATATATGTGCATTGAGTTGTGAACTATGAATTGTACAATCACACGATCATAAGTCCCTTCAAGGGCGACGAGTTAATGCTAAGTCCCTTTTAGGGCGACGAGTTGATGTTAAGTCCCTTTTAGGGCGACGAGTTGATGCTAAGTCTCTTTTTGGGCGACGAGTTAATGTTAAGTCTCTTTAAGGGCGACGAGTTAATGATAAGACCCTTAAAGGGCGACGAGTTAAAATTATTTTGAGAACAATTGAGGAGTCGTGTGTTTTGTACAGTTCATAGATAGATTCTGTGTGCTAAAATAATTTTAGGGGTTGGACCTGAATCAGGAGGGAGAGGCCCTGACGGACTCTTCGGAGTGTAGGCCTTGGGGGTCACCGGGTTTGAGTGCTCCTTTAAGCCTATGTTGATCCCATATGGTTGGAGCATTCTTGCAAAACATCGTGACCCTGACTGGTCTCCCTATGATCTTACTTAGTGAGAGTGACCTGACAAACCCATTGTGTGGTGTGTCTTGTTATGTACTCCTAAGCGCCCCAGGGTGGTTTTTCACTGACATGGTACCACATTGCATATAGGCTTGAGTCTTAGCATAATTTTCGCATACGCTTGCTAATTGTTTATTATGAAATTGATGTGTTATTATGTCTTGATCAGAGTGTGTGATTCCTGTGTATAATGATTGATGATTGAAAGGTGTGATTGATGGATGAAAAGTGTGATTGATGAATGACAAAGTGATGAAATAATGTGAGATATGCTAAGTAAATTGTATTTGGCTACTATATGTTGTGTTGTTTCTCTCTAGTAGTTAGCAATGTGATAACTCACTCCCGGTTTGCTGTTTGTGTTTGGATCCTGTGATGATCTTGAACTTTGTGTTCGGGGGAGCAGATGAATAGGTGGATGACTATGAAGAACCTCATGCTAGAGGACACGGGAACACCACGCTCTGATAGGATGTGACATTAGGATATAGGTTCTATATTAATTGTATGAGACTTATATGACTTTCTTTGAGTCGAGATGACTTTATTATTTATTTGGACAAGTTTGAATATGATGTAGAAGAAAGTGAATGTGAGCCTTTTACCCATTTGAAAAGCTTGTATTTAAAAATGTTTTAAAAATACTTTTAATTAATATTTGAATTTTTATTCCTTTATTAATATATATGTGAGGGGTAGAGGGTGTCACAGGCTCTCCTTGACAAGGGAATCCTACAACATATAATTCACTACCATAGTTAATTACAATCCCAATGTGATTTGTCAAGTACATGTAGAATAAAATATTAACTTACAATCCTTTCAGCCATAATGAGTGTTTCTTCATTAATAAAGTTTCCTGATTTTTTTTGTCAAACTTTCTTCCATTTCTCATGGCGTTTAGGTGGAGATCGAGGATCAACAACTAACATGGGATCTGATTGGGAAGATTCTTCAAGTGCTTTCATCTTTTCTTTCACTATATTCTTCTCAAGCAATTCATAGTCCCAATTAGACAGTGTAAGGGTAGAGATTATGTGCCTGAATCTTGTGTGCTTTTTTTATTTTCTCCTATTATAAATAATAACACCCCCATTACTGTATTGAGTAATAGAAAAAATGGCTAAGGTAAAAAACACAACAAAATGCAATTAACCTCATAGGCAGGGTCCCGTCGAATCTAAACAAACTTCTCCCACATTTCATCGTCGATGAACCCATAGACATCACAAGGAGATTTGTCCTTCAATTTCCCATATATATAATGGGTACTGAGATTTGTCTTAAATGCTCTCCAACGCTGACCAACATATGAAATACATTTGTTCATGATGAACTCAAAATTCGAAACATCCCAAATTAACTACATTACACAACAAAATACACTGCAAGAAAAATCATTATTTTCGACGGGAAATATTCCGTCGAAAATTTTCAATTTTCCCACGCAATTTACCAAAGGAATAATTTTCGTCAGAAATTTTCAAAAAACCGATGGATCTTACTGACGATCGATTTTTCTATTGGAAAGTTGATATTTTCAACGGATTATATTGATGGAATAGAGATCCGTTGGAAACTAAAATTTCTCAAAACAAAGCACGACAACCCTAGTCGTCTGAGTCACTGTCGATTTTTTGCATTCTTCTCCCCTTCCTCCCCCATTTGTGCCTTTCACGGATACCAGATGACAAGCTGTTCATTATTGTTGTTCGTATTTGGTTTATAATTTCAATTTGCACTATGGCTGTGTTGTCCTCACCCTAATTGTTGTTCGTGTTTCCTTTATCATAGTGGCACTCATCTCTGTTGCGCCAAAGTCACCTTTGCGGCCTCTGACATTGTCGTTCAGGTGTCCTCTGTTGTGTTCTCTTTGGCTTGTTCATGTGTCGTCATTTGCCTCAGACAAGTATCCCATTATATCTTTTTGAATAAAAGGAACCATTATATTTTTACCTTCAATTCTTCAATGAAAAATGGTAATCCTCTACATGACAAACAAGATTGACAAGTTCATTCTGTTGATATCAAGATTGGAATGCAATACAATGAGTTCTTTGAAGTAGGGTTTATAGAGTTGTATTTTAAAGTTGGCAAATTGAAAACGCTCGTATGGTATTTGAAGAAAATCTTGACCCAATTGTTGTTCAATTTGGTTTTAAGTTTGAGCCAACTTGGGCTTTATTTAGATCAGATACACCGTGATATTCTTTTTCTAACTTTCTCTTAATACCATCTACTTCCTCTGGGGAAAAGTATTCAGAGTCCAAGTCAAAGGAAGACACTACAACCTTCTTGATTCTTTTGCGAGAAACTACTTTCTCAAAATCTTCAGTGACACAATCATATAGGGCATAAAGTGATTATTGCTTCTTGTATAAATCCTTTATTAACCCAACAAGTTTTGTCCCACTTGTAGAATGTTTGTGGTTCCCATCATCTTTTTGTGCTATGGCTTTTGTTCTTAATAAGCTCAAGAATTTTAGAGATGTTATTTTCAACATCTGCAAAGAATGAACAATAATTATTAAGCTTTGTCACTTAAAATATAAGTAACAACTTTGTTGACTAATACTAGTATAATTACCAATACTGGTTATTCTTTTCAACTCATCATGCATGAGATATCTCTTCAAAATTGTTTGTTTGTTTTTCTTCATTATACTCTAATTGATGTCTCTTTTATATGATGTTTGTTGGTCACATTGTGTCTACTGATTGGGTATAAATTGAGAATGACTACATTCTTGCTCTACTTTGGTCATTTACCTCTTTTTCTTTCCCTGCATCATTGTTGGATAAATTAGTTCTTGTCTCGCAGGAATGTTGATTTTGTTTCACAATTAACTTGGTTTGCTTGACAGTTGAACTTAATTCGGTTTTGTTGGAGAGTGATATTGTTTTGAAGAACAATGAAGGTCATAATTTTGCATCATTGTGCATAGTTCCCTCTTTTTAGCATTGAACATTTGCAATTCAAGGAAGAAGATATTTTCAAAAAAAAATCTCTAAAATTCATGTGCCGCTCACATGACTGTCTAAAATTAACCGTATTGATGTCTAGTTTAGTCTTCAAGGAACATTCATTTAATTACTTTAATAGCAATAAATCATATTAATACCTCAGAAGTATTAAACGTATCAGAACAATTAACATGTTCTTCATTCACATCAGCTCGTTTTCATTTTGTTCATTTATATCAACTTCTTTAGACATTATATTGTCATGCATCCATTGATCTTCGTTCATCTTAACAAGACATTAAAAAATTTCAATCACAAACAAACAACCCCTAATCGCACCATACATATACTATCACACAAAACCCTAGGTAATTTTTTTACTACATATAATATTATAAAACATTAAAATTGATAACCCTATATATTAAAAACCAATACTATCAAGTGTTTCTACTTAAAATTGATAACCATATAATAGATAAAAAATTATAACCTAACCATATGTACTACAATAAATTATATTATTCAACTTAATTCTAATTCATGAAATTATAACCACAAAAAAAAAATTAATTTTAGACCACAACAACTCAAATAAATTATACATAAATTATAAGTGTAAATTATTTTACAATTAATACCATTTTCAAAATATAAAAATAAATACTTACAAATTATCAAGCTACACTTCAAATAAACAAATAAACAAATAATTTTTTTTACACATTCATTTTTATAACAATCATATTAATATATTTATAATTTAATAAAATTTAAAAATTAAATATTTCTTTTAATTAAAAAAATATTAAAAATCCGTATAACTCATACAAATTAACCAATCCGTATGAGTTATACGGATTATTCAATCTATATAACTTATACGGATTAGCCATCCATAAGTTATATA
The DNA here is from genome assembly GCF_004193775.1 of Glycine soja. Taxonomy (NCBI): domain Eukaryota; kingdom Viridiplantae; phylum Streptophyta; class Magnoliopsida; order Fabales; family Fabaceae; genus Glycine; species Glycine soja. The sequence goes on from NC_041002.1 coordinate 33,068,943, forward strand.
AAACTTACGGATTAACGAATCCGTGTTTTATATAACTTACGGATTCTTTAATCCGTATTTTGCGCAAAAAAAAATAAATTAAATAACGCACATCTGTTAACAACCAAACCAACCACCACTGACGTACCTCCGTAAAACTTATACCTCGACCAAAGTGGCACAATGGACCTCTCACGACAATGAAAAAACCAAAAGAAACGGAGAAAAGGAATAAATGAATGCGCTACCATAAAAAAAAGCAACTTAAAAGGGAAAAAAACACTTAAGGACATTTTCGAAATTTTATTTTATTGCTGGTTTCTGGTTCACCTAACAACACCCTTACATTTAGCATTAGCATCAACATTTTTAATTGGAATAAGCTTACTACAGGGAGCCTATTTCTATGTCACCAAACGCAGCCAATTTGAATATGAAATTTAGTCTCAAAATTCTGACCAAATAGATCATGTTTTACCTGAAACCAAAACAATATAATGCCATCATGATACCGTTACTTTCCTCGTTCATACCAAATAGTAATTCATAAGGACTTCCCTCATATGGCTATTCCTTTTTCTTAGATGTTATTTGATGTGCCATCATTTTCTTCTATTTTCTAAACCCTTTTTGCACCATTTTAATTATTGATTGGTCTTAATTGTCAATTAATTAGGCAGTTTTATTATTTGGGCTCATTTAACTAATTTGATGTTTTTAATCTAATTTCAGGAATTAATGAAACATTGGGCTTAATCCGGATTTTGGTTGTGGACTTGAAGAGGGCAAATAAAGCAGCGCTTACCTTAGTTAATTTCTAATTAGGAAATTTCGCAATTTTATTTTATGTTGTTCAGTGTTTATTTCGTTTTGGGCCAGAGTATTGAAATAGGGCCCAGTGACTTTGAGTGACTCTTTTTAAATAGCTGCCTTGGGATTCGTGCAGGGCATTCTATTCTGTTATGCTATTCATTATTCAGAGCTTTGTTTTAGGGTTTTCGTTTTTCTGTTTTGACGTTTTTGAGTTCGTAATGCAATTTTACGTTTTCTGCCTCTAATTACGAGTTCATTCTTGCTTCTTCTTCTACTTTCATTTACGTTTCTGTTCATTTACATTTATGTTCATTTACGTTCTTGTTCATTTACGTTTCTGCTTCATGTTTCATTTGCGTTTTCTGTTTGAATCCATGGAAGGCTAGATTTTCTGGTGTTGTTTCCTTTTGAGGACGAAGCCCAACTCTCTTTGAGGTTTCGTTTGTAATGTGGTTTCCTGGCAGTTTTCCCTTCACCAGTTATCCCAATTTCGTGAATATTAATCAGTGCACGCTTCGTGTTCGATTAATTGCCTCTGAGCCTAACTTGCGTTCATGCTTAATGGACGAAGGGCTAACTGGTGTATGTGGTGCCTAATCACGTATTGAAAACCCTAAGTTGATTTTCGCTTAGTAAATTGAAATAGGATTGGATTAAGTGGTTGACTGTTAGGGACGAATTCTCCATAACCCAGGATAAGAGAGTGGCTTCTGAATCAGAGGAAACAACCCGTTTTTAATATTAGTAGTTTCGTATTCCATTTTATTTGTCTGCTCTTTAATTACCAAACAACCAAACCCCCCCCCCCCCCATCGTTACTGTTACTGCAAGTATATTATGAACATTTGGCTTGTCACTGCTCGTTGGGAAACGACCTAGGATCACTTCCTAGTTACTGCATTTTCATGTTTATTTGATTCGGGTACGACCTCGATCAAATTTGGCGCCGTTGCCGGGGAGCAGTGTCCAAAGGTTCATAATAGCTAGCTAGTGTTGTGTGTTTAATCCTTTCGTGTTTTATGTTTAATTGTTAGTATTGTGTTAGTATGTGTGTTAGTGTTGATTAGTGTCCTGGTATTTTGTTTAATGTGTGTTCTGTTTCAGTTTTACCATTAAGCGTTTCCCCTGTTTCAGTCTTGGGTGTTTTGCTGTGAAGATTGTGCTTGAAAACAGAGTAGTAGTAGAAATCAGCTTGCAGAAAAACAGAGTAGTAGTAGAAATCAATTAGAGACGGATTTTAGCGACCACCCATGCTGAATTAATTGCGATTTTTTGTTTTAGTAGCTAGGGTTGTTATTTTTGGCTGAATTTTTTTGTGGTAACTTCTTTTAATCCATATTTTGTGGGAAAAATAGCTAGAGCCTTTAGTTTGGTTAGATTTGAAAGTTCCAAAAAACTAGCAAATTTTGTGTTTGTCAAAACTTCAAACGGCCATAACTTTTGCTCCGGTTATCAGAATCGCAATTATTATATATGCATTTGGGGTAGAAAAAATTTCCTACGCCGCGGTAGCTGGCCGTAGGCCGGCTGAGGTCTCCATCGTCCAAAAAAAGCGATTCTGTCAAAAGTTTTTTATTTTTCAAGTTTTATTCACTTATTTTTCTTAACCTACCATTTTTAGCTTTCATAGTTAGACTTTGAATTTTTGTCTGAAATTTTTTGTGCTGTCTTCTCATCATTTTATAGGGTTGCTCACAAAATTTCAAGTCATTTGGATATCATTTGAGGGTAGCTGTAGTTCAAACCTACACCTTTATTTACATGACAAGGCAACTAGTTGTGTGCATGCTGAATGTAGTGTATGACTAGAGGCAATCCATCTGACTTACAACCCTTTGATCCTGAGATAGATAGGACATTTCATAGATTAGTTAGGCATCATTTTATACCTTTTGATCATTCTGAGCATTCCATAACTGGTGAATCTGTGCATTCTGTTATTGGTGATTTTGAACATCCTGATCTTGAGCATTATAATTTTGAGCATTCTGATTCTGAGCATTCTAATTTTGCACATTCTGAGAACATGGCACAACCTCCACCTCGTGAGAGGACTCTAAGGGAAATGGCTGCACCTGATTTCACTTACGAAAGCTTGTGCATCCAATATCCTGATGAGGATGTCCCATATGTTCTTAAGACTGGACTGATTCATTTGCTTCCAAAGTTTCATGGCCTTGCAGGTGAAGACCCGCACAAACATTTGAAAGAATTTCACATTGTCTGCTTCACCATGAAACCCCCAGATGTCCAAGAGGATCACATATTTCTGAAGGCTTTTCCTCATTCATTAGAGGGAGTGGCAAAGGACTGGCTGTATTACCTTGCTCCAAGGTCCATCACGAGCTGGGATGACCTTAAGAGAGTATTCTTAGAAAAAATTTTCCCTGCTTCCAGGACCACAGCCATCAGGAAGGATATCTCAGGTATTAGACAACTCAGTGGAGAGAGCCTGTATGAGTACTGGGAGAGATTTAAGAAACTATGTGCCAGTTGCCCCCACCATCAGATTTCAGAACAGCTTCTTCTCCAATATTTTTATGAAGGACTCAGTAATATGGAGAGAAGTATGATAGATGCTGCCAGTGGTGGAGCCCTTGGAAACATGACTCCTGCTGAAGCCAGAAATTTAATTGAGAAGATGGCCTCCAACTTCCAGCAGTTTAGCGCCAGAAATGATGCCATAGTCATTAGAGGAGTGCATGAGGTAGCTACAAACCCATCTGCATCATCTGAAACTAAGAAGCTTGAAGGCAAACTGGATGCGTTGGTCAACTTGGTAACCCAGCTGGCCTTGAATCAGAAATTTGTACCTGTCGCAAGGGTTTGTGGTTTGTGCTCCTTTGCTGACCACCATACAGACCTTTGCCCATCCATGCAGCAACCTGGAGCAATTGAGCAGCCTGAAGCTTATGCTGCAAATATTTACAATAGACCTCCTCAACCTCAGCAGCAAAATCAACCACAGCAGAACAATTATGACCTTTCCAGCAACAGATACAACCCTGGATGGAGGAATCACCCTAACCTCAGATGGTCCAGCCCTCAGCAACAACAGCAGCCTGCTCTTTCCTTCCAAAATGTTGCTGGCCCAAGCAGACCATACATTCCTCCACCAATCCAACAATAGCAACAACCCCAGAAACAGCCAACAGTTGAGGCCCCTCCACAACCTTCCCTCGAAGAACTTGTGAGGCAAATGACTATGCAGAACATGCAGTTTCAGCAAGAGACCAGAGCCTCCATTCAGAGCTTAACCAATCAGATGAGACAATTAGTTACCCAATTGAATCAACAACAGTCCCAGAATTCTGACAAGCTGCCTTCTCAAGATGTCCAAAATCCCAAAAATGTCAGTGCCATTTCATTGAGGTCGGGAAAGCAATGTCAAGGACCTCAACCCGTAGCACCTTCCTCATCTGCAAATGAACCTGCCAAACTTCACTTTATTCCAGAAAAAGGTGATGACAAAAATTTACCTAACAATTTCTGTGCAGGTGAATCTTCTTCCACAGGTAATTTTGATTTGCAGAAGCAGCACATTCCCCCTCTTCCATTCCCTCCAAGGGCAGTTTCCAACAAAAAAATGGAAGAGGCAGAGAAAGAGATCTTGCAAACGTTTAAAAAGGTAGAGGTAAACATACCTCTGTTGGATGCAATAAAGCAAATTCCAAGATATGCCAAATTCTTGAAGGAGCTGTGCACTAATAAGCGGAAGCTTAAAGGAAGTGAACGGATTAGCATGGGCAGAAATGTCTCCGCATTGATTGGTAAATTTGTTCCTCAAATTCCTGAAAAATGCAAAGATCCAGGTACATTCAGCATACCTTGTATTATAGGGAATAGTAAGTTTGACAATGCCATGCTAGATTTAGGAGCTTCTGTTAGTGTTATGCCTCTGTCTATTTTTAATTCTCTATCTCTAGGTCCCTTGCAGTCAACTGATGTGGTAATTCATTTAGCTAACAGAAGTGTTGCCTATCCTGTTGGTTTCATAGAAGATGTCTTAGTTAGAGTTGGTGAACTGATTTTCCCTGTTGATTTTTATATCTTGAATATGGAAGATGGATTTTCTCAAGGATCAGTTCCCATCATTCTAGGCAGACCCTTTATGAAAACTGCTAGAACTAAGATAGATGTTTATGCAGACACACTTTCCATGGAGTTTGGTGATATAACTGTTCATTTTAATATTTTGGATGCTATGAAATACCCATCTGAAGATCTTTCTGTATTTCGTGCTGAAATAATTGACCATGTTGTTGATGAATACATGACTGATCTTTATTCTAATCTGCATGCCTCTCACTCTTCATGCATTGAGTCTGAAATTGTACTTGATCATATGTCTGAATTTGATGCTCAGAGTGAATCTGAGAGTGATATTGATTGCATGCCTGGTGGTGGTGTTTTACCTCTTGAGATTGATTTTATAGAGTCAGATAGGACTAACCATGTTTCAGGAAGTACACATACCTCTGACTTTCTTTATGAGGTAAAGGCTGAGAAACCATCTCCTTCTACCACTGTCCAGCCGACCACACCAGAATTGAAGCCTCTGCCATCAAATTTAAAATACGCTTACTTGGATGATAGCAAGAGTTTTCCAGTGATTATATCTGCCTCCCTTGCTGATGAGCAAGAGGAGAAGTTGTTGTCAGTTCTCAAGAAGCATAAGAAGGCTATAGGCTGGACCCTGGCGGACATTCCTGGTATTAGCCCATCCACATGTATGCATCGAATAAATTTAGAAGATAGAGCTAAACCAGTAAGACAACCACAGAGAAGACTCAACCCGGTGATTCTTGATGTTGTGAAGAAGGAGATAACCAAGCTTTTGCAAGCTGGAATCATTTATCCTATCTCCGACAGCCAATGGGTGAGTCCCGTCCAGGTAGTCCCGAAAAAGACTGGCCTCACAGTGATCAGAAATGAGAAGGAGGAGCTGATTCCTACTCGGGTGCAGAACAGTTGGAGAGTCTGCATTGACTATAGGAGGCTGAACCAGGTTACCAAAAAGGACCATTTTCCCCTGCCATTCATTGACCAGATGCTTGAACGCCTGGCAGGTAAATCCCACTACTGTTTCCTTGATAGTTTTTCTGGTTATATGCAAATTACTATTGCTCCTGAGGATCAGGAAAAGACCACATTCACCTGCCCCTTCGGCACTTTTGCTTATAGGAGGATGCCTTTTGGCCTGTGCAATGCCCCTGGTACCTTCCAGCGGTGCATGATTAGTATTTTCAGTGATTTTTTAGAAAATTGCATAGAGGTGTTTATGGATGATTTCACTGTATATGGATCCTCTTTTGATGGTTGTTTGAATAGTTTGGAAAAAGTTTTGAATAGATGCATTGAAACTAACCTTGTTCTAAATTTTGAAAAATGTCATTTTATGGTTGAGCAAGGTATAGTTTTAGGTCACATTATTTCCAATAAGGGCATTGAAGTAGATCCTGCAAAAATTTCTGTTATTTCACAATTGCCTTACCCCTCTTGTGTGCAAGAGGTGCGATCTTTTCTTGGTCATGCAGGATTCTACAGGCGTTTTATAAGGGATTTTAGCAAAGTAGCCCTTCCACTGTCCAACTTGTTGCAAAAGGAGGTGGAGTTTGACTTTAATGACAGATGCAAAGCGGCTTTTGATTGCCTCAAAAGAGCGTTGACTACCACCCCCATCATCCAGGCACCCGATTGGACAGCCCCTTTTGAGCTTATGTGTGATGCATCAAATTATGCATTGGGGGCTGTCCTTGCTCAGAAAATTGATAAATTGTCCAGGGTGATATATTATGCTTCTAAGACTTTAGATGCTGTCCAAGCAAATTATACTACTACTGAGAAAGATCTTCTAGCCATAGTTTTTGCTCTTGAAAAATTTCGATCTTATTTGCTTGGTACTCGCATTATTGTTTATACTGACCATGCAGTTCTAAAGTACTTGTTGAAGAAGGCTGATTCTAAGCCTAGGTTGATCCGATGGATGCTCTGGCTCCAATAGTTTGACTTGGAGATCCGTGATAGGAGCGGAGCACAAAATCTAGTTGCTGATCATTTGAGCCGGATCGAACGTGTCTCTGATGCAGATTCACCTATTCGGGATGATTTCCCGGATGATCATTTGTATATATTGTATAGTATTTCTGACTCTCTTTCTACTCCCTGGTTTGCTAACATTGTCAATTATTTAGTTGCCTCTGTTTTTCCTCCCTTAGCATCTAAGGCCCAAAAAGATAAGATTAAAAGTGATGCTAAGCATTTTATTTGGGATGACCCCTACTTGTGGAAATTGTGCAGTGATCAGGTCATTAGACAGTGCATTCCAGATCATGAGACTGACTCAGTCTTGCAGTTCTGTCATTCTTCCGCACCAGGAGGTCATCTGGGTGTTCAAAGGATAGCTCGCAAAGTGCTTGATTGTGGTTTTTATTGGCCCACCATCTTTAAAGATGCGTGGTAGATCTGCAACACTTGTGAGCAGTGTCACAGAGCAGGAAATACACTTACATGGCGACAACAAATGCCTCAGCAACCTATGCTATTCTGTGAGGTGTTTGATGTCTGGGGTATAGATTTCATGGGTCCTTTTCCTATCTCTTTTGGTTATGTTTATATTCTCCTTGCAGTTGATTATGTTTCAAAATGGGTGGAAGCCAAGCCCACTAGAACTAATGATGCTAAAGTTGTCGCAGACTTTGTCAGGTCTAATCTGTTTTGCAGGTTTGGAGTACCTAAAGCAATTGTTAGTGATCAAGGAACCCATTTTTGCAACAGGACAATGCATGCCCTGCTTAAAAAGTACGGGGTGGTACAAAGGGTATCCACACCATACCACCCCCAGACTAATGGACAGGCAGAAATTTCTAACAGGGAAATCAAGAGAATTCTAGAGAAGATTGTGCAGCCAAGCAGGAAAGATTGGAGTATCAGGCTTGATGATGCTCTCTGGGCACATCGGACTGCCTACAAAGCACCCATAGGAATGTCTCCTTATCGGGTTGGAAAGGCATGTCATCTTCCAGTGGAAATTGAGCACAAAGCATACTGGGCAGTGAAGACTTGCAACTTCTCTATGGATCAAGCTGGCGAGGAAAGGAAGTTGCAACTGAGTGAGTTAGATGAAATCCGCCTAGAAGCCTACGAGAATGCCAAGTTCTACAAAGAAAAGACCAAGAAGTTCCATGATAGCATGATAGTTAAAAAAGACTTCGTGGTTGGGCAAAAAGTGTTATTGTATAATTCTAGACTTGGACTCATGAGTGGTAAGTTGAGGTCTAAGTGGATTGGTCCTTTTGTTGTTACTAATGTTTTTCCTTATGGTACAGTTGAGATCAAAAGCGACTCCACAAACAAGAGCTTCAAGGTCAATGGACATCGACTTAAGCCATTCCTCACGAACCCTTCTTTAGTGGACGTAGTGGTGGAAGAGACTTCCTTACTCCACCCTACTCTTCCTCCACCATGACTCAGGGAGTTTTTCTTTTCCTATCTCCTTCTTTGCTTTTATTACACTTGTCCGATTCTCTTTGATGATTTAATTTTTTTTTTAATCTTTTAATTGTGCTACATTGAGGACAATGTGTTGTTTAAGTATGGGGGGGGGGGGGGGGAGTGTTCTTTGGTTTTGCTAGTTTTGTTGGTTTTGTTAATTTGTTAGTTCTGTTAATTTGTTAATGTTGTTAGTTTCATCGGATTTTCAGTTTAATATTTTGGGTCAATTTCGTGTGCACGTACAACTTTGCATGTTTTTCTTTGAATTATAGGATATGTTCAAGAAATGGGTAATTGTTTTGAAAATAAAAGTTCTTGACATTTTGTGACTTGAAATCCTTGATTCTTCTCTACATGTCATGATAGTTTTGAAAGCTCAATTTGAAAGTGATGATTTTACCTTTGTGAGAATTTGAGCCATCCATCATTATAATCATTTGGTGTGTTTTGCCCCATTGATTGCTTGCACAATAGCCTTGGCTTGATTCTTGTTGATGCGTCCTAATTCACATGCATATTTGGAAATGATTAAGGCAATTTTGTTCTTATAAGCTTCTAGCCAAATGGACTTACCTTGAATTAATTCCTTTGATAGCCCTTTTGAGCCTTGTTTCCCTTTCCTTGTTTTGAAGCTCACTACAAGCCTTAAGTGAAAAACCATGATATTACCATATCCTTAAGGAATTTTGGAGCTTTGGAATTGTTTTGGGAATAAGTGTGGGGGGTTTTTGTTTCATTGGACAACTTGTTTTGTTGGCTATGCTTCATGATGTATTTTGGGCCATACTTGATGTACATTGTATATTGGTTAAATGTTGGACATGCTGAATGAAATGTTATTTCTCAAAGGCTAAAGAGTAAAAAAAAAAAAAAAAAAAAAAAGAAAAGCAATAAAGTTGAGTGAATAAGATCTTAAATGGCATAAGAATGATGAAACTCTTGGTTCTACTCTTCATGTTTAATTTTTATCTTTACTTCTTTTTTTTTTCTTCTTCTTAATATGCACTTATTCCCCTTTGCTCCTCTATTCCTTTGGGATTTAGCCACTTATTCCATATTTCTCCATACCTTGTCCTTGGCCCCATTACAACCTTAAAAGACCTTTTGATCCTCATGTGCTCGTGTTTATGGGTTGATTGTCAATTTTAGAATCTTGCCAAGTTTATGTGGTGTTTGCTTTCATGGGTGCTTTGAGGGTAAATAGTAGCCTAGACACTTGAGAGATAGAGTGTATATCTTGTGAGGCTTTATCACTTTTCATTCTTGAGCTGATTAACTATTTTGCCATGATTGGGTTGCTTGGATGATTTTCATGAATGTCTTGACTTTTTGGATCTCCTTATGTTAGATGTTACCCATTCCTTTCATTCCTTGATGTTCATTGAGAAATATGTGAATGTTTTTGTTTGTCTCCCTTTCATATCCTTGGATTTTGTTCTTTGTTTCATTTTGCCCAGGAGTGCAAAAGGCTAAGTATGGGGGGTTTTGATGTGCCATCATTTTCTTCTATTTTCTAAACCCTTTTTGCACCATTTTAATTATTGATTGGTCTTAATTGTCAATTAATTAGGCAGTTTTATTATTTGGGCTCATTTAGCTAATTTGATGTTTTTAATCTAATTTCAGGAATTAATGAAACATTGGGCTTAATCCGGATTTTGGTTGTGGACTTGAAGAGGGCAAATAAAGCAGCGCTTACCTTAGTTAATTTCTAATTAGGAAATTTCGCAATTTTATTTTATGTTGTTCAGTGTTTATTTCGTTTTGGGCCAGAGTATTGAAATAGGGCCCAGTGACTTTGAGTGACTCTTTTTAAATAGCTGCCTTGGGATTCGTGCAGGGCATTCTATTCTGTTATGCTATTCATTATTCAGAGCTTTGTTTTAGGGTTTTCGTTTTTCTGTTTTGACGTTTCTGAGTTCGTAATGCAATTTTACGTTTTCTGCCTCTAATTACGAGTTCATTCTTGCTTCTTCTTCTACTTTCATTTACGTTTCTGTTCATTTACATTTATGTTCATTTACGTTCTTGTTCATTTACGTTTCTGCTTCATGTTTCATTTGCGTTTTCTGTTTGAATCCATGAAAGACTAGATTTTCTGGTGTTGTTTCCTTTTGAGGACGAAGCCCAACTCTCTTTGAGGTTTCGTTTGTAATGTGGTTTCCTGGCAGTTTTCCCTTCACCAGTTATCCCAATTTCGTGAATATTAATCAGTGCACGCTTCGTGTTCGATTAATTGCCTTTGAGCCTAACTTGCGTTCATGCTTAATGGACGAAGGGCTAACTGGTGTATGTGGTGCCTAATCACGTATTGAAAACCCTAAGTTGATTTTCGCTTAGTAAATTGAAATAGGGTTGGATTAAGTGGTTGACTGTTAGGGACGAATTCTCCATAACCCAGGATAAGAGAGTGGCTTCTGAATCAGAGGAAACAACCCGTTTTTAATATTAGTAGTTTCGTATTCCATTTTATTTGTCTGCTCTTTAATTACCAAACAACCAACCCCCCCCCCCCCATCGTTACTGTTACTGCAAGTATATTATGAACATTTGGCTTGTCACTGCTCGTTGGGAAACGACCTAGGATCACTTCCTAGTTACTGCATTTTCCCATTTCCATCCACCAAAAGGTGACCTTCCACTTTACTTGGACCCCTCAATTTTCTTTTTCTTTTTCAGAAAATCATTTCTCAACCCTCTAAAGTCTAAAGTGAGCTAGTAGCGACAAAATTTAATAATTTGTAATAATGTTCAATCTTCCATTAAAGTAAAAGTCGTTTACATTGCTTTGACCAGTAATGAAATCAACTTCTAGTGTTAGCCAATGATATTATCATGAACGACTGGAGCCCTTGTACATCTCTCCACCTTAGCGGCTAATGGACAATTCATGATAATGAGAAGCTTTGCATCATGAATTTAATCGATCATGCATAATACTTCATTAACTAAGGTCACATGGAACTTTCTCTTTAAATGCCAATGCAACCAAATTAAAGTCATCGATCAAATTTTAACTAGTGCTATTATATGCTTATTATTTTAATATTCTAATGTTTTAATAAGAAAAAAAAAAAAAGCAAATTCAAATTTCAAACACATCACAGAATTCACGAGACAACTGACAGCATACATAATCAAATGCACATTTGACCATCATTCTAATCACAGATATGTTGAACTTTACAACCTATCTTGTGCTGGTTTACTCCCATCAGCATCCCCAATTTCCCCTCCCTAAAAGAATAACTGTACAAATAAATAATTTGTTGTGTGAAATGGGAGATAAATAACCATTGCTAAAACTTTTCCTTAAGGATACCTTGACAGTCTTCACATTTCAGTAGTGTCATTCGTTGGGACCTTGAATAACCTTGCCTGTTATTAAGAATATCAATGTAATTCCGAAGCCTGTAACGGTCCGAGTTTGTCAGTGAAAATGGAGGATTAAGAATCAGGGATGGTCCTTCCACTAGAAGGAAAACTAACAGACGGACAGCTTTTGAATACAATGCAGCTGCACTTTCCATTTCACCCATGAGCTCTTCTACCTGCCGACAACGAGAACACACAACTTCAGCTTGGATCACCAATTAAATCCCCATGTTTGTTCAATTTTACCATCCATAAAATGTTGAAGATAACCATAATTTTGTATAATCAATGATGTGGCATCCTTTCTTTTTATTTAGGTACATAGATGTTTAAAATTGTATTTTCAAGATGGTATTTTCAATTTTGTATTTTCAAGATGGATGAAATGAGAAACAGAAAGAAATACTGACACCCCCATGTCTTCCAAAAGCAAGGGCGGATTGAAATATTGTCTCCATTGCATCTGGCATCTCTGTGTTTCCTGCAATCAGGATAGAAACAGTCTCTATTGTTATATATTTCATATATTATGGAATGAAACTAGAATCTCTCTCACACACACGCACAGAGAGAGAAAGGAGAAATGTTCATTTATTAGTTATTACTATCTCATACACATATTGTAACAAGGCCATAGACTCCAAATAGTCACTGTTGTTAAAATTCGAGTCAACATATTATGAGTTTATGATCGTAAGTAGAGAAATTGAGTTAACTCGTCAAATCATTTCTGAATAAACTCCGGAAGACTCAGTTAATTCATGCAACCTTGCATAATTCTTGAGTGAAGAAGTCGAGTTTCAAATCAAATCTAACTTTGTACTCCGAATTGATCTACGACAACAGTCTTATATGCTACCCACACTCTCTAAAGGCAACATAAATAATAATTGTAACATTTATCTAGGGATCAAATCAATAACACAAATTGATCAAATCATCACTGTTGTATGTTTTCTGCAAACTAATCAAAGCTTAATAATAGCATGAGTTTTGTTGCTTTCAAACTTAAGCATTGTCAAGTTGTTGCTTTCTATTGTGACAACATCTGTGAAGTGTGAACCCAACAACGCAAGAATCCAATATTGTAAAGCCCATTGTGAAGGAGAAAGGATATATAAAATAGGGGGCTTTGCACAAACAAGAACTAAGCTCTTGTGCTTTGATATGCACTACTTTCTAGATGAACACCATAATATCCATCTAATATATCATGTCACAAAACCTAATATAACTATAGCCTGTGACATTTTAATAACACATCCTTTTTACTAGAGTTTTGGAACCAAATCAAATGTCATTTTAATAACACACATCCTTTTTTTTTGTGTCTCTACCATGACCTGTGATAGGTTTTTACCTCTATGTTTGAAGCTTTGAATATTACCAGTTTTTTAAACATTTTTATATTAGGTAAAACTCTTGAAGAGTTTAGGGGGCGTTTACTTTCACTTTTGCTTCCTGTTTTCATTTTTTTTTTCACTTTTTAATTACAAAATTGCCACCTTAGGTGGCACTTGGTTTGAGTGTCTGTTTTCTGTTTTCATTTTCTGAAAATAACTTCCATTTTCAAATTTTCAAGATCTAGAGAACATGTATTAGAAGAAAGTACTCTAAGGTACCACTGCATTTTCACTTCATCAGAAAAGGCTGAAAACGTTGATTTGTTATTTTCAGTTTTGGGTTTGTTTTTAAAAATATTTTCAGAGAAAATGTTTTCTAAATTTTAAGCAAACATATTTTCACTTATTTTTTGTTTTCTTAGAAAATGAAAACAAAAAAAAACTCAAACTAAGCACCACCTACTTTCAATCCGTTTCTTGCTTTCTAAGATTTGTACATGAAACATTGAAAACATTTTTTTTGGGTTTTCGTTTTTTTCTTTTTCCTGTACAAATCTTTGAAAACAGGAAACAAATTGAAAACAAGGTGGCAGTTTGGTAATTAAAAAGTAAAAACAGAAAATGAAAATAGAAAACAAAAGTGCAAGTAAATGCCTCATTATAAGTTGAATCTACAAGTCATGTTTATGGAAGCTTTACGAGTTCATGAGATTCTCAAGTTTGAAAAATTTGCAAATATTTGCTGGAATAAATCTATCATTATCCATAGCTAACAACAATTTTCTTTCTTCATCATCTCCAATAATGACTCTCAACAACATCACATCCAATTTAGTTGACACCACATCAGCTCATAAAATCTAAATGTTTAAACATAGAAAACTCTTTTACATAAGAAGCATGGAAATGCGGACATATTTTATCTGAGAATTGAAACTTCTATCTTATGAGCATCAGTGCAGAAGATAGCTTATTTAAAAAAAAAAAAGACAACTTAATTATCCATTCAGCTCATAAATTAAAATAAAAGAAGCCATACCAGGCTCAATGGTCTTGGCAAGTTCTTCAGCATGCTCAAATTCCCTCAAAAATTCACTTTCAATTTGAGATAATATATCCTTTGGCCCTAGGGTGTTTCCATCAAGGCATTCTTCAGAATCAGGACTACCATGCTTCCTACTGGTGCTCCTTCTATATCTTGAAGTTTCTTGATTTGGACTTCCTTCCATGGCTGAGGCAGCTTGTGTATGGCATATGTGAAGTGCTTGCTTCCAGATTGCAAGAATTACAAGCTGAATAGAAAATGCTTCTAGATGCTTTCCTGCCTCCATCTTTTACATTTTTTTAAGAGAAGAGACAGACATGGAGCAATCAACAGGGTGAGTATCATTAATATATTATCACCACACAAATAAAAACATAGCATTCAGACACTATAACCACTTTACATAATGCCAAAGGCAGCAGCACAAGACATACCAAGGGTCAATGAAAAGGAAACAGGTTTCAATCATTTTCATTTCCCACCAAAGGGAAAGATCCTCATAATGCATACTGAAGGAACAACTAATTGCTATACTGTTTTTTTATTATCGTATAAGTAATAACAATGCCAGCATGTTTCTAGTGCAATGGGCAAGGAGGGGGTGACCAAAAGTTGCATTAGGCTTTAGGCATTATCTCACATCCGCAGCTTTCCACAGTAATTTAAGACCAGTATCCTGTATTAACTTGTTAACATTAAATAAGCCCTATCCTGTTGATTAATTCTATTATATGTAAAAGCCAAACAAAAACACCTAGCTAACCTATTGTTTAAATAGAATGCATGTATCCATTATATGAAACATATTGTATCACTCACACTACAAGCAATGTCTTGATTCTGATTAGTTTAAAAGATTATTTCATAGGCTCCACAACAGACAAAGAATGAAAAATTAGTTCATGATTTTCCCATACATGCACATGTAGTGAGCAAAATTACAGTCACTTTAAGACATGGTAGAAAGCAAACTTTTAGCAGCATTTACCTTTTCATTAACTAATTCTGTGATGGAAGATGCACACTGTTGCAATGATTTCACCCTTGTCATGCAGTGAGCAGATGGTTGTTCATCACCTGTATCCATTGATCCAAGTGATGTCCCAGGAGCAGAGTCCTGACTTCCTGAACTTCCAATTTGGCATACACTATTGGTAGGTACACCAACTATTGGCATTGGAGCACTTAGTCTTGTGATTGTACTAGAAGACTCTTGGGGTAAACTACCTGACCGACTTGGGGTATGGATGGGCCTTGAAGCACCCACTGACAAAGATGAAACATCTATAGTGGGGCCAGACACCAGAACATATTCTTGATCAATATTCTCCAGCGAATCCATAACTGCAACATATTCCACATAAATAAGCAGTATTATACATTATTCAGAAAAAAATATGTGCTTAATCAAACCATAAAAACAGAAAAGGAAGATAGAAATTTTAGTATCGCATTACCTTTTGGATAAGGACTTGCGAAAAGCTGCTCTGGAGATTCTAGAGGATCAGTGAGATTTCTTGAAATTGTATGGTTGTCCAATCTTTTAGTAGTGTTTTCAGATCTTTGTGTCATACTACCAAATCCTGAAATAGGAGATGATGACTCTGCTTTATCTAGTTTAGCATTTAGATCAAATCCATAGGTCGACTTCATTGAGGACTTCTTCCTTGAAAAGGATGAACTCCCCTCGGGGCCACTAGAGTCGTCATCTAACATGAAAGGCAAACAATCTTCTTGATAATTTTCCTCGGTTCTTCTCAAATCAGACACTGTAGAACAAAACCCACCATCCATCCTTGAAGAACTTCTATTCCTGCAAACTACACATTATTTATATTTGCAAACTGAAAAACCATAATAATCATAAATTCTAAGAGCCTTTGTTTTTACCTCAATGACTCATCCCGTTCTGTTTGCTTCTGAGCAAGGAAAGGGTGGTTAAAGAATTCTTCAAAAGTTAGACGTTCCACTGAAGTTAAAGAAAGATACAGAAGTCAGAACAGTGTATCAGAATAAGGTAGGGTTGTACTGAAAATCATGAAAAGCACCCTATGAACTTATATCATCCCCTTTTCCTTGTTTATCTCACAAAAAAACTGTTGAAAAAGTAGAGCATGAAGGGCTGTAGGTTGGAACACAAGATGTAAATTTCCCTCAATTTATATTTTATATTATAAACTAGAGATTAGTACAAGCATATTTTATCAATCAATCATCACTAAATCAAGCTCCAACTAATCGTCTGTTATCAATCCCCAAATTAACTACCCCTTGAACGTAGGGCAACCCTTCCTTAATTCATAAGACTCTTTGAAAGTTGCCTTGCCTATACTCCTAACAATTTGTAATAACTAACCTCTGCAACAGGACCCTTGTATCAAGTAGTTATGTATCTAAATCTTGCACAGAAAGCTAAAATAAGCATTCACCTATCAAGTGGTCTGATCTACATTAGCAAAAAGAACAAAATGAAAATACCCCTTGATTCTTGTTAGTATGCTATTGGTTAGCAGGAGGATGATTTCAGTTAGCTAAAAGCCTGAAACACCAAGGAAAATCAGATTTGTCAGCTCAATTTTGTGAAGGAGCTGTCATGCTGATGCTAACCAAAGCAAACCTAATTTTACATAGGAAAGTTTGAAACACACATGCATTCCCCCACCCTCTCTATTGGAGCTAGTTTCCCAGGAAATTAGTCACAAATGATACCAAGGAAATCACGAACCATATTAGACAAGTAACAGTGATTTAATAATTACCAATGATACTGTTAAATATCTTAAACTGACCAACAGATTCACCCTTCATTTATGTCTCAAATTTTAATCTTCAAAAAAATCAAGAGCAAATTACACTTGCACCTTCTCAACCATGGACTTATTACATGCTCACCTCCTCCCTTCAAATACATTTCTTCCACACCCCCTAAACCTTCACCATAAATGACAGTGATAAAATAAATGAAATGTCCAATTTACCCTTAACACTTGACCCCACCCTGAATTGAAGACCTTCATGTAAACTCTCTCAAATTAGAAATCCCCAAATCTGCTCTACTAGGGTTTGCGAAATGCGGCAGTGTGAATCTACAAGGGCTTTGTTTGGAGATTGCTAGATCATCTGGACATAGGGCTTTGTTCATGTGAATCTGAGAGGACTTTCTTTGTGTGTTGGCTCGTCTTGGTTATTTTCTAAGTCTGGAGCGGGAGGTTGCTATGTAAAGGATCATAGATGAGGAGCGGAATATGCAGGGAAACTTATCCAATTTTTGTGGTTTCAGTATTAGTTGAACATCTGTCACGAGGCATTTTTGTTCTTGATTGAAAATACCACATGAATTGGTATTTTAGATGTTGAAAGCAAATGGAATATGCAGGGACAGTGTTGCTTGTTGGGGAATATTTGTTAAGCTGGGAAGTTTGTCTAATGTATGCAGGGAAAGATATTAGGGCAATTCTGTCCAAAAAGTTCATTATATAACCCATGTGCCTTGCATGTGACCACTTGGGTTAACAGAACCAACATTGTTCTAACAGAGGGGGTGCGAGTGTAATGAGAATGTAAACCTGAGGGAGGTTTGTGTAGGGATTATGATTGGACGGGGTGTGCGCGTAATAAGTCCATAGTTGAGGGAGTGCAAATGTAATTTGCTCTAAAATCAAAACATACCTGGATTCCGACGTAGCATTTTCTGACACAAATCTTTGCATTCAAAACTCAGACTTGGGCTATCAGACGGAAACTGCAATTCTGTTGATTTCATAATATTTTGTAGTAACTGCAGAGTTCATGATTACAAGTTACATTAAGTTAATTAAGGTGGCAAAAAGACTCATGCCCATTGGAGGACAACACTATAGCACCAAACAATATAGATTATTGGTTAGAAAGAATTACTTTGTTAGCATTGAAAGAATACTCAAAAGACTACAAAAAAAGGAGGCACTATTATCAATTCTATACCTGTATTTGATTGTTTCCAGTGAAAGGTGTTCTTCCTGTAACAAGCTGAAATAAGATTGCACCAACACTCCAGAGATCTGCCTGCATATTTAATTTGAGATAAATAGGAAGGAAACTAATCATGAATGCTTTTGTGTTCTGAAGATATAAAATTAAAATCACCTTCGCATCATACTTCTGTAGTTGCATGATTTCTGGAGCCATGTAGAGTGGTGAACCACACAAGGTTTCAGCAAGCCCCCTAGGTTGCAAAGATCTGCCCGAGAAGAAAAATGTGCTTTAATGGCTAGATTACAGAAAGGAGTATAGAGAGAAGAACTTTTTCTTGAAAGAATACCCAGAAATTTGGAAGGCATAAAGAACATATGAATGTCAAAGCAAGCAACATGGTGTAATTTGTCAGATCACAGTGCAAAGACTTAGAAATTCATGGGGGCTTGAAACCCAAATTTATTTGTATTATTATGATCACATTGAACTCATTTAAAAGCATATTTTCACTAATTATCTCAAGTCAAATAGTGAGCCACAAACATAAAGAGTAATACTTCTGGAAAAAATTAGGCTTTTATTGAGATCTTAATCATTTTCTGGTTTTAAAGAATACGGATATGAATGAAGTAGAAATAAGTAGGCTACCTTGCAAATCCAAAGTCAGCAATCTTCAGCACTGACTTCTCATCATTTCGGGAGAGAAGAAGGTTCTGTTTCAAGGACGATAGTGATTACCATACTTGGATAAAATAACAAAGCAACCTTCAATCTTCATACAAAGATTAAGTTTTATGTGGAATGGGATCAGCTAGAACTCTGAACTAATGAGACATAAACCAATTGATAGGCATTTATGTTGTAAGGAATAGAATCAAAATAAAAACCTGTGGTTTCAGGTCTCGATGAATAAGGTTATTGTCCCGAAGAACTTGTAGACCAGCAGCTGAAACACAGAGTAGTCATTTAATACCAGAACATTTAAAGAAAGCATAACTGTATACAGTTGAAACATACCCAACTGCTGCATAAAATGTTTTGCAGTTGCCTCTGGTACCCTTCCATGGCGTTGAATGTACAAGGAAAGATCTCCTCCTTTACAGTACTCTAACACAAGATGTATCTTCCCAGGAACCTACATAAAGTGAATGACACTTCTAAGCAGGGACTTTCTGATGCACCAATGAATGTGTATTTCATTTGGCATCACACCTGCCACAAATAATAATTTAACCCGGACCAATCTATTCTTAGAATTTTACTGGCTACAATTCTTACTCAAACCTCATATTTTTGGTTTTGACTAAAATAAGCCAAACCTAATACTTAAACCATGATTCATACCCTATGAGACAACCATATTTTGTCTGCCATCAGCACAAGATAAATCCAGCCTAGATAGATCCAATGCCATGATGCTCCACTTATCATCTACCTAAGGCAGGCTACCATTTTGCCGGCACAAATCCAGAAGCATACTAACAGATTTTAAACAACAAATGTCATTTTACAATCAAGTGGTCACCATCACTCCTTTGTTTTCCATACAATGCTCTTCATTCCTACACTAAACCCAGCTTTAGCCACACAGTGCTTTATAATCACGAATCCCCCCCACCCCCGATGCAACTAGACAGAAAAATACTGCATCATCGTTAATAGCAAGAACTTGCATATTGTTTTTCTCAAAATAGAGATAAGCAATGAACCGAAATGCCAGTGGGATGCAATTACACTCCACAGCAAAATAGTTTCTTATAAATAGTAACATACATAATCACTTAGATCTAACACACACACCCCCATAATGGTCAAATCTTTTTCTTCTTCAAATCCTACAGTACAGAACCCACACAGCTGCAACCATGGTTTTGTCATGAACCAAGGCACTTTTTCCAAAGAATTTTTTCTCTTCCTCAGGTCAAACAGAAGATTGCCAACATTCTCACCACTAAAAAACAAACTGTTCAAATCTTTCTAGTTCCAACCACATAGAAAAGCAAAAACACCAATTTCAAAATTACCAAACTCATCGCACATCCTCAAGCTCCTAAAACTAAAACATCACTAGTTCATTGTAAAGAAGTCTATATATATATATAAATAAATATATATATATATATATATATATATATATATAAGCCCATATATTTTAATAATATGTCAGCCATTGTCATGCCCTGAAAACAATTTAATTAAAACAACTATTATGTGTGTGTGTGTGTAAAAACTCCTGCACCCCACAAAAAAAAAATAATAATCCTCACACTAATAACTTTTCCTAATTTACCAAATCACACAGTAAACTTAGATCACGTTATAAGTTATAACTTACAAACTAAACAACCAAACCACATCATCAGACTACACTAACAAATAAAACTTCCAACAATCCACACCAACCCAACGGATATAACTTAGTTGACAAAACGGAAGAGGACCTGTGTTCAATTCCCGCATAACGCATCCTCAGAGAGAGACAAGAAACTTTAAGTATGACTAAACCTAGGATTATAACTTCAACAATCCACACCAATCCAATAGTATGATTCAATTGGCAAATAATACATCCTCAGAGAGGGACAAGTAGCTACTGAGCCTAGGATTGGCTTCATAATCTGCCTAAAGGATCGAAACTTACGGAAATAAATACCCTAAGGTGCTACCATGAAACTAAAAGGTCCTAACTAAACAAAAGCAATCCACAACGAAAACAAATAAAACAAAATAAAATTGAAACCTAACCTGATTTATGATATCGTGCAAAGAGATAATGTTAGGGTGGTTAATCCGCTTCAAGATGAAAATCTCGGACATGAGGCTCTCCTGCAACTTCTTGTTGAGGCGAAGCGTGGCGATCTCCTTGATCGCCACCTCGGTGCCGTGCACCTTGTGCCTCCCGTGCCACACCACGGAGAACGACCCCGCGCCGATTTGCTTCCCCACCACGTAGTCTCCCACCACCCTGCTCCGCCCCGCCGCCTGCGCCATCGCCGCCGCCGTCGAATCCACAAACCCTAGACTCCGAATATCGAAAACGGATTCTCCAAAGAAACTCAAACGAAGACCGGGTTTTGGTTCTGAGAACAAGAAGGACGCGACGACGGATTGAGGTCAGAAAACTTCCCAAGTTTTTTGAATAGATACTTTCTTTACTTTAAGAAAATTTTCAGTGTTACGGAGAGATCAACATTTTATGTTTAGGATGTGTAATTCGTTAATAAATACTTAATATAAAATTTAGTATTCAAAATGTTATGACACGGGAATAAATTTGTTATGACCTTAGCATGGTTTTGTTCGGAAATACATATTTCCTTTCTTTTATTTTTTCTCCATCTACTGTTGTAGTTTAATTTTTAATATATATTATTTGAGATTTTATTTTTTCTTTTTATTTTTTTCAATTTAAACTATTATAAAATATAAATATTATATTATATAATTTTTTTAATTGGTTTTAAAATTATTTATTTATTAAATTAAATTTTATAATTTTTTTTAATTTTTTTTAAAAAATAATATTATTAAATATAATTATTTTTGTTTTATTATTTAATTTACTTAACATATTTTTTAGATGAATATTTTTATTTAAAATCTAAATTTTCTAATATAATTATTTTTAATATAATTATATTATTAAATATAATTAACTTGTTCATGTCATTAGATTTAATTGAAAATGAGAAGATTTCAGGACGATCTTTTACCGTCCTCTTTCTCCTTGGATCAAGATTCCACTAATCTCGTTCGCATTTTTGTCGCATTGATTCGGGTGCCATAAAAAAATAACTGCTGATTAAATATCTTTACAGATATTTTTAATATATTTTTATTATAAAAAATAATTCATTTACTACTCTTTGAAATTCTATGTATTGTATACGATAGATGTAGCAATTATGTTTTTAGTGTGTTTTTTAGTTTATTTTAATACTACTAACTAATTTTCTTATTTTTTTAATTAACAAACATAACAAAAAAAAATATCAACACCATATAAATTTAACTACAAAAGTACATACAAAGTAACTAAAAAATTGTATTATAATTTTATTCAATTTTTTTATTTTTCTTTATCTGTATATTTTTTCTTTAAAAAAATAAAAAACAAAATTATAAAATTTAATTTATAAATAAGTAATTTTAAAACCAATTAAAAAAATTATATAATATAATATTTATATTTTATAATATTTTAAATTAAAACAAAAACAAAAAAGAGAGAGATGAAACAGAGACTACCCAAAGGAAAAGGGAGTCCACTACAGCTTCATCACCCGCGCCCACTTAAGACTCATCTAATGTCTCCTAACACTAACATAAGATCTTTTCCAAAATAGGTTGTTTTAGCCAAATAGTCTTCTGTTGCAGAGGATGGGATGTTCTCGGACTGAGGTTACAAAGGAGAACCTTACATAACTCGAGAATCCCTATCAGTCAGATAGATCTTTCTTCAGAACATCTTATCTAAGCGTCTAGTGTCATGGGTTGATCAATCCATCGAATTCAAAGAACAAGGGAGAACCTCTAGTAGAATAGAAGATTCTGCCATCGCTTAATCAAGCTCTACTGCTTCATTGACTTGTGCCGTCTAAATCAGAAAATGTGGTCTTTTATGCAGCGAAGTCCTCTGTCTACCGACCTTTTTTTCTTCTATCATCAGCCTAGGGATAAGAGATCATAAATAGTCCAACATAAGCCCAGAGATCGGGGATAATAGAACAGCTTGAATGCCTATCCAACTAGAAAGGCAGGGCAGGAAAGGCTTTCGCCTGTCCTTCATTGAAGAACCAGGCTTACGTCCCTCCCTTTACTCAATGGATAACACTTATCCTCTTTCAATCAACCAAATGATAAATGGAGTGGAGGAGAAAAAGGTCTTTATTGATTGAAGAGGCTTTGCACCTAGGACTAATAAAGATCCAGAAGAATGGGTCTAGGCTTTCGAAAAGATGAAGATGCAAAGGGTAAAGAGAAAAGAAATGTCTTTTGAACAACCAACCTCACATAAGGATTCTAGCTTGCCCAATTAGAGCAGATGGATATTCTCGGACGGGGAAAAGTGACCCAAGTAGTGTATATTGGGAATTTGATGTCATTGCATATATTAATAGACATTCATATTTTATTATGAAAAATTTATAAAAAAAAATAATTAAATAAATAGTGTTTGATTAAACAAAAACAATGATTTTTTTATCATTTTACAGTAAAATTTATATTTTTTGTGTTGATAGTTTAAAACGTATATAACAGAACACAAACACTTACCACCATAATATAACTCTCCCAAAATTTTGTCACAATCATTATATAATTTTTAAAATAATAATAATTATTCACAATCTATTATTAACGTTCAGATATATTTGTCGCACTTTTTATACTTTCAGGGACTAAATTTTATATTTTCATCGTTCAGGGACACATCGAAAAGTCAAAAAATATTATATGACAAATATGTCTCTATGGTGAAAATTAGAGATGGTCATGTTGGTAATCATTTCAGTGATAAATTTGTCTATTTGTGCCACGTATGGTATTTTATTAACAGTGATGGACGAAAGTTAACGGTCAAATATATTTGTCGCACTTTTTACACTTATAGGGACTAAATTTTGTATTTTCATCTTTCAAGAACACATTTATCAGCGAATTACACATTTAAGAACAAAAGTGACTATTTATCCTCTTTTTTTTTCTTTTACTTTGGTGGCTTTGTTTTGTTTGATTGATTACTTGTATTTAATAATGTCATTAGAAAAATAATTGTTTGGATTAATTGGGATTTGGGAGGGCTAAATTGTTTTATTTTTAATTAATAAATAATAAGTTAGAAACTTCATTAGGATGCATTGGTGTCCACGTACGAAGAATGTGAGAGAAGCAACAAAGGGATAGGAATTTTAGGGAGGAAGCAACTTTTGTTATTATGCGTGTGAATGATTATCAGCTATTTTTATAATTAAAATTTAGACTAAAATATGTTTTTCAATATCAAAATATTCAGAATTTGTTTTTGTAAAAAAAAATTATCTATTTTATGTTCTCACAAAATTAAGATGTGTTAAATTTTGGTCTGAACATCAGTTCAGATATAAGGAACCTACATCTCTGATGACTATATACATGAGTCACTCTATTGGTCAATTGGACACCAACATGTGTTAAAATCTTTGCCAATTAAACCCACCCTCTTATTTATCTTCTTTTACGACACCCCCTCCATTGTCTCTGGTGACTCCTCCAACAACCTCATCCACCAACGTCATCACCCACCCACTAACCCTCATCCATAGTTCTCAGCTCTTGACTTCTCCTTCCCTCTCTTGTTACCATTGTTGTTCTTTCCTCTCACAAAGCTCTCTTCCCTCTTCCACTATTGTTCCTCCCTCTCATAGAGTTGTCTCTTCTATGCTCCTCTCACTCTCTCGTGGCTCGTAGTGGTCCATCTTTGTAGCAGTGAACCCATCTCCTTTCAACGTCTTCCTCTTGTAGCTGCAAAGTGATAACTAGATTCATTGCCAACGACATCGTCCTCTTGTTGTGAGGTCTCTTTGATGTTATCAACGCCACCTCTTTATAACCAAATGTGTTGTTTGTGGCAGATCTGAGGATGAAAAAACCAAATCTAGTGTTCGAAATACCATATATAAGGTCAGAACAACAAAACTAAGGAGTAACATTGGGTTCTTATCCAATGCTACTTCTTCAATTGTATTGTAGATATAATGTTGCATCTCAATCTTTTTATTTTCTTTGTTTTAATGTGGTAGGAAATTAATTTGTTTGTTCTAAATTAATTCCTTCCTTTGTTGCATGTTGGAGTGATTGAAATTCCTGTTCTATTGGTATTTTCCCCTTGCTAATTGGTTATTGTGCTCCCATTTGCAACTTTTTTCTTTCCCTTTGTGATTGATGGCCTTGTAGAAAGGAACTTTTTTTCTCGAAGATTAGATAGGATTTAGGAAAGAAGGGGGAAATTGAATGGAGTCGTGGTAGGTAGGTGATGACACCCATGACGATGGAGGTGAGAGTTGCTTGTGTCATTTTTTTTACATTAGTTATACATCTAACCGATGCAAAAAGTTAAAAAAACCTAATCTCTCCCACATCAATGCACACATAGGTTCAGATTTAGGTTTGGTTATATAAACCTACATCCAAGCCAAAATTTGAGACATTTTAATTTTGTGAGGATAAAAAACATATTAAAATTTTTGAAGGGATGAATTCTAAACATTTTCATATTTGTGAGGGTGAAAAATATATTTTAACCTAAAAATTATAATAAATAAATAAATATTTTTAAATATTAAAAACTATATTACAATAAAATTTATAATAATTTTTTAATATATAAATTATAAATTATGTTTTAAGTTTATAATAAATAATTTATTTTGTGATATGAGACTTTTTTAAATAATGATGATTTTATTAAAAATAATAAAATTTAAATTAGAAATAAAGATTAAAAAAGGTAGAAAGAAATAAGAGATTAAAAACATTGTAACATCAGAAAAGAACACTTAAAGGCTAAAATAATCTCGTTACACAATAACATCTAAAAATATTTTTATTTAAGATAATTATACTAATTTAAATGTAGAAGAATAATCATATTTTTTATATCTACTACTAACTACAAGTTTTTTTTTTAAAGATATTCTATTTGAAATAGAAAAATTAAGGGTTTATTTGGAGTGACTTTTAGTTGAGTTTAAAAAAAACAACAATTAGTATTTAATTTTAGTTTCAAGAAAAACTCCTTTTAAAAGTTTTCAACCCTACTAAAATATGCTTTAAAAATACCATTAAAATTAGTTTAAGGGAGTGTTTCTACGGTGATGAGTCAAAAACAACCACAGTGTCAAATCAATAGTGGCAATAGCAAATCTAATAAATACAATAAGAGAATTGGATCACTAAAAACATTTTTCAAAAACTTATTATTTTTTAAAAATCTTTCCAAACTTCTTTTTGAAATCTTTCAAATTAAAACAATCAATGAACCAAGTTATTATGAGATGCTCCTTTAATTGGCTTTATATCACTTAATTCAAATTTAGATTTCTCTTGAAACAATTAAGGTAAATCAACACAAATATAAAAAGAACCAATAATAGACTAATAACAAATCAATTTCCTATTTCAGAAAATGAAATTCCAAAATTGAAGAAATGTATGCAAAGGATTAAATCTTTCAAAATTGATTTCCACCAATGAAGAAATAGTAAAACTTTCTATCGGAAATAAGAAAATTACTAAAATGTTTTTTCATCTTTAGAAATAAGTTCTAAAAGATATTATAGAAAAACACTACATGCATCATAACTAACTTTCAAATAAACAAGCATTAAGGGATATGTAAAGAAAAAAAAACATAAGGAAACAACTTCACAAAACGAGTTTAGAACACCTTAGGTTGTAAAACATAAATCTTGCATCAAAAGATGTAGTTTGTTTTTACATAAAGTAGATAAGCAAAACCAAGTTAAATACATTGTAATTGAATCAATAAAATCAACCGATTTTTTAAAACAAAAAGATACCATTGAGAAAACACAACAACATAAATGGACAAATTGTTTAAACACCAACCTTTACTAAACAATTTGAGTAAATAAGGTTAAAAGAAACATCTTTATTCTCAAAGAAGAAATCACTTTAGACAACGTCAAACAAGTTAACACATGTTTATATGAGGTCACACCAACATATATAGAAAACAAGACCTATAAATCAAAAACCTTTGTAAAACCACTTTGGGCAAAACGATAAAACAACATCTTCATTTTCAAGGAAAAACCAATTTCCAACAACACCAAACATGTTAAAACACTGAAAGGAAACAAAGAAATAACAATGAAAATATCATATCAGCATCATAGGTTATATCAAAAGGAAATCTCACTCAGTACACAATACTGCCTTGAGGATTACTAGCCTCAACATATTCTATCTGAGATGAGTTCTCAGTTTAGGGAATCTTGGCCTTACTCACATCTTCATCTATCATAAACCATATGATCGATATATCACAAACTTGAGGGCTCTCACACGAAGAACTGTGACAACCCATATCTCACAAAGAGTCTCTAATAATGCGAATTGATTAGGTATCATAGTAAGATTGCACAAGCATACTCATCGACTACAATTATTCTCCTCTAAGAATAACTGTACTCAACGCGCAACAAACATCATATTAGTGATCTCCTTATAGAATCAACTAAATATGGTTTAACAACAAATAATCATTATCTCATGAAAATGATTTCACAACACCCAATGAAGAAGACTAAAGACCTATTTTTCAACAAGTTTGTCATAAAATGTCGTCTCCCACCTTTAGTGCCCAAACATGATTTTGAGGTGATCAATCTCACAATCGCATTCTAACCACTTCTAGTGGACTAGACAATCAAACAAAGGATTTTTAACTCAAGTTAGAGATCTAACACATAACTAGGACCAACAAAATGTCATACTCTACTCTTGGAAAGGTATTCGTAACAAAACTAACAACCAAAACTATACAATGGAAGACACAACAAACAAATTCCCTATAGGTTTGTTCCCAAAAGACATGCTCAACTCTTACACCATAAATGTAACGACCCAATGCCATTACATGAAACTAAGGACTAACTCAAATAGAAGACTTTAACTTTAATTCGTTTTAAACTCTTCTATTAATTTAATTATGAAAATACTCATAAACTTTTCATGTTTTAAAGGCCAAAGTTAAGACATATGATACAAAGATAAAACATCATCTGATATATCTATACAACTGAATAATTATGTGTCTTGTGGCACTCCATCATAACATAAACTTATACAATATCATAGCAACTCATAACTCTTCATAACATGCATATAAACATATACAACTCTATAAAGGTAAACTTCTTAGACTTTGAACCAGTCAACACTATACAAGATGCTAAGAAAGAAACAACATACAAAATCACATCTTCACATTCAAGTACACATATCCATGGAGTCTCCCAAGAACACGGGGCCACCTCTTAGCCGCCTCATATGAATGTGAATCTCATGATCTCAACATAAAGTCAACTCTAATCATAAAACAACATCATCTCAACCACATCTCATATCATAATCAAGATATCAACCAACACAACCCTAATCCTTCATCAATACATGCAAAATTAAGAACATTTCATACTACAATAATTAAGAAATATACATGTATCTCCACTTCAACAATTAATATTTATAAGTCCTCATGTACATATAACTACTCAACATAACATATCATAATCATCTTATATTAGTTCGTAAAACAAAGTTAATTACATGATAATAGCATGACATCAACTTCATAAATCTCATATTAGTTCACAAGATAAGTTAATTACATTTGGGTTCGATTTGCAGAATCATATTGGGATATATAAAAGAAAACTAAGCTCATTTAAGTTTCATGCTTAAGCCCCCCAAAATGCTCTATTTAATCCCTAAAAATTATCGTGCTTAAGCCCCAAAAAACTCGTGCATAAGCCTGAGGTGTGCAACTTTTAGAAAATTTTGAAAATCACTCCATGGCTTTCCAAAATGGTACCCAATGCTTCAATAATTTCAAAAAGACATAGTTTATAACAATATAAGCCAAAGATCACCATTTAAAACATCGAACATATCATAAAACAAGAATTTTAAGCTTTTCTTACCTCTATAGAAGAAGAAAAAGAACTTTGTGAAGAAGAAGGATAAAGGAATGAGCTTTGGGTCCAAGGAGGAGCTTTCCTCCACTCTAATAGCAAGCCCATCACAACATCACCCAAAATCCAAAAATGACCACAAATAAAATCAAAAACCCAAAAATAAAGCTTTTTCATGAGCTCTAATGGGTGCTTTATGAGAAAAACAAAAATGAAGTTAAAGGGAGGAAGAAGAGGTGTTTGCCACTCCAAGGCTTAGGCAAACAACATCAAAAGGAGAGGAAAAAGGTCTCCTTTGTGTTGAATCCACATCCTTGGTTTTAATTATGACAAATCATTAGCAATACAAATTGAAAAGACGATGGGTTTCAGTGATAACTAACCTTATGCTTAAGTGTTTCAATGTTTACTACTTTAAGAAGTAGACATGTTCATTCATTCTGAAGTGCTCAAAATGGTTCAAAACAGTTGTCCAAATTAAGAACTCAGAAGATTTCTTGAAGCCCATAAGAATGATGAAGGTTGTTTCACTCTGAGTACTTGGTTCTTGGCAAGAAACTAAACAACATGGCCTTACATAGAAGACTTATCAAAGGCTACATGAAGAGAATCCAACCTCAAAATGTAGTTATGGCAGAGTCTACATCAGAATGGTAAAGATCTGGACTACGATTTTCTGAACATCAGAATGCATCACAAGGATAACATCTATTCTTCCATATGAGGTCACATATACTGAAGATACATTGGAAAGTGAAAGCCATCAACATAAGGAAGATACAAGTCTGTTGAAAGTTGAAGCTATCCATAAGAAACATTGATGAGAATCATTAGAATGAAAGATTGAAGAATGTCACTCAATCTGACCTTGGACAAAACACTAACAATCCAACAACTAAACTTCTACTTAGTCTTTCTGAAGTAACCAACTTCAGAATGCATGAACATGTGAATTAGTGTTAAAGAGTGATGAGATTGTGCTACATTAGAATGGGATATCAATCTGAACTTTATCAACCGAATTCATCAAATACGAATATCTTTGAAGCAAAAGCTTTTAATTGCAAAAAAAGATATTTCTAGAACTGGTTGCATTTTCATTCTTAGCAACTTATATTTCTATTTTGAGCTTAGAACAGTTCTTCATCGGAACTCAGTTCATTCTTAACAAACATCACAAACCTTTTGTTTTCAAAGGAAACCGAAGTTTTCAAAATCTCAATTCAACACCCCGTTCTTGTGGTATTCTTGCCACTTCAATTGGCATTAGAGCTTAACTCTCAGGGTTAGGCACACTTGATAGTGTGAGAGGAAGATCCTGGAAGAAGTGTTGGTTGGACATGTTCCAATAGTGTTCATACCTGAAGGTGCCTCAACCAATAGGCCTTCTGGTTTTGATGGAAAAGATATGTACTATTGGAAAGGTAGAATAAAGCTATTCCTAGAATCTCAAGATGAGGATCTATGGGACATCATATAGATTGATCCTAACAAACCATAGAAAAGAAATCAAACTAGAGCTAAAATACACAAACTAAAAGAACAATGGACCCCAGATGAGAGAGACAAAGTTCTTCTTGTGAATGTATGAATACAGAGTTTTGATGATGTCAAAGTAGAATCATACAATGTTGCTTCAACAAACAATCAAAGGTTAAGCATTGCTTCAAGATTAATTCAAGGTCAACCAAACAAGATCAAGAAAAAGATAAGGCCTCAAACAATCTCACTGGTTAATTGGTTTTTGCCTCAAAACAAATTGTTTCCAAGAGATCAAAGGCACTAGTAATCGATTACCAAAGACAAATTTGGAAATAAGCTTTTCAAAAGGGTTTTGAAATTTGAATCTTGTAATCGATTACTAGATGTTTGTAATCAATTAACAGTAATGGAACTCCTGAAATTCAAATTGAAAAGTCATGACCCTTCAAAATATAACTGTGTAATCGATTACCAGAAACCTGTAATCGATTACCAGTGAGAAAATTTCAGAAAAGCTTTTTGATAAGACACATCTCTTCAAACCATTTTGAAAAGTCACAATGGGCCTATATATATGTGTGTCTGACTTTGAAAAATAAGAGAGAGATGTTCTAAGAGAACTTAATTGTCAAATGCTCTCTCAACAACTATTGGGCAAACACTTGCAAATTTATTGAGAATTCATCTAGGAACTTCAATTTGTATTATCATTTCTAAAAGAGAGAAATTCCTCTAGGATCCTCAATTTGTATCATCTACTCTAAAGGAAAGAAATCTTTTTGTTCATCTCAAAAACTCAATTGTAATCAAGAGACTGATTGTCTCTTGGAGAATCTTGAACACAAGGGTGAAGGATCTCAAGGTGTGTTCAAAGTTTGTAAATGATTTATAGAGATAGTGGAAAATCTCAAGTGGGTTGCTTGAGGACTGGACATTTACATAGGAAGTGGCCGAACCAGTATAAATTGAATTTGCATTTCTCTCTTCCCTTTTCTCATTTATTTTATTGTAATCAATTTTGTCTTGCACGTTTAAAGAACATCGATTAAATTGATTGTTGCTTCTTCTTCTGCATTCTGAGCCTATCATTTAAAAGGGGGTTAAATTTTGTTAGTAGGAAAATTTTAAAACTTATTTCACCCTTCCCCCCTCTTAAGTTATTGAGGCCACTTGTCCAACAAGTGGTATCAAAGCAGGATTCTTGTTTAAAGTTTAAAAGCTTCAAGAATAATTATGGCTTCATCTAACTTTCCATTTCCTGAGAGAAATTCTATTAATAGGCTTCTTATTTTCAATGGCGAGGGTTATCACTATTGGAAAACCCGAATGTAGATCTTTATAGAAGCCATAGATTTAAATATATGGGAAGCCATTGAAATTGGTCCCTTCATTCCTACAATGATAGTGGACAATGCAACTATAGAAAAACCTAGAGAACAATGGGATGAAGATGAAATAAGAAGGGTTCAATATAATTTAAAAGCCAAGAATATAATTACTTCTGCATTAGGCATGGATGAGTATTTCAGAGTTTCAAATTTTAAAAATGCAAAAGAAATGTGAGATACATTACAAGTTACACATGAAGACACAACTGATGTTATGAGATCTAGAATAAACACTCTCACACATGAATATGAATTGTTTAGAATGAATCAAAATAAGACCATACAAGATATGCAAAAGAGATTTACACATATAGTTAATCATCTTGCATCATTGGGAAAAATATTTCCTAATGAAGATCTCATTAACAAAGTGTTAAGATGTTTAAGCAGACAATGACAACCAAAGGTAACTGTAATTGCAGAATCGAGAGATCTCGCTAACATGACTCTTGCAACTCTTTTTGGAAAGCTTCAAGAACATGAAATGGAACTTATGAGACTAAACCAACATGAAGAAAATGGCAAGAAAAAGAAAGGAATTGCACTTAAAGCCTCATCTTCTATTCAAGAAGAAAGTGACAAAGAGGACTTGAATGAAATAAAAGAAGATGATGATTTCAGTCTCTTTGTGAAGAGATTCAATAAATTTTTGAGAAACAAAAGAAATAAAAGGAGATCAAACTTCAATCCAAAGAAGAAAGGAGAAGATTCCTCCTTAGTTCTGAAATGCTATGAATGCAATCAACCCGGGCACTTGAGATTTGAATGTCCTGTCTTTAAAAGAAGAATGGAAAAATCTGACAAGAAAAATTTCAAAGAAAGAAAAGAAAGCATACATCACTTGGGAAGATAATGTCATGGATTCATCAAGTGATTCAGAAAATCAAATCATAAATCTGGGCCTCATGGCCAATGATTATGAAAGCGGAGAAGAGGTGATGTCTTCTAACTATGACTTATCTATTTCTTTTGATGAACTTCAAGATGCATTCAATAACTTGCATAAAGAATCTATCAAACTTGCCAAATTAGTTTCATATTCTAAGAAAACCATTTCAAGTTTAGAAAAGGAAATTTTGAATTTAAATGTAGAGTTAGAAAATCTTAAATATGAAGTTAAAACATTAAAATCAGTAGATAAAGACCAATCATCTACAAAATGCTTATTACAAGAAAACAATAAAGCATCTCATTCATGTGAATGTTGTGATAAATTCAAAGAAGAAATTGTAGATTTAAAAATTGCTCTTGCCAAATTTACTCTTGGTAAAAATAATTTAGATATTATATTAGGCAAACAAAGAAGTGTTTTTGATAAGGCTGGACTAGGACATAATCCTGAAAATCAACAAAGGATGCATAAAAATTTCTTTCCCTTCTTAACATGCTCTTATTGTGGTAAGAAAGGTCATAGTGCATCAACATGTTATATTAGAAAGAATGGTAGTAGCATTGGAAAAAATGGTATGGGTTCCAAAAGGATCTTTAGTCAAAACTAACATTCAAGGACCCAAGAAAATTTGGGTACCAAAATCAAAATATGATTATATGAATGATGGACTCCTTGAAGCAAAGTTGGTACATTGATAGCGGTTACTCCAAACACATGGCGGGAGATGTATCAAAGTTTCTTCATATTTCTCTAAAAAATAGTGAACATGTGACCTATGGAGACAACAACAAAGGTAAAATTGTTGGAGTTAGAAAAATAGGTACGAATTCCTCTACCTCCATAAAAAATGTTTTACTTATTAATGATCTTAAATATAGTTTATCACGTGTTCACCAATTATGTCATAAAGGCCTTTTGCTATCATTTGATCTTCATAATTTCTTTTGATGAAGATTAACTCTATTAGGCCAAGAAATGGTACTTTGAACGATATGGCATGCTCTACTCTATTAATTCATTATAAACTGCTAAATGTTTTTCTTCCTTCTGCTCATGATTTGTTTTTGATGTTGACAAAGGAGGAGAGATAGATAAAAGATAAGATAGTGAATTATCTAATTCTTTGGGGACAATTTTTTTTCTATGAAATCTTCAAATTGTTTTATATAAACAATCATTGCAAAATCAAGGGGGAGTAAACAATCCACATAGATATTCTTTTTACTCCTAACCTACATATGGTTGTCATCATCAAAAAGGGGGAGAATGTGAATCATGCAGGTTTCAGGTTTTGATGATGCTAAAAAGAATTTTCTTGATAATGGTTGTCATCATCAAAAAGAGGGAGAATATGAATCATGCAGCTTTTGATGATGCCGAAAAGAATTCACTTGATAATGATTGTCATCATTAAAAAGGGGGAGAATGTGAATGTATGAATACAAAGTTTTGATGATGTCAAAGTAAAATCATACAAGGTTTCTTCAACAACCATTCAAAGGTTAAACATTGCGTTAAGATTAATTCAAGGTCAAGCAAACAAGATCAAGAAAAAGATAAGGCCTCAAATAATCTCCTTGGTTAATTGGTTTTTGCCTCAAAACAAATTGTTTCCAAGAGATCAAAGGCACTGGTAATCGATTACCAGAGACAAACTTGGAAATAAACTTTTCAAAAGAGTTTTGAAATTTGAATTTTGAATCTTGTAATTGATTACCAGATGCCTGTAATCGATTACCAATAATGGAACTCCTGAAATTCAAATTGAAAAGTCATGACTCTTCAAAATATAACCGTGCAATCGATTACCAGAAACCTGTAATCGATTACCAGTGAGAAAATTTCAGAAAAGCTTTTTGAAAAGACACATCTCTTCAAACCATTTTGAAAAGGCACAATGGGCCTATATATGTGTGTGTCTGACTTTGAAAAACAAGAGAGAAATGTTCTAAGAGAACTTAATTATCAAATGCTGTCTCAACAACTATTGGGCAAACACTTGCAAATCTATTAAGAATTCATCTAGGAACTTCAATTTGTATTATCATCTCTAAAAGAGAGAAATTCTTCTAGGATCCTCAATTTGTATCATTTACTCTAAAGAAGAGAAATCTTTCTGCTCATCTTAGAAACTCAGTTGTAATCAAGAGACTGGTTGTCTCTTGGATTGTGAGAATTGTAATCAAGAGATTGGTTGTCTCTTGGAGAATCTTGAACACAAGGGTGAGGGACCCCAAGGTGTGTTCAAAGTCTGTAAAAGATTTACAGAGATAGTGGAAAATCTCAAGTGGGTTGTTTGAGGACTGGACGTAGGCACGGGAAGTGGCCGAACCATTGTAAATTGAGTTTGCATTTCTCTCTTCCCTTATCTCATTTATTTTATTGCAATCAATTTTGTCTTGCACTTTTAAAGAACATCAATTAAATTGATTGTTGCTTCTTCTTTTGCATTCTGAGCATATCATTTAAAAAGGGTGAAAGTTTGTTAGTAGGAAAATTTTAAAACTTAATTCACCCCCCCTCTTAAGTTATTGAGGCCACTTGTCCAACACTTATGAACTCTAAAGCCAATTTTTTTATGTGCTATGAGTAGATCAGAATATGAAAAAAATAGAAGAATATGAGATATCACAAGAAATCTAGAACACACTCTGAATAGTACATGAGGGTACAGATCAAGTAAAGGACTCAAAGGTTAATATTTTAACTTAAATTCAAAATGTTTAAGATGCATGAATATGAATCTATAGAAGAAATGTTTACAAGGTTCACTATTATAGTGAATGAACTAAATGCTTTAGGAGAGAAGCATACAACACATCAGAGAATCAAGAAGATTCTGAGGAGTTTGCCCAAAATTTGGAGATCAAAAGTCACTATCATAACAGAAACCAAGAATTTGAAGACCCTGGCTATGGATGAACTTATTGGTTCTTTAAAAGTTCATGAACAAGAGCTGATGAATGGAATACAATTACCTAAAGGAAAATCATAGATCTCAAGGCCTCTCAGAAAACCAAAACAAAACCTCAGTTCAAAGCACTAAACTTAGTAGTAGCCTCTGATGATGAGAACAATGATGATGATCTTTTTGAAGAAGATGAAAAAGAACTGACATTCTTATACAAAAGATTACAAAGACTACATAGAAGAAGAAAAGGGCCAAGAAGGAACTTCTCTAGAAGAGACTTCCAGGAAGGAGAAAGTTTGAGACAAGTTAAATGCTTTGAGTGTAACAAACCTAGCCACATGAATGATGACTACCCTTTCCTTAAGAAAGACTTCAAGATAAGTGATCCAAAGAAAAAGGCAATGATGGTCACATGGGATGATATAGACTCATCATCCTCAGAGAAAGATGAGGAGTATGCGTCCAACCTATGCCTCATGTAAGACTCAGACAAAGATGAGGTATCTGATTCTGAAAGTGATTTGGATTTTTCTAATAAAAAAGAATCAGAACAAGCTTTTGATAACTTAATGATTCTCATATTTTTACTAAGAAATGTGCTCATTTGAAAAATCAACTTTCAAATGCTTAAAAGGAAAATGAAAAAATTAGAATGGATAATGAAATCCTTTTTAAGAAAAACCATTGTTTGCAAAATATCATTTCAAGCTTTATGTACAGTCAAAACTGAGAAGAGAGACAACTACAAAAGAAGTTATCTCCTTTGAAAAAACTCAACATGAAAATGAAAACAAAATTTTGAAAGAAAAATTTGAGAAAATATTAAAAGATTTAACTAACTTTATGGTTGGAGAAAACAATTTGGATAAGCTTGTTGGAGTCCAAAGCAACCTTTATGATAGAGATGGTTTAGGCTTCAATAAGAATCCTAAAAGGGTTTTTTAAAAGCCTAACAAAAACAAAAACGCTAAAAGGAAATGCTCCAACTTTAATGGATGGGGACACCAGACCTCAAAATATTATAGAAAAAAGGAATATTCCCTTCAAAAAGGTAACTAACACATAAGGATCCAAGAAATTATAGGTACCTAAGATCTTATTATTTTCTGATGTAGGAATGTCTACTCCATAACAAGAAGAAAAAGTTGTGGTTCTTGGACAGTGGATGCTGCAAGCTTATGATTGTAGACAAAAGAAAATTCCTCAGCCTTGAGGAGAGAAAGAATGAAGGGTTTGTTGCTTTTGAAGATAATAGAAAATCCCTCATCAAAGATCTAGGTAAAATTGGTAAACCAAACTCTACTCGAATTGAAAATGTTTATTATGTAAAAGGGTTGAAAAATAATCTTTTGAGCATTAGTCAACTATGTGACAATGGCTATGAAGTTAAGTTTGGACCTAATGCTTGTCTGATAAAAGAAACATCAACTAGAAAAATCTTATTCTCTGGTGTAAGAGAGAGAAACCTCTATAGGATTTGTCTAGAGACTTTACCTAGCTAATACTATCTAACAGCCTTTGAAAGTGATAAATGGTTATGGCATAGAAGAGTAGGTCATCTCAACATGAAAACCCTTTCTAAAATTTATAAACATAATTGTCAAAACCTATCCTTTGGCAGGAGGGCGATACGAGGCTCATGGGTGCATCTTCCAAGGAAGGAAAATACGCAGAGTCGCCACCAACGTTTATACGAGAAAAATGTTAGAAAAACCAAGAAACGGTCTACGAGTTTTAAGAAATAAAGGTTTAGGAGTTGTTTGCGCACGAGGAAGGTATTAGCACCCCACGCGTCTGTCACAAGGGACGACAACCTTTAATCAAATGTACAAAATCATGACTTCAATTTTTAGTTTATTTTCCCCTTTTTTATGTTTTTTTTTTATCTTTTTGGGGTTGACAAGAGTGGGGCTCTCGCTCCTACGTATCCTCAATTGCGATGAGGAACTCAGAGCTACATAGTTCTTTGAAAAGCAAGAAAGTTATGCAGAGTATTGATTTTAGACATCTAAACGGTTCATTATAACCGATAGAAGTAGAAAAGACCATTTAAGGCGTTGGACCTTTGAACGGATTCAAGCAATTGTCTTGTGGACAAAAGCTTGATTATGAGTTGATTTTAGTTTTGGTTTCACTTGGTTATTTTCCAACTCATTAAAAGAGAATTTTCAAGGTAAATGATCGACTGAAACTTATTTTTTTTATGGTTAACCGAGGTTATAACACAAACGATTGGTTGAATTTTATTTTAATGGTGATTAAATGAGATTACAACACAAACGATCGGTTGAAATTCATTTTAACATTAATTAAGTGAGATTGCGGCTTAAACGATCGGTTAAAACTCGCTTAAAACACAGAAAAGATCACCGATGATAAAAGAATGAAGATGAAGACATGCAAAGCAAGGATGGACCCCTAAGGGTGCATAGAATGAATTCAAAGCTTCAAAATAGAAAACTAACTGGTCGAAGATCAAAGAACGATGAAGAACGGTCACGAAATGGATCACGGAAATGTTACGGAAGTGCCTCAGCCTTGATTTTTCTTCTTCTGTATCCTTCTTCTCACTAATTTAAGTGACAACCTCTTACAAATGATGCTGAATCCCTTCCCTTTAGCCCCTCATGCCTATTTATAGGAAAATGAGGGGAGGAGGCTTGCTTCCTTCAGAAGTAACTTGCTTGCCTAGGCGAGCTGGTTACTTCATCTCTAAGTTTTCTAATGGGCCCAAGGGCTGGAAAATGTACCCAAAGTGACCATTTTGCCCCCATTTTGAGTATTTGGCACATTTCCTTCCGAAACGTCACAAAACCCTACAGATTGTGCGACAATTAACGTTAAGCAGTTCAACTCGGCCGGCAAGAATCCAAATGTTGGCCAATGATCACCCCCGGACAAAATTAGGGTATGACAGTTGCCCCTCTTTACTTATCTTTTATTGGAGATAAAAGAGAAGTAAAGATAAAGACACTAATTTCATTCAAGCGATTTCACCACCTGACGACCACTAGCCCAATCAACAAAACCTGTCAAAAGAAAGAGCATAAGAGGCATCAGGTACATCAATAAAAGACCTTGAAGTCTTGCAAAATAAGGGAGACATTGAAGTCTCGACAAAAGACTCTGATAGTCTTAGAAAAGATAAAGAGCGGAGGACGTTGATTGTCTCCGCATGCCAACGGACTCGATTGTCTTCGGAAGGAAAAAAAGACTGTAATTAGTCTTGAAAGCAATGAAAACAGATGACCATAATTTGTCTCCACATGCCAACTGACTCTCTTGTCTCTGGAAGACAAAGAGAGACTGTAATAGTCTTAAAAACAATGAAAGTAGATGACCATAATTTGTCTCCGCGTGCCATCTAACTTGATTGTCTCTGGATGGCAAAGGAAGCAGATGACCATAATTTGTCTCTGCGTGCCAACGGACTCGCTTGTCTCTGGAAGGCAAAGGAGGTGGATGACCATAATTTGTCTTTGCGTGCCAACAAACCTGATTTTCTCTGGAAGGCAAAGGAAGCGGATGACCATAATTTGTCTCTGCGTGCCAACTGACTCGATTGTCTCTAGAAGGCAAGGGGAAACTGTAATAGTCTCAATCAAAAGACATTGAAGTCTTTGAAAATGGACAGATGACCATAATTTGTCTCTGTGTGCCAACGGACTTGACTGTCTCTAGAAGTCAAGGGGAGAGTGTAATAGTCTCGGTCGAAAGACATTAAAGTCTTTGAAAAGGAGGTAGATGACCACAATTTGTCTCTGCATGCCAACAGACTTGATTGTCTCTAGAAGGCAAAGAGAAACTGTAATAATCTCGGTCGAAAGACATTGAAGTCTTCGAAAAGGGGGAAGATGACCATAATTTTTCTTTGCGTGCCGACGGACTTGATTGTCTCTGGAAGGCAAGGGGAGACTGTAATAGTCTCTGGAAATCTTTCACTAATATGTGAATACGCTTAGCAAAGAAACAAACCTCTAAACCGATCAGAGCAACATATATTTTTGAAGAAAAACAATGTGACTACTGGGGAAGGAAAGCATGCTGATAGAATTTCTCATAACCACAAATGAGATTTGGGACATTAGCATTTTGTCTCTAAATGAGCATTTAGAAGAAACACTAGGTCCAATTGAAATAGAGGAAAACCGCTCAAAGTGTATAAAATCTCACACAGGCAAGTGTTTCATCATAATTCCGAACAACAAATATGTCATGATTTGACTTTGCAAATCATTTCCTATCAAATCAAAGATGCATAATCATGGATCAATAGGACTTTTAGGAAGTTGAATTTTGGGGGAACTTTGGCTTTTGGGTGTTTTGGCCTTTGCCTTTTTTGTTTTTGTTTTTGTTTTTCTCTTTGGTTCGACACGGAGCAAGAGCAGACACAAAGATTTGGTTGGTAACTAAGAAGGTGATTGCTTCATGCATCCCTCAGGTTTTAACCAAGTTATTGTTACTTGTTCCCTTCCTTTTGCTATTGACAATGTCTCATATTGTTCAGACATTGTCTGGTACAAAGAAAATATGTCTGTATTTATTATTTTTTTCTTTTCTGCTTTTCTCTAATCTTTGATTGTTGACTTTCTTCCTTTCCTTTTTCTTTTCTTTTCTTTTGAAGCACATTTATAACCCAAGGTAAAAGAAGCTTTTTTAGGAAGATCCTTCTGTTCTTTCTTCCAATGGTAAGGTTGGAAATTTCCATCCTAGGTAAAGGTTATGGCCAAAACATTGAGGTTTGGCTCAAAAGGCCAACGGATGGCGGGACATGACACATGTCGGTATATTTGTTTATCAAGCGGCTCAAGAACAAAGGAATGCCTTAAATCATTTCCATGACACGTATATGATAATGATGATTAGAAATTCATGCAAAACTGATCATGCATACATCCATGTGGACACTCATACATAAAGCTTTGTGGCCATATAAACACTATGGCTTAGGGTTTGTTTTCCCTATTCAAATCAACCCAATGTTTCTAAATAATGCTCTTTTATCAAGTTATGCACACATCCGAGTCCATTCAGGGCTTCGGGAAAAATCTTCATTGCATTCACCCTTCAAGCGCACACATTTCTTTTCAAAAATCTTTTAATGTTTTGACCCGTGAATTTTCCAAAGAAAACTGGCGGTCATTTTCTTTCAAAAGCGTGTTGGCTTAGTTAGTTTTTTTTTCTTTCAGCTATTTCTTTCAATCAATTTCTTTCAAGCAAACTTCTTTTCTCTTTTTTTTTGTTAGAAAAGGTTTGTAACCCGGGCAAAGTTGGTAACCGAGATTACACTTTATCTAAAGGAATAAAAGGTGTGCGAATGAAAATGCACAAGACCCTTTATTTTTTGGCGTTTCAGACAAACCATCACAAAGTACATACGACAATATGCTAGAAGCGGTAAAATTAGTCAAAATGAGATAACAAATTACTAAAAGCAATAATATCAAGTTCAGTTTCATCACAATGAAATAACAAAATAACAACTGAAAGCAATAACACCAAGTTCAGTTTTACCACAATGAAATAACAAAATAACAACTGAAAGCAATAATACCAAGTTCAGTTTTACCACAATGAAATAACAAAATAACAACTGAAAGCAATAACATCAAATAAAAACAAAATCATAATTTTTGGCATCCTGGTCGTGCAACTCTACCTCGTTAGATGAAGAAATCCAACACGTCAGCCATGTCATCATCCTCCTGAGCTCCTCCGCCATCCCCAGGGGCCATTGCGGGTCCTGCCCGTGTCTCAAAATCGGTCATGTCTCCAGGTCAGGCCATCGTGGCCTCGAACTGCTTGGGGGTAGGCCAAGGGAAAGGACTAGGGTCCTAACTCTGCTGGTGCACATTGTACTGGTAGAATGTCTAGTTTAGTTGCACCTGCCCTCTGTGATTATATGTCTGCTGGCTAGTCACGTGCTGCATGTACCTGTGCATCCAGAGTTCTATCCTCCACAGGTGATTGGAAATGGACCTTGGAGATGGTACCACCTCTAGAGGCGGTGGTGGCGCATCTGCAGCTGGCTACTGCTGGTCCTCCTCTGGCTGCTAGGGTGCCTGACCCTGCACCTTCCTGGGCATGCAGTACTTCTCAATGAAAACCCTATTGATGGAAGGCTGGATGAGCTTGGTGGGGGTGACCGACACTCTGTAGAACTGGAAGAGGCCTATGATCAGAGCAGGAAAGCCTAGGGCCCTGTTGGACTTCTCCGAGTCCACTGGGTGTCTCGGAGGCGTAATCCCTGCAAATTGGTAAATAACATTAGAGATCAGCTGGGTGACATAGACACTCACCTGAGTCAGGATGGCGTAAACCAACTGACACTTTGGCAAGGAGAGGTCTGAGTTGTGGTCGCTGGGGAGAATGTTGCTAAGCAGCAACGTCATTTAGATATGTGTGATGGTGGTCATGCTGATGCGCATGATCCGCACCCATCTCCTTGCTACGCTCTGGGCAAAGTCCTACCCCGGAACGCATAGCAACTGACTGATAAACTCCTCATTAAAGCTGGAGGTCTGAATCCTCCTCTAGGAGAACTCACAACGCTGGCCTTCCTCCAAAACCAGTGGATGCCCCAGAAACTGATTGATGGCATGCCATCAAAGGGAATCCACTGGCCCCTCACCCAAGAGCGCATGTCTGTGACTCCTTCTTCTGTCGGCCAGGCGTTAGCATAAAACTCCATGACTATCTCCGGATCGAACTTAGCTATGGGTGATGCAAGTTGGGCCCATTTCCTCCGGGCTATCTCCTCTTGGAACTCAGCATACTCCTCGTCCCTCAGCTGGACTCACCTCTCTTTGAGGAATGACCAGCCTTTAATGGCCTCAAACCGTTGTTGGTGTTCTGCACTCCAGAACCTGTGTCCATCAAAGTCCATATTTGCCTGCAGGGCCGCACTGGAACCTTCTCTAGTGGCATCCTTCCTGGACCTCTTGGCTGGGAGTTTCTTTGGAGCCATTTCCTGCAAGGACACACTTGTAAAGTTAGTTTACAAGAAGTATCAATTTATCACAATAAAGGCCAATCAAACAAAAATGGTGCACCCTTGCACACATCTTTCTAACAACGCAAACGTCATCGTGTAATAAAAAAACTTACGCGTTGATGTTTGCCATTTTATGATGGAAGCTTGCTTGGGGGGCTTCTATGTAGATTGGATCTTTGAGCTTCAATGAGGTCCTTTAATGGTGATTTTCCATCATGGAGATGCAGTGGAAGACAAAGGAGAAGAGGTGAGAGGAGGCGCCATCCACTAGGGAATAAGCCATGGAAGAAGGAGCTTCACCACCAAGATGAGCCTTGGATAAGAAGCTTGGAAGGATGCTTCAATGGAGGAAAAGAAAGAGGGAGAGAAAGAGAAAGGGGGGAGCACGAAATTGAAGGAATAAAAGAGGGAGAGAAGTGGAACTTTGAAGTATGTCTCACAAGACTCTCATTCATCAAAGTTACAACAAGTGTTACACATGCTTCTATTTATAGACTAGGTAGCTTCCTTGAGAAGCTTTCTTGAGAAAACTTCCT
Source organism: Glycine soja (assembly GCF_004193775.1). Lineage (NCBI taxonomy): Eukaryota > Viridiplantae > Streptophyta > Magnoliopsida > Fabales > Fabaceae > Glycine > Glycine soja. The sequence goes on from NC_041002.1 coordinate 33,111,849, forward strand.
TGAGAAGCTTCTTTGAGAAAACTTCCTTGAGAAGCTAGAGCTTAGCTACACACACCCATCTAAAAACTAAGCTCACCTCCTTGAGAAGCTTCCTTGAGAAGCTGGAGCTTAGCTACACACACCCATCTAAAAACTAAGCTCACCTTCTTCACAAAATACATGAAAATACAAAAAAAAGTCCCTACTACAAAGACTACTCAAAATGCTCTGAAATACAAGGCTAAAACCCTATACTACTAGAATGGTCAAAATACAAGGCCCAAAAGAAGGAAAAACCTATTCTAATATTTACAAAGAAGAGTGGATCCAACCTTGACCCATGGGCTAAAAAATCTACACTAAGGTTCATGAGAACCCTAGGGCCTTCTTTAGTAGCTCTAGCCCAAGCCTCTTGGAGTCTTTTATCCAATACCCTTAGGGGGTAGGATTGCATCATTTTATGATTCACATTTATGCACATGCACATACATACATCTTGGTGAAAGGCATTTTATGACATATACCTACATTTTTGAAAAGAATTTTTGGTGCTACATAACCACATACATACGCACACACATTTTTTTTGGCATTTTCATGATACATATTTATATACATATATACATTTTGCAAGGCATTTCCATGGTATGTACCCATATGTATACATATTTTGTTTGAGAGGTATTCTTTCTATTCTACCTACTCACATCTTGAATGGCATTTTTTATGACTCACATATATATGCATTTTGCAAGGCATTTTTTTGCTACCTACCTATCATACGTATATACAATTTTGCTTCCTCACATGTATATTGTTTTGCAAGTGATTTTTGCTAACTATTAACACCCTTGAAAGGTATTTCCCTACCTATTCACATTTTTGAAAAGCATATATACATATATTTTTTTGCTATATGTCCATTTTTTATTCAAATATATTTTGTATTCTCGAAAGGCATTTTCCTACCTAGGTTCAAAGTATTCATCATGATGCAGCCCGAACCAAGTGCTAGCCTAAAGGAAACCTCACCAACATGTTCTCATTTTTATGCAATTTTTTACACTAAAGTCCCAAAAGCATGGATTCCTAGGCCTAAGTCATACTTTGGCACTCTATTCTAGCTTCTACAAGCTGTCCACACACTCACAATGGCAACCGCACCTGCATCAATTCGTTCCACAAGCAGAATTTCACAAAATCATGCGCAAATGCCATTGAGGCATTTCACCGAACACTTGGTGGGCGCATGTTTAGACATGAACAAATAAGGAATGGGGGCAATGTGACATGTCCATTCATTCTTAATAGGCCTATGGCCATCCCCTACAACGTCCTAATTCAAACAAACAAGTATGAATCCAAGCACATATTGCCTCACGAATTTTGCAACAAATAGGCAAACAAGGCACTAAAATACAGCAATGGCAAGCCCAAGATCAAAGGGAAATGGCACTTACTTGTAGGGATGAACCAAAACGCAACAAAATAGAAGCAAAAAGGCGCAAATAAGGACCTAGGGCTGCTGGTTTTCATGAATCCCGTAGCTTTGGGGTGCTTAGAATTGCTTGGGGGAGAAAAATGGGGTGAAGAAAAGCTTCACCCCTCCCCCCTTTTAAAATCTGGTGCAGACATGCTCGCCCAGGTGAGCTAATTCTGTTTTTTTTTTCAAAATTTGATTACCCCCCCCCCCTTTTGCCATATTTACATATTTTAAACTCCTATGTTCACAAATAAAAATAGGCGCATTCAAATATAATAGACAAATAAATAAAGCAAGAATTTTAAAGGTACTAGGTTGCCTCCTAGTAGTGCTTCTTTAACGTCTTGAGCCGGGCGCGGGATGATGGTTGATTTATCATGGGCCCAACACCTGCTCATACCTGCCCCTAAGCTTTTTGATTAAAGGAAACGACATCAGTAGTAAAATGTGAAACCACACCGCGAAATATCGATACCACCTTTTGCTTACCTTTGTCTTGATTTTGGTGTGATATTGATCACTACTCAAAATGAAACTTCATTTATCTTCCAACACGCAAGATGACAAGCTGCAAATGTATGTATGCTTATGCTTAGGAGTTTAAGTGCAACAATTAAACAAGAGTTTATTATGTTCAATTTTACTTAAACGCTTTACGGCACCCCACAGATTGAGAGTGTGTACTCTAAAGACATAAAAGACATAACACAAGAAATTTGAAATGCAAATCATCAATCCAATGTTCATTAATGTTGCGATCATGGTTTACAAAGGATTGGAAAACTTTGGAGATCCCAATGAACTTTTTGGAGAATAATCATGTATTGACTCCTCTAGCTACCCCAAGTACTAAGCATAATATCATTTGACGATATCAAAATTCACAGGCAAAGGCAACTCTTCATCATCCATGTTGGCAAGCACCAATGCTCCTCCCAAAAATGCTTTCTTCATGACGAATATTCCTTCATAATTTGGAGCCCATTTTCCTCTATGGTCTTTCTGAGCTTGGGATACTTTCTTTAAGAAGAGATCCCTTTCGCTTAACTTGCGTGGGCGTACTTTCTTGTCAAAAGCGTTCTTCACCCAGCTTTGATATAACCGTCAATGGCTCATGGCGGCCAATCTCTTACCCTCTATAAGATTCAGTTGATCAAAGTGTGCTTGGGCCCATTCTGACTCTTTCAACCCTGACTCGGCCATAATTCTTAAAGAGGGGACCTCTACTTCAAACGGCAACACGACCTCCATCCCATATACTAAGGAGAAAGGAGTTGCCTTAGTTGATGTGCGCATCGAGGTTCGATAACCATGTAGCACGAAAGGGAGCATCTCGTGCCAATCCTTGTATGACACGGTCATTTTCTGAACTATTTTCTTGATGTTCTTGTTTGCAGCCTCAACTGCCCCATTCATCTTGGGTCTATAAGGCGTGGAATTGTGATGTTGGATCTTGAAATCCTCACACATTTCTTTCATCATTTTGTTGTTCAGATCGGTGGCATTGTCAGTGATAATCTTCCTAGGCAACCCGTACCGGCAGATTATCTCTTTCTTGATAAACCTAACCACCATGCTCCTTGTTACATTGGCATATGATGCCGCTTCAACCCATTTGGTGAAGTAGCCAATGGCGACCAAGATGAAGAGATGTCAGTTCGAAGCCTTGGGCTCAATAGCTCCAATCACATCTATTCCCCACATAGAGAAGGGCCATGGCGCTGCCAATAGGTTCAAAGGCATGGGCGGAGCATTGACATTATTCGTGAATGCTTACACTTGTGGCATTTTCTCATATGGATACAATAGTCATTTTCCATGGTGAGCAAGTAATACTCTGCCCTTAAAATCTTTTAGGCCATGGCATGTCCATTGGCGTGTGTCCCGAAGGATACCTCATGCACCTCTACGAGCATTTGCTCAGCCTCCCTGGCATCCACACATCGGAGCAATACCATATCATGGTTTCTCTTGTACAGTATGCCTCCACTTAGGAAGAAACCGGCTGCTAACCTTCTCAACGTCCTTCTGTCGTTGTTGGAAGCCTCCTGTGGGTACTCCTTGTCCTCAACGTATCGCTTAATGTTGAAGTACCAAGGTTTACTGTTTTCTCCTCTTCTATCAAGCAGCAATGTGCGGGCTTTTTGCGACATCTGAACTCGATCTATTGTAAGTCTCCGTGCAGAGTCAATTGAAACATGAAGGCTAAAGTGGCGAGCGCATCGGCCATTTGATTCTCCTCTCTAGGATTGTGATGAAAAGAGATATCATCGAAGAACTCTGTCAATTTCTTGATGTAGGCCAGATAGGGTATCAACTTGTGATCCCTGGTCTCCCATTCTCCTCTCAATTGATGGATCACCAAGGCTGAGTCTCCATATACCTTGAGCAATTTGACCTTGAAGTCAATTGCTGCTTGGATCCCAAGGGCGCATGCCTCGTATTCAGCCATGTTATTTGTACAGTCAAAGCCCAAACTTGTCGTGAAGGGTATGCATTGATTGTCGAGAGTGACCAAAACTGCCCCAACTCCATGGCCTAGGGCGTTGGACGTGCCATCAAACCATACGATCCACTTATCCCTATCTTCATCCTCCACCTATTCCTCAAACAAGGTCATGATGTCCTCATCTGGAAATTCCGAATGCATGGGTTGGTAGTCATTGAGGGGTTGTTGAGCTAGATAGTCTGCCAAGGCGCTTCCCTTTATCACCTTTTGAGTGACATAAACAATGTCGAACTCTGACAGTAGAACCTGCCATCGAGCGATACGTCCGGTGAGGACGGGCTTTTTGAAAATGTACTTGACTGGGTCCATCTTGGATACCAACCAAGTGGTGTGGCTCAGCATGTACTGCCTTAGACGATGGGCCGCCCACACCAAGGCACAACATGTCCTTTCAAGCAGGGAGTAGTTCATCTCACGAGCGGTGAACTTCTTGCTCAAGTAGTAGATTGCCCATTCCCTATTTCTGAACTTATCATGCTGTCCCAGCATACACCCCATCAACTCATCCAACACAGTCATGTATAGGATAAGGGGTCTCCCGGGCACCGGTGGCATAAGCACAGGGGGACTCATAAGGCATTGCATGATCCTTACGAATGCTACTTGACAGTCGTCATTCCACTGGATTGACTAGTTCTTGCGCAGAAGCTTGAAGAGAGGCTCACAGATGGCGGTGAGCTACAATATGAACCTCGCTATATAATTCTGGCGTCCCAAGAAACCTCGGACTTGCTTTTTGGTGCGCGGCTCGGGCATTTCAAGGATGGCCTTCATCTTGTCAGGGTCCACCTCTATACCTTTTTGGCTTATGATAAAACCGAGTAATTTTCCCGACTTGACCCCAAAAGTACACTTGGAGGGATTCAATCTTAATCGGTACTTATGCAGTTTCTCGAACAACTTCCACAAGTTGACGAGATGTTCCTCCTCGGTTTTAGACTTGGCAATCATATCATCCACGTAGACTTCAATTTCTTTGTGCATCATATCGTGGAATAATGCTACCATAGCCCGTTGGTAGGTTGCTCCAGCGTTCTTGAGCCCAAAGGACATCACCTTGTAGTAGAACGTTCCCTACAGGGCGACGAACGTCATTTTTTCCATGTCCTTCGGTGCCATCTTGATTTGGTTGTAGCCTGAGAACCCATCCATGAAAGAAAACAAAGCAAAATTGGTTGTGTTGTGTACAAGGACATCGATGTGCGGTAAAGGAAAATTGTCCTTTGGAATGGCTCGGTTCAGATCCCGATAGTCCTCGCACATTCGCACTTTCCCATCCTTCTTAGGGATCGACACAATGTAAGCAACCCATTCTGGGTATCGAGCAACTGCTAAGAAGCCAGCGCCAAACTGCTTTTTCACCTCTTCCTTTATCCTTAAGGACATTTCAGGTTTCATCCTTCTTAGTTTTTGTTTCACCTGGGAACAACCAGGATTCAAAGGCAACCTATGTTGCACAATGTCGGGACTTAAACCTGGCATGTCTTGGTATAACCAAACGAAGATGTCTTGATAGTCTCATAGCAGAGTGTTCATTTTCCCATATGGTTCCTTTTTCTCCAATTTTCAACAAATATATTCAAGGGAAATGAAACACCGGAAAGCGCACCGGGTCGTCAAGTATTTAAAATTAAACCGGAGTGATCCGAGTATTAAACTCATGGAACTTGCTTATTAGACAAAGTTTTATTCAGAAGTAAGGCATTGTTGGAACAACATTGATAATCGATGGTTAAAAACAGAAACAAACTACTTCTATGGTAAAAACAATAAATGCAAGTAAGTAAAAGTTGGCAGCGATAAGTAAAAAGCGCTGGGTCTTTCTAACAAACAAATTGATGCATATGAAGATATTTCTCTAATTAATCATGTTCTTATGTTCTATGTTCTAGCCTAAAGTACTAAACCTCGATCCCTCGTAAGTTTAGACTAATTTAACCTAAGCTTCGTTCGCAGATCCCTCTTGTAAGACTAGGCTTAACTTAAACAGCATTATCATCACAGTATATTCAGAAAACCAAAACCCCAACAATTCATCCCTGGTAATGTGGTTATTCAGTCATGCTTCTATCAAGTTCAAAGGCAACAATACATTTCCCAATACTAAAGTCACCTAACTGTACACACAAATGGGTGATCAAACCCAGAGTATGCAGAAATTAAGCATTGAAAGAAGCATTGAACACATAAAACACAATTAATTAGATATTAAAGGTAATTACATCAATTGTTCCTTAGAAATCCCCAACAAGGGTGTTTAGCTAGCCATTACAGAAAAACCCTAACACAAATGAGATTTAGAGTACAAAATAATAGTTCCTTACACAAGAAGGGGGATCCCTCCTCCTCTTCTCTGCAAAGATGCTCCTCTTGCTGCCTCCAGAGCTTCTATCTCGAAATTAGCATTGTGGTGTCCTTGCTCTGGAATTCTGTACTGCTTGCTAGAATTGTGTGTTTCTCTCTCTACCCTAATTCTGCACAAGACAGGCTTTAAATAGGCTCTGAATCTGTGACGTTGCGCTTAGCGCGAGTTAGTGGATTTGAGCTTAGCGCCAGTTATGCGCTGAGCCTGGCTAGCTAAAGATAACCATCGCACTTAGCGAGCAGATCTCGCACTTAGCACGCGGCCTTGATATTTAAGCTCTGTCAGATTCTTCTATCGTGCTAAGCATGCTGAAGTTGCGCTTAGCGTTGGATGCGCGCTGAGCCCAAATGGTGAGTTAAGTGCAACTACCACTTTTAGCACTTCAAGACTTAGCCTCTTTTAACCTGAAATTGAACAGATTTCATCATTAAATTAAATGGAAAATATTCTAGAGACAGCTATAACAATAAAACAAGATTTATTTACAAATCCCTACAAAATAACTATAAATTGGGGAAACTATACAAGTTTTGGAAAATGTTTTCTATACAAAAGTTAGTCATATAAGACGACTAACACAGAGCCACCAATGCATCTCGGATAGGCGTGGTCATGTCTGTGCCAACCTTTACCTCTTTCTTTTCCTCACTAACACCCAAGTTTACGATTTTTGTCTCTTCTTGGTGTGCCCTCAATCCTTGTCAGATCTGTATCGTTTAATTGCAACAAAAATAAACATGCAAACCAATGAGAATGGATGAAAGTGCAAGAACAAATGAAGAAAGGTTGTATTTATATATATTTGATAGCACAAAACAAGCCCAAACAGGGAGAAAACCCTAAAGCCTAGGCCCAGCTATAGGGTTAGGACTAAAAAATTACATCATGTTTGCCACGGAAATTCTGGGTTGTTGGATAATTTTCCAGTTTCCCAACTCGAACTCAGGAGGGCATGGCCGCACCCAGTTTGGTTGCTCTCGAGGGACTTCATCGTGGATCCTGGCGACCCGCCCTTCACACATCCAGCCTGCGCTCACAAAACTTTCACCGATGTGACATAAGGGAGTCCTTCTCACTTGCGGTCCTTGTGGACGACCCATGCTTCTACCCCTCCTTTCTAGGACACTTTTCCTTACATTGGCGCGTGTTGGCTTATATCCTAGCCCGAACCTTCCACGATTCTCCTTGAACTCCACCAAGCTCGCCATTCCATCATTTTCTGACCCAAACCCCTTTCAGGCTCGTACCTATGCCCTAGCATCACACGGGCTACCATTAAAGTAGCACCGGATGAGCACGGTTACACTGGGGGAGACTCGACATAAGCATTGCTTACCACTTCCAAAGCTTGGAAGGATGTCTTTAAGGATTCTTCGGCGGCTTCCATATATGGTGTAGAAGAAGGACAACTTACAAGAATGTCTTCCTCCCCGAAGACTATGATTAACTGCCCTTCCACCACGAATTTCAACCTTTGGTGGAGCGTTGAAGGGACTACCTTGATTGAGTGAATCCAAGGTCGGCCTAAAAGGCAGCTATAGGCTGGGTTGATATCCATCACTTGGAAAGTGATCTGACAAATATGCGATCCAATCTGAATTGGGAGATCAATCTCCCCTCTTACGTCTCAACGGCTACCGTCAAAAGCCCACACCACCATGGAGCTCGGCCTTAAGTGTGGCGCATTGAAAGGCAGTTTGTCCAATGCGCTCTTGGGCATGACATTTAGCGACGATCCATTGTCGATAAGAAACTTGGCCACGATGTGGTCCAAACACTTGACGGACACATGTAAGGCCCTATTATGTTCGCGACCCTCGATGGTATCTCCTCATCGTCGAAGGTGAGGTAACTTTTGGCGGTAATATTGTTGATGATACCTCCGAAGCCCTCCACAGAGATGTCTTGGGCTACATGAGCTTCATTCAAGATTTTTACCAACAGTGCCGATGAGGCTCGGAGTTCATGAGTAATTCCAACAGGGAGACCCTAGTTGGGGTTTTGTTGAGCTATTCAATTACCTTGAACTCGCTTTACTGGATGATTCGAAGGAACTCGTTTACTTCTTTGGCGGATATCTTCATTCTACTGAAGTCTTCCTCTCCCTTAGCCTTTTCCTTCGCGAATCGGGCTTACCTGGTTTCTTTCTTCCGTGCCCACCTTCGCCTTTCCCTTCGCGTCCTTGGGTCGTACCAACAGGTCTGGTGCTGGGAAGATTCACCCGCTACGGGTCACACCGCTTATGCCAGAGATGTTAGTAACTTTGGCAAAGGACAAGTCATCTCCGACGGATTCGTCCTTCCTTATGTCGGGTTTTTGACGGGCATACTTCCATGGGGCTGCCTTGTCACTCTTGTAAGGGAAAGGGATAGGCTTTTTACCCGAGGTAGGCTGGAAGCCCCAGGGCTTTTGGGTGGCAGCATCTCTGGTGAAATGGATCACCAATGGTTTGGGCTTGCTTGGGCTTTTGTCAGCCGATTGCATGCACACATGTTGCTCCTCCTTGCTTGCATAACCAATTTCAAACCAACCTTGGTCCATTATCCCTTGTAGCAAGTCTTTTGCCACAGGGCATGCCTCTACATCATGTGCTGCCCCCGGGTGTATTAAGCAGGCGTCCTCCTGGACCCTGTCGAAGCAAATGATGCCCGCCTCACACAACGCCTTCAATATAAACCTCCTAGAGGTTATCACATCTTTCAATTGCTTCGGCCTCTGGAGTCTGCACTCCTCTACCGCATTAATCGGTGCCCTTCCATGACTGGCAAGAGGGTTTGTCTTTACATTTGGACTGTCCTCTTGGAACATTAGCCAACCTGCGTCGATCAAACTTTGGACCTTATGTTTAAAGGTCATACACTGTTCTATCGAGTGTCCCAGGACACCCCCATGATAAGCGTAGGTTGGGTTGGGGTTGTACCATCGAGGGAAAGGAGACTGGAAAATCTTCCCAGGGGATACCACTGCCATTTGGTTGGCGATCAAAGAAGGTAGCAAGTCTTCGTATGACATCGGGATGGGAGTGAATTCCATAGGCTTCTTTACCGAACGGCTACTTTGTGGTTGAGCGGGTGCCCTTTGCTGGACGGCTACTGGACTGGAGGGGTTTCTGATGCGGGATGAAAAGCTTGGTTGATGTTAGGCATATTGGTAAGTGTTATGAGGGGTTTCGACCAAGTAGGAGCTGAAGTCACTGCGTGGGCGTCCCCTTTCTTCTTCTTTGCCCCAGTTGCTCCGAATCTTCTATTGCTCGTACCGGTCAGAGCAACATAATCAAACTTTCCTCTTTTTAGGCCTACTTCAATCCTCTAGCCCGCAAATACTAAATCTGCAAAGCTAGAGGGCATGTAGCCCACCAACTTTCCATAGTAGAACACCGGCAGAGTGCCCATTATCATTATGATCATCTCTCTTTCTACCATGGGGGGCGCTGCTAAGTCCCTCCACCATTGGGCGTACTCCTTAAATGACTCGTGCTCCCGCTTGCTCATATTCTGCAACTGGGTTCTGTTGGGAGCCATGTCAGTATTGTATAGGTATTGCCTAATGATGGTAATAATCAAGTCTTTCCATGAGCGGATGCGAGAAGCTTCCAAATTGGTATACTAGATAACCGCCGCCCCGACCAAGCTTTCTTGGAAGAAATGCATTAGCAGTTTCTCGTCCCTAGAGTATGCCCCCATTTTTCGGAAATACATATTCAGTTGATTTTTGGGGCAAGTGGTCCCCTTGTATTTATCAAAACCAGGTACCTTGAACTTTGGAGGGATGACAACATCAGGTACCAAACACAATTTTGTCATGTCGGAAAAAGGGTAATCACCAAACCCTTTGACAGCCCTTAATCTCTTTTCGAGGAGATCAAGTTTCTTTCTCCCTTCCACTGCTGGAGGCGGGCCCCCTACTAAGAAATGCAATGGTTGCAGATGGCGGGGTCAAGGAGCTCCTGTGATATTAGGTTGAGGCACAACATTAAACGTCGGCCCCTCGGCGATGAATGTGGGATATAGGTCGAAATCACCTTGAGCAGGCTCCTGAGGTTCTTCATGGGCGCCTCCTATAGGCTGGGGTTGCTGACCCTCAAAGGTAACGGGAACAACATGATTAGCGTTCTCGTTGGGCATGTGCACGGTGGGCGGCATATAATTGGGGGGTAAGCCATAGGGATAAGCATTCCTATTATACCCAATGAGTGGACCACCGGTGCTGCCCAACACCTCTCCTCCTTGTCCCACCATGTCCGGGGTGGGTTGGTGTGCTTGGTTTGTGGCATGCGAATGGGTAGGATCTGCCTCGACGGTGGCACTGGCGACGGCAATTGCGACCGTGTTGCTTTCCATTATTCTCTTCATGCTCAACATGGCTTCCATCATGGAAGCCACTTGATCCTTTAAGGCCTCCATATCGACCTTCATTTGTTCTTGCACCTTTTCTATGTCACCCATGACTCTAGTTTTGGAACGGGTTCGATAGGGGTGTCTTAAAGCGTGTTTAGTTATGGTGTTTACTGCCTAAAGAACAAAAATATAATGAGTAATGCGACTAAGAACTAAACATGAATGCATGCTAAAGATAAGTTACCGAAGTATTGGCCTCGTGCAGAATTTTGAGCAAAGACATAGGATTGAACCAAACTCATTTTTATTAGGGAACAAAAATGTTCATCTCGTCAAAATTAAAGCAAAAATACAACTGCCTTAGCGGCTCCTAATTATGTGGGCCATCAAATCAATCATGTGCTGACAATAATTGAGGAGCCCATGACCTTCCTCGGGGGACGAGTACAGATCCACCATCGCCTTAGCTTTGGCTAGCAGTCTTGGAAGCTCTTGACTCCCATTCAAGGTGAAAGTGAACTTATCCATCCACATCATTACTTCTCTATGTAATGAATCGATCACTCTTTCTCTTGCTTCCCTTTCTACTTGCAGGACTGACACCTTTGCATACTCGTCCTCTAGACTTTGTTCATGGGTTGCGGCTAAACTTAGCTTCTCTTTGTATTGGTCAATGATGGCCCACATGTTCTCTTTCGTCTTGCTAAATTGCTCGAGCAAACTCCTTTTTAAACTTTGGCAAGCCTTTAACTTGTCTTCCAATACCATGCCTTCGACTCTCGACTGGTCTCTCTCGGCCCTTTGAAGCTTAAACTCGTTGTTGCTACCCCACAACGCTCCTCGAAACTTGTTTCAGCCTCATTCTTCCTTTCGGGCCTTTTTTGTTTCCCATTCCAATGCTTTGGTTGTGGCCACATTGACGTTTCTCAGTTCGTCGCACTCTTTCCGGACCTTGATGGTCGTCGTCTTGAACCTTTCCTTGACTGCTTGCACCTTTTCAAGTTCCACCTTTAAGGCTTGCACCTCTCCACTCTCCTCCAGGGTTTTAGCCTCTTCCCCACTTGAGGCCTTTAGCTTCAGGAGCCAATCTAGCTCTTGCGTCTGAGCCTTCAACCACTTGTGATATCCGCCGACAATCCCATTGCTGCTTCCCCTAAGTTCCTTATCCTTTATTTGCACCGTGCTCCATGCCTTTTGGACCCTCTGAAATATCCTTGCATTGGGGTCTCTGAAACCCCGTGCGATGAAGCGCGTGGTACTTTCTTCCAACGGTGCTCCTCTCATGGGGTAACCAAGTTGTCTTATGGCAAGGATGGGATTATAATTGATACAACCCCTCGTTCCCATCAATGGGACATTTGAGAATCCCTCACATGAGGACAGAACCCCAACTCTTCCTTCCTTCCATCGGGGGAACCAATTAACAGATGTCCCCACTATACTAGCCAGGAGTTGCTCCCAATTGGCCTTCCCTTTCTCAGTGCATGTGCGGTGACCTTGCAGGGGACAGACAGGTCTACTTTCATGAAGAAAGAGGTGTGAGACCAGCCATACATAAAGAGTAAGTGTGCAACAGATGATCCTTGCACCGCTCTTTTCGCATCTTCTGTCAAATGTGTCATAGGCATCGGCCAAAACAACAACGAGTGGACTTTCCTTGCTATGGTGATAAGCAAGGAAGGCATCGATTGCCGCTAGGTCCTGACATAGCTCCATGTGGAGCTTGTAGGCCTTGGATCTTCTTCATCAATGGAGTCTTTTGCTTCTTAAAGATCATGGCAGCTGAATGGAGAAGGAAGAAAGATGATTGGAGATGCCACTTTAAGGAGAAGATGAGTCAAGAAGAAACTCACCACCATAGGAAGCCATGGATAAGAGCTTAAAGGAAGAAGAAGATGAGTGAAGGGAGAAAAAGAGAAGGAGCACAAAATTTTGTGCCTCAATTAAGGTCTGAACTTTGAAGTGTAATTCTCAAAAGATCAAATTTCAAAAAATGCACACACATGGCCTTTATTTAGAGCCTAAGTGTCACACAAAATTGGAGGAAAATTTGAATTTCTATTCAAATTTCACTTGAATTTGAAATTGAATTTGTGGAGCCAAATTTTGGAGCCAAAATTTCACTAATTATGATTAGTGAATTTTAGCTATGGTTCAGCCCACTAATCCAAGATCAAGTCCAAGATTCTCCACTAAGTGTGCTTAGGTGTCATGAGGCATGTAAAGCATGAAGGATATGCACAAAGTGTGACTATATGATGTGGCAATGGGGTGTAACAAGCAAATGCTCACCTCCCCCTCTAAAATTTAATTGGATTGGGCTTCTCCCAATTCAATTAAATTTATTTCGAACCACACACATTGAATATTCACTTAATGTATGTGAAATTACAAAACTACCCCTAATACAAAAACTAGTCTAGGTGCCCTAAAATACAAGGGCTGAAAAATCATACATTTCTAGGGTACCTTATCTATATTATAGAGCCCTAAATACAAGGCCCAAAAATAATGAAACCTTAATCTAATATGTACAAAGACAAGCATGCTCATACTTAGCCCATGGGCCCGAAATCTACCCTAAGGCTCATGAGAACCCTAGGGTCTTCTCTTCCATCTCTGGCCCAATCTTCTTGGAGTCTTCTATCCAATGCCCTTGCGGGGTAGGATTGCATCAGGTCCACTAGCCCATCCATGTTTGGAAAGAGGATGACTCCAAATACCAATAGCGCCAAGACATCAATTAACGAAGCCCATTCACCTTGATCCACCAAAGCCTTCGCCTTCTCCCCCAAGTGCTTCCTCGGTATTCCGACCACCCCATTTCTATTTTGCTTCACTCGGTCCAATTCTTGTGCCGAGATTTTGACTACCTTGGCTATTCTCACCATGGAGGGATAGAACCCAGAATAAAGATATGGCTTTCTTCCTCCTAGTGGGCATCCCAAGATCTCTTCAAACTCTTCCATGGTTGGTACTAACTAAAAGTCCCTAAACGTGAAGCATCTTAGTGGTTGATCGTAATACTAAGTGAAAGCTGCAATGGCATCAATAGAGACTTCTATCATAGCTAGATCCCAAATCTTCCCATAGGTCTTGCGGAAAGCTTGACGTTGGAGCTGATTCATCAATTGCCCCAATTCTTGCATACTGGCAACCTCTAGGCTTTTAATTTTGACTTGATAGAACCTTTTCTTAAACAAGGGTGCTTGATTTGATCCCATGTTTTGCTAGACTAAAAAGTTCTATTTGAATCAATACTTCAACACCCTATCATGGAGGAAATATGATGAATGCATTAAGGAATGCTTATGCTATGCATGACACAAATGCATTTTACGAACACGAGAGCCTGAAAGATCATCTCTTCTTACTTATAACATTTAGGCATCATGGTTCATTTACAATCATCACCACAGTGCCCCATGTATGCATTTAAGAAGGTGATGCGGACCTTCCGACTTCTTGTGACAAAATGACGAGACCAACGCAACACATGAGTGACGATGCAATAGAATGAAAAGAAAAATATTATATGAGCAAGCATGTGGTAACATCATCAAATAATGACATAGCAGAGACGCACACAAACATGACATTGCAAAGATATGCATGGCAATATCAAGGAAACAACATGTAATGTGTTGGCTCAATGCCCCTATTTCAGGAACCTAATGGGGGGGAACTAAAAGCTTGCTATTTAGTGATAATTCCCGAGGTGGTTGCATCTAACTTTCAAAGGTTTCTAGAGATATCATCCCCTTTGATATCAAACATTGTGGCGGTAGGGACTACCAACGACAACGTATCATCAAAGAGAAAAACTCTAGATGTGGTTTCACTGTCATCAAGCAAGTCGGAGACTTAGCATGACCATAGATTCACCTCCACTCCCTATGTTCCCAAGGACCCGGGTATAGGGCCCTTAACAACTCACAGTGTGTGCAAAAGTGTAGGTGTTGTGGGTGCATCAAATGAACGAATATTTATCAATGCATGCATTAAATAAACAAATACACTAAAAGCATCAAAGAGTTATATGCATACAAGAACATAAGAGAAATAAAGGGAAATAAACAACAGAGAAAGTCACCATAAGGAATGCACACAAATTAAAATGGCCTAACTCTCTAAAAACAATCCCTAGTGGAGTCGCCAACTGTCGCAACCTATCCTTCGGCGGGAGGGAAAAGCGAGGCTCATGGGTGCGTCTTCCAAGGAAGGAAAATGCGTGGAGTCACCACCAACGTTTATTTGAGGAAAACATTAGAAAAACCAAGAAATGGTCTATGAGTTTTAAGAAATAAATGTTCGGGAGTTGTTTACGCACGAGGAAGGTATTAGCACCCCACGCGTTTGTCACAAGGGACGACAACCTTTAATCAAATGTGCAATATCATGACTTCAATTTTTAGTTTATTTTCCCCTTTTTATGTTTTTTTATCTTTTTGGGGTCGACAAGAGCAAGGCTCTCGCTCCTACGTATCCTCATTTGCGATGAGGAACTCAGAGCTACATAGTTCTTTGATATTGATTTTAGACTTCTAAACAATTCATTTTAACCGATAGAAGTAAAAAAGACCGTTTTAGGCGTTGGACCTTTGAACGGATTCAAGCGATTTTCTTGTGGACAAAAGCTTGATTATGAGTTGTGTTGGATTTCCCCTGTAATTAATTTTTGGTCCAATTTTTCTTTATACAAATATGTTCAAGGGAAATCCAGTTTGCCGGAAAGCGCATCGGGTCGTCAAGTATTTAAAATTAAAACGGATGAATCTAAGTATCAAACTTAGGGAACTAGTATTAGACAGGGTTAAATTCAGAAATAAGGCATTGTTGAAAGAAACATTGATAACTGATGGTTTAAAACTGAATTAAACTTAGTCTAGGCTAAAAATAGTAAAAATTGCAAGTAAGATTGACAGCAGTAAGTAAAGGTGTTGGGTCTTTCTATCAAACCAGCTGATGTATATAAAGATATTTCTCTAATCAATCATGCTTTTGTGTTCTATGTTGTAGCCTAAATTACTAAACCCTGATCCCTGGTTAGGCTGAATCAATCCAAGCTTCATCCTTAAATCCCTCTTGTTGGACTAGACTCAATTTAGACAGCCCTCCTAGGTTTAGACTAACTTAAACCAAGTTTCGTCCTCAGATCCCTCTTGTTGGACTAGACTTAGACCAAACAGCATTATTATAACATCATGTTTAAAACCAAAACTTAATCCGTAAATCCCTCATTTAAGACTAAGTTTCAATCCTGCTTCATTCAAGTTCTAAGGCAACAGTACATTTCCCAATGCTAAAGTCACCTAACTATGCACACAAACGGTTGATCAGACCAAGAGCATACAAAATTTAAGCACTAAAAGAAGAATTGAACACAAGAAACACAATCAATTAGATATTAAAGTAATTACATCAGCTGTTCTTTAGAAATCCCCAACAAGGGTGTTTAGCCAGCCATTACAGAAAAACCCTAACAATAATGAGATTAAGAGTAGAGAATAACTGCTCCTTACACAAGAAGGGGGATCCCTCCTCCTTTTCTCAGCATTTCACAATCACTCTGCAACTCATTAATCTCTCTCTAATTACAAGACCTAGGTATCTCTGCAAAAGTTACTCCTCTTGCTACCTCCAGAGCTCTTCTCCCGAAATAGGCATTGTGGTGTGCTCTGACTTCTATGTGTGAGGGTGATTCTCTGGATTGTTGCCCTAATTCTGCACAAAATAGCTTTAAATAGGCTCTGAACCCGTGATGTTGCGCTTAGCACAACCCTCGCGCTTAGCGCGAGTAAGTGGATTTGAGCTTAGTGTCAGTCGTGCGCTGAGCCTGGCTGAAGACAACTGCTGCGCTTAGTGCATTGATCTCGCACTTAGCGTGCGACCCTAATATTGATGCTCTGCCAAATTCTTTTATCGCACTAATCATGCTGAAGCTATGCTTAGCGGTGGATGCGCACTTAGCCCAATTGATGAGCTAAGCTCAACTGTCACTTTTAGCACTTCATGACTTAGCCTCTTTTTCACCTGAAATTGCATAGATTTCATCATTAAATCCAATGGAAATATTCTAGAGACAACTTTAACAATAAAACAAGATTTATTTACAAAATAACCATAAATTAGGGAACTATACAAGTTTTGGAAAATGTTTTCTATACAAAAGTTAGTCGTATAAGACGACTAACAAGTTGATTTTAGTTTTGGTTTCACTTGGTTATTTTCCAAATCATTAAAAGAGAATTTTCAAGGTAAATGAACGGTTGAAACTTATTTTTTTGATGGTTAACTGAGGTTATAACACAAATGATCGGTTGAATTTTATTTTAACGGTGATTAAACGAGATTACAACACAAACGATTGGTTGAAATTTATTTTAACATTGATTAAGTGAGATTATGGCTTAAACGATCGGTCAAAACTCGCTTAAAACACAGAAAAAGATCATCGATGATAGAAGAATGAAGATGAAGCATTCAAAGCAAGGATGGACCCCTAAGGGTGCATAGAATGAATTCAAAGCTTCAAAATAGAAAACTAATCGGCCAAAGATCGAAGAACGAGGAAGAACGGTCATGGAATTGATCACTGAAATGCCTTGGCCTTGATTTTTCTTTTTCTTTCTCTTTTTTCTCTCTAATTTCAGTGAAAACCTCTTACAAATGATGTTGAACCCCTTCCCTTCAGCCCCTCACGCCTATTTATAGGAAAATAAGGGGAGGAGGTTGCACAGCAGCTCGCCCAGGCGAGCTAGTTACTTCATCTCTAAGTTTTCTAATGGGCTTCAGTGGGTCCAGGGGCTGGGAAATATCCCCAAAGTGACCATTTTGCCCCCATTTTGAGTATTTGGAACATTTCCTTTCGAAACGTCACAAAACCCTATGGATTATGCGGCAATTAACGTTACGCAGTTCAACTCGGCCGGCAAGAATCCAAATGTTGGCCAATGATCGTCCCCGGATGAAATTAGGGTATGACAGAGCTTGTGAAGATTGTGTCAATGGTAAAAAAACAAAATCCAACTTTCACTTTAAAAATATAATATCTTCCCAGAGAGTACTAGTGTTATTACATATAAACGTATTTGGTCCAACCAAAACATTGAGTCTAGATGGGAAGAGATATGGATTTGTGATAGTTGATGACTTCTCTAGATTTATAAGGATTTTATTCCTTTCTCATAAAGATAAGTCTTTTGAATCATTTAAAATGTTTTGTAAGAAAGTTCAGAAATAAAAGATTTAAAAATTGTCTCTGTAAGGAGTGATCATGGGGGAGAATTTGAAAATATTTTCTTTAAGAATTTCTTTGATGAAAACGGCATCTCCCCCAATTTTCTTGTTCGAGGAAACCTCAACAAAATTGTGTGTTGGAAAGGGAAAATAGATCCTTACAAGAGATGGCTAGAACACTTATTAGTGAATATGGTATACAAAACTATTTTTGGGCAGAAGCTGTCAACACAACTTGCTACATTTTAAACAAAGTTTCTATTAGAAAGGTTTTGAACAAGACTCCTTATGAACTTTGGAAATTAGGAAAACCAAGTGTGTTATACTTCCACATTTTTTGTTGTACATGCTATATTTTAAACAATAAAAAAAACCTTGGGAAATTTGATGAAAAATCAGACAAAGAAATTTTTCTTGGGTATTATCTATCTTCTAAAGCATACAAAATCTACAATCTGAGAACTCAAGTTATAGAAGAAAGTGTGCATGTTATGTTTGATGAACATAATAATACACTTGAGAAGAGAATGGTTTCATATCTAGAAGAAGAACTAGAAAGAATAATAAAGATCAATAAACATGCTTAGAACACTGCACCTAGCTTAGAAAGCCCAAAGAAAAGTGAAGAACTTTCTAAGGAAGCTCAAAAAGGCTAACTTCAGAAAGATAAAGCTCAAATCAAAAAACAAAAGTTGATATGCCAAGAGATTGGATATTTGTTTCCTCATATCCTATAGATCTAATCATTGGGGAAATAACATCCAAAGTCAAGACAAGAGATTCTCTAAATAGAGAAAAAGGAATGATGGCTCTTCTCTCAACCATTGAGCCTAAGAATATTGATGAAGCACTAAGTGAAGATTATTGGGTGATTGTTATGGAAGAGGAATTGACTTAATTCTCTAAGAACAAGGTTTGGAATCTTGTTCCCCCTCCTAAGAATTAGTCAATGATTGGAACCAAATGGGTGTTCAAAAATAAGCTCAACGAAGAAGGAGAAGTAGTCAGAAATAAGGCTAGATTGGTTGCTCAAGGGTACCATCAACGTGAAGGGGTTGATTATGAAGAAACCTTTGCACCAATAGCAAGACTTGAAGCTATCAGAATACTCTTAGCCTATGCAGCACATAAAGACATCAAGCTATATCAGAAAGATGTCAAGAGTGCCTTTCTAAATGGATTCATAAATAAAGAAGTGTATGTGAAGCAGCCACCTAGGTATGAAGACAAGAAGAAACCTTAGTATGTATACAAGCTGATCAAAGCCTTGTATGGACTAAAACAATCTCTAAGAGCTTGGTACGAGATGAAAAAAGATGATGGAACTCACAAACCAAGAAGGGGTGAATTGGTTCTAAATCAAATCAAACAAAACAAAAACAGAGTTTTGAAAAAGCTTTCTTTTCAAGGATCATATCACAAACTTTTGTTAAAACCAATATTTAATCAATCACCCTTAACACAAAATCCTTTTGTTAAAGTTCTCATTCAAAAAGATATTTTCTTTAACCTTTAGCAAATTGATCAAGAATAAAATGAGAAAGAAAGATAAGATCAAGAGAAGATGTACACCAATTTTTATATTGGTTCACTCTTTATCTCTAGAGAAACTACTCCAGTTATCTAATCCAAAACGAATTAGATTTTCACTATGCATATAGAATTCTTACAAGCAATCACAATCAATCTTAGTTCCTACCCAGAAAAAGAGACTAAGGTACCCAGCCCTATGATCCTTTGTGAATAAGAGCCTAAGAGAAACCTACTGATGTGCCATTATTTTCTCCTATTTCTTAACCCTTTTTGCACCATTTTAAATACTGTTTAGTCTTAATTGTCAAATTTATGAGACAGTTTTATTATTTGGGCCCATTCAGCTAATTTGATGTTTTTACTCTAATTTCAGGAATTAATGAAGCATTGGGCTTGGGCTTGAATCCAGAATTGGGCTTGGACTTGAAGAGGGCAGACTAATTTATTCTACAAAATTAGATCTTATCTTATCTAGATATTATTTAGATTTGATCTCATCTAGATATTATTTCATCTAGATCTTATCTTATCTTATCTAGATTTGATTAGATTTTACTTATGGGCTTGAATTTAAAACAGATTTGTAAGCTTTGGGGCTGAAAAACTATATAACAACACCAAGGTTCTATTTTAGCTCTCTCTTTCTCTCTCTCTCTCTCTCTCCTCCCTCTTTTCTATTTTTCGTTTTTAGTTTTGGTCTCTCTTCTCTTTCTCTTTTATTTTCGTTTTTTACAAATCCAGTTCAGACTTTTAGTTTTATCAATAAAATTTCGTTCTCTATTTGATTAATGGAAGACTAAGTTCGCGGCATTGTTTTCTCTTGAAGATCAAGCACAGTTCTCTTTGAGGTTCTATTATTACTATTAAATTTTGTTCAGTTTTTCCTCTTCACTAATTACTCTGAATTTGTTGCTATTTATTCATGCATGTTTAGTGCTTGATTAATTGTCTCTGCGCTTAATTTACGTTCATGCTTAATGATCGTTTATGAGTAATTGGTGTGTGTGATGCTTAATCACATAATGAATGCTTTATGTTAAATTTTGCTTAGTAATTTAATTTAGGGTTGGATTAAGTGGTTGAACTGATAAAGGATAAATTCTCGCAACCTAGGATAAGAGACTTTCTTGTGAATCAAGGGGAAGCAACGTATTTTAATTCTGATAATTTCTAATTCAATTTTACTCGCTGTTTAATTTACAAAAGCAAACAACCCCCCCCCCCCCCAATTTGTTACTATTTCCTACTATATGTTATGAACATTTGGTGTATCATTGCTCGTTGGGAAATGACCTAGAATCACGTCCTAGTCACTACATTTTAATATTTATTTGATTCGGGTACAGCCTCGATCAAATTTGGCGCCGTTGCCGGGGAGTGGTGTCCAAAGGTTCATAATAGCTAGTGTCGTGTTAGTGTTTAATTGTTTCGTGTTTTATGTTTAATTGTTAGTGTTGTGTTAGTGTGTGTGTTAGTGTTGTTTAGTGTCTTGGTATTTTGTTTAGTGTGTGTTCTATTTTAGTTTTTCTGTTAATCGCTTCCCCTGTTTCAGTTTTGGGTGTTTTACAGTGAATAGTGTTTTGCGACAGATTTAACAACCACTTTTGCTAGCGGCAAAACAGAGTAGTAGTGGAAATCATGTAGCGACGGATTTTAGCGACGGATTTTAGCGACCACCCTTGCTGAATTATTTGGGATTTTTTGTTTTAGTAGCTAGAGTTGTTATTTTTGGCTGAATTTCTTTGTGGTAACTTCTTTTAATCTATATTTTGTGGGAAAAATAGCTAGAGCCTTTAGTTTGGTCAGATTTGAAAGTTCTAAAAAAGTAGCAAATTTGATTTTTGTCAAAACTTCAAACGGCCATAACTTTTGCTCCAGTTATCAGAATCGCAATTATTATATATGTATTTGTGTAGAAAAAAATTTCCTACGCTGTGACAGCCTTCCATAGGCTGGCTGAGGTCTCCATCGTCCAAAAAAAGTGATTCTATCAAAAGTTTTTTATTTTTCAAGTATTATTCTCTTATTTTTCTTAACTTATCATTTTTAGATAATATAGTTAGACTTTGAATTTTCATTTGAAATTTTTTGTGCTATCTTCTCATCATTTTATAAGGTTGCTCACAAAATTTCAAATCATTTGGATAACAGTTAATGGTAGCTGTAGTTCAAATCCATTTGACTTACAACCCTTTGATCCTGAGATAGATAGGACATTTCATAGATTAGTTAGACATCATTTAGTACCTTTTGAGCATCCTGAGCATTCTGATATTGGTGATTTTGAGCATTATAATAATATGGCACAACCTCCACCTCGTGAGAGGACTCTAAGGGAAATGGTTGCACCTGATTTCACCTACGAAAGCTTATGCATCCAATACCCTGATGAGGATGTCCCATATGTTATTAAAACTGGACTGATCCATTTGCTTCCAAAGTTTCATTGCCTTGCAGGTGAAGACCCATACAAGCATCTGAAAGAATTCCATATTGTCTGCTCCACCATGAAACCACCAGATGTCCAGGAGGATCACATATTTCTGAAGGCCTTTCCTCATTCTTTAGAGGGAGTGGCAAAGGACTGGCTATATTACCTTGCTCCGAGGTCCATCATGAGCTGGGATGACCTCAAGAGAGTATTCTTAGAAAAAAATTTCCCTGCTTCCAAGACCACGACCATCAGAAAGGATATTTCAGGTATTAGACAACTCAGTGGAGAGAGCCTATATGAATACTGGGAGAGATTTAAAAAATTATGTGCCAGTTGCCTTAACCACCAGATTTCAGAGCAGCTTCTTCTCCAATATTTTTATGAAGGACTCAACAACATGGAGAGAAGTATGATAGATGCTGCCAGTGGTGGAGCCCTTGGAGACATGACCCCTGCTGAAGCCAGAAATTTAATTGAGAAGATGGCTTCAAACTCCCAGCAATTTAGTGCCAGAAGTGATGCTATTGTCATTAGAGGAGTGCAAGAAATAGCCACGAATTCATCTTCATCAGCTGAGACTAAGAAGCTTGAAGGTAAACTAGATGCCTTGGTTAACCTGGTAACCCAACTGACCATGAATCAAAAATCTGCACCTGTCGCCAGACTCTGTGGTTTATGCTCCTCTACCGACCACCACACAGACCTTTTCCCTTCTGTGCAACAATCTGAAGCAATTGAACAGCCTGAAGTTTATGCTGCAAACATCTACAACAGACCTCCTCAACCTCAGCAGCAAAATCAGCCACAACAGAATAACTATGACCTCTCCAGCAATAGGTACAATCCCGGATGGAGGAATCATCCCAACCTTAGATGGTCAAATCCTTCACAGCAGCAACAGCCTTATTTTCAAAATGTTGCTGGCCCAAGCAGACCATACGTTCCTCCACCAATCCAACAGCAACAACAGCAACAGCCCCAGAAACAGCAAACAGTTGAGGCCTCTCCGCAACCTTCACTTGAAGAACTTGTGAGGCAAATGACTATGCAAAACATGCAGTTTATACAAGAGACCAGAGCCTCCATTCAGAGCTTAACTAATTAGATGGGACAGTTGGCTACACAGTTAAATCAAAAACAGTCCCATAATTCTGATAGATTACCTTCTCAATCTGTCCAGAATCCCAAAAATGTGAGTGTCATTACATTGAGGTCAGGAAAGCAGTGTCAAGGACCTCAACCAGTAGCATCTTCCTCATCCGCCAATGAACCTGCGCAACCTCACTCTACTCCAGAAAAAGATGATGACAAAAATTTAAAGAGTAAGTTGCCTAACAATTTCTATGCAGGTGAATCTAAAGAGAAGCAGCATATCCCTCTTCCATTCCCTCCAAGAGCAATTTCCAACAAAAAAATGGAAGAGGCAGAGAAGGAGATCTTGGAAACATTTAGGAAAGTAGAGGTAAACATACCTCTGTTGGATGCAATAAAGCAAATTCCAAGATATGCTAAATTCTTGAAGGAGTTGTGCACTAATAAGCGGAAGCTTAAAGGAAGTGAAAGAATTAGTATGGGCAGAAATGTCTCCGCATTGATTGGTAAATCTGTTCCCCAAATCCCTGAAAAATGTAAAGATCCAGGTACATTCAGCATACCTTGTATTATAGGGAACAATAAGTTTGGCAATGCCATGCTAGATTTAGGAGCATCTGTTAGTGTTATGCCTCTGTCTATTTTTAATTCTCTATCTCTAGGTCCTTTGCAGTCAACTGATGTGGTAATTCATTTAGCTAATAGAAGTGTTTCCTATCCTGCTGGTTTCATAGAGGATGTCTTAGAGTTGTTGAGCTGATTTTCCCTGTTGATTTTTATATTTTAAATATAGAGGAGGGATTTTATAAAGGACCAGTTCCCATCATTCTAGGCAGACCATTTATTAAAACTGCTAGAACTAAGATAGATGTATATGCAGGCACACTATCTATGGAGTTTGGTGATGTAACTGTTCATTTTAATATTCTTGATGCTATGAAACACCCATCTGAAGATCTTTCTGTATTTCGTGTTGAAATAATTGACCATATTGTTGATGAATACATGAATAATCTTCATTCTAATATGCATGTCTGTCACTCTTCATGCATTGAATCTAAATTTGTACTTGATCATATGTCTGAATTTGATGCTAAGAGTGAATCTGAATTTGATATTGATTACATGTTTGCTGATGTTTTACCTCTTGAGATTGATTTTATAGAGTCAGATAGAACTAACCATGTTTCAGGAAGTACACATACCTCTAACTTTCTTTATGAGGTACAGGCTGAGAAACCATCTCTTTCTACCACTATCCAGCCATCCACACCAGAATTGAAGCCTCTGCCATCAAATTTAAAATATGCTTACTTGGATGATAGCAAAAGTTTTCCAGTAATTATATCTTCCTCCCTTTTTGATGAGCAAGAGGAAAAGTTGTTATCAGTTCTCAAGAAGCATAAGAAGGCTATAGGCTGGACCTTGGCGGACATTCCTGGTATTAGCCCATCCACATGTATGCATCGAATAAATTTAAAAGATGGGGCTAAACCAGTAAGACAACCACAGAGAATACTTAACCCGATGATTCTTGATGTAGTGAAGAAGGAGGTAACCAAGCTTTTGCAAGCTGAAATCATTTATCCTATCTCCGACAGCCAATGGGTGAGTCCCGTCCAGGTAGTTCCAAAGAAAATCGGCCTCACCGTGATCAAAAATGAGAAGGAGGAGTTGATTCCTACTCGGGTGAAGAACAGTTAGAGAGTATGCATCGACTATAGGAGGCTGAACCAGGTTATCAAAAAGGACCATTTTCCACTGCCATTCATTGACCAGATGCTTGAACGCCTGGCAGATAAATCTCACTACTGTTTCCTTGATGGTTTTTCTGGTTATATGCAAATCACTATTGCTCTTGAGGATCAGGAAAAAACCACATTCACTAGCCCCTTCGGCACTTTTGCCTATAGAAGGATGCCTTTCGGCCTGTGCAATGCCCCTGGTACCTTCCAGCGGTGCATGATTAGTATTTTTAGTGATTTTTTAGAAAATGGCATAGAGGTGTTTATGGATGATTTCATTGTATATGGATCCTCTTTTGATGTTTGTTTGGATAGTCTTGAAAAAGTTTTGAATAGATGCACTGAAACTAACCTTGTTCTAAATTTTGAAAAATGTCATTTTATGGTTGAGCAAGGTATAGTTTTAGGCCACATTATTTCCAATAAGGGCATTGAAGTAGATCTTGCAAAAATTTATGTTATTTCACAATTGCCTTATCCCTCTTGCATGCGAGAGGTGCGATCTTTTCTTGGTCATGCAGGATTCTACAGGCGCTTTATAAGAGATTTTAGCAAAGTAGCCCTTCCACTATCTAACTTGTTGCAAAAAGAGGTGGAGTTTGACTTTAATGATAAATGCAAAGAGGCTTTTGATTGCCTAAAAAGAGCACTGACTACCACCCCCATCATCCAAGCACCCGACTGGATAGCCCCTTTTAAGCTTATGTGTGATGCATCAATTATGCATTGGGGGCTGTCCTTGCTCAGAAAATTGATAAATTGCCTAGGGTGATATATTATGCTTCTAGGACTTTACATGTTTCCCAAGCGAATTATACTACTACTGAGAAAGAGTTACTAGCCGTAGTTTTTGCTCTTGAAAGCCTAGGTTGATCCGATGGATGCTCTGGCTCCAAGAGTTTGACTTGGAGATCCGTGATAGGAGCGGAGCACAAAATTTAGTTACTGATCATTTGAGTTGGATCGAACATGTGTCTGATGAGAACTCACCCATTCGGGATGATTTCCCGAATGATCATTTATATATATTGTGTAGTATTTTTGATTCTCTTTCTACTCCCTGGTTTGCTAACATTGTTAATTATTTAGTTGCTTTTGTTTTTCCTCCCTTAGCATCTAAGGCCCAAAAAGATAAAATTAAAAGTGATGCTAAGCATTTTATTTGGGATGACCCATACTTGTGGAAATTGTGCAGTGATCAGGTCATTAGATGATGCATTCCAGATCATGAGACTGACTCAGTCCTGCAGTTCAGTCATTCTTCCGCACCGGGAGGTCATCTGGGTGTTCAAAGGATAGCTCGCAAAGTGCTTGACTGTGCCTTTTACTGGCCCACCATCTTAAAGATGCGTGGAAGATTTGTAGCACTTGTGAGCAATGTCAGAGAGCAGGAAGTGCACTTACATGGCGACAACAAATGCCTCAGCAACCTATGCTATTTTGTGAGGTGCTTGATGTCTGGGGTATAGATTTTATGGGCCCTTTTCCTGTATCTTTTGGTTATGTTTACATTCTCCTTGCAGTTGATTATGTTTCAAAATGGGTGGAAGCCAAGCCCACTAGAACTAATGATGCTAAGGTTGTTGTAGATTTTGTCAGATCTAATCTGTTTTGCAGGTTTGGAGTACCTAAAGCAATCATTAGTGATCAAGGATCCCATTTTTGCAACAAATCAATGCATGCCTTGCTTAAAAAGTATGGGGTTGTCCATAGGGTATCCACACCATACCACCCCCAAACCAATGGACAAGCAGAAATTTCTAACAGGGAGATCAAGAGAATTTTAGAGAAGATTGTGCAGCCAAGCAGGTAAGATTGGAGTATCAGGCTAGATGATGCTCTTTGGGCACATAGGACTGCCTACAAAGCACCCATAGGAATGTCTCCTTATCGGGTTGTCTTTGGAAAGGCATGTCATCTTCCAGTGGAGATTGAGCACAAAGCATACTGGGCAGTGAAGACCTGCAACTTCTCTATGGATCAAGCTGGTGAGGAAAGAAAGTTGCAACTGAGTGAGTTAGATGAGATCCGCCTAGAAGCCTACGAGAATGCCAAGTTCTACAAAGAAAAGACCAAGAAGTTCCATGATAGCATCATAATTAAGAAGGACTTCATGGTTGAGCAAAAAGTGTTATTGTATAATTCTAAGCTTGGACTCATGAGTGGTAAGTTGAGGTCAAAGTGGATTGGTCCTTTTGTTGTTACTAATGTTTTTCCTTATGGTACAGTTGAGATCAAAAGTGACTCCACAAACAAGAGCTTCAAGGTCAATGGACACCGACTTAAGTCATTCCTCACAAACCCTTCTTTAGTGGAGGTAGTGGTGGAAGAGACTTCCTTACTCCACCCTACTCTTCCTCTACCATGACTTAGGGAGTTTTTCTTTCCTATCTCCTTCTTTACTTTTATTACATTTGTCCGATTCTATTTGATGGTTTAATTGCTTTTAATCTTTTAATTGTGCCACATTGAGGACAATGTGTTGTTTAAGTATGGGGGGGAGTGTGTTCTTTGGTTTTGGTTTTGATAGTTGTGTTAAATTAGTTTAATTTTGTTAGTTTTGTTGGGTTCTAGTTTAATTTTGTTAGTTTTGTTGTGTTAAATTTGCATGTTTTTCTTTGAATTATAGGATATGTTCAAGTAATGGGTAATTGTTCTGAAAATAAAAGTCTCTTGAAATTTTGTGATTTGAAATCCTTGTTTTTCCTTTACATGTCATGATAGTTTTGAAAGCTCAATTTGAAAGTGATAAGTTTACCTTTGTGAGAATTCAAGCCATCCATCATCATAATCTTTTGGTGTGTTTTGCCCCATTGATTGCTTGCACAATAGCCTTGGCTTAATTCTTGTTGATGCTTCCTAATTCACATGCATATTTGGAAATGATTTAGGCAATTTCGTTCTTATAAGCTTCTAGCCAAATGGACTTACCTTGAATTAATTCCTTTGATAGCCCCTTTGAGCCTATTTTCCCCTTTCTTTGTTTTGAAGCTCATTACAAGCCTTAAGTGAAAAACCATCATATCACCTTACCCTTAAGGAATTTTGGAGCTTTGGAATTGTTTTGGGAATAAGCTGGGAATAAGTGTGGGGGGGTATGTTTCATTGGAAGATATGATTTTTGGCCATGCTTAATGTTTTATTTTGGCCATGCTTGATGTATATATATATATATATATATATATATATATATATATATATATATATATATATATATATATATATATATATATATATATATATATATTGCCTAGTTCTTTCTTTAATCTTCAATTTTGTACTGTTAAAAAAATCAAAAATAAATTTAGTTGCTGCAAATTCTGCAATTTCGTTCTATTCAAAAAAAAAAAGAAGTGAAGTTGAATAAATAAGGTCTTGATATGAGAACTTGATTTGGGAGCCTTGGTTGATTTTGTTGATATTAGAGGGTTTGGGTTTACTACTTGTGCTTAATCTCCACTTATTCTCCATTGCTCCTCTATTCCTTTGAGATTTAGCTACTTATTCCATATTTTTTTCCCTACCTTGTCCTTGGCCCCATTACAATCTTTAAAGACCTTTTGATCCTCATATGCATGTGTTGTCAAGTCGTTTGTCAATTTTAGAATTTTGTCAAGTCTATGTGGTGTTTGTTTTCATGGGTGCTTCGAGAGTAAACAGTAGCCTAGACACTTGAGAGATAGAGTGTATATCTTGTGAGGCTTAATCATTTTTCATTATTGAGCTTATTAACTATTTTGCCATGATTGGGTTGCTTGGATGATTTTCACGAATGTCTTGACTCTTTGGATCTCTTCATGTTAGATGTTACCCATTCTTTGATGTTCATTGAGAAATATATAAATGTTTTTGTTTGTCTCTCTTTGATATCCTTGGATTTTGTTCTTTATTTCATTTTGCCCAGGAGTGCAAAAGGCTAAGTATGGGAGGTTTTGATGTGCCATTATTTTCTCCTATTTCTTAACCTTTTTTGCACCATTTTAAATACTGTAGTCTTAATTGTCAAATTTATGAGGCAGTTTTATTATTTGGGCCCATTCAGCTAATTTGATGTTTTTAATCTAATTTCAGGAATTAATGAAGCATCGGGCTTGAATCTAGAATTGGGCTTGGGCTTGAATCCAGAATTGGGCTTGGACTTGAAGAGGGCAGACTAATTTATTTTACAAAATTAGATCTTATCTTATCTAGATATTATTTAGATTTGATCTCATCTAGATATTATTTCATCTAGATCTTATATTATCTTATCTAGATTTGATTTGATTTTACTTATGGGCTTGAATTTAAAACAGATTTGTAAGCTTTGGGGTTGAAAAACTATATAACAACACCAAGGTTCTAGTTTAGCTCTCTCTCTCCTCACTCTCTTCTATTTTTCGTTTTTAGTTTTGGTCTCTCTTCTCTTTCTCTTTTATTTTCATTTATTACAATTCTAGTTCAGACTTTTAGTTTTATCAATAAAATTTTGTTCTCTATTTGACTAATGGAAGGCTAAGTTCGCGGCGTTGTTTTCTCTTGAGGATCAAGCACAGTTCTCTTTAGGTTTTATTATTACTGTTAAATTCTGTTCAGTTTTTTCTCTTCACTAATTACTCTGAATTTGTTGCTATTAATTCATGCATGCTTAGTGCTTGATTAATTGTCTCTGTGCTTAATTTACGTTCATGCTTAATAATCGTTTATGAGTAATTGGTGTGTGTGATGCTTAATCACATAATGAATGCTTTATGTTAAATTTTGCTTAGTAATTTAATTTAGGGTTGGATTAACTAGTTGAACTGATAAAGGATAAATTCTTGCAACCTAGGATAAGAGACTTGCTTGTGAATCAAGGGGAAACAACATATTTTAATTCTGATAATTTCTATTTCAATTTTACTCGCTGTTTAATTTACAAAAGCAAACAACCCCCCCCCCCCCCAATTTGTTACTATTTCCTACTATCTGTTATGAACATTTGGTGTATCATTTCTTGTTGGGAAACGACCTAGGATCATTTCCTAGTTATTACATTTTAATATTTATTTGATTCGGGTACAACCTCTATCACCTACCCTTAGCCCAAACTAGTAAAACCTATTCTAGCATGCCTTCAAAAATTCATGCATATGCTAACAACATGTAACACACGAAAACCTTGAGTCTAAGAGAGACACAACCTAATCAATCACACTCAAGAACCTTTGCTTGAGTGAATGAGTCTCTTCTTGATCTCACAAGAAATTCACAACTCACTTGTTACCATGAGAGCTAAAAAAAAAAAAACAAAGTCTAGAAGTTGTGAGTCAAACACTTATTCTGAGCACTTTTCTTCTCTCTTTTTTATTCTTCATAAAAGTGAGAACAAAATGTGGTTATTTATATAGAGAATAGTTATAATCGCCTGCAATAGATTAAATATCCATTGTAATTGATTTTTTTTGAAGAAGTAATCGGTTATATTATCATTTCAATCGATTAATGTATTCTTCCTAACATCTGGAAAACTTTCAAGAACAATGTAATTGATTAGATTCTTGTTGTAATCGATTAAAGTGTTTTTTTATCACTTTTGGGAACACCTTTAAGAACGAAGTAATCGATTATGATCATCTGATATTTGATTAAAGTAGAGACTCATGAAAAACCATACATGGTCTCAACTGAACTATGTAATCGATTACGGTTAACTGGTAATCGATTAAATGGAAACTAGAATCTCTCTACAAGCTACAAACACTTGTGTAATCAATTAGGATTATCCTTGTAATCGATTAAAAGAGAGAGTTTTACGCATTGAAGAAGTTTCTAACTTTAGAAACAATCTTCTTACCTCTACATGATGATGCATGATGTACATTTGAAGAGATAGAGACTAAGATACAACAACCAATACAAATGTCACTCAAAGAGTTGGGCATGTAAAAAGACAAAACTTCTTCAAGCTCCAAAGCTTAGTCTTCATGTTGCTTCCTCTATGTCTAACACAAAAGACTAAGCTCATTCTTAGTTTAGAATGTATTCTCTAGAGGGATAGTGGACACCATACTATTTAGAAAGGCTTAAAAAGGAAATTTGTTGATTGTACATATTTATGCAGATGACATAATCTTTGGTGTAACCTTAGAAAGGATGTACAACAAGTTTTCTGAGCTAATGAAAAGGGAATTTGAATTGAGTATGATGGGTGCACTGAAGTTCTTTCTAAGGCTTCAAATCATTTAGAAAGATGAAGGAAAATTCATTCATCGAGAGAAATGCACAAAGGATCTACATAAGAGGTTTAAAATGGATGAAGCCAGACCTATGGCTACCCCTATTCATCCATCTACTATCATTTACAAAGATGAGAAAGGTAATGATACTCTAAAGAAGGAGTACAGAGGTATGATTGGTTCTTTATTATATCTAACTACTAGTAGACCAGATATTGTCTTTGTTGTGTCTTTATGCAAGATTTGAATCTTGTCCAAAAGCGTCTCATGTTATTACAGTTAAAAGAATTTTGAGATATTTTGTTGGAACTACGAAGCATGGCCTATGGTTTGAGAAAGGGTATGAGTTTGATCTTGTAGGATATTGTGATGTTGATTTTGTTGATGATAAGGTAGAAATGAAGGGCATAAGTGGTGCTTGTCAATTCCTTGGAAAATCACTGATTTTTTGGTCATCAAAGAAAAAAAAGACAATTGCATTATCAACCTTAGAAGTTGAGTATGCCTCAGCAGCTGCCTATTGTTCTCAAATCATCTGGACCAAGCAACAAATGTTGAATTATTCACTAAAATATAAAAAATATTTGCTTCTGGTGTGATAACACAAGTGTCATAAATCTATCAAAGAACCCAATCCAACATTCAAGGTCCAAGCACATTGATATCAAACATCACTTTATTAGGGATTATGCTCAAAAAAGGAATATTGAGTTGAAATTCATTGAGACTAAACTTCAATTAGTTGATATTCTCGCCAAACCTTTGACTAAAGACAAGTTTAAGTTTTTCTTAAAATCTTTAATTAATGACAAAATTTTGACTAATCTCTGATCAGGCATGTAATTTTGTGCTTAACTTCCTTATTTGATAATATATATGCTTAGGTGTATGTTAAAATTGCTAATTTTAATGTGTTGCATCTTTGCTTAACCCAATTAGGATTGTTGCTATTTTGTTAGCAAAATGAATTTATGTGATCAAATACTAGTTTACTAAAATTTGTTTTAGCTTTTAAAATTTTATGTTTTTTGTTTTACCTTACTCTTTTCCCCTCCTACTATCTATATATAAAGAGATGTAGTAAACATTAATCTTATTCTTACTCTCCCCCCCCCCCCCCCTTTACTCTCTCATGTTTCTCTTAACTAACACAAATGGCTAGAACAAAGACTATTGTTATAAAAAAAACCCCTTATTTTCTTCAACCGCAGAAAGTGAATCCAATCCTCACCCTTTCTTAGTAGCCAAGAAAAGGGTAAAGCCAAAGCAATCCACATCTCCTCTGAGTCTTATATAGAGACTACTATGACCTTCACACCCCTTTATGCCAAGGGTATTATGGTTGGGTCACCAAAGAAGAAAAGTGTTGTGAAAGAAGAAAAATATGAAAAGAAAAGGAAGAGCCGAGAATATAAAACTCCTACTTTTTTCTCTGACATAAAGTTGAAGGAGAAGTTTGAATGAAGCTAGGCTGTGAAGAAGGTGGTCTATGAAAGATACATTGATATCTTAAAAATCAAGGAGAATGGTTAGGTCATTCTCTATTATGTAAAAAAGCAAAGATGGACTAGTTTATTTTGAAGTGAATGAACCAATCTACCTAAGGCTAGTAAGAGCTTTCTTTGTTGCAACTGAGGTGGATAACAACAACTTCACATTGAAGGCTACACTAAAAGGAACTGAGATTTTGATCTTGGAACAACTCCTAGCAATTATGTTGGGAGTTCTTGTTGATAGCTCAAGGCTCTATGATGATTGGTTTGAAATGGTGGGGCTCAGAAAGAAGAAGATTCAAAAGAAGTTCCTAGAGTATAAAGATGAATACCTCAAGTCTAAATCTTTGACATCCTTTGGAAGGATTGTCCATTAAATCAACATGCACTCAGTGCTGCCAAGGTCGGGTACCTTTCAAAAGGTAAATGATCTTCTGCTCATTTACTATTTATGGAGGAAAATCCCTCTCAGTCTACCCTATCTGATCATCAACCATATTATCAAAGCAACCAAGCCTATGTCTATGGAGGATAAACCAAGGGATGATGAGGTTCTTTCCTAGGGAGCTAAAAATGTTGCAACTTTGAGGCTGAATCCCCAACTATGTAAGGAGAATTCATGCACCTGTTCTGATGAGGAGGATGCTCAAAACAAGGAAAATAAGAAGAAGAAAGAAAATAAGAAAAGATCCTAACCCTTTCTCATTGATCATTCCACGAGTGAGAAGAGATTGAATACTAGGATTGGTAAAAGTCCTCAGTCCAAGTTAGATGAGGTGAAGGAGACCTCAGAAAATGAAGAAGAGAATGAGATTGTCTCCTTTCCAGTTGCTAAAGCATCTGCCTCAAAAAAGGAGTTTTCTGAGCAGATTGAGAAGGTTGTTGAAGAGGAAAAAGTAAGTTCTGAGGAGGCTTAAAGCTCTAAAAAGAGGAAGTCTTCTGAAGACCATTTTGAGGGTGCTAAGAATGAGGAAGAAAAGGAAGCATCCCCTTCTAGAGAAAGACCATTTTAAGGAGCCATTGGATTTTGGTTCCTTTTATGATGCCTCAGAACATCATTCTGAGGGGGAGAATAAGGACAAGGAAGATCATTTTGAGCCTCAGAATGAAGATTCTATAGTTGATAAAGGTGATTAGCTTTCTCAGAATTAGAATGAAGGAGGTTAGAATGCAGGGACTCAGAAAGCTGAAGTTCAGCAAAACAAAGACATCCATCCTTCTGAGGGTGTGGAAGTTGTTGAATCTCATAATCCTTTGAGTTATGCACCTGCACAGGATGATCTCAATGTTGATATTATTGTAGATGTGTTGCCCAAGCTAAGAACTATTGATTCTAGCACAGAAAAGGTAGGAGCAAAGGAAGAAGAGTCTTCTTAGAAAGCAAAAGAGGTTGGTGTTGTTGCTACACTTGCTCAGAATGCACCAAAAACAGAAGTTGGTGAGAGGACCCTTGTTGGGTCTGTGAAGCATTTAGTCTTTAAAACTAAAAATATAGGGGATCTCTTCAACTCTCCCATTTTTTACTCTTCAGTCGAGATTGCTTGTGGTTTTGGTCCTATTCATAGTGAGCCTTCCACATTTTCTATCCCATTTCCTTCATTGCCTACTGTGTTAGTCATTGTATAACCTTTCAAGGTTTATGAGGAGATTCCACATGTCCATCTTCCCACTCCTCCTACTGTTGTTGGATCTTCTTCAAGGTCAATTGAAGTCAAATTGACTTCCATGGAGAAGCAAGTTAGGAAAATTCATGTTGATCAAAAGATATTGTTTTCCAACATTGATCAACTTCAATGGACCATGAATGAGTTCTTTGAGAGATTTCTCAGACTTAAATAATGGATCTCAAACATGGCAAGAACATTCCTTCCTTATCTTAGAAAACTAATCTCCTAGCAACATATGATTGATCTACTATATTTGTTCCTCCCCTTTTTTTGCTTGATGACAAAAGGGGGAGAAGTTTAGGAAGGGGATCACTTTTTATAGGATCATGATTCTATTTTTATTTATATTTATATCTTTTTGATGTATTTTGTATAATCCTGTTGATTAATGAAACTGATCTGGATTGAATGGTTATATCCTTCTGACTCTATATGTTTCTTTTCTGAATTATGTTGTGATTTGATATTTATAACTTATAATGCATGGATTCAGGGGGAGTCTCCCTTTAAATAAAAATGAAGGAAAACAAATGAATACTCCCAGGGGGAGTTAAAAATTGAAAAGCTCAAAAAGTTACTATCACCCTTTGAATTTGTTCCTAAGGGTTTGTCATCATCAAAAAGGGGGAGATTGTTGAATTGACATCCCTAGTTTTATTTATGGCAAATCATTAGTAGTGAAAATTAAAAGAATAATGGGTTTCAGTGATGACTAACATTTCACTGAAGTGTTTCAGTGTTTACTAATTTAAGAAGCAAACATGTTCATTCATTTTAAAGTGCTTAGAAAATTTCATAACAACTATCCAAGTCAAGAACTTAGAAGATTTCTTGAAGCCCATAAGAATGATGAAGGATGCTTCCTTCTAAGTACTTGGTTCTTGGCAAGAAACTAAATAGCAGGGCCTTACATAGAAAACTTATCAAAGACTACATGAAGAGCATCCAATATCACAATGAGGTTATGGTAGAGTCTACATCAGAATGGTGAAGATTTTGACTTTGAATTTTTGAACATCAGAATGCTTTAGAAAGACTCAGAATGCATCACAAGGACAACATCAATTCTTCCATATGTGGTCACATATATTGAAGACACATCAGAAAGTGAAAGCCATCAACATAAGGAAGATGCAAGTCTATTGAAAGTTGAAGTTATCCATGAGAAACATTGATGGAAATCATCAGAATGAAAGACTAAAAAATGTCACTCAGTCTAACCTTGAATAGAACACTAATACACCAACAACTGAACTTCTACTTAAAGTAATCAACTTCAAAATGCATGAAGTTGTGAAGAAGCGTTAAAGAGCGATGAAGCTATGCTACATTAGAATGGGATATCACTCCGAAGTTCATCAACTGAATTCATCAAGTATGGATTCATTCTCAGCATACATCAAAATTGTTCTGCATGTTGTCACTACATAATAATTGTAAAGTGCACCTACTTGCTCCAAAAGCTTGTAAGATATGTGGAGCCCACCTTAACAATCTTCTTGGGAGCTTTATGAGGCTTTTTTGAAGGGCATGAAGAACACGTCGAAGTCCAACATGGAAACATCTTGAGCTAGATCTCTTAGTGAGAAACCTATAATTCTGCTTCAACCCTCTCTTTGAGAGTGACCCACTTCAGTATTTATGCTTACAAATCTATAATATTCCTTTGATAGAAGTGTGAGATTTAATTCTTGAGTGGAATCCCCTTTTTTGAGGTGAAGAACTATATTTTGTGCAATAAAACACATTCTCTTTTCTGTATTTAATCCAGCAATGGCTAGCAAAGCTAAAATCAAGTGGTGTTGCTGGTCTAGTTGAGGTTAGGATTGAAGTCCAGTTGGGGAACAACAAGGTGTTGAAATCCAGTAGTTGTTGCTCTAGTTATGACTGGGAGTGTTAGTGAAATCACTACTAGAAAATCGTGGATTAGCTACCGGCAAAATTGGTCTCTAAATCCAATAATTCAGTCACTAATCAATTTAGCTACCAATGGAAAAACCCAAGTCGCTAAATCTTCAGCGACCACGGCAACCGGTAATTTCGGTCGCTGGTCATTTGGTCGCTTTACTTACCTGTGACTATGGTGACCAATATTTGGTGTTACAAATTCGATCGCTAAATTTAAAATTATTTTAATTCCAAAATTTCACTTTCAGTTGTTGTGTGAGTCACTACTAGTGACTGAAATATGTCAAAAACTTTGGGTAACTAAAGAATAAAAATCTCATGATAAAGAAACTCTAAATAATTAAAGATAAAGAAAGTAAAATAATATTGATTTAAATTTTAAAAAAAGAATTAATAAATCTTACACAATATGTGATAGTTCAACAGGATACAAAACTAAAGAAATACAACTAAGTTTTTTCAATCCACAACATAAAATAAAACTAGGTTGATAATTTCTTGTGAATTTGTTGCATGATCTTCAATCACATGATTAGACTAGGAACATCTTCAATCTCTTTACACCTCCAAGTTATTGAGCTGCAACAAAATAAATCAAAAATCAAAAACCTATTAGCTAAGAAGAATCTATTTTAATTTTATAATAATACTTTATCTATTTTTCCTTGACATTATGCAAAAGAAAGACAATAATACATATATATATATATATATATATATATATATATATATATATATATATATATATATATATATATTTATATACGTTTTGCACTAGGCACGCAACACCCAAAAACATAGCAGCAACTTATGAAATAGTTCAACCACTACATGTATTATTTACAAAAAAAAAAAAAACATTAGATTACAAGAAATTGATACTCTAAGTCCTATTCATAGAAGACTCCATTTTACTACTTTAGAGGCTTTAATGTGTGACAAAAGTTGGGTATGGAGCATACAAAATGCAGGTAACCTTTCTTTACTTAAATATCTTATAATACTTTTTCAGTTTTTAATTCATTAATTGTCTCTTATAATACTATATTTTATATTTGTAGGTTTAGGTTCTAAGTAAATTCAAGAAATAGTTACTTCACTGAATGAAAATGAATCTGACGATGAAGGTATCCTTTATTTTAGATTTAATTTTTCCAATTTCATTGTTCATTTTTAATTTTTCTAAATATAGATGAATTGTTGGTTCGTAGCATTATTACGTTTAATGGATATTACTCTTTGGTAAATTTACTTTTTAATATTGTTCTTTGGTCTTGACATTTTTCTCCTTTCTATGGAGTTCTATTATTATTCCTATGTGGCTTTTGTATCTACTTTGGTTTTACTGTCCTTTACAAACACTCCTTTTTTGTTTTACTTTGAACCTATCAAATTGACCAGGGTCTTTACATTTCAACTATTGAATGTATTTAATTTAGAGAATCTTGCACTGCATAATACTTGAAGTTGTTATCATTTTGCAAGAACTAGGAAGAAAATGTGGACCAAGACCAAGTTATCAACTACTTGAAACTGCTAAATGTTATCATTCTCTCCAACTGAACTCTTGTTACAATATTTTATATTATTTTTTTTTATAAATCTTGTTATAATCTTGTAATGCCATTTCAGTTGGCAAAGTATGTTATGTGCAGTGGTATTTGCATAGAATATTGATATTTATGTAGCTTCTTTGTGTATGATTATGGACCAACTATTGTGTTTGTTTTATGGACATTCGGTGATGGGTGTAAAAAATTAGTCCCATTGGGGGTAGGGGATAGGAACGATATTCAGAATTGTGGACAAGAAACATCAAACGTGCCCCTACCCTACCCTGTTGCTATTTCTAAATGAAAGCAATATAATAACAATATGACAAGTTGCTCTATGGATTGCCGTGTTGGTCTTTGATTTGAAAATTGATAGCATCATTTGATCCATGCCTAATAGTGGGTAATTGTGCCTTGACAAAAAATAATTTCATGTTAATATTTTAACTTTTAGACTAACATAAAATAAAAGGAAACAATAATATATAACATGTAAAATAAATTATATCAAATAAAAAAGAAAAAAATGGCTAGAATGAAATGGAGGCAATTCAGAATTTAAGTTCAACAAAGAAGGTTCATCCTCCTGTGTAGCTTTTTTATTTTTCCTTCTCTTTTCAATAACACTTTTTTTGCCTAGCACACGATCCTCAAACCCTTTATTTAGTCTTTATTCTCTCCACATTAGTATTACTTGTACTACAAAATCCTTACGAGTATTAAAATGTGAAGCATCATGAATACTAGACTTCGAGTCTTTACCTTCAAGTCATGCATCCATATCACTCATGGCTTTAATCATAGCACTAACAACTATACTACATGTCTCTTCAGTTAGTTAGTGCATTTTTTTCTACTAATTGAGCTTACATCCTGTCGTAACCTACCCTACGACGGAAGTGTGGGCGAAAAGTTAAAGGAGCGTCTTTCAAAAAGGAAAACGCGCGAGAGTCGCCACCAACGTTTATTTGAGGAAAACACTAGAAAAACCAAAAAGAGGTATGCGGATTTTGAAAATAAGGGTTCGGGAGTTGTTTGCGCATCGGGAAGGTATTAGCACCCCACACGTCCGTCACAAGGGACGGCAGCCTTTGATCGAGTGTGCACAATGTGACTTCAAAATTATGTATTTTTCCTTTTTATGTTTCTTTATTTTTTGGGGGTCGACAAGGGTGTTGCCCTTACTCCTACGTATCCTCAGGTGCGATGGAGAATTCAAACCTACATAGTTCTTTAAGTCTAAATGTTTGTGTGTTAAATTGATTTTTATGTTTTTGAAAGATTCATTTTAATTGCGAACAAAAAGTCGTTTAAGGTGTTGGACCTTGAAACGATGTTTTAAATTTTGAAAAGTAGAGAGAATCGTTAAGGCGTTGGACCTTGAAATGATCTTTTAAATTTGAAAAGCGTAGAGAATTGTTAAGGCATTGGACCTTGAAACGATCTCAAGTGATATTTGATAAAAAGAAATTAGTTATGAATTGGTTTTATCTTGGTTTTGTTTATTGGACCTAAGGGTAGAGAATTGTTAAGGCATTGGACCTAAGGGTACATAGTTCACATTCAAATCTTAAAAACAAAACTAACCGACAGTCCCACGAAGAACACAGAACAAGAAAATGACGTAGGGAATGATCGCGGTTGCGATTCAATAGTGCCTCGACCTCATTTTCTCTTCTTTCTTCTTCTTCTTTCTCTCTTCTCTCAATATCCTTCAATGTTGAACCTTGGAACCCTTTCCTCAGCCCCCTTACCACCTATTTATAGCCAAAAATGGCATTTGGTGGACCAGCAGCTCGCCCAGGCGAGCTGAGACTTGGTCATGAAGTAACTGGCTTGTCCAGGCGAGCTGGTTACTTAACATGGAAGTCTTTTGGTGGCCCAAGCTAGCTTGGGTGAGCTAGGGTCCAAGAAACTCAATAAGACGACCTTTTTGCCCCTCCTTTTTGCTATTTTTCTCATTCTTGATCAAAACATTGAATGATCGTCTATTTCGCACTATAATTGGCATTTAACATTGTAAATCGACTTGCAAAGATCAAAGGATCAACGAATGATAGTCCCCAGATGAAATTAGGGTATGACAATTGCCCCTCTTTACTTACCTTTTATTGGAAATAAAGGGGAAGTAAAGATAAAGACACTAATTTTGTTCGAGCGATCTTGTTATTCGATCGGACAACTGGCGAAAACCAAGGAAGAAAAACCTATAAACAAAAGGACATTGAAGTCCTATAAAACGTAAAAAGGGAGGAGATGGAAGTCCTATAGAGCATAAGACATTTGAAGTTTTTTTTTCTTTTTTTTTTCAAAGCATAGAAACAGAGGACATTGAGTCCTAAGAAGCACAAAGACAATGACATTGAGTCCTATAAAAGATAGAAGACGTTGAAGTCTTATAAAGTGTAAAAGATAGAAGACATTGAAGTCTTGTAAAATGTAAAAGGCAGAAGACATTGAAGTCTTGTAAATGTAAATGAAGACATTGTAGTCTTTTGAAAGCGTAAATGACTGCATAGAAGTCTTTGAAATGTAAATGAAGACATTGTAGTCTTTGAAAGCGTAAATGACTGAAGACATTGAAGTCTTTGAAATTTAAATGAAGACATTGTAGTCTTTTGAAAGCGTAAATGACTAAAGACATTGAAGTCTTTCAAATGTAAATGAAGACATTGTAGTCTTTTGAAAGCATAAATGACTGAAGACATTGAAGTCTTTGAAATGTAAATGAAGACATTGTAGTCTTTGAAAGCGTAAATGACTAAAGACATTGAATTCTTTGAAATGTAAATGATAGAGGACTTTGAGCCCTATGAAAGCATAAAGACAGAGGACGTTGAGTCCTATGAAAGATAAAGGTGTGTTACAACGTGCATACATTTTATTTTCTTTTTCTACAAAAAGGTGGAAAATTTTACAAAACCATATACATAGCTTAACTCTTAAATCATTGTCACAAACACGTTGGGAAAGCCGTATTGAAAGTGTGAAAGCTGTAAGATTTCAAACTTTACAAATAAGAGATGTTTTATTTGAATTAGCTTAAGCTAGTGATGATCCTAAAATAAAAAGTGAAGTTGATTGTTTAGCAAAT
Organism: Glycine soja; assembly: GCF_004193775.1. NCBI lineage: Eukaryota > Viridiplantae > Streptophyta > Magnoliopsida > Fabales > Fabaceae > Glycine > Glycine soja. The sequence continues at coordinate 33,152,477 of NC_041002.1, forward strand.
TATGAGCTTGAAAACTTTGAATTTTTGTTAGGCATGACTATTTGGTATAACATTTTATTTGCAGTTAACTTAGTTAATAAGAACTTACAATCAAAAGATATGTGCATTGACGAAGCTATTGAACAATTAAAAGGTCTTCTCTCATTTTTTGAAAAGTATAGGGAAAATGGATTTGAAAATGCATAGATTTCTACCAAGGAAATTACTTTTGAAATGGATATAGAGCCTAAGTTTCGTAAAAAAACGTATTAGTCGTAGAAAGAAACAATTTGATGAAAATGTTGAGGATGAAATTGTAAAATCTCTTCAAAAATAATTTAGAATTGATTACTTTTTGTACATCATAGATAAAGTAATTATCACACTTCAAAGTAGATTTGAATAATTTTAAATATATGAAGATATTTTTGATTTTTTATTTAGTGTTAACAAATTAAAGTTACTAGATTGTACACTTTTGAAAGAGAAGTACCTAAACCTTGAAAAAATCTTTGAAGCATGATAATTTGTTGGATGTTGATGGATTAGATTTATTTTTAGAATTAAATATCTTAAAGGAAATTATAGGATTGCAAAATGATAAACCAATTGACATTCTTAATTATATAAAAAGAATAAATTCTTTTCCAAATGCGTATATAGCTTATAGAATAATGTTAACGATACTAGTATTAGTTACTCCAGCTGAAATGAGTTTTTCAAAACTTAATAAAAACTTACTTAAGATCAACAATGTCTCAACAAAGATTGAACGAATTGGCGTTATTGTCTATTGAAAAAGAAATGTTAAATGAAATTAATTACGATAATTTTGTATCACAAAAAACCCAAAAAATTAATTTTAAATAAAACAATGATAATTTTAATAAACTATTTTATGAGTAAATAAAAGGCCTTATTCTTAAATTTGCTTTAGACCTCTCAAGTTCTTGAGTCGTCCCTGCATATAGTTTGAAAGTGATCTTTTTAGTCCCTGTAATTTATATTTTAATTATCTTTTAGTACTTACTACAAAAATAGATATATAAATAATTAGCTACAAATTAGTTATAAATTATTAAAAAAAAATTATTACAAATTATCTTGCAATAAATTAGTTACGAATTACTTATTATTATTTTTGTAGTTAATTATAATTGATAATATTACTCATATTTTAATGATAAGGACTAAAAGGAAATTAAAATATAAAGTATATGGATTAAAAAGATCATTTTCAAACTATAAGGATTAAAAAGAAATTAAAATACAAATTATAATGACTTAAAAAATTACTTTCAAACTACAAGGATTAAAAGACAATTAAAATGTAAATCATAAAGACTAAAAAAATTACTTTAAAACTATAGGGACTAAAAGGTATAAATGATGGAACTATAAAATCAAATGAGTAATTAAACCTATAAATAATTTTCACAAGTAATGCCCAGATGCAAAATGTGAAACTTTAACTATATCATTGATAAATTAATCATCATTGGCAATTAAGACTAAAGAATCACAAGCTTCACGAAAGGTTGGATAAATAATACCATTGATTGTCCTCAAATCATCATATGAGGAGCACCCACCTGCACATTAAGCAACAACCTCGTGTAATCTAACTCACCACCACCTGGTGGAAAGTAACTCAATCTCCCAATAGATAAATCATTTTTTCTAGGGTGCCACTCTTGAGCATCATAATAATTAAACATAAAAGCCTCAAGAAACTGACAAAAGGTGAGCTTACGGCCCTTTGGATATTTAATATTAGCTTCCATCCATGCAAGAAATGTAGTTTTCATTTCGTCGTTCCATGCCAATACATTGTCTATTCTATTTGTATCTCTCAAAGTAACACCTTGTTGTCTAAGAAAACGAAAATTCAATCTTTGCATAGCTGACCATCTCACATGAATATAAAAAAATACGCTAACTACATTCACAAGGAGATAAATATATATAGTCATAATATTGTTTAATTTCATCAACACATGTTGTTGGATGAACTTCCCTTATCTGTAATAGAGTGTTACCTATCAACACATTTATTTATATACTTGAATAAATACTTAATAGAATTACTTTTGTTACAGATTTCAATATTGATATGAGTTTGGTATTTCATCAACAAAAATGAATTATAAGGAACAACATACCTATTATCCAACTTCACCCCTCGGCAAGTGATATATAATCCACTATCTCTTTTCCTATATATAGCAAATCCATCGATGTCAAAAGATGTATTATTGTTATATCTCTTACGGGAAAAAATTTGAAACACTTACCATTCTTCCTACATGGAGAGTTTTTTTCTACTAAGACCACACAAACCATGTACCATATATACATGGACACAACCTCAAAAAGTTTAGGATACTTAATCGAACAAGGAAATTCAGCACAAACAACATAATCAATCTTACCAATGGAATTAATCTTATCTCTTGCATCCAACCAAAGCAAAATATGTTCATGTGGTAACCCTCTTTTATGGAATTCAACAGTATACATTCCTATATTAAAAATGAATATAAAAGATTTTATTTTTTTTAAAAAAAAGTAAAAAAGAAAATATAAAAACATTAATTCTTGATATATAAATGATAACAAAAAAAGCTCATACCTGTTTTACGCTTACCAAAAGCTTTACCCTTTTTGAAATCAGACAACATTTGTTTCAACTTGATGTTAAACACCCTACTAGTATGTCTGGTCTATCAAATGCATTTAATTCTTTTTGTTGGTATATCTTTATATCTCTAGCAATTTTGGATTGCAGGTAATTAACCGTCAAAAACAAATCAGGATAGCCTAATCGTCTACAAATAGCCATTGCATCTTGAGAATTATTAAGCATATACGGATATGCACCAACAATCAAAGAAGAAAACACAACTCTAGAACCAATACTGGAAGGGTTTACATCACCGCATTTTACAACTTCCTCAATTTCAGCAAGAAAGACCTTCCTAATGGAACTTTGATTCTGTTTAACATATAATAATCTCAGTGATTCAATCATAGAGTATGCATCCACAATAAATTGTAGGAATAGTCTACGACTATGAATAATCATGCACACTTCATTAACTCTATCTTGAATCCTAAAAAATATAATTAAACTCCCTCAATGAAACTCACCTCTTTTTCCCAACTCTACGACGATCACAATCTTCATTAAAAGGTATATCTTCTTGATAACTATCTTCCCCATATGGAAATAATAAAGGATATATTGCAAAGGAATAAAGATGGTGTGTGTTTCATGTATTATTTGAAGTTGACCATCACGACAAATAACATATTATAAAAGGCTATCATTGATATACATATTATAAAAGGCAATTCATTGATATATATATATATATATATATATATATATATATATATATATATATATATATATATATATATATATATATATATATATATATATATATATGAATTATTATTAATTTGAAATTACTACAATAATATAGAAAATATTTAACATATAATATACCATTTCAAGACATGAAAAAAAAAATAATTCAAATAAAAATTACCAACATCATTATCAACTATGAAAGAGCTAGTATGTGTCGTCCTCTTCGGCGTTCTTCTACAACCATATTATTGATAAACTTTATAATTAATAAATATTAGCATATAATCATTGGAAATTTCACACACACATTAATATATAAATATATAAAAAGAAAATACTCATCTGTAATGACACCTACTATATTTTGAATGAGTATTGTCATTAGATGAATTTTGTCAGAAATTCTCACCAATTTCATAAGACTGCTAAACATTTCACTTTTACACTTTCCCATTGCTAAAAAGAATATACAAATTATAAACCATCATTAACATATAAATATATATACAATATATAAAAATATAGAAAGAAAATATTGTTGTGATGGCATCTACTATATCTTGAATGAGTATTATTATTAGATGAAGCTTGTCTGGAACTCACCAATTTCATAAGAGCTACTATACATTTCACTTTTACGCTTTCTCATTGCTAATAAACTATACAAATTATAAAACAACAATCATAAAAGAAAAAAATGTAATAAAAATACAAATAAAATACTAAAGGTAATATAATATAAAACGAGCATAGATAATATAACACTCACTAAAAAAAATAACAGTTGCCTCCATATCAATGAGAATAAGTTCAAAAGAAATATAACACTTCCTAGGAGTATTTTCATTGAATGACTTTTTCTTGGATAACCGTTGAATGTGTGAGAGGGGAATTGAAGCTTCTTTTAACTTAACATGAATAAGTTCTGAAGATGTCTGAGATGAAGCCATGGGCCTTTGATGCACAACCATTGGCATTATGATATAAGAAGATGGTAATTGGGATGACACTATGGAAAATCCAACTTTAAAATAGCTTACGGTGGTGTGGGTGGTATCAAAATAGAGTCTTCTCTATTAAACCTCAGTGAACAAAAAAAAAATGGCACTACGAATTCAATACCAGGAAAGAATGAGACTTTGATTTTTTGCAATGAATGAATGAATAAACTGATAGTAAAATGCAAGTGTGTAAAGAGACAAAAACAATAAAATAATATATAATAATTTATAAAGTCAAATTTAGAAAATCATGCAAAACATCTATGAACATTACGACAATTTCATTGTCAATACACGTTAATAAAAAATGAACTATAAAAATAAAAACACAATGACATAAAAAAGAAAAAAACCTAGAGATGGGGATAATGAAAACAAAAGAAAGTTAAAAAAAATCTATACAAATTATACTAAAAAAATAAGAATAATAAAAAATACCAGATTGGAAAAATATAGCAAAAAATAAAATATTATTATAGAAACAGTTAAAAGAAAAGCTAAATAGATAAATATTAACAATTATGTGACCTGTGTAATTTAGAATTTGCGAAAAACTAAAAAAATTTAAACCCTCTTATATTTGTTATAGTAATAATTATAATATAATAATAATTAAAAAACAATAACAATAATAAATCACTTATAACGTAAAAATAATACGAAAATTCCTAAAGTCACTATCAACTTATACATCAAAGTCGATTAAATATTCATTTAACTTAATATAAACTATATAAAGAGGTGAGTGGCTTTTCAAGGTTAAGACCTCTTTCTTCCAATTAGGGAACCTATATCATTTGCAAGTAAAAACAAAAGTAGTAAATCTTATCACAAATGAATCTCTTGAGATTTTGAGGACCTTGAACATTCTTTCTTCATCATTGCAATTTCTACTTATTTGTCTAAATAACGTAAGAATTTTGTGAATATTAGGCTTATTATTTTATCACAAAATAACATTAATTAGGATTTTTGGTTCTATACTAGAGTAATGAGTATGTCTGTCTTGAAGTGGGTTGGTGCAACGGTCACATGATTAAGAATATCATTATGATTCTCTTTTTTCTTTACAACATATCATTATGATTCATTAAAAATATGGGTCATAGCTTAAGGCTTCAACATAATTGTGTGTTACTACCTACAAATATGTGCTTTAGTGATTGAGTTCTTGTACACTGCTACAGCCGAAGAGAATTCAACTTTCATATATACTTCAAAATTTTATATTATTTTAAACAAAAATGTGCTTTAGTGAGGTCTTAAGTTCTTGTATATCGCATTTCATTACGACGTGATAAACGGAGTATCACATCATCACGCCTTGTCATGGACATCTTGTTGTCACGTCATCACTTTCAATGGCATATTAGTGATTGGACATGATGACGTGGTACTCCGTCTATCATGTCATTATTTAATGGAAGGGGACTAATGTGAGGTAGTAAGTAAGTTGAAACATAAAATTTTTTTTAGATAATTATTTGATAAAAAAACATAATTAAGTCAATCTGAAAAATATGAAAATAATTTATTAGGTAATAATATGAAAATAATTTATTTTTCAGGTATGAAAAACATAATTAAGTCAATCTGAAAAATAATTTTTTGGTTAACAAATGATAAAGAGGAGTTTTATCAAAATAAATAATTTAATTTCAGATAAAATGATAAATGATAAATTTTATTATTTTATTGAAAATAAAAATAATAATCGTAAATTTAAGTTATGTTTAAAAGTAAATCTTATAAGTCCATAAGAAAAAATTATTTCTCAAACACTTTTATTTGATTAAATATTTGTAAACTTGTCAAAAAATTAAAAATTAATTAAAATAACTTGATGAATATATATGTAATTTACTTTTATATAAACTTAAAAAACTTTATCATATTTCATTTTATTATCTGTCACGTCATCACTTAACAGTAGGTAGTAAAAGTTTGGGTTTTAGATAATAGTGAAGGAAGAGTGAGGAAATGTATAACATGTTACATGTGTACATTGATCATAGACCGTAAAACACTAATTATATATGGTTTAAATAAATTTTTCATACCTGAAAAATAGATCATTTTTAAATTACTACCTAAAAAATCATTTTTTGTCAAATAACTACCTGAAAATTTTTATGTTTTAACTTACTATCTATCGTTAGTCCTCATTCCGTTAAGTGATGATATGGCAGACGTAGTGTTATGTCATCACGCTCAATCAGTGACACGTCATTATCACATCATTGAAGGTGATGACATAGTAATGAGGTGTTGGTGACAAAGTCTGATGGCATGATATTATCGATCATGTCATCACTTAACGAAAAATATAACTAAAAAATGAAATTGAAATTTTTTTTAGATACTTGATTGAAAAAAAATGAATGTTAAGTAGTAATTTAAAAATAACCTATATTCTAAATATAAAAAAATTAATTAAGTCAAATAAAAAATACAAAACTTAAAAACATCTCGGAATAACTTCATCAACATTAGTCTCATAGGAGGAACAATAATACGCCCCATTTTGATAATTAACTACCTCTAACACTTGCAGGCATGGTACCACCATGGTTCATCTTTTGGAGTAGATACACTTGTTCCAATAGTAATAAAAATCTCATCCTATAAGTAAACAACAAATCCAAAGCATAAAAAATTATGATATAAATTAAATTTCAATCTAATTAATAAACCAAAAAATAAACTAATGAACTAATCAATAATTAAAATAGAATAATATCAAACTAATTTGTAAACCATCAGTATCATCAAAATAACTCATTAGTCAAATGTAGCTGGAAAATGCGTTCTTCCTTTGATATAATTTAGTAAAGTCATCAACCATTGGAATAAATCTCCTTTGATCCTCAATGACACCTAGAGGAACATTAACAGTATATCCACTCTCAATCAACCTATTTCAATTATAAACTATAGAAGTATATAACTACTACGTAATAAAAAAATATAAATTATATAATTATACATATAAAATATAAAAAACAAATAACCTATTTTTAGTTGCAAAGCTTCAGTTGCATGTGGATCCCAAATAAGTCTAGATCCATGACATTTTGCACAACAATTTCACCTCTATATATTTTAATCTTTGAAAACTGTAAAACCAATACAAGAAGCTCATCATTCCCACCAATAGTCACAAATTCGTTCAAAACATCAATATACTTTCCAAACAATGCACATTGCATATTACCATTGTAAGTAAGTTCAATCAAATAAGTAAAAAAACTACTAAATTAGGTAAAATTATCTATCCATCACCATAATATAACTAAATAAATAATATAATAAAAATATATATTACTTATCGTCAACCAACTCAAATTGAACAACTTTCCATCTTTAATAGTGACCCTTTCAGTAGAGACAACGGTCAACAATCCCATGACATCAACAATATAAAAAATAAAATATAAGCAACTACCATATAATCAAAATAAATTAATTAAAAATGACAGATTAGTGTATAGTGATTACCAACTAAATAGCCTCAACCACCATTCGTTTCTATAACAGATTTAGAGTCCATGACGGTAAATAGATTCATGGGGATAGTTTCATCTTTGCAGGGTATAACAATAGTCTTGTTTGGAACAAAAGCTAATGGGCATGTGTAGTATCTCTATAAGAACCTAAGTTCTCAATAACATGAAAGGAAGGCATAATATAAACTTCACCTTCCTTAACAGAACACAATATTTCCTCATCATAAGTTTACGAATTGAAGCCTGAATTTTGCTATCCTATAATATTAAAATAATGATAACAATATTCAAATAAATATGTAAAAAATGTTACATAAAAAAATCAAAATTGTAATAAATAAAATGAAATGCCAGAATATTTTTAAATAATCATTACTCTTACATATGCGAAACTTTTTTATATAAATGACCATCAAAAGAATTACTAAAAATATATTCTTATAAAATAAATTCACATAATTACTAGCATTTATTGAATAATACAACAACAACAACAACAACAACAACGCCTTATCCCACTAGGTAGGGTCGGCTACATGGATCAACTTCCGCCATAATGTTCTATCAAGTACCATACTTCTATCCAAATCATTAAGTTCGAGATCCTTTTTGATAACCTCTCTTATAGTCTTTTTGGGTCTTCCTCTGCCTCGAATTGTTTGCCTTCTCTCCATCTGGTCTACTCTCCTCACTACAGAGTCTACTGGTCTTCTCTCTACATGCCCAAACCACCTAAGTCTATTTTCCACCATCTTCTCTACAATAGGCGCTACTCCAACCCTCTCTCTAATAGCTTCGTTTCTAATTTTATCCTGTCGAGTCTTACCACACATCCACCGCAACATCCTCATCTCCGCTACACCTATTTTATTCTCATGTTGGCTCTTGACCGCCCAACATTTTGTTCCGTACAAAATCACCGGTCTTACCGCAATCCGATAAAACTTTCCCTTTAGCTTGATCGGTACCTTTGCATCACATAACACCCCCGATGTTTTTATCCATTTCATCCATCCTGCTTGAATGCGATGATTCACATCCCCTTCAATTTCTCCATCATCCTGTATTACAGACCCAAGATATTTAAATCGTGTGACTTGAGGGATAATATGGTCTCATATTTTCACCTCTGAGTTAGAAACCCTCCTTCTTTTGTTGAACTTACATTCCATATACTCCGATTTGCTTCTGCTTAGGCGAAAACCATGTGTTTCTAGAGCTCGTCTCCAAGTTTCCAACCTCTCATTCAACTCCTCCCTCGACTCTCCAAGGAGGACTATGTCATATGCAAAAAGCATGCATCTCGGCGCTATCTCTTGGATTTGTTCCGTGAGGACATCCAGAATTAAGGTAAAAAGGTAGGGGCTAAGGGTTGACCCTTGATGCAAACCAATTGTGATGGAAAAATCGTCTGACTCTCCACCCTGTGTCCTAACACTAGTCGATACCCTATCATACATATCTTGGATAGCTCGAATATATGCAACCCTAACCCCTTTCTTCTCTAGAGCTTTCCACAAAATCTCTCTAGGCACTCTATCATACGCTTTCTCCAAGTCAATAAAAATCAAGTGCAAGTCTTGTTGGTCCATGCGACATTGCTCCATCACCCGCCGTAATAAATAGATCGCTTCCATGGTCGACCTTCCCGGCATGAAACCAAATTGATTCTCAGTAACTTGAGTCTCCTTTCTTAATCTCTGTTCGATCACTCTTTCCCATAATTTCATGGTATGACTCATGAGCTTGATTCCCCTATAATTTGCATAATTTTGTATATCCCCCTTGTTCTTATAGATTGGCACTAACGTGCTTCTCCTCCATTCCTCCGGCATGCATTTTGATCTCATAATTTCATTAAAGAGTTTGGTGAGCCACTCAAGACCTCTATCTCCAAGAGTTTTCCACACTTCAATAGGTATGTTGTCTGGCCCCACCGCCTTACCGTTACTCATTCTTTTCAACGCTTCCTTTACTTCCTGTTTCTGAATCCGACGATAGTACTTATAGTTCCGGTCCTCTTCTCTTGTGTCTAGACTGCTAGAGTCATATCCATATCCATCATTAAATAAGTTGTGGAAATACGCCTTCCACCTTTCCTTGATATCTTTTTCATGCACTAAGACTTTGCCTTCTTCATCCTTAACACACTTTACTTGATCCAAATCTCTAGTCTTCCTCTCTCTACCCTTAGCAAGCCTATATATAGATCTTTCTCCGTCCCTGGTTCCTAGAGCTTGGTATAGTTCGTCAAAAGCTTGGGCTCTTGCCTCACTCACCGCCTTTTTGGTTTCATTTCTAGCTATCTTATACTTATCCCAAGTTTCAGAATTTCTACACCTAGACCACTCCTTGAAACACTCCTTTTTTACTCTAACTTTGCTCTGAACACTTTCATTCCACCACCACAATTCTTTACCCCTAGGTCCAAAACCTCTAGATTCACCCAACGTCTCTTTAGCCACTTTAATAATCTCTTGGGACATCTTGTTCCACATATCATTTGCACTTCCTTGTGATTGTCCACACCATCCCTCCCATATCTTTTGTTGGAAGATTCCTTGTTTCTCACCCTTCAAGTGCCACCATTTGATCCTTGGTGCTACCATAGGACTTCTTCTCTTTGCCCTATCTCTAATTCTTACATCCATGACCAAAACTCTATGTTGGGTAGTCAAGCTCTCTCCCGGAATAACTTTACAGTTCAAGCAATACTTCCTATCAGACTTCCTGATAAGGAAGAAATCTATCTGAGAACATGTCCCTCCACTTTTGTAAGTGATAAGAAGTTCCGCTCTTTTCTTAAACCATGTATTGGCTATAGAAAGATCCAAAGCCTCCGAAAACTCCAAGATGGATTTACCCTCCCCATTCATCTCCCCTAGGCCAAAACCCCCATGCACCCCCTCAAAACCTCTAGCCACGCTACCTACATGTCCATTGAGATCCCCTCCTAGGAAAACTTTTTCTCCTTGGGGTATATCCTGAAGTACCCCTTCTAGATCCTCCCAAAATTTTACCTTAAAGTGTTCTGCTAACCCAACCTGAGGTGCGTACCCACTAATAACATTAAATGTGTCCTGTCCCACTACCAATTTTAAGGCTATGATACGATCTCCTACTCTTCTTACATCCACGACATCCTTCTTCCACTCCTTGTCCATAATAATCCCTACCCCATTTCTTAATCTGATTTTTCCCGTATACCACAGCTTAAATCCCGAGTTGTCTAATTCTTTCGCTTTTTCACCTGTCCACTTAGTTTCTTGTAGGCACATAAAATTGATCTTCCTCCTCACCATAACATCCACTATTTCCATAGATTTTCCAGTAAGTGTGCCTATATTCCATGTACCAAAGCGAATCCTCCTGTCATGAACTAGCTTATTTACCCACACCCGTTCACGAAAATGTGGGAACCCTTGCTTACTTTTCACTACATTCGGGCGGCGATGCAGCGGCCCTTGCTCTTTTGACACTGTACTCGAGCCATACAGCGCGTTGCTTCCGGGCAACGACCTAGCATTCACATTATTACGTAATTGATCCATGTCATAGAGATTCGACAAAGTTTTACGTTGGCCGTCGAAAGCCTAACACAACCCTCTCCTTTTATCCGGGCTTGATTCCGGCTAAGAATAGCAAAGCTAACCTAGACAGGATTACTAGCATTTATTGAATAATAAATATAAAAAAAAGTAACACATAAAAGAAAATAAAAATAGATCATACTTACATCAGAATCAACCATATCAACAACAAATTGCTTCTTGGATCATTAATAGGATACATACCCACATTTGAATAACTCTAACCTTAAATCTCCAGTTTTGTTTGTCTTTGTAGACATCACTTATTTTGTCAAACACAACACATATTTTTCTGGAATTTTTTTTTTAAAAAACACCAAAATAAAATTAATCATATAAAGTAAAAAAGAATAGTTATGATAACAAAAAAAAATGTATCCAAAAGTAAGTATAACTAAGAACTAAAACAATGAATACAAACAAACAAAAAATGACAATAAGTAATCATAAGTCTTGCAATGGTTTCATGTCAATATAATAGAAAGTTATATAAAAAAGGTAGAGATGAAATTATTATAAATAGCAATAATCAAATGAGATGAAATCCAAAAAAACTAATAAAAACTATAAAAAAAATTTACAGATATAACGAAATTAAATAAGATGAAACCCAAAATTGATAGCTACCAATAATTACATATACAATGAAATTAAAAATTATAAAAAAAATACAATGCAAAGAACAATACGTTAGAACCAGAAAATTACACTTCCAGAGTTGAAAAAAACTAGTTGAGGGAGGGGAGTAGTTCCAGTGGCAAGGAGTGAATGGCAACTGATTGGCCTTTTATATAAAAAAAGTAGTTGAGGGACGGGAGTGGTTCCAAAAAGCCATGATGACTTCCGGCAAGTTGATCTGATATTGGGGCGCTAACTTTGCATCCCGGATCAATCACACGCAGGAAATTGCTTTATGCATCCAGCAAATTTCTCTGCAAAATTTTAAAATTCCGAAAGTACTTCTCGTTACTAATGTCTTCTTTGTTTTCCTTCTTCACGGAACATTCATTCTTGTTTGTCTTCATTCTCGTGACGGTTCATTGTTGTGTTCGTTTGGTCGAAACGCTTTAGTTACAATCGTCTGTTGGCAAGTGGTGATTGGTTGGTGTAACTATTAACAGCATAGATAATGCATATTGATTTTCTTTTGTAATTTTGATACAGTTTTATACAGATTTACAATCCATATAAAAGTTATGGATTGATGATGTTATATAAAAGTTATGGAGTGATAATTCGTAAGTTTTATATAATTTACGAATTAACAATCCAAATTATTGTTATAAATTGATAATTAGTATGTTTCGTATAATTTTTTTAAAAATTTTTTAAAATATTTTATTATTTTGTAATATAATCAGTTTTATTATTTAAAATATTTTTAAATACATATAGTTTCATAATTTGTATTTTTTAGTTTTTATAGTTTGAAAGTTATTTTTAATTTAAAATAATTTAGACTTTTATTTTATTTTAGTCGTTTTATTTTAAAATTATTTTTTTAGTCCTTATAATTTTATGAATTACAATTAACTACAAAAATATTAGCAACACATTCGTAAGTAATTTATCATAATATAATTTATAATAAAAAAAGTTGATATTTATAACTAATTTGTAGGTAATTATTTATGTATATTTTTTTGTAGCAAAAAATTAAAAGGTAAGTCCCTAAAAGAGTTGATATTTTTTTAGCTAATACTCGATGAATATTTAAATATTTATAATATTTGTGTAATATATTATTAAGTTAACTACTTTATGGAAGTCAAAAAATAATTATATTGTGTAATATATTAGTTTATGTAAGTCTAAATTTTAATATATATATATATATATATATATATATATATATATATATATATATATATATGATTATCAATTTTAATGTACTATATTACTAAATGCACTAAAAAATGAAAAAATTGTGTGATAGTATATGTATGGTATCGTTAGGGATCGTTTGTTTGCCATTGAATTTTTTTCAATGTTTTATTAAAATGAACGAAGATTAGTGGATCTACAACAACATAATTTATGAAGAAGTTGATATGAATAAAAAAAAATAAAGAGGAACTTGGTGTGAATGAAGAAAATGGAAAGAAACCTAGTGTGCATCAACATGTTAATTGTTCTGATGCCTTCAATACTTCTCAGGTATTACTATGATTTTTTTTGTTAAATTAAGTAAATGAATGTCCCTTGAAGACTAAACATGTATTATCCCTATTGTAGGTATTTGCTACCCATGATGATGTTTTGCATTTAGCTCGATTTATTGCGTATGATATTGGTTTTGTGGCAATCATCATGAGGTCAGACACAATATTGGAATTAGATGAAGAGCCTCATTTTTTTTAATTGGTTGTGAAATGAGTGAAAAATATAGGATTGGGAAGAAAGACCTAGTATGAACAGTTAATGACAGTAGAAAATGTGGGTGTCTCTTTAAGCTGCGAGCGAAACCAATGGTGGGAGGTGCATGATGGATGGTAAAGTTGATATGTGGGAATCATAATCATGCATTGGCTAAATCATTGTGTAGTTGATTAATTATTTAATACATTTTAATTATCCTACTAAACAAGATTGGTAAAACAAATAATTTAAAAAAAAAGTATAACTATAACTAGTTTTATATAACTAGTTATAAAACTATAAATAATTTTATAGTTATGGTTATTTTAAATGATTTATCTTTATTTAAAAATAATCATATATAACTAGTTTTATAGAAATGGTTATTTCAAATAATTTAGTGTTATTCATTCATAATTGATTATGTAATTGATTTTATATATAAGTTGTTATATAACTAGTTTATTCACAGTCAATTATATACCCATATTTTAAAAATAATAATTGATTATATCAAATTATAACTAGTTATGATTATAGTTATAATACCCACTTATAAGTTATAATTTAGTTATTTACTAGTTATAGTTATGTAAATATAACATTTGATATTATGTTTTTTTTTTATTACAATGTTAACTGGTTTAATGAATTCTAGGTTGCTCCTTCAAAGGTTGACTTAGTGAACTTATAAGAAGCATATTATGTAGTTAATTAGTGTGGTTAAATGTATGATCATTATGGATGTATTGTGGATTAAATATTTGCATTGTTAACTTATATGGTATATTTTCTTCACAAGTTTAGTCTCTTAATATATGTATTTCTCATTAAGTTTTATTGTTTGTTCCTTCAATATATTATTTATGTTAAAATTGATAAGTATTATGATTATTGTTATTATTATACATAAAATTTTAGCCTTTGGGCCACGACAATTAGAAAATGGCCATTGTCTTCTTTTGTGGTCCTTTTTTTTAAAAAAAAAAAGTAAGCAAAATCCTTAAAAACATTAAAAAAAATGTGTTTTTAGTGTAAAAGTCTATTTTGACCTAGTCCAGTATAATTAAAAAATGACCAATTTACTTCTTTTTTTTAAAAGTAAGCTAAATCCTTTAAAAATTCAAAAAATGTGTTTTTGGCATAAAAATCTATTATAGCAAAAAATGGGCCCAATTCGAATGTATCCATCAGACCAAAATCGTAACCCGCAAGACCCGAACCTGCATAACCGAACATGCAAAAAGTCAAATATGAACCTTGAAATGCTTAGGTCAGTTTCATCCTTATTGACACGTTTGAGCCCGAACCTGCCCAAACTCAACTAATGCTTAGCCCTGTATGAGAGCACATTGTGTAAAAATGGAAAGAGAATATGAAAATAATTTGGTTGTGTTTTCATTCAGAATCATAGAGGCAATATATACACAAATACATATCTCTAATTAGATGATTCTATTCCTATAACTTAGCAATCTATTCCTACAATCAAGTCATTCTAATATGACTGACTGTTACCATATTTAAAGCAAGAATCGTGGGATACAATTAACTCTCATAATAACAAGAATCATAAAATATTGACTTTCCTAACACTTCCCCTCAAGTTGGAGAGTGGATATCAAGAACTCCCAACTTGCACTTCATTGTAAAAAAGGATTCCTTCCCTAGTGATTTAGTGAACACATCGACAACTTGTTCTGTTGAAGGAACATACTCAGTTGCAACTGAACCATCTTGAATTTTATCACGAATAAAATGACAATCTATCTCTATATGTTGAGTTCTTTTATGAAATACTGGATTAGACGCAATGTGAAGAGCTTCTTTGTTGTCACAATACAACAGTGCTGCCCTTAAGTGCAATATTCCCAAATCCTTCAACAATGAACGTAGCCAAGACAACTCACAACATGTGCCTGTCATAGCTCTATATTCTGCTTCAGCTGATGATAGAGAAACTGTCTTTTGTCTTTTTGTTCGCTAAGAAATTAGAGAGGTTCCCAAAAAAACACAATACCCTGTAGTTGATTTTTTGGATATTAGACAACCTCCCCAATCTGAATCACAAAAAGCACGTAAAGATAAATCATTTTGGGAAGAGAAAAATAAACCTTGACCTAGATTGTTCTTTAGATACCGCAATATTCGCATGGCAGCTTCCATATGAGGTTTGTGAGGAGCATGCATGAATCTACTCAATATGTGCATTGTGTAGGTGATATCCGGACGAGTAACAGTCAAATAAATAAGGCGTCCTACAAGTCGCCTATATGGGGTTGGATCTTTCAACAATTCTCCTTCATCTGACAGTACATTTTGCTCCATGGGAAAATTCATAGGCTTAGCTCTTAAACATCCTCCATCTTTTAGAATTTCCAAAGCATATTTTCTTTGCGAAATGAATATACCTTTCTTTGACCAAGAAACCTCCATGCCCAAAAAATACTTCAAGTCACCCAAATCTTTAATCCGGAATTGATTACACAAAAACTTTTTAAGAACAATTATGGCATTGGGATCATTACCAATTATGAGGATGTCATCAACATAGATCAATAAGGTAGTAAATGATTTGCCTTTCTTACATGTAAACAACAAATAATTTGCTTTTGATTGAATAAATCCAGCACCTTGAATAGCTGTAGAGAACTTGGCAAACCATTGGTGAGAGGCTTGTTTTAATCCATATAAGGATTTGTTGAGGCGACACACAAGGTTCTCCCCTTGTCGCTGAAAACCAGGAGGAAGAGACATATAAATTTCTTCAGAAAGATCTTCGTGAAGAAATCCATTGTGGACATCAAGTTGATGAAGTGACCAATTTTGAGCAGCTGTCAAAGCTAATAAACAACATATTGTAACCATTTTAGTAGTAGGTGAAAAAGTGTCATGGTAATCAATCCCTTCAAGTTGTGTGTAACCTTTTGCTACTAACCGTGCTTTATAGCGTTCAAGAGAACCATCTGATTTGTGCTTGATTTTGTAGACCCAATGACAACCAATAACTTGCTTTCTAGGAGGGAGAGGTGTGAGAAACCAAGTATTATTGGCCTGTAAAGCAGCCAACTCAGATTGCATTGTTATTTGCCAATGAGATTGGGAAGCAGCTTGTTCATAACATGTAGGTTCAACATCATTAGTAATAGTAGCAATAAAGGATCTATGTTGTGGTGAGTAACAATCATATGAGATAAAATTGCAGAGAGGATATCGAGTACCTTTACTTGGAAAAGATGACGAGAATGACAATGATTCGGGAGAACTTACTTGATTACAAACATAATCACTCAAGGCTACAGGGGGGACATGAGCTCTTTGAGAACGACGCAAAGGGGTTGTTGGAGAAGCAATAGTGGCAGGGTTAGATTTTGCATGTGTTGGCTGGATGGGTGAGAAATCTAAGACATCAATGGGTCGGACAGAATCTGTTTTAGTTGGGGGAAGGAGAAATGGATTCGTAGGGAATAATATCCTCGTGGAAAAGAACATCACGACTAGTGAAGACTTTATTGGTTTCAGTATCATATAATTTGTAAGCTTTCTGACCAACTAGATAACCAATAAAAACACATTTGGTGGCACGAGGAGCAAACTTATGGGGTACATGAACATTTGTAGCATAAGCTAAACATCTGAAAACTCTAAGGTGGGAATAAGAGGGAATTTTTTTATAAAGTTTTTCGAAAGGAGTTTGGTGAGAAAGTATAGGTGTGGGCAACCTATTAATTATATGAACAACAGTGGAGATACATTCTGCCCAAAAGTGTAAAGGTAGATGAGATTGAAAATGAAGAGCTCGGGCTAACTCAAGGATATGTCTATGTTTGCGCTCAACCACCCCATTTTGTTGAGGTGTGTAAATGCAAGAATGTTGATAATTAGTGCCCTGTTGGGAAAAAAAATATCGCATAGAGAAAAACTCTCCTCCATTGTCAACCCGAATATTTACTATTGTAGTAATGAATTGGGTTTTCACATATGAGAAAAAATTAGTTAGAAATTTTTTTGTCTCACTTTTATGATGCATTAGAAAAATCCAAGTAAAACGAGAAAAGTCATCCACAGTAGTAAAAAAATATTTTGCACTAGAAAGGGAAAGAACTTTGAAAGGCCCCCAAATATCACAATGTATTAATTCAAAAGGTTTATCAGAGGAAATTGAACTTATGGAAAAAGGGAGCCTAGTTTGTTTGCAAGAGCACAAACAATACAATCATTATTATGCTTGAAAGGGAAATGAAGGAGGTTTTTGGCCATAAAGTCTAATCAAGAAGAGGATAAGTGTCCTAGACGTTTATGCCACAATATACTTGAGGTGCTTGAAGTAGAGAAAACTTTGATGATATTTACTTTGTGTGTCTTATTCATTGAAACCAAGTAATAGAGTCCATCTCGTTGTTCACCCAAACCAATCATCATCCTTGTCGTCAAATCCTACAAAATACATAATTGAGGAAAAAAGGTTACTAAACAATTTAATTCTCTTGTGACTTGACTCACAGACATCAAATCCACCTTACAAGATGATACCCCAAGTACATTCTTCAAACAAATAATAGGACTCAAAGGTAAATTTCCAGTAGAAATAATTGGAGCTTGATCTCCATTTGGCATAGCAACTGGTGGTAAAAAAGTGTTTTCTTTACTATTGACAAGTAGAGATGGAGAAGAAGTTAGGTGATTTGTTGCACCACTAACAATTATCAACTTGGGTACGGGCAAATCTGAAGAAAAATTGACATTATTTGCCTTGGGAGCAGCTAATTGAGATGCTTCATTGCCCTGCATAATAGATAAAATTTGTTGTAATTGTAATTCAGTCAATCCATACACAAGGTGCTGAACATGTGCTGATGGGACCATTCTAGGATGATCGAAATGGTGAAGAGAGTAAGAGCTATTAGAATCAAATTTGTTTCCATCGTTAGCCATAATGGTTTAGAAACAAAAAAATGTTTGAAAGGTAAAAAAATGGGAAAGAGAGGGAGTAGATCATTATTGCTCTGATGCCATGTAAAAATGGAAAGAGAAGATGAAAATAATTTGGTTATGTTTTCATTCAGAATCAGAGACAATATATATACAAATACATATCTCTAATTAGATGATTCTTCTCCTATAACTCAACAATCTATTCCTACAATCAAATCATTCTAATATAATTGACTGTTACCATATTTAAAATAAGAATCATGAGATACAGTTAACTCTCATAATAACAAGAATAATAGAATATTGACTTCCCTAATACATTACCAAGTCGTTGTTTCAAACTTGGACTTTTTCTGTGTTTTTTCTTTGATATTTTCAAGAAGACAAATAATTTTGCTATCACCTAAGAACCCTTTGCTGATTGAAAGTATCTCTTTGACAATTAATTTTGCTATCACCTAAGAACCCTTTGCTGATTGAAAGTATCTCTTTGCGGATTTGATCAATGTTCTTTGGGGTCCATTAATGCAAGTAGAAAGCATAAACTGGGAGATTTAATTTAATAGTCAACCTAAGATTGGGATTTAAGAGAGCAAAGTATGAATAACCTTCAATTGGAGCTTGCTTTTTATTAACACCATAAAGGCAGGGGTTGCTCCTCCAGACATTGGGATTATGAATGTCAGGATATGTTTTGCAGGGCAATGAAGCTCGTGTAGTAGGAAATTTAGGAATATTAGAGATCAGTGAGTATAATTAAAGGCATGTGATATTTTAATTTAGTGTTTTAATTCTGATCTTTAATAATTAAATCCAACAATTGAGACTGTTTATCCTCATTCCCAGTATCATTCTCATAATAATCATCTTCTCTTATATATGTTTAGGGGATAAGATCTGTTTACATCATGTATAAGTCTTTAAACTTATACAAAATCTCAACCATTCAATTAAATCGATCCAACAACTAAGATTAATTCACTTAAACGAATTAAAAATTAAGTTAGTCACTCACGTGAGCAAAATTTCATCCCTTTCTTCTCCCAACTAATGTATTGAAGTCGTATAAATTAGGACTACCATAGCATATTTGAGGGCACCAATGGTGCTTGGACATTACCACAATTTCTTCTGTCCCACTATCAAAGCCATCACAGTCCTTTCTTTCTACATTGTTTCTTGATTATTATACCCTTATCTTAGTATTATAGTCCCTTATCATTACACTACTACTAATTAGGGTTGCTTGGACTCAGATTGTGAGCTACTTTTGCAGAAATTATGTGTTCTTTTAGTGTTATTGATAGGCTTCTTTTTTTTTTTTTTTTTCATTTTAATCAAATCTAAAATGGTGAAACTTGGTCTAGGTGTGTTAATTTTTTAACTTAGTTACGCAAGACCAGTGTTTGCTTTGCACTTTTACTCATTCCTCATTTCCACTAAAAGAATGTTTCTCTTGTCGCTTGTCGCTTGTCCTTCTGATGGCTTTCGAATTCAAGTTGCCAGAGTGAATTGGAGTTTGAAGTTAATCTGTTGGTATCTTCTACTTGTATAAACTCAATTGGTGAAATCCGTAACCCACTAATTCAAAATTGCCCTATCCGAAGAAGCAATCAATCGAATTCGATCTAGAGAAAACAAAGACTGAATTTCGTCGGGTGAGCCATTTTGAACTTGAATCTGCCTATACGTGCCCGATGAACACTCTTAAATACAAAAGATAACTAGAAAGTTAAAAATATATATAGAAATATCATAAAAAATAATAGGTAAGTTTGTTTAAACTTAAAAAAATAACTTTTAAATAACTACTTTTTTAATAAATAGATATAATTTGTTTGTTAAAATAAGTAAAAAATTATTTTTTTAATATAGAAATAATTTTGAGAAACATACTAAAAAAAATATAAAACTGTTTATTTTATTAAAATAAATATTTATTTTAAGATATAAATTTAAACAAATTAGCTCAATAAAAGATATACACAACCAGAAATAGATTAAATTATTCGTAACAAACTAATGTTATTTGAACATGAAAAATGGAAATGAGGTACATACATATGCAATCCCCTGTATCCATATCCATGTATGATATATCTATGTGTATCCCAAAAACCGTTGATCTAAAAATTAGCATATCAGATCATCTTCCCCAGTCACACACAAACAGCTCAACCTCGGACCAAGATTTACATTAGATAGATACATCATTCATACATGGCTTGTTCCCGCATTCACTTCAACCTTAATCTCCCTTTCCCCTCCGATGCGGCACCAATTCCGTACACATGTCACTCTCCCTCTCGCCTCTCTCTTTCCCCTCTCTTCACATTCACAACACCAAAGGCAATGCTACCAATAATAAATTAGATCTTTTTAATTTCCCATTTATTTTGTGCTTCATTTATTAGTTTTTTTTTTTTTTATATATATTAATGGGTTTGTTTGCGTTGCTTTGCTCCCATTTATTACGTTGGATTCGATTCTCACATATATTTATTTATATACCCTTTTTATAAGTTGTGTTGTCACTGTTGCTTTCTTCTCCGCTCAGATCGCTTATTCCAGTGCTCCGCGGCGCACGTGTGGTGCGGTGTGCTGTCAGATGACCATGGAGGAGAAGCCTCTCTCTGAGAACCAAATGCTCGTTAGTTTCCTTCTCCTTTTTGTGCTCTTTTGCTTAATGGGTTTGTCGATTTTGGGTCTGACAAAGATGAAAGAGGCAAGAGGGTTTTTTTTTTGGTTATTTCTCTGTGGTGGTATGGTGGTTTTGGTTGGTTGGTTCATCTGTTTATTGGGTTTTGCGTTTTTCTTTTTTTGGATTTTTTGTTTTTGATGTTATTTCTTTTGGTTTTGGCTTCTGGGTTTATGGGGTTTTGGTTTCTAAGAAAGTAAAATGGAGGGAATGGAGTCAAAGGTTTGTTTTTATTGGAAATTTATCTTTGGTGGCGTAACTAGTTACATGATCTGTTGTAAAGATTTTTTTTTTTTAATTATTAATTATTCCTTTTGTGGTTTTGGCTTCTGGGTTTTGTTGGATTTTTTTAATTCCTCTTTTGATTTTGGCTTATGGGTTTTTGGGTTTTTGGTTTGTTTGGTTTCTGAGAAAGGAAAAATGGAGGGAAGGGAGACAGTTTTTTTCTTAAAAAAAATTATTATTCCGCTTATGGTTTTGGCTTCTTGGTTTATGAACTTTTGGCGTGTTTGGTTCATGAGAAAAACTTGAGAAAAAGAGCCAATTATTCTCTTTTTAATGATTTATGTGCCACTGCTTAATTGGTCAATTTATCTGTGTATTGGATTTTTTGGATTCCTTTTGCGGTTTTGGCTTCTGGGCTTAAGGGTTTTTCCTCTGGTTGGTTGCTGAGGGAAAAATAATGGAAGGAGTGCATGTGTTTTTGGTGATTTTACTGAGGTGTTTTGTTTGATTGATTTCTCTGTTTGTTGTGTTTTTGAAGGTGTATGTGCCTCCTCATCCGTTGATCAAGCACTGGGTTTCAGTTTTGAGGAATGAGCAAACTCCTTGTCCCATCTTCAGTGAGTGGCAAAGTTTCTGTTTTTTTAGCAATATTCTGTAATTTGAGGTCAACTTTGAACTGATTTTGTTCACCACAATTGATGTAACGTATGAACAGCTTCATCACTTTAGTTAGATAGCTACTTTCCATTTGATGCTTAATGGTATTATAGCTTCTTGACAAAAGCATGCTGCTTGTATTTGATCAGGCTGTGAGTTTTGGCTAACTGTTGACTCCGATGGAGCAACTGGCTCCATCAATTGTTATTGTTAAGTTGGGAAAGATGTATGAGTATGTCTAGTTGTTTTCACTTCCAACAGCCAATCTTATCTGAATGATATATTTAGAGTGTCCTTGATAGTTTTTCAAATTTCAA
This sequence comes from Glycine soja, assembly GCF_004193775.1. Classification (NCBI taxonomy): domain Eukaryota; kingdom Viridiplantae; phylum Streptophyta; class Magnoliopsida; order Fabales; family Fabaceae; genus Glycine; species Glycine soja. The sequence continues at coordinate 33,175,119 of NC_041002.1, forward strand.
TATTCACTTTTATGGTGCACATTATCTGCTAATCTGTTGTTACTGGTAATCAGCATGAAAGAAAAATGGTGTCATCAAGTATGATGGGAACTTGGAACTGGGACAACTTAGGGTGTGTTTGGGAAACAGTTCAGTTGAACGTAACCCACAGTATTTCCAATCCAACAATGTTGTTGCTTCTCTGTTTTGTGCTTTAGAAAGTGCAAACAGACGTTTGTTGTCTCTGAAATGGAAATCTAAACACAATCTTATTTTGAGTAGCGTGGTCTTTTTCCTAAGAAAATCAAGTCTTGAGTAGGATAGATAGACTAGTGAGTTGCATCATCAATTTTGCATTTATTGATATGTTCAACTTCAAAGGGTTATACATTTGGTTTGTGTTTTGTTTTCATTTTCAGATGATAGATATGTTTTCACCATGAATTACAAAATGTCATCTTTATTTTCATTGTTTCCTGAATTTACAAAGTGGTAAAATCAACAAATCTTGTTTTCATCATTTACTTTCTTGAAAATGAGAAACGAAATGAAAAAAATATGGCATTTTAGTGAAAACATATCAACTAAAAATGAAAACAGAAAACATAACCAAATGCACAGCAAGTTTCCCAATTTCCCCTCATTCTGATTTTTTCTTCTTCTTCTAACCCCAATGTTTAACTAATCTTAATCAGACTTGACATGAAATTTCTGGATTAATAGTAAAAAGGTAGAACTGACTCTTCAAGTTTCTAATGTTGTAGGAAATGCAATGGCTGAGTTGGGAAGGCTACTAATGTATGAAGCTTCAAGAGATTGGTTGGTTAGTTGCTATTTGATAGTTTTCCCTGCTATAATTCTCATGTTTTTGACTTGGATTTTTTCTTGTTCCTAGAATATAATTTTATATTGTTGCAATCTTTTTGTTTGTTTCTATAATCACAAAGTGTTACAAATTGGTCTATGTTCACATCTGTATGAGATCAAGCCAAAAAGGGAATAGGTTGTAAACATTATGTTGTGTTCCTACTTCCAAGCATCCAGCATAGTTGTCCAAATTTTGTTCTCTCTATAGTTGTCTATTGAAGCTTGAGAGTTGAGACATATGTCATGTGTCAACCTTGCTCTAGACTTCTAATTATATTGCTCCCTCACTTTTTCTGAGGTAGGACAAACAAATGCTTAGATTTATGGGTTAGGGTTATTGTTAGGATATAAGGAGAAGGGAAAGTTAGTGGCAAACCGCAAACATGAAAAGAGAAGAAGGTAGAACGTTACTTGAAAGAGGTTATCGAAATAGGCTAATTTTTAAAAGAAATTTTGTAACTAATCTTTTACATTGATTTTTAAAAAAATTTGATAAAAAAAATCAGGGAAGTGTTTGTTGCGTGTCCAGTTGTTTGGAGAAGTGTCTGTGGCGTGTCCAAGCCCAAAAAAGAAAATTGGACACTGCAAAAATGTGTCCAACACAATGTCCGCCATGTGTCTAAGGAGTGTCGGTGTTGGAAACGTGGGACCCATTCATTGGAAGTGTCCATGCTTCCTAGGTGTTATCAATCATGAATAGTGTGCATCACAAAAAGTTAAAAAATCGCTATGCCTTATGGTGGATTGTGTTGTGTGTGTGTGTGTGTGTGTATAAAGCAAGTTGTATATGAATCAAGATAAGCTGTATTATAAAAAATAAAAAAGGGATCTATTCAGTAACAGAGACTAACCAAGTTGAAATTCAAATTCAAAATTTACTTGAAATCAAGAGAAATAAATAAATATGAAATAAAATAAGACAATGATTAATGGAAACAAATAGAAGACAAACAAAAATTAGTTTAGAAACAGAAAAGAGACTGAAAAGTGTAAGAGAAACAAAGACATTAAGGGTTAGTTTGGATAAACTTCTTAAACAACACCTTTAGGAGAAAATAAGGAAGCAAAATGAATAAAAATTCTCTCCTTAGTTAAAATCAACTTATTCACTTTAAATTTTTTGAAGTTCTCTCATCTAACTTATCTAAAACTAGAGGTTAATAAAGAAGTTAATATTAGTTTATAAGAAAATTTTAAGTCATTTTACTTCCTTATTTTTTTCCTCTTATAACTGCTTTCTTGGTAAATTTATTGAAACTGACCCTTTTGTTTGGAAAGCTTAAATGTACTCTATATTTGATAACACTGCTTGTAGCCTCATGGGTCATGTTTTAAGGGTTAAATAAATAGGTTCCTGGTTGGGTTGCCTTGAACAATACCTTGTTAGGCAGCAGAATTAGTTTAGCTTATGTATGATAATAGGCTTTGAGGGCACCAAAATCTCTAGAAAAAGTAATCTTGCTACAATGGTTTATTCAGCCGAGAACTCCTCATGAAGAATGCATTTCAGCCCTTTATTCAAAAATTTTCCAAAAATCTAAGGCAGTTTGATTCTTGAACCTGAGGCATACTTTTCATGCTAGTGCCTGAATCTGGAACTTGTCACTGATTAACAGTTGAAAGATTTTGATGTTTTTATTCCCATGTAATAATTTTGTCTACCTCCCATTGTCACACATGCTCTTGGATTTACACTTTTTCTCTTATCTGCTTTGCTTTCAATGTTTATAGCCAACTGTTTCTGGAGAGATTCAATCACCAATGGGTGTAGCCTCTGTGGAACTCATTGATCCCAGGGAGCCTGTGGCTGTAAGTAGCATATGACTTTCAATATGTTTGATTAGAATCAAGTGTTTGCAGGAGTTCTTGTGGCGCTATAATTACATATTACAGGAGATTTTTAGTTTTTTTTAGTTTTATTTTTTACATATACTGTGTGCATTTTAGGGATGCAATTTCTTTAGCCAAAACCATGCTCATATTTACAGTATTCCTTTGGTGCTGTTAACATGTCGATCATTTTTATTCAAACCTAAGCCCTTTTGTGGTGTTATTGCTGTGGTTATGTTATGTATTGTCTTTCTGCAATCTATTGCCTGAATCATTTACTAGTTTTGCAGGTAATTCCAATCCTGAGAGCAGGCCTTGCTCTAGCTGAACATGCATCATCGATCTTGCCTGCAATAAAAACATATCATTTAGGTAATGATACTGCTACTGGTAGATAATGAAAACTAGAGGATACATATGTTGCGTATTTTGTAATTTGGGAACCTAGACTTATGAGCCACACTCAACAAACTTACTTGGAGAAAACAAAAATCTGGTTTTGCATATTTGTATATAATATTGTCAATAATTCATGTTAATAAGATAATTACTTGTTTAAAGATTGTAAATTCTGGGATAAACATTTTCAAAACTAGAGTATATTTCTTGTCTGTTCCTTAAGTTGATTGATAATTATATTTTTATGCTTCTTTGAAAAGGAATAAGCAGAGATGAGGAAACTCTTCAGCCAACTATATATTTGAACAAGTAAGAACTTTATATTTGCAAGAGAAATATGCTTTTTTGTCCATTATTTTCTTTTCCCTTCTGCCTTCTGATTCTAGCACGGCTTGTTGGAGATAGAGATGAGTTCCACAAAGAATCCCCATTGCTTCTTTTGCTTTTCGGTTGTTCTACCAAATGCTAGAGCACCTTTTGTTACATATTGCACCTATATTTTTTATTTTCAGGTTACCCGAGAAATTTCCAGAAGGATCGAAAGTTTTTGTGGTTGATCCTATGCTGGCGACAGGTATGTATAGTCTGCTCATGTTTGAGCTTTTGTTCTCATCTCATGATCATCATCACTACACTGGAGTCTTTTGATCTGTGTCTTTGTAATGTTATGAATTTCTTTAGTACTTATGTTGGTTAGTAAGTTTCAGAACATAGCTGCTCACCAGTGCGTGGTGGCTGAACCTTTGCTGGTCTTCGTCATCTCACGAAATGCAAGTTCTTTGTTATGTGCATATGTGTCTAATATGTAGACTCAAATAAACATTTTATATGTAGTGGTGTCATAATTGCATATATCTGGGATCTCGTGTTTGGTATAACAGCAGGTTTTATGTTGGTTGCCAAGGGACTAACACAACCCTCCTCCTTAACCCGAGCTTGGGACTAGATATGAAAAACATGGGCAGAGTTTATATTTTACATTGAATTGAGTTGTGTTGTCCTTTTCATGGTTACGAGTACGAGCATGCCATTATTTACAAACTAGAGCTGTATATGGATTGGGTGGCATGTTAGCTTTGGAATTTGTTTGGATCCAATTGCAAAGGTATGCTAATTGGAACTTGAGTTCCACATTGGAAGTATAGGATTCTAGTGTGGAACTTATAAGGCCTTGGGCTCTCCAACTACAATTGCTAGCTTTTGTGATGTGGTTCTCCCAGATTCTTATGAAAATTGTGTTGTGAACCTTAGTGTAGGTTCAAGTCACAGGCTTAGACACTGAAGGCTGAATAAATTTTGCCTGAAAATTTCAATCATTATGAACTAATAATGGCTGGGAATTATTTAGGTTAGTGAATTTTGGACACAATTCCATTATTTGAACATAAGAAAATATCTCTCACTTGTAATCTTTTTTCATCAACATGCATCTCAAAAATCAATAGGGCAACTTTAGATGTTCAGTTTTTGTTCAGAAAGCATTTTCCTTTTGGACTCCCTAGTGAAATCAATGACATCTTTGCATAACCCAGCAGTGGTTGATCACAGTGGATGTTGATGGGCCAAAATCTGATTTAGCCATTTAGGCAGTCATAATTCTGTATTAGGAAGTTATTTGGCAGTTGTTTTTATATTATTTTCGAATTAGGCAGTATAGGTTATGATTATGATATTACAGTTAATGGTGATATAAGTTGTGTTGCAGATTTGTAAAAAGCAATTAAGGTATCATATTGTTATTCTGTAATGAAATCTGGCTTAAACCAGATTATTTCTATCTTTATTCAGAATTTAGTGTGTTTATTTCTTGAGTCCAACAGAAGTAGACTGAAACCCTAGACGAACTTTACCTGCAATGTCGAGTTCGAATTCTGAAGTTGCAACATTGGAGAGAATTTTACCCAACCACCACCCCCGACCAAAGGATTAATCTCGGTCATATACAAAAACAAAAAGAAAATGACTTGTGCATCAATTTTACGTGTTTCATATTAATATTTTGTAAGAATTGCAGGTGGCACTATAGTGGCAGCTGTGAGCCTCTTAAAGGAACGTGGAGTTGGCAACAAGCAGATTAAAGTGGTAAGGAATAGTAATCTGTTTATATTCAGAAGCTAGATTTCTTTTGTTACCAGAATTCTGTTAATTGTAAGCCAAACATATTTCTCTTCCTGTGCTTGATTAATTAGTTAACTCTGGCAACAACTACATAACTGAAGTCTGTTCTTTATGCATTATGTCATCTACATTATGCATGCAGCATATTAGGTAAAAAAAATTTAATATTATTACTGAAATCAATGTTTTAAACCGAATCGTTCATTGTACGAATAAAAATACTAATTTACAGTTCATTGATTCGACCATAGAGAAACTGTAGTAGGTCATGTAATAATTAAATATTAAATTAAATATATTTTTAATGGATACATGACATTGCAGATATCTGCTGTCTCTGCCCCTCCAGCTCTTCAAAAGCTGAGCGAACAGTTCCCTGGGTAATTTTAACAGAACTTCAAATTTCTTCACTTTCTTTCAAGCAATAGATTCTAATTATGACATTTTTGCAGGCTTCATGTGTATACTGGAATAATTGACCCCGAAGTTAATGAAAAAGGGTTGGTGTTCCACGATATTACAATTTATTTATGGTTAAACTAGTCATTCTGTCTCTATCGCCAAAAATGTTATTTTGGTGTTGCAATTTTGGACCAAAATGCCCTGTTCCCTTTTGTTTTCATTTTCTGTTCACTTTTAATTTACAAAATTTCTACCTTGTTTTAAATGTTTTCTCTATTTTGAAAAAAATTGTGTAGGAAACAGTGAAAATAACTTTTCTTTTTTATTTTTTTTATTTCCAATGTTTTCTGTACAAATCTTTGAATTGAAAAAAGAAAGCAGGTTGAAAACAAGGTAGTAGCAGTTTTGTAAATTAAAAGTGAAAACAGAAAATGAAAACACGAAACGAAAACAAAATTAAGCGGGCGTTAACTTTTTATGTATGTGTAGGGACTGCTACAGTTTTTCATGAGACTAAAACTTAAATGGAGATAACTATAGACACCAAATAAATAGTTTAAGGCAAATGTTAACCAGTGTCTTGGTTAAGGAACTTAAAGTAAAAAAGTTTATTAGAATGCATAAAATTGTACTGTCATGATCTTTGTTGTGTTTTCCTATGATTTCAGCAATAATTTTTTTTTTAATTCCTTAACCAGTGTCATCTGGTAAGTAAGACCCATAGTTTATTTATTTATTTAATTATTGAGTCAGCTAATTTATAGAGTTGTAGCATTGTTAATGTATTTTTATTTCTGTGTTTAGGTTCATAATTCCTGGCCTTGGAGATGCTGGGGACCGCAGCTTTGGTACAGATACATGAAAAATATATGAAATACCTCATCTCCTCTCCCTTGGGTGCCATATTTTTCAATTTTTGAGGCCCAAAATTTGTCTATTTCTTCGGATGGATACTGAAGCCTTGATCAGTGGCACCCTTTCGGGTTACAATTACATAGGTATTGGTCATTATTATTATGAATTACATAGGTGTTATAAGTTCAAACTCCTAACGTAAAACTGACTAGCATGTCAATTCAAATTGTTTTTCTTTATGGCTTAAATATATTTTTAGTTCCTTAAATTTGGGATGAGTCTTTTTTAGTTCTCAAATTAAAATTTGTTGTTTTTAGTCTTCGGGTTAACTTTTGGCAGTTTAAACGCACAATTTTTTATTATTGACTGCGGAAGGGACTAAAAAACATTTTTAAAAAATTGTTTAAGTTTTAATTTGGGGGACTAAAAGTTATATACTCCCAACGTTGAGTGATTACAAATATATTTAAATCTTTTTTATTTATCAAATAGAATTTGCAGCATGCAAAACGCGTTAGATCCGAAAGAGTGCTAAGCCAAACACTCGTAGATTAATTTGCTTGAAACATCTGGAGTCTGGCCATTTGTTCTTTTTGAAATCTTCGGGCAAGTTTTTCTACGTGATCCAAAAGCATTTGCCCAAACTATATGTTAGGTTTAAATGTTTTTGTCCTTGTAAATATGATTACAGAAGTATTTGGTATTATTTGGCTTCTAAATTTTTTAGAATGATAAGTTACTTTTAAAAATTTTATATTCTGAGAATAAAACTAATTGCTACTCAAAGATTTTGCACTGATTTAATATTTTAATTAGAATGTCATGTATGGTGAATTTTCAAATTTTTATAGTAATTGTTTTAAAAGTCATTATCTTTTATTGGTAGATAATGTAATTTTTTTTTCATGAATAGTGTATAGAAATAAAACTAAATCTACATTTACTGAAATTTAAAACATTTTTCATGCCCAATATGAGCTAAGCATTTTTTTTTTATTTCTCCCCGTTTTTTCTAATTCTGGGCTGTAGTTTAAAACGCCGATGGTGAGGTGATTCTCTACAGTGTAAAGTATAATGTTTTTAGAATTGAATTGAATTCTCCGATACAGTAGCTAAAAAAATAATAATCCTGGTTTACAGTTTATTAATTAAACTACTGTTAAACCGTGATTAAATTGATAATATTTAAACCTATTAAGATCAACCTAATGGTGAAGGTGAGATAGATACATTAGGACTTAGGACTTAAATTCAATCCTCGTTATTATTCTACACAAAAAATGATAATATTTAAATATTTACGTTTTATATTATATAATGTAAAGTATAAATTATTATTTTGAGTAACATTAAAAGAGAACTAAGTTATATAAGAACTTACAATATAAAAGAACATTAAATGTTTCAGTAGATAAATTTATTCCATAAAAAGTAGATAAATTTATAATAGTATTTTAAAAGATAAAAGTTAGTTAAATTATAGTAATTCATTTGTAAATTATATTTTAAATAAAAAAATCGAATTTTTAATAATTAGCATTTAGCAATGATTGGATGAATGTTTTTACATTGGTTTTAACTTGATTTTGAGCCGTTTTGATTTTATTTTGTTGTATTTCTTTTGAACTCATATATAAGCAAAAAAGTTGTTTTGTATCTTACACATAAATATTAACAAATCTAACTAATTTATCCCTATTTAACTATATCATTCCCAAAACACCTCATTTGATTGTAACTTTATTTTCAAGAATTTTATTTTATTCATGATATCAAACTCCTAAAATGAATAGTTTAGGAATAATTTTATTTTTTATTTGAGATTGATAAAATTAAATGAGTTTAACTAACTTTCTTAGTCAATGTAAAAATAATTGTTTTTGCTTATATATAAGTTTAGAGGGAGTACCATTTTGTTTGTTTAAATTGAAAATCTGACCGGTTTTTTATCAGCAAAAAAAAACTTTTTATAAAAATAAACAGGTACCAGAAATAGAAATACCAGATTTACATAGGTTCCAGTAGAAAAAAATACTCTTCAATATATAAATGGTTACACAATATTAATGAGGAAGAGTTTCATAAATAAATAAAAGTAATTAATATGTTAAAGTTAAGATTGAATTATTTAAAAAGTATCAAATTTTCAATTCTTGATAAAAATAATTCTTCATTAAATTTTATTTATCATTAACGGTAGTCACTTTTCACCGGTAAACTGGAAGATTAAGAAAAAATATGTAACCAATGACCCCTCAAACAGTAAAACAATATACATTCAGGCCCCAAGCCATCCCACCATGATCAGTGTACGTGGCTCCTTTTCCAAAATAATTCACCAAACCTGATGGCATTAATGCAGACCAAATATCAGCACCCAGACCATTTACTAACACCAAGAGATATAGGCCACCAATCACCTGCCCACTTAATAATACCAGAATCATGACATTCTCACCCTCATTCAGTGCCATTGCACAGAATTTTCAATATACACGTTCCTGGGGACACTAACCATTGATTGAAAGAATATTTTAAACTTTTTCTCTTCCCTTGTAGCCAAGATCATGCGGAAAAAGAGATCCTCCGTAACAATAATTGTCCATCAAATTATAGTTGTGAATCTCGATTCGACCATTGACCCGTTTAAGGTAATGAGTCAGTGGTCCAACCGATAAGTCACTAATTGAATCGGTTTAACTCGATATATATTAAAAATTAAAAATTATATTTTATCTATTATATATAAATATATAACTAATATTATTTGAGTAAGAAAATTTCATCCATACTCCGAAATCCAAAATAATAATTGATAATAATGAGACATTAAAACGACGTCGTAGAGGTGGTCTATTTTTTTTTTTTTTTGTAAAACCGGTCGGGTCGGTCCAACCGGGATCCAGTACCTAATTGGTTGTGTTTGACAGAGTCATTCCAGGTCAATTGCATGATCGATCTAATAGTAAAACCAGTCCGATTAGGCCACCGGGTCCCGATTGGACTAGTTTAACCGGCCGGGCCGAACACCTCCTAGGGTACAATATGAACGTCTTAGTGGAGTTAAGGTTATAGAACTTACAAAGATAAACAACCCAAGAATAAAGAGGGAGAGAGATTAATTGAAGCAAAGAGGAGGAACAAATAATAATAATATAAAAAATATGATCAAACCAAGATGCTTGTGCACCCATATTTTTTTTCAGAAACAAAAATTGCCAAAGGAATTATAATGATGTGTACAAATTATGTTAGTTAACAAAATCTCCAAAGTTTAGAAACAAATTATGTTAGTTATCAAAATCTCCAACGTTCAGAAACAAATTATGTTAGTTATCAAAATCTCCAACGTTTGAAACAAATTATGTTAGTTATAAATAATATATAATATCCTTTAATTAAATATTTTTTTTAAAAATTCTTTTGAAATAAAAGAAAATTTATGGGTTAATATGAGGTGTAATGCATTGAACGTGGTATAGCAAGCTATATGAACCAGACCTAGACTGATAGGACTTAACACATAGTGTAGTTGGCGTAGTAAGCTATAGGAACCAAAAACACTTGGTGTGTGGCAGTGGTCTACCAATCACAAGACACTCCTATAGTCTTTGTTGTTATCATTGTGTTGCACTACTAGGTCATGCACGTGCCCAATATTCATGAGTGCTCTAGAAATCTCGCCAAGATCTCATGCAAGTGGCCCCACTTGACACTTATATAGGTGATTTCATCAAGTGCACGCTGCAAATCATACACCACCCATAAGGGATATGAAAATCATTAAAAACTTTATAAGATGTAAAACTTTCTCAAACACGTAAAGTTTATTATAAAGTTTAACCTCTCATTAATACAACTCTAACACTTTCTCACACCATAGAAATGGATTAAAAGGAAATTGATAGAAATCAATTAGCGTGTTAGCAAATTGACAAGTGGCTTGTTTTTACCCATATGAACCTTCTTCATGGGATCTCTAATTACAAAGGTTGAGTTATCATCACTTGTTTATTTTCAAGTGGCTTAAGTCCCATTCCCCTTAATGTTTCTAATATCATATTCCTCCCTAGGGGTTTTGTCAAAGGATTTGCTAAGTTTCCTTCTGACTTCACATAATCTATGAAAATTGTTCCATCTTTTAGCAGCTGCTTAACCACATTATGTCTTAGTTGTATATGTCTATTTTTTCCATTGAATGTTTTATTCTTAGCCACAACTATTGTTGATTGAGAATCACAATGCATAAATATTGATGGGGTCAGTTTTATTCCCAAATGAATGTTAGCTAGGAAATTTTTCAACCACCCAGCCTCACTACCAGCCATTTTTAGAGCAACAAACTCCGACTCCATTGTTGATCTAACAATAATAGTTTGTCTGGATGATCTTCAAGCTACCGCACCACCACCAAGAGTAAACCCATTACCACTAGTGAATTTTGTCTCATTTGAATAAGAGATCCAGTTGGCCTCACTATATCCTTCAAGTATTGCGGGAAATACATTGTATTTAATACCATAATTCATGGTACCTCTCAGATATCTCATGAGTCTAGCAAGTGCATCCTAATGGTCCTTATTAGGACTATGGGTATATCTACTCAATCTGTCTACTACATATGCAATATCAGGTCTAGAAAAGTTTATCAAATGCAGTAAGCTTCTAATGATTTAGGCATATTGAGTTTGAACAATTGCTTCTCCTCTATTTTTCTTTGAGAGTTAGCATCATAAGGGGTACTCACTGACTTAAAGTCATAATATTTATACTTCCTAAGGAGTTTCTCAACATAATGCCCTTGGGATAGTAATATACTATCTCCCTTCCTTATAACTTTAACTCCCAAAATAACACTTGTTTCACCCATGTCTTTCATATCAAATTTAGATGCTAAGAAAGATTTAGTTTTAAAAACTATATCATTGCAAGTACCAAAAATAAGCATGTCATCCACATACAAGCATATAATAACATGATCATCATTCACAGACTTTGTATACACGTATCTATCAACATCACTACTAGAAAAACCATCAACAAGTAAAGTCTCATTAAACATTTCATGCCATTGTTTAGGTGCTTGTTTTAAACCATATAGGGATTTCAAAAGTTTGCACACTTTGTTCTCTTGACCATCCACCACACACCCCTCAGGTTGAGTCATATATATCTCTTCCTCTAAATCACCAATCAAGACAGTTTTCTTAACATCTATCAGATGAATCACTAACTTATGGACTGCAGCTAAGGCTATCAAAATCCTAATGGAGCAAATCCTTGTAACAGGTGCAAAGACATCAAAAAAATCTATGTTAGGTTTATGAGTAAACCCTTTAGCAACCAACCTTGCCTTTTACTTATCTATAGATCCATTAGGGTTATACTTCCTCTTAAAGATCCATTTACATCCAATAGGATTTGCACCCTCAAGTATATCTACTAAAGTCCATGAATTATTCTTTTTAATAGAATCAATTTCAATCCTAATGGCTTGCTCCCAAAGGTTTGCATCTAAAGAATTAATAGCTTCTAAAAAAATTAAGGGATCATCCTCAATAAGATATGTATAAAAGTCATCTACAAAAGATTTCTTTGTCCAATGTCTTTTACTTCTCCTCAAATCCTCGCTTATAGATTCACTATAGGTTTCAACTAGTTGTTCAAGACTAGAAACGATACTGGAACTAGCACTAGACCTCAAAGGGAAAACGTCCTCAAAGGGAAAACGTCCTCAAAGAATTCGACATTTTTAGTCTCCCCGATGGTGTCACACTCAATCATATCACTCTTAAGAACTAGAAACCTATAGGCAGTACTATGTTCAGCATAACCAATAAACAAGCAATCATAAGTCTTAGATCCTATTTTCCTTTTCTTTGGATTGGGTAACATCACTTTGGCTAGGCACCCTCACACTCTCAGATATTTCAGGTTTGGTTTATATCCTTTCCATAACTCATAAGGGATCAAACCTGTTTTCTTATGTGGAATTCTATTTTGTAAAAAACAAGCATTCAAAAAGGCTTCTCCCTAAAGGTTGTTAGGAGAAGATGAACTAACAAGTAAAGCATTCATCATTTCCTTAAGGGTTTTATTTTTCCTTTTAGCTACTTCATTTGACTCGGGTGAATAAGGTGGGGTTACTTCATGAATTATACATTCATTTTCACAAAAGTCATTAAACAAAGTGTACTCACCACCCATATCGGGTTTTAGCCTTTTGATTTTTCTATTCAATTGATTTTCAACTTTGGCTTTATAAGATAAAAACATATCAAATGCTTTATCTTTGTGTCTAATTAGATAAACTTTAGTATATCTAGAGTAATCATCTATAAAGGTTACAAAATAACTCTTACCTCCTATTTTCATAGTTTGTTTTAAATCAACAAGATCAGAATGAATTAAGCATGACAGTTCAGTTTCACGTTGTACAGAAGGACATGATTTCTTAGTTAATTTTGATTCAACACATATTTCACATTTCTTACTTTATTTATCATGCACATTAATTAAACCTAGTCGTTGCAATTTCATAACATATGTTGGATTAACATGTCCTAATCTAGCTTGCCATATATCATAAGAATCAATCAAGTAAGCAGAAGAAGATGCATTCTCATTAATCACTTTAGAAACATTAAGTACAAAGAGACCCTGATCACAATAACCTATTCCCCACAAATATATTATTCTTAGTCATAACTACCTTATCAAAATCAAAGGATATCTTTACCCTAACCTTTCCCAAAAATGCAAGGTTAATTCTGATAGAGGGAACATGTAGCACATCATTCAAAGCTAGTGTTTTTCTAGACGTGAGCTTGAGAAGAACTTTTCCCTTTTCTTGAACCGGAGTAGTTCTCGAATTACCAAGATAAACTTGTTCTTCCCCATCCCCCATAGCAGTGTAGGAGGTAAACATACTCTTATTAGCACAACTGTGCCTAGTAGCCTTAGAGGCTACCCCCCATTTGTTCACATTGGTGACAAGATTCACTTAAGAAATGACCACAACAATATTGTCATACCCTTCAACCAGGTTATCCCTAGGCTTAGGAGGATTGTCATTTCTCACAACTCTGTACCTACACTGAGGAGAAAAATGTCCTGGCTTCCCATAAACAAAACATGCTACTTTTTTCTTGAAAAAAGGATTAGAAGCAAGAGCACGTGGGATGGGATTAGAAGGAGAAACATGTGGGTTATTATGTTTGTACTTTTTCTTGTTATTGTGATCAGTTTTGTTGACATGCCTCTTATGAAACTGTTTGTCTTGTTCCATGTTTGCCTTGGCAGACATTGCTTTGGTCCTTGCTGCAACACTTTCCTTCCTATTTGTATCTTCAATGATAATGTGGGTGATAAGGTCTAGCAGTGACATCTGTTTGTGCCTGTGCTTTAACTATTGTTTATAGTTTGTCCAGGACTCCAACATCTTCTCAATCAAGAGTTCAGAAACGAACTCGTCAGACAAAGAGATGCTTTCAGTCTTCAGGTCTTCTAGTAGCTTATGGTATTTGATGATTTGTACCTTAGTTCATGATCCAACAATAGTAGTTGGCGATGATGAATCTCTATTTGACCATGTCCTCGACAATGTATTTGAGTATGATAGAGTCCCATATCTCTTTGGATTTCTTGTAAGAGCAGTAGACATCGAAAAGATCATTAGACAAGACACTTAACAAAGTGTGATGACATACCTTATTGGCTTGAACCCATTGTTGAAGTTGACTGGCATCAGCAGCGGCATCAGGTTTGGGAGTGGAAAGAACGAAGACAACTCTATGCATGTCCAACAAGGTATGAGCGTGTTCCTGCCAACGACAAAATTTTTGGCCAGCGAAGACCTCAATTTTTGAGATGTCAGGCAGCGGCTTGGCAAAGGTTGTTTGGGGTTGGAAGCGTCGGCATTGTTGACAAGTTTTGTGGCTTCAACCATGATATAAGCCTTTTAGATTGTTGTTGCTGAAGTCAAAAATCATGAATGCGGCTGAACTTCCTGAGTTGTGGCAGTCATTGACCTAAAAGGTTTATCTACGGTATCCCACGCAAACCTCCTAGGATACAACATGAAAGTCTTAGCGGAGCTAAGGTTACAAAACTCGCAAAGATAAACAACCCAGGAATAAAGAGGGAGAAAATTAATTGAAGCAAAAAGGAGGAGCAAATAATAATAATATAAAAAAATATGATTAGACCAATTTGCTCAAGTATACACCCATATTTTGTTCAGAAACAAAAAATGCCAAAGGAATTATAATTATGTGTATGTAGGAAAGACATATGTATGGTCGGTATATATGTGATCCTTGGCTTTTTGGCAATTAATTCCCTGGAGCATTCACATGCACCTGCATTTATAATCTTTCTTTGTGGAGTACGTGGTGCAATACGTGGCCCAGGTTGTTGTGCTTGGTTGGTGAGTGTTAGTTAGTGAAACAAAAATATATGGTAACATCACAATTAAAAGATATTATCAATTAATTGTTTTAAATGGTCAAAGCAAATATTGTTGGTTAATAAAATTTCCAACGATAAAAAATAAATTATGTTAACTATCAAAATCTCCAACGTTTGAAACAAATTATGTTAGTTATAAATAATTTATAATATTCTTTAATTAAATCTTTTTTTAAAAAAATCTTTTGAAATAAACATTAAAATTACAACTGATCTTTGGGCATGAGAAGAAACAATGTCTTAATGATTGTCTTTGGTTGGCAATTTATATCTTACAAATGACACATTTGCTCTCCTCTTTATCAAGCTTATATTTCTTATTCTAAGATTGTCTTTAGTTGGCAATTTATTGAGCATCATTCTCCACATTAGAAAAACAGCCTTTGGTTGAACTTTCAACCACCAAATATCCTGCATCAAATTTGAATTTTGTGACCCCACCAAATCCAAATGGATTTCTTTGTAAGCCGAGCTAACTGAAAAAAATTCCGGATACCTCCACCTTCCAAATCCAATTGTCTTTATGATTCTTGTATAAGCTAATGTTACCAAATAAAGTACTTAGCTCTTCTAATTGATTTCTCTCCCACTCAAACATACCTCGTCTCCATACAAGACCCTATTCCTAAATCCCTTCCCTCCAATGACCCATTCTCTCAACAAGCTCATTTTGTTGTGTGAAAATATTGTACAATCTAGGGAATTTTTCTACCAAGCCATCTTCCTCACCCAAATTATCTAAGCCAAAACCTTGCTTGGTTTCCCATTCCAATTTTCCAAGTGAGTCTCCTATCAAACCTTCTATTTTGGAAAATTTTTCCCTAATATACAAAAAAATTACCAAAATATATAACTCCCCCCATTATTTACCAAAATATACAACTTTACTATTCACAGTGTAAATTCGGGTTGGGGGACCTGAATTTACATTGTGTCTTTCAAAAAAATTTGCAATTTGGTGTTGAGAATTCAGGTCCCCCAAACCCGAATTCTCAATATGGTTTTCATTTTTTTTAACTTTTTTTAAATTTTTATAGATAAAGGAAATTAATAAAATTTGAGAAAATTATAATATAATTTTTTAGTTACGCTGTAGGTATTTTTTTAAGCTAAATTTATGTGTTGTTGATGATTTTGTTTTGTTATATATGTTAATTAAAAAATGAAAAAATTAGTTAGTGTGGAAGCAATGACTTCCAAGATTATTTTGATGATGCCAAAGAATCAAGAGTTAAGCAAGTTCCAAAGAATCAGGCTTCAAGAATCAAGTCTCAAAGAATCAAGATTCAAGAACAATTAAGTTTCAAGATTCAAGATTCAATAACAATCAAGATCAAGATTCAAGACTCAAGATTCAAGAGAAGTTGATTTCAAGATTCAAGAGAAGAAATCAAGAAGCAACAATCAAGACTTCACAAGGGAAGTATTCTTCAAAAATCCAAACATAGCACAATTTTGTTTTACAAAGAAGTTTTCTAAAAAATTTTCTAAGTTCCCAGAGTATTTACTCTCTGGTAATCGATTACCTGTGACCAAATTTGATTTCAAAATTTTTTAACTAATTTACAACGTTCCAAAATATTTTTCAAATAGTGTAATCGATTACACTATATTGGTAATCGATTACCAGTGTATCTGAACGTTGGAATTCAAATCCAATTGTGAAGAGTCACAACTTTTCATAAAATGCATTGTGTAATCGATTACATGATTACGGTAATCGATTACCAGTGATAACTTTTGAATAAAAGGTCAAAAGTTGTAACTCTTGACATGATTTTCTCAAGGTTATAACTCTTCCAATGGTTTTCTTGACCAGACATGAAGAGTCTATAAAAGTAAGACCTTGACTTGCATTCAATAAGAATTTTTTACAACTCTTTAACAATTTTTGAGAACTTCTAAGAATTCCTTTCTACTCATCTCTCTTCTTGTTCTTCTTTTGCCAAAAATCTTTCTAAGTTTTGTTTTTCCAAACCTTGTTTTTTTGCAAGTGAAAATTCTGCAGAAAACAAAAGTGTGCTATCTTTTCTTCTCTTCTCCCTTTGCCAAATGAATAAAAGGACTAACCGTCATAATTCTTTTGTGTCTCCCTTCTATCTTTCCAAGAGAATTCAAAGGACTAACCGCCTGAGAATTCTTTTGATTCTTCCTTTCCCCTTAAACAAAAGATTTCAAAGGACTAACCGCCTGAGATATCTTTTGTTTTCCCTTACAAAGATTCAAAGGACTAACCGCCTGAGAATTCTTTGTCCTAACACATTGGAGGGTACAACCTTTGTGGCACAAGTAGAGGATACATCTACTTGGGTTGTTATACTGAGAACAAGAGAGGGTACATCTCTTGTGGATCAGTTCAAGTGGAGGGTACATCCAGTTGGTTGTTCAAAGAGAACAAGGGAGGGTACATCCCTTGTTGATCTTTGGCTTGTAAAGGATTTTACAAGGTTGAAAGAAATCTCAAGAACCGTTGGTTCCTTGGGAACTGGATGTAGGCATGGGTTGTTGTCGAACCAGTATAAATCTTGTGTTTGTCTTCTTCTTCCCTACACTCTTTAATTTTCGCTGTGTACTTTTAATTGCCGCTTTTACTTTTGGTTAAATTTATGTTTTTGTTCTTTACTTTCTTAACTTTGTAGTAAAAGCCTAATTAAAACTAGTAACATTAAGAAGGATAAGTTTTTAATTAGTCAAGGCACATTAATAATTAATTCAACCCCCCTTTTTAATTTCGAGGCCACTTGATCCAACAGTTAGTAGTATTAAAACAAATTAAAAAACACTGTGAATAAATAATTGATACATCTTTGTTATATAATAGACATAAAATTAAACAGTGTGGTGACTGAGATGATAGACAACAATAACGAAACATACTAAAAAAATACAATTGCAATGCAAATATGACGAAACTAATGATAGTCTGAAAGATGTTGTGCAGGAGACATGTCTTGTTCCATTTCGGTTACTAGTTTGTTAAAAATAGCTAAAATTTCTATTGGATAGGATCGTTTCTAGTAGTTGGATTCGACTAACACCTTTAGCACGTCTTCATCGTTTTTCAATTATGTTATTTCATATTCAATTAAATTTTCTGAATACTTAACATGACCTGGTTGTCGAAAGAACAATCGTCTGACTACCTGTGATTTATGAATTCCATAAGGGAGAAGCCCCACAAGTGCATCTTGCTTGATTAAATCCTTGAGTTTGTCCATGCTACATCTCGAAGGAATGTCAAATCTTATTGGATTTTTTCCAGTGAAGGAGTAACCC
This sequence comes from Glycine soja, assembly GCF_004193775.1. Taxonomy (NCBI): domain Eukaryota; kingdom Viridiplantae; phylum Streptophyta; class Magnoliopsida; order Fabales; family Fabaceae; genus Glycine; species Glycine soja. The sequence continues at coordinate 33,193,314 of NC_041002.1, forward strand.
AAAAAGCCACTTTGGCATGGTTAGCCGAAGGGTGTTGTACATTCTACTCTTGAGTGTCTCAAAAGAATAGTCATAAGGAACTCGCATTGGTGTTGGAGTGGGACTTTGAAAATAAACACCAGTTTGGTTGTGAGTGATTGATCCATTTGGAAAAATGAAAGCTAATCTCGAGTTAGCAATGGTCTGACTTCTTATTTCTCCCAAGAATACGAACAAATATGGATGAAAGAGAAAAGGGTCAACCAAAATGGTATTGAATCTACAGGCTAGTTGGTCATTCGAAAAATAGGTGCCCCTACCGTCCCAGAAGTTCAAGTCAAACAATTTTTTTTTTACTATCAATGTATTTCATTTCACATCATTCATAAATTAATAAAACATTTTTCGACTGTACAATTTAATACTAATGTAGATCTTCAAAACAAATTTACACTGTAGTATTTTTAACTAATTTTGTTTAACTTCATAATTTTCTCAAATTTTATTAATTTCCTTTATCTATAAATATTTTTAAAAAATTTTAAAAAAATGAAAACCATGTTGAGAATTTGGGTTTAGGGGATCCGAATTCACAACACCAAATTGCAATTTTTTTTTGAAAAAAAAAGTGTAAATTTGGATCCCTCTAACCCGAATTTACACTGTAAATAGTAAAATTGTATATTTTGGTAAATAATGGGGAGAGTTGTATATTTTGATAATTTTTTGTTACATTATGGAAATTTTTTCTCTATTTTGACATCTCTCTCCACATACCAACTTTAAATCTCGCTACCAAGGTGATGAATGAGATTGAGTGCCTTCCTTCAAAAGACCTCTTCATCCCTCCTAATTAGACTCAAGAACCTCCACCCAAAGAGCTCCTTCCTCTCTATACAAAGCCCATCTCCACTTGTCATCAAAGCAACATCAAATAAATTAGATAATTGTTATATTCACTCCCCTTCTTTGCTTACACACTCCCCTTTTTAATTTGTTTTTCAAACATGTCATTTCTCAAAAAATACACTCCCTATTGACAGTTCCAGAATAATTATCTGGCCCCCAAGAAAACTTCAGTGTTTTGTTACTATAAATCACCATTCTCTCTTTTCTAAACCTTAAGGGACAAACATCAAGTGCTTCAAAATATTTCAACAAAGCCTCTTCCACCTTTCCCAACCTATGTGATTCGCTTGTCGCGAGAGACTCTTTTAACAACACTTTGAGGCAAGTTAAGTAGCTCCATCCAATGGTCAGTATCAAGAAGTCTTTTTGCAGTCCCCTTTGTGAAATTGTTGATAGAGAATTCTACATGTGGGATAATGGTGAGCTTCGTCTGACTCATCCTAGGGCCCCTGGTACTATAAATCAAGATTTTATTTCTTAGGAGATTGACAATTTGGGAACTCCTAATGATGTAATGGTTGATGGGTTTATCAAAACCCTGGAAACTAATGTTGAATAAAGGTTCATTGGAGCTTCCAATGTCAATGTTGGTCTTGAAGGACCTTGAAGAATTGGTGTCTGCCAGTTTTACTTGTACTTGAATACTACTTTTGCTTTGAATATTGGTTTATTTTTATTTCTCGTGAACAATTGTCTTTGTTTATTCTATGATTTTTCTGCTCTCGATCTCTGACCATATATTTTTTGATGATGTTTGTTATTATTCACTATGAAACTACCTCCTGAATTGTAGTTGTCACTCATTAATGGCGCTTTAATTCTCCTTATTTCTGATTGGTTGTTGCAATCATGCCCATCGATTTTTGTTGCGAATTGGCCTATAAATAATTGTCTTTGCTTTATTATTTGTTCGAGCTTTTTCTTGATTCTTTTTCTTCATCAACTATCCAAAATATCTTGAATCATTGTTCTAAAATTCTACCTTTTGTTCTTAATGGTTGAAGATGTTTTGATAGTTGATGAGGCCTTTGAGTCTATCCAAGAATATTTTTTTAGCCTTTTTATTTTGCATTTTTTATCAAGATATTTTACATAGTTGTAAGATATAGGCTTTGTCCCAAATGTTTTTGATTAGTGATTGGAGCATTTCCTTGAGGTTAGTCTTCTAAAGGTACAAGCCCACGACACCTCCGAATGGATTTGGTGATGTGTTGATTTTTGTGGTGTGTGTCCTTCACTTGTGTTCCAACTTGAATGTTGTCTTCTTTAAGTCAGCTTTCCATGCCAAGTTACTTTTCTTCTTTGTTCTATCATCATCAAGATAAGAGTCTTCGCCTTATGTTGTGACTATTGTAACACCTATTCCTTTAAATGTAAACAATCATGAAGTAAAATGAAAATCTATTCATATATTTTAGTCATGTTTTTCGATTTTCTTTACAGGGGTTAATTGTATGTTATTCCTCGTTTGTATATTCTACATAAGTCATAAGCCTATGTGAAATATTTTCATACCTTCATTCTTTATTAACTTTTTACCTTTTTCCTTATGTTGATAGTTGATTCCTTAACTTGGCCCTTCCGTCGCTATAACTTGCATTTATGTTTCGGTTTTCGCTCTGTAGCTTTGCCCAACTTTATATTATTCTAGTTTGGGAACCCATTCCCGAGGTGCCTATAGATTTCGTAGGTCATATTGTTTTACCTTTTAAACTTCCATGTCATTTATTGCGCTAACGTGTTGTTTTGTATTTACCCACACTCTCTCTTTGTTTTCATAACTGGTACGTTTCTTGGTGCCTTTTTTTCATTATTTTCACTCTTTTATTCTTCTATAAATACCATATTCCTTTTGCTTTCTTCATATCAATATTTTCTTCAGAGTTCATTTGGTCATAAACCTTTCTGGATATTTCTCTTTCTTTTTTACATCAGCCTCCCCTTCCATTAGTCACTCTAGCCATTTTGATGCACGTGTTTGTTGCTTTCAAAATGCAAGAGTGGCTAACGTGAGGTTGGAAGTTGTTTGCTTGATTCTTTTCAAAATGGCTTGAGTGACTAAAAATTCAAAAACTAGTAGGTCTCTTGCACTTCTTGGGGTTCTTCTGCACTCACTCCACCTAGATTGCGAAAGGGACAAAGGCATCAGAAGGCTTTCTTCTTCTAGCCCACCCAAATGATCTAGATGATGGCGTGCTTCTATTTTGGCTTACTCTCATCAGGAAAGTTCGTGTGGGCTGAAAGATGCTTTTGGGACATTTTTTCTTTTATAGTCTCTTTTCCCTTTGTGTATTTATTATGAATGCTACCTCTAAATAGGTGTTTTAGTCATCTTCACTGTAAATGTGTAATGATCCAATGTAAGGCTTGTTCTGAAACCATTGTAATTTTGTCAATTTTGAATGAACAAGAAATTTTCCATCATGCGTATTTGTTTTGCCAACTTTAAATATTGTTTTGACCTACACATTTTTCTTTTTTTGCCTTTCGCTTATAGGTGCTAATTCGTTTTATGAATCTCTTTAGAGTGATTTTTGCCAATTTATGAATGTGCTTACTATAGTGTTTTCAGATTTTGTAGGTCATTTTTGTACTTGCGATACTTATACTGGTTTAGCAACCCATTTCCCAGTGTACCAACAAATTTTTTAAAGTAGGACTTTTTAAGATTTTACCTACAGTTTTTGTAGGTTCTTTTTTAGATTTTATCTTAATTTGGGAACTCATTTCCCGGAGTGCCTACATATAGCTGAACAAGTAGGACTTTGTAAGATCTTACCCCGGTTTGGGAACCCGTTTCCCGATGTGCTTACATGTAGCTGAACAAGTAGGACTTTGTAAGATTTTACCCCAGTTTAGGAACCCATTTCCCGAGGTGCCTACATGTAGCTGAACAAGTAGGACTTTATCATGTCATAGCTTTTGAGATGATATTGTGGGAACTTTCTCATTTTATTGATGTCCTTTTTCAAAAGGACTACACGGGCATTGTATGTGTTTCTCGGCTTTCTTGCAAGAATTAGAATATATCTAGGAATATATGTCTTTATGACTTCTTATTCTTGTCAATTTCCTTGTTTAGCTATAGTAGTTACGTAGGTTGTATGTGTTCCAAGTACGTGGAATTCTTTCTCCCATGAGTGTCTCCAAAATATAAGCTTTTTTCTCAGTTTTTGCTCTTACTCTGTAAGGTCCTTTCCAATTTTTAGTGAGTTTTCCCTAGTGATTATTTTTTCCATTGACACCAGCTTTGCGCAAGACAAAGTCTCCTTCTTCAAAGGTGCGTGGGATGACCATTTTGTTATACTTGGCTGCTGTTTTTCTTTTCAATGTCACATCTATTATGCCAGATATTTCTCTTTCTTCAATGAGATCAAACTCAGTTTTGAGATTGCCTTCATTCTGGCTCATATTCAAGTTTGCAATTTTGAAGGTCGGTTCTCCTATTTCCACAACATTGATCGCTTTAGTCTCATACACCATCTTGAATGGTGTTTCTCGTGTGGCAAAATGGGGTGTTGTCTGGTATGCCCACAAGACATATGACAGTTGTTCTACTCAGGTTCCTTTGGTCTTTTCTGTAACGACCCGCCTTGTCACTGCGATATCACTACTCAAAACCGGTTAAATTTTATTTTTTGAATGAAAACCTGTTAATTTGCTTATAAAAAAATGAGAGTAAATTTTTCAAGAAATACATTCACCAAACAATGCACAATTACTTATATATATATATATATATATATATATATATATATATATATATATATATATATATATAAAAACTTAGTACACATCATTCACATAATGAAAAGTAAATTAGTTCATACATATAATTAAATTTGTGATTTACATCCTTAATTCAAAAAGAATTATAGAACCAGCTATGGAGGAGTTGACTAATAAAACACAACTCTCTCCCAAAATAATCCCAACCTCATCACGTTATCTTGGCGGCTCTACAAAAGAATCTCACTTCATGTACTCTACTGTTGTCCATCTGATCCCATGAACGAACGTTCGCGATCATCACAGGTACCAACCACACATTAAAAAAATTGAAAGGGTGAGTTTATTATAAAAGAAATCAACACAAAAATCAAATGATCGTGATTAGGAAAAAAAATATTAACAAATACCATAATCATACACAAACATCCATTGGTCCAACATACACTCAACAAGTAGTCATCAGCCTTTCACAAGTCCAATCAATCATGCTTAGTATGATGCATGCACTTGACCTCAACTGTCAAATGCAATGTGGTATCATTCATCAAGAAATAACCTAAGCATGTCCATGCAACACTGTTACTTATGAAAACTAGGCAGCAAGTGTCGAGGTCACCTTGTCGTGCACATGCAACTCCCCATGGTGATCAACCTGAGTCTCAAGGGAGTTTCAAATCGAGTGACATGCCCCTAAGTACAAGTATTCCCCCTTGTGAGAAACTACAAATACTTACTGACAAAGTTTATATTATTTCCATGCAGTATGGAGTATAAGCATGGACACCATCAATGCACTAACCGTGGATAATGAAATATTCTAAGTCATTCCCCTCCAGAGATACTTAAAACTCTTTAACCACTCTATTTCCCCTACTAGGGATATCCATCATGGTCACTACATCCCTCATGTACATACACAACATACATCATCATAATGACATTTTCAACATCAACAACATCTCATCTCAATGTCATTATCAACATCAACATCATCTTGTAGAAGCAAAGATTCATGGTGAATCAAAGGTGATTCAAAGGTGTTTTGATTATAACAATGATGATGACAAAGGTGATGACAAAAAAGCTCAAAGATCAATCAAGAACAGCTCAAGTGAATCTAGAACAATTCAAGAGTTCAAGATAAGAATCAAGAAGAATTCAAGACTCAAGAAGAAAGTCTAGAGACAAGAATCAAGATTCAAGGTTCAAGATCTCAAGAATCAAGATCAAGATTGAAGACTCAAGATTCAAGAATAAAGAGAAGACTCAATCAAGATAAGTATTAAAAAGTTTTTTAAAAAACTTTGAATAGCACATGAATTTTTTACAAAACCTTTTACCAAAGAGTTTTTACTCTCTGGTAATCGATTACCATATTGTTGTAATCGATTACCAGTAGCAAAATGAGTTTAAAAAAGTTTTCAAACTGAATTTACAACGTTCCAATTATTTTCAAAAAGCTATAATCGATTACAATGTTTTGGTAATCGATTACCAGTGCCCTTGAACGTTGAAATTCAAATTCAAATGTGAAGAGTCACATCTTTTCACTCAAAAGCTTTGTGTAATCGATTACACTTATTTGGTAATCGATTACTAGTGACTGTTTATGATAAATCAAAAGATGTAACTCATCAAAAAGGTTTTGACTTTTTCAAATTGGTTTTAAGTTTTTCTAAAAGTTATAACTCTTCTAAATGGTCTTCTTGACCAGACATGAAGAGTTTATAAAAGTAAGGCTTTGTTTTGCATTTCAAGCATCTTGAATACTTTTCCAATCATTTCATTGCAATCCTTTACAAGCCTTGAATCTCTTTGAACTTCTTCTTCTTCTTTGTACCAAAAGCTTTCTGAAGTTTTTTGGTTTTTCAAACCTTGAAAATTTGTGCTATTCATCTTTTCATTCTCTTCTCCCTTTGCCAAAAAGAATTCGCCAAGGACTAACCGCCTGAATTCTTTTTGTGTCTTTCTTCTCCCTTTTCCAAAAGAACAAAGGACTAACCACCTAAATTCTTTTGTGTCTCCCTTCTCCCTTGTCAAAGAATTCGATAAGACACAGTTTGAGAATTCTTTTGATTCTTCCCTTTCCCTAATATAAAAGTTTTCAAAGGACTAACCGCCTGAGAATTCTTTTGTATCCCCATTCACAAAGTATCAAAGGTTTAACAGCCTGAGATCTTTGTCTCAACACATTGGAGGGTACATCCTTTGTGGTACAAGTAGAGGGTACATCTACTTGGGTTTGACTGAGAACAAGAGAGGGTACATCTCTTGTGGATAAGTTCTAGTGGAGGGTACATCCACTAGGTTCAAAGAGAACAAGGGAGGTTACATCCCTTGTGGATCTTTGCTTGTAAAAGGATTTTTACAAGGTTGAAAGAAATCTCAAGGACCGCAGGTCGCTTGGGGACTGGATGTAGGCACGGGTTGTTGTCGAACCAGTATAAAAATTCTTGTGTGTTTGTTTCCTTCTTCCCTACTCTTTTACTTTCCGTTGTGCATTTAATTTCCGCTTTTACTTTCTGTTAAGTTTTCTCTTTTACTCCTCATTCTCTTAACAATTTAGTAAAAGCCTTAAAATAGTAATTTTTTAATTAGTAAAGGTTTAGGAATAATTAATTCAACCCCTCCTTCTTAATTATTTTGAGGCCACTCGATCCAACAAGTGGTATCAGAGCAGGTTTCTTGTAGAATGGCCTCTTTAGATTCTTTGTCTTTAAAAAGTGTTTTCAGGAACAGGTTACTCAAAGATCATGATGAAGACTAAGTCAACTTGTGTCTCATGACAAAATCTGATGAGAATAACAAAGAAGATTCTATATGGAAGAAATGGTACATAGACAGTGGATGTTCCAAGCACATGACCGGTGATGTATCCAAATTCACAACTATTTTCCCCAAGAAAAGTGGACATGTTACATACGACGACAACAACAAGGGCAAAATTATTGGAGTCGGTAAAATAGGTATGAGTTCTTCTACTCCTATTGAAAATGTGTTGCTTGTAGAAGGTTTGAAGCATAGTTTATTAAGTGTTAGTCAATTATGTGATAAAGGATATAAAGTATCTTTTGATTCTGAAAAATGTGTTATTAAGCATGAGCATGACAAAGATATTAAACATATAGGTTTTAGAGAAAATAATGTCTACATGATTGATCTAAAACAAAAATCTGTAAATGATAGATGTTTTTTAAGTAGAGATTGTGATCCATGGTTATGGCATAAAAGAATTGCTCATATTAACATGGATCATCTAAATAGGTTAATTTCAAAAGATCTAGTTATTGGATTGCCTAGATTAAAATTTGAAAAAGATAAGTTATGTGATGCATGCCAAAAAGGTAAACAAACAAAAGTATCCTTTAAATCTAAAAATATTGTTTCTACCACTCAACCATTGCAATTATTACACATGGATTTGTTTGGACCATCTAGGGTCATGAGTTTTGGTGGAAGTTACTATGCATTAGTAATTGTTGATGATTATTCTAGATATACTTGGACTTTATTTCTTACTCATAAGAATGATGTATTTCATGCATTTAGAAGACTTGCCAAAGTCATTCAAAACAAAAAGAATCTCAAAATCATCTCCATCAGAAGTTATCATCGAGGTGAATTTGAAAACAATGATTTTGAAATGTTTTGTGATGAGTATGGCATAGAACACAACTTTTCTGCACCAAGGACACCCCAACAAAATGGAATAGTAGAAAGGAAAAATAGAGCCCTAGAAGAAATTTCTAGAACTCTTTTAAATGACACACCTCTTCCAAAATACTTTTGGGCAGAAGCAGTTAACACCGCATGTTATATTATGAACAGAACCTTAATTAGACCTATTCTTTAGAAAACCCCATATGAACTTTTTAACAATAGAAAACCAAATATTGCACATTTACATGTTTTTGGATGTAAATGTTTTGTTCTAAACAATGGTAAAGAAAGTCTAGGAAAGTTTGATGCCAAGGCAGATGAGGGTATCTTCCTTGGGTATTCCTTACATAGTAAAGCATTTAGAATATACAACAAAAGAACTATGACAATTGAGGAATCAATACATGTTACTTTTGATGAAACTAACATTACCTCCCCGAGAAAGGAGTTTGTTGATGATATTGCAGATACTTTGGAAGATACTCAAAATGAAGAAAGAAATCTGAAAAGAAAGAGAGATGATGAAGACAAGGATGATCAAGATGACACATCACAAGAAAATGATAATCTTCCTAAAGAATGGAAAACTTCAAGAAATCATCCTCTTGATAACATCATCAGTGATATCTCAAAAGGGGTAACAACTAGACACTCTCTTAAAGATTTATGCAATAATATGGCATTTGTTTCATTAATAGAACCTAAAAAATTTAAAGAAGCTATTATAGGTGACCATTGGATAGTAGCTATGCAAGAAGAATTAAATCAATTTGAAAGAAATGATGTATGGGAATTAGTAGAAAAACCTTCAGATTATCCAATCATAGGAACTAAATGGGTATTTAGAAATAAATTGGATGAAAATGGTATAGTAATTAGGAATAAAGCTAGACTTGTAGCAAAAGGATATAACCAAGAAGAAGGTATAGACTATGAAGAAACTTTTGCACCTGTAGCTAGATTAGAAGCCATTAGGATGTTATTAGTATATGCATCTATTATGAATTTTAAACTATATCAAATGGATGTCAAAAATGCTTTCTTAAATGGTCTAATTCTGGAGGTATATGTGGAACAACCTCCTGGGTTTGAAGATTCACAAAAACTAGACCATGTCTATAGATTAAAGAAGGCACTTTATGGCCTAAAACAAGCACCTAGGGCTTGGTATGAAAGATTAAGTAAATTCCTATTAGAAAAGAATTTTACTAGAGAGAAAGTAGATACTACCTTATTCATAAAAAAGAAGGATAATGATATCTTGTTAGTACAAATTTATGTTGATGATATAATTTTTGGATCTACTAATGAATCTTTGTGCAAGGAGTTTTCTATTGATATGCAAAGTGAGTTTGAGATGTCCATGATGGGTGAGTTAAATTACTTTCTTGGACTACAAATCAAACAAACAAATGATGGGATCTTCGTCAATCAAGCAAAATATTACAAAGAACTCATTAAGAGATTTGGAATGGAAAACTCAAAACACTTGGCTACCCCTATGAATACAAGTTGTTATCTTGACAAAGATGAATCCGGTCAACCTGTTGATCCAAAGCAATATAGAGGTATGATTGGATCTCTACTTTACTTATCTGCAAGTAGGCCAGACATTATGTTTAGTGTATGCATGTGTGCAAGATTTCAATCAGATCCAAAGTTTTCACATTTTATGATAGTAAAAAGAATTATAAGATATTTATTAGGAACAGTTAGTTTAGGATTATGGTATCCTAAGAATTCTTTATGAAATCTAGTAGGATACTCAGATTCAGATTTTGCTGGATCAAAAACAGATAGGAAGAGCACTAGTGGTACATGTCAATTTATAGGATCTACACTTGTTTCTTGGAATAGCAAGAAACAAAATAGTGTAACAATATCCACAGCAGAAGCATAATATATTTCTGCTGGTAGTTGTTGCGCACAGATTTTGTGGATGAAGCAACAACTATCTGACTATGGAATAGTATTAGATCACATTCCCATAAAATGTGACAACACAAGTGCCATAAACATATCTAAAAATCCAGTTCTTCACTCTAGAACCAAGCATATAGAAATTACGCATCATTTTATTAGAGATCATGTTTTAAAAGGTGATGGTTTTTTATAGTTTGTAGATACTAAAAATCAACTTGCAGACATCTTTACAAAACCACCAAGTTAACATACCTTCTATAACATTAGAAGAGAATTAGGACTAATAGATGTTAGTGACTTATCAAAATAATTCTCTATATTATTATGGTATTTGAACAATTTACTATTTCCCTATTTGCATGGTATGTTTGAACAAATATTAAGTATGCTATTTGACTATGTGGAGTTTATAATTAATCTATTCATGGTTGTTTGCTTCATGGTTTTCATGGTTCTTTCTTCTTGCTTCATGATTTGGTTGATATTTTTTCATGAACATTGTATGGATGTTTAAATTAAATTTGTTTGATACACACTTTGGCTTTTTGTTGATGCCAAAGGGGGAGAGAAATGGGATTAAATCAAGAATTCACATGAGTAATCAACTTATTTTAAGATAAGCATAAATTCAAAAACAAAGGGGGAGAATTTATGAGAGTGATCGACTAGGAAAAAGTGTGTGTGTGTTTCTTGATTTCAGAAGTTGTCATCATAAAAAAAGGGGAGATTGTAGAAGCAAAGCTTCATGGTGAATCAAAGGTGATTCAAAGGTGTTTTGATGATAACAATAATGATGACAAAGGTGATGACAAAAAAGCTCAAAGATCAATCAAGAACAGCTCAAGTGAATCAAGAACAATTCAAGAGTTCAAGATAAGAATCAAGAAGAATTCAAGACTCAAGAAGAAAGTCTAGAGACAAGAATCAAGATTCAAGGTTCAAGATCTCAAGAATCAAGATCAAGATTGAAGACTCAAGATTCAAGAATAAAGAGAAGACTCAATCAAGATAAGTATTAAAAAGTTTTTTAAAAAACTTTGAATAGCACATGAATTTTTGACAAAACCTTTTACCAAAGAGTTTTTACTCTCTGGTAATCGATTACCATATTGTTGTAATCGATTACCAGTAGCAAAATGAGTTTAAAAATGTTTTCAAACTGAATTTACAACGTTCCAATTATTTTCAAAAAGCTATAATCGATTACAATGTTTTGGTAATCGATTACCAGTGCCCTTGAACGTTGAAATTCAAATTCAAATGTGAAGAGTCACATCCTTTCACTCAAAAGCTTTGTGTAATCGATTACACTTATTTGGTAATCGATTACCAGTGACTGTTTCTAATAAATCAAAAGATGTAACTCTTCAAAAAGGTTTTGACTTTTTCAAATTGGTTTTAAGTTTTTCTAAAAGTTATAACTCTTCTAAATGGTCTTCTTGACCAGACATGAAGAGTCTATAAAAGCAAGGCTTTGTTTTGCATTTCAAGCATCTTGAATACTTTTCCAATCATTTCATTACAATCCTTTACAAGCCTTGAATCTCTTTGAACTTCTTCTTCTTCTTTGTACCAAAAGCTTTCTGAAGTTTTCTGGTTTTTCAAACCTTGAAAACTTGTGCTATTCATCTTTTCATTCTCTTCTCCCTTTTCCAAAAAGAATTTGCTAAGGACTAACCGCCTGAATTCTTTTTGTGTCTCTCTTCTCCCTTTTCCAAAAGAACAAAGGACTAACCGCCTGAATTCTTTTGTGTCTCCCTTCTCCCTTGTCAAAGAATTCAATAAGACACAGTCTGAGAATTCTTTTGATTCTTCTCTTTCCTTAATACAAAAGTGTTCAAAGGACTAACCGCTTGAGAATTCTTTTGTATCCCCATTCACAAAGTATCAAAGGTTTAACAGCCTGAGATCTTTGTCTCAACACATTGGAGGGTACATCCTTTGTGGTACAAGTAGAGGATACATCTACTTGGGTTTGACTGAGAACAAGAGAGGGTACATCTCTTGTGGATCAGTTCTAGTGGAGAGTACATCCACTAGGTTCAAAGAGAACAAGGGAGGGTACATCCCTTGTGGATCTTTGCTTGTAAAATGATTTTTACAAGGTTGAAAGAAATCTCAAGGACCGCAGGTCGCTTGGGAACTGGATGTAGGCACAGGTTGTTGTCGAACCAGTATAAAAATTCTTGTGTGTTTGTTTTCTTCTTCCCTACTATTTTACTTTCCGCTGTGCATTTAATTTCCGCTTTTACTTTCTGTTAAGTTTTCTCTTCTACTCCTCATTCTCTTAACAATTTAGTAAAAGCTTTAAAATAGTAATTTTTTAATTAGTAAAGGTTTAGGAATAATTAATTCAACCCCCCCTTCTTAATTATTCTGAGGCCACTCGATCCAACACATCTCATCTCAATGTCATTCTCAACATCAACATCATCTCATCTCAATGACATTATCAACAACAACAACATCATCTTATATCAACATAATCATCAATAACAACATCATCTCATATCAATATTATCATAAACACTAACATCATCTTGTATCAATTATTATCAATATCTTCTTCAATAACAATGTCATTCTCTATCAACATTATCATAAACATCAACGTCACCTCATATAAATTAATATAATCAATAACAATATCATCAATAAATCACATTCTGCACATACATACATATATAGTTCAAGCTTGAGATTCACACTCTTCAGGTCTTCAGACAACACAAGGCTAACAAAAACAATAATGTCATTTATCAATAACAGACTATCGCATCCCATTAGTAAAAAACATTGTTTTTCTTGAAAACCAACATGCATAGGGACAAACACATTGCCATAATTGGGTTCCTTGACCCTTATGGTATCAAAGCCATACCATAAAATTATAATAAACTCCCATCACCTATTGTGAGCTATCTGTCATTTCCTCCTTGCATCGTTTAAAGACCTCTTTCGTTCACGTTCGTCGGTCCAAATGCAAGTTTCTATATACCAAATTGAAGGGAATTTAGTATAAATTTCAAAAACAAGGTTAATAATAACATTTAGGGTCAATTACCCTTGTCAAAACAAAAAGGGCTAAGGGGTGTTTCGGGTTCTACTACAAGGAGATGTCATTTGGAAATTCTAACCATGCCAATGTGACTAGGGTTCAACAAAGGTCACGAAAACAACATCAATTTTATAAATAGATAACTTTTATAGCATCTCATTTTCAGGGGTTTTTCAAAGGAAGTATAAAAACATCCTATTACAGTACTCAAAACACAAGAGACACTAAGAGAAGCTCAAACTAACTAAGAGAAAGACATAGAAGTCAAGATTACCTTCGAGAAACTATGAAAGAAAGGATTGAGAGCTTGTTCTCCATTGAATTCTTGAGATGGATTATAAGGATTCGGCTTCGATTAAAATGTTCCTCTCCATATGGTGGTTCGATAGCAAGCAATGACGACTCTTGGTGGCCACTGGTGGTCGTGAATGGTGGAGGAGGAGTTTCTAGGGTGATTTGGCAGAGTTTGGAGAGAGAGGGGTGTGAAAATCATTTTTTCATGTTGAAGAACGTATTTATATTCTGTAGATCTCACTTAGCGAACTTGTCTCGCTAAGCGAGAATCTACTTTTGGCGTTAAGCGCAACTTTTCGTGTTGAGCGCAAATCCCTCTCAGGTTGGGATTTGCATTGAGGGTGACAATTCACGCTGAGGGTGACAATTCACGTTGAGCACAATTCCTATTGCGCTGAGCACGACATTTCATGCTGAGCACAATTTTCTCTCAGGTTGAAATTGTGCTTATCGCGCTTCTCAGCCAAGCAAGATGTCAAAAATTGTTATTTTCTAAATCACAATGGTCAAAATAGGAAAGCTTTGGTTGTGAATCTACAATATAAATTTGAAGACGATCCAATGGTTAACGAATATGGGATTATGGTTTTACCAGAACAGGTTTAGGTAAAACTTGAAATCTCATAATTTCAACTTAAGTCAATAAACTCCACATAACTCGACATCTACATCAATCAAATCACACATGGTGTCGCAACCTACCCTTTTATGGGCGAGCGAGGCGAGGCTCACGGGTGTGTCTTCCAAAGGAGGAAAATGCGCGGAGTCGCCACTAACGTTTATTTGTGGAAAACGTTGGAAAAAACTGAAGGAAACCGGTCATGAAGAATATTCCAGATTCGGGAGTTGTATTTACATTTGAGGACGGTATTAGCACCTCTCACGTTTGTCCCAAAGGACAACAGCCATAATTTTAGAATTGTGTACCTAAACTTTTATTTCTTTTTTTATTTTTGAGGTCGACAAAAGCGGGGCTCTTGCTCCTACGTATCCTCCATCGAAGAAGAAATCAGACCTACGTAGTTCTTTCTTAAAGGTGAATCAAGCGATTCTTTTTACTTGGAAGGTGGTCCTTTTAAGGCGTTGGACCTTAAAATGATCCATTTTACTTGGTGAGAAAAACTGAGGTATTGAACCTTAAAATCCTTTTTAGTTGATTTTAGCCTTAGTTTCACTTTAGTTATTAGTCAATTCAATTAAGAAAGAGAAATCCCAAAGAGAAATGTCTGATTGCTTTTTTTTGGTTTATTTTACTCAAAGATATTTTTTTATTATTATATTATTATTTTACCTTTTTTTTTGTTTCCAACGTGGTTACGGTATGACCGAACGGTCGAATTTTATTTTAACAGAAATTAACGGATATTACAAATCAAATGATCGATGGAAATTTATTTTATTTTTTGATTAGGCGAGAAAATGACTTAAGTAAATGACTGAAGCACGTCAAAAAGGGGTACGAAAAGTAAATGAAATGAAAATAAAAGCACGCGAAACAAGTGGGGACCACCAAGGGTACATAGAATGAATTGAAAAGTTCGATTTTGGAAACTTACCGGTTGAAGACCGAAGAACGACGAAGAACGAACGACGAACGATGAAGAACGGTTGAAAATCTTTGTGAAATAACCCACGAAAACGTTACGGAAGCGCCTCAGCTTGGATTTTCTTCACGAAAACAATTTTCCTCACTAATTCTAAGTGATTACAAAATGCCAAGAAGGCTGAACCCTTTCCTTCTTCACTCCTCCCTTTATTTATAGGAAAATAGGGGAGGAGCTTACCACCCAGCTTGCCCAAGCGAGCTCAGCTCGCCCAGGCGAGCCAGGTTGCTTCCTCCAAAAGCAACCGCCTTCTGGAGGAAGAATCTGGAAGGCCCAAGTGGGCCTGGTTGCTATTTGCACCCTTTTTTACTAAATACACCCCCTTTGCTTTTTTTGGTGATTCTTTTTCCGTAACGTTATGAAACTTTACGAATTTCGTAACGATACTTGTTTTATTTTCGTAAGGTTATGGAACCTTACAGATCATGTAATTACTCTTTTTTTTAGCTTTCGAAATGTTACGGAAACTCACGAATTGTGTAACAATACTTCCTTTTGATTTCCGGCATGTCTCGGAACTTCACGTATGGTGTGACAAAGGGTGCCAAGTACCTCGAAGCGGTCAAACAAAGGTTGCATACCATCAAATAATAGTCCCCGGATGAAATTAGGGTATGACACATGGCTAATTCACACAATACCTCAACACATCAAAGTTAATCACATAATCAAATAACACAAGAAATACATTTAAACATCAATTTACAATTAGCAAAATTTTATGGCGTTACATTTTTTACTCTTTTCCTTAATCCTCGTAGAATAATCCAATTTCCTATCTCAACTTCTTTGTTTGTTTGAGGATGCTCTGTAGAAGTGAACATTTGCTTGATGTTCAGACCTAATAACAATTGGCAGAGTTGTCTATTAATGAATTGACTACTAGTTCTGGTTACTATGAGATCAGGGGATCCCGAACTTGCAAATTATTTTTTTGAACACAAAGTTCTCAATACATTTAGCAGTTATGGTGGCAAGTGTTTAGCTTGGACCCATTTGGTGAAATAGTCGATGCCACTTCCAGATATTTGACTTGTCCCAGAGCTTATGGTAAATGCCCTTGTATATCAATCCCCCACCAAAGTAATGGCCATGGAGATGCCAAGTGGTGCAATTCATTTGCTGGTGCATGTTGTATGTCACGACATTTTTGGCACCTTTCACATTTTCGCACATAGTTGGTTGTGTCGGTTTCAATGGTCGGCCAATAGTAGTCGGCTCTCAATATTTTTTTTTTGTAGAGTTTTGTGTCAAATATGTTGGCCACATCATCCTTCATGTATTTCGTCCATGAAAAATTATGCCTTTGTCACTCTTAAGAATTTCAAGAGTGTCCGAGTGAATCCTTTTTTGTAAAGATTGTTATCTATTATACAAAATTTGGTAGCCCATCTTTGCAATTTCTGCCTTTCCTTTTGATCTTTCAGATTAATACAACTTTGTATATATTCCAAGATCGATGTCATTCAACTTTCTAGGCTTTCTATCATCATGACAAGTCTTGGAGCGTGTATTGGCAAATAACATTCCCCATCCCTCTATGCTCCTTGATATTAGACGATTTTGACAATATGTCGGCTCTGGTATTTTCTTCTCTTGGGATATAGGCACATACCAGTTTTTTGAATCTTTCTTTAATTTCCCTGATTTTTTTGACATACCTTTTTAGGATCAATTCTTTAACTCAATATTCTACATTCTATTGGTTGACCATCAACTTGGAGTCGCTAAACACTTTTAGCACTTGGACCTCGATGTCAGCTGCTATTTCTAGACCTGCAAGGTATGCCTCATATTTTGTTTGGTTTTTTGTGAATGGGAATGCTATTGTTAATGCTTGTTCAAGCACAACTCCATGTGCGGATTCTAGCAAGATTCATGCCCCGCATCGTGTCCCATTGGATGATCCATCAAGAAATAGAGCCCAAGGTAATTCCTCTAGCTTCTTCTCATCTTTGGTAGGTGTCATTTCAGCTATGAAGCCTACTAAATATTGGACCTTGAGTGCTTGTCTCGATTGATATTGAAATCCATATTCTGATAACTAAACTGCTCATGTCACCATTCTTCCTACCAAGTCAGGACAATGTAGTATTTGTTTGATCGATTGATCAGTCCTTACTACGATTGGATGTGCTTGAAAATAGGAATGTAATCTCCAAGCTAAAAATACTAGGGTTAGTATGACTTTCTCTATCTCTAGGTACAATGATTCGGTATTCTGAAGTCCTCAACTTACAAAGTATATTGGCTTTTAAACCTTATTGTCATCTTTGATCAATGCGACACTGATTACTTCATCGGCTATTGCCAAGTGTAGGTACAGTGTTTCACCCGGATCTGGCTTTGTCAACATTGTTGGAGCAACTAATGTTTCTTTAATTTTTTTAAAGGCAATTTCACATTCCTCCGTCAAGCTACCTCTTGTAATTTTTTTAGAATTTTGAAGAAAGGCATGGCTCTTTTGACCAACTTGGCCATAAACCTTATCAATGTCTCCAGTCGTTCATTCAACTTTTGAATATCTTTGACTACATTCGGGTTTTGCATTTCTAGTATAGCTTGGCACTTGTCGGGATTTAACTTGATCCTTTTTTCTACTAGCATGAAACCCTAGAACTTTCATACAAACACCCCAAAAGCACATTTTTTTGGATTCAGGCGCTTGTTATACTTTCACAGCTGAGGAAGGGTTTTTTTTCAAATTTGCTATGTGTTGTTCTAGGGTGTTACTTCTGACTATCATGTCATCTACATAGAAGTCCAGGTTTCGACCTATCTGATTTTCAAAGAATTTGTTCATCATCCTTTGGTATGTAGCATCGACATTCTTTAATCCAAAGGACATGAACTTGTAGCAGTAGTTTTCCTTTTCTGTTATGAAGGTCATTTTCTCTGGGTCACCAAAGTGCAATGGTATTTGAATGTACCCTGAATAGGCATCCATGAAACTCAAACATCGATAACCGGAGGATTTGTCCACTAGTTTATCTATGTCGAGAAGCGGGTATGAGTCCTTCATATAATGTTTGTCTAGATTAGTATACTTAACACACATTCTCCATTTTTTGTTCTATTTTTTTTACTAGGATGACGTTGGCTAGCCAAGTTGTGTACCTAATCTCTTTGATGAACCCTGCTTCTTGTAGTTGCTTTACTTGTCTTTTAATCTCTTTTAGTCGCTCGACGACCATTTTTCTCCTTCTCTAGCATAGAAGTTTTACTGATGGATTTCCTCCCAATTTATGATAGAAGAGGTTTGGGTCTATGCCTAGAATATTTGTAGGTTTACATGCAAATGCATTGGTAATTTCTTTGAGAAAAGAGGATAAGGTTTCCATGGTTTCACTATCCAAGTCCGCTCCAATGGACGTTACTTACTTTTCTTCTATTTTTCACTTGGAGATTTTGACAACTCCCTCTTTGTTTCGGCCGAAGTACCCATGTCCCTTTCCTGATATCTTCTCTGCAATCCAATCTAGCGAGCATTACTTTGGATTGAGTTTTGGTTTTGGGCTCATAATCCATTTCTCAGGACTTATCCTTGCTTTTTCGCCTTAGTGACTCTTTGTAACATTCACGGGCTTTATTCTAATCTTCTTTCAATGTTATGACTTGCATTTCATCACTGAGGGATTTCATGGCCAGGTGAACTATTGAAATCACCGCTCTTATTGCAGTTAAGGTCGGCCTGCCTGATATGGCTTTGTAGGATGATTGCAATTTTACCACAATGAACTGATGACAATCGTTCTAGTTACTGGTGTCTTTCCAAAGGTTACCTATAACTTCACGTATCCTATTAGATTTATGTGATAACTAGAGAAACCTATGAGGTCCTCATTGTAAGGAACCATCTCTGATTGTGGGATTCTGAGATTCCTAAAGAAACCATAAAACATTACATTTGCAAAGCTACTTATGCCTACCAATAACCGATGTACCTCCTTATTATTAATAAAGGCTTTAACTAGTAAGGGATCATCATGATTTGGAATGATCAATATGTCCAAGTCATTGTCATCAAAAATCAATAGTAGAGGCTTTCTTTTAACTGACACATAATTTCTTCTACCATGCATGGCAATCAAGATTTCTCTTGCATGCCTTTTTCGAGCATTGTTTGAAGCACCCCTGCTGATGAATCCTCTTTCAATGACATATATCACCTCATGCTCTAAGCTAAGGGGAATTTGTCTTGTCTCAGGAGAATTTGCCTTGTGTCTCAACTTGGATCCATCACGATGTACAGTTTGCACGTGATTTTCCACTTCTCTCTTTGGTGTTCTATGTTGGTAACTCAGATAGTGTTCTTTGGAGCGACCTCTTCTTTGATGTCAATCAAGACTTCTTAATATTTCTTGCTGCTCATCGCAAGGGGTTGATCATATCAAGGTCTGAAGTTACCTTCCCTTCCTTGCACATATTTGTCCAATTTTCCTCAGCAAATGAGGATTTTAATAGCATTTTTCAACTGAAATCAATTATCGGTGTCATGTACAGTTGCTCGATGATAGTGGTCATATTTTGATTGATCTTTTCCACCATTTTCAGCCCTCAATGGTTTAGGAACATTAAAACCAAGATCCTTCAATTACACATTCATGATTTCGTTTAATATTCTTCCTCAATACACGTTCAAGGGAGTGTACTCTTCGTATTTTGACCAGACTTTGTAAGCCGGTTTGTTATCCGACTTAAGCGGTTTGTCACTTTTTGCCTGCGCCGAGCCTTTTTGTGCATTGACTTTTGGCCATTTTTAATTTTCCTGCCTCTAGGGCATTTTCATAGTTGATGTACTTTTCTTCTTTTTTCAGGAACTCCTCCAAGGTATTTGGTAACATTTTTGAAATGGATACAAAGAAAGAAGATCCTTCCCTCACACCATCCTTAGTCGACATCAGTGACTCCCAGTTGTAGGTTGTTTGAGCGGTTCCTCTAGCCCTTTCCTAATTAGTTTTAGGCCGGCCTTTGTCTTTGGTCTTTCTTTACTAGTCGCAAAGGCAGACCTAAATTTCTCCTTCAAATCCCGTCATGAATCAATGGATCTCGGTGGAAGAGATTGAAACCACTTCAGCTCCATAGATTTTAGCAACAACGAGAATGAATGACACATTATTGAAGCTGAAGCTCCTTTATACGACAATGCTAACCCGAATGCTGAGAAATGATTGTTCAGATGATCTGTCATACAATTTCATAGCCAAAATTTGCCTCAACTATTTTGGGATACGGAGCTTCACTAAGCGTTTTGAAACCGACATGTTGAAAGGGATATCTTCATCAGAATCCACCTCTTCCTCCATATTTGTGACGACAATGATCGAAGATCTCTCTTTCTAGACTTCGGTGGAATTTCCGATTTTGATTTGCTCAACTCATTTTCTGCACACTTTTTCTTTACCAGTGGGTCTCCTTCGTCTTCTACTACCTTCAAATGTTCATTTTGTGCATCATCATTTTATGTTCGTAGATTTATGATCAGTTTTTTTATGCTCTTCAAGCATTGTTATATATGATAATTTGCAAACTCATTAGGGTTGATAGGGTTTAAGTAGTTTGTATAAAGTTTTAAGTTTAAACATTGTTATCATTATTGTATATCAAAAGAGGATAAGGTTTCCAGGGTTTCACTATCCAAGTCTGCTCCAATGGACGTCATTTGTTCATCTTCTTTTCTGACTTAGAGATTCAGACAACTACTTCTTGGTTTTAGCCTAGTTACCCATGTCGCTTTCCTGATATCTTCTCTATAATCCAACTCAGTGAGCATTACCTTGGACTGAGTTTTGGTTATGGGCTCATAATCCATTGCACAGGACTTATCTTTGCTTTTTGCCTTAGTGACTCTTTGTAACATTCACGGACTTTCTTCTAATCTTCTTTCAATGTTATGACTTGCATTTCATCATTGAGGTATTCATGGCCAGATGAACCATTGAAAACACCGCTCTTAATGCAGTTAAGGTCGGTCTGCCTAATATTGCTTTGTAGGATGATTGCAGTTTTACCACAATGAACCTAACGACAATCGTTCTAGTTATTGGTGTCTTTCCAAAGGTTACGTGTAACTTCACGTATCCTATTAGGGTTATGTGGTATAAAGAAACCTATGAGGTCCTTGTTGTAAGGAAGCAACTCTGATTGTGGGATTCTAAGATTCCTAAAGAAATCATAAAACATTATATCTGCAGAGCTGCCTATATCTACCATTAGCTAATGTACCTCCTTATTGTTTATAAAGGCTTTAACTAATAGGGGATTATCATGATTTGGAACGACCAACATGTCTGAGTCTTTTTCGTCATTGTTTATAAAGCTTTAAGTTTAAACATTGCTATCATTATTGTATATAAGAAGAAAAGAATGCATGATAATTTATTATTGAATGAAAATATAAAACTTTTTACATTGTTGATGTGTTTTTGTTAAATCCTTAGTTCTTTAAATTAATATTATGTAATTGTCATTTTAATTTGACAATATTTTATTATTAAATTAATTTATTAAAGATTCAATATTTGAAACAAAAATGAAGAAATTAACTTAATTATCAAAATAAAAAATATATGATGATGTAAATAAATTCGGAGCTTCAAAATTAGAGTGTACTATGAAAGAAAGCATAAGGATAGGCAAAAAAAAGACTTGTGGAGGAAACTATTTAACCCCCTTCCCCACGGAAATTGAAAATGGTCTGTCTTACCTATCATGGAAGTTAACAAATTTTAAAGAAAAATTCTTAAACGGTGGTCACACAGTTGAATCTGGTCGCATTATTTTCCTCCCTTGTTGTGTTTTGTCTTCTTTGTTTTTGCTTATTTTGTTGGTTCATGAATTGCAAAATATCTTACCCCTATTATCTTTGGTGGATATAAATGCTGAAGATTTTGGAAGATCCATTTGACTATGTGCACAGCCTTGGCAAATTAAGTAACTGTTTAGATGAAAGTTGGGAGAGTTCAAAACAAGTTTTTCTTTTTTATTTTATGCATTAAAATACACAATATTGTATTTGAGTTCACAAAATTATTTGTGTATCTTTAAATCAATGTTATTAAAATCGGATTGATCTCATTGGTCAAACTAGCTTGACCGGAAATCAGAGTTCTAGCCCTGTCGATTTATTATTTGAATCGTTTATGTAATTATTGGTCCAGTAAAAATTGGTTAACCCTCTATCAAATCGGTAAAACCAGTGAATTAACATGCAAATATTTGAATTATTTGCATTTTTTTATTCAGGATTTAATTGTTATGATAAAAAAATTTATATATAATGACATTTTTAAAGTATGTTTGTACACTCCTTGTATGCAATTGATTTTGTTATATATAACTTATTTTGAAAAGTTAGAACGTAATTTTTGTTCCGTTGTTTTTTAAAATATTTGTGATTTTAGTTTTTTTTATTTTTTAATTGAGATATCTCATTTCTCACTTTAAAAAAATTATGATTTTAGTCCTCATGACTAATGTCAAACATTAACTTGTACTTTTTAATCCTTTTTTTATAAATTAAGTTTATCAATAATTAAGTAATATAAAAAAAATCTATCATGTGACTTAAAATTGTTGATATTTTAAAAGTGAATGATAAAATATTTCAATTAAAAGATGGGAGAATAAAATAGTGAATTTTTTAAAAATGAATGAACAAATGTCTCAATTAAAAAAATAGAAAACTAAAATCACAAATTTAAAAAAATAGAGGGACAACAACAATTACATTTAACCTATTTTAAATTACTCAAATAGTATATATACCTCTTGTGATTTGTGCAAAATGTATTTCTTAAATAATTTTATTGTTTAAATATTATATATTTCATTTATCTTTAACCATTTATATATACTTATATCTAAAAAATGTTCAAAAAAAATTAATAATAAAGTTATTCCATTCTAAATGTATTTACTTCTTAAAAACTATTTTCTCTTTAATCCAGTAATGCTATATAATTAAACGATTTTTTTATAATAGCAAACATATAATATGTATGAAATCATAAAAAAGTTTGACTGATATAAAAAAAAGTCACGTATAATAACAAACACATAATATATATTAATGTATATCCCGTGTGTACCAATATTGTAAGTGATAATGGAATATATCATATGAATGTATAAATAATAAATTTAATAGTAAAATAATAATTATACATGATTGATAAGTATTAATTAAATTTAGAGAAATAATTATTTTTAAATTTTTTCTTAAAATTAAAAGCAAGGTAATAATTATTTTTCTAAAATAAATTAAAATAGGTTTTTTTTTTTTTAGATACATAATGTTTTTACATATTCAGTTCATTTTAAATTATTCATGAGATCATATGATTTCTTTAAAAGGGTGTTCGATGGATTATAATCAGGTCCGATTCAAAGAAAATTCTTCAATCCGCTTCTAGATCGAGGGGTGAACCAGACGATGGAGCACAAGGCGATGAATGCTTATCACAATGGCATTAGGGTGCTTACATAGACTCCACAATTCAAGTTAGTAGCGGACGAGTAAGAGAGTTATGCATTAGAGTTAGCTTAGAATCATACCAAAAACCTATTTATATACTAGCATTTGGGCGAGAAAATTAGTTATATAGTTGTAACCACACAGATTGCGTGAGGCGTCACATGGACTACATGACCAGGCTCTAGTCAGACTTCCTGCATGTACATCTTTTAAGTCCTACGCTCTTGAACTTAACGGCTTGATTGGCCATGTCATTCTAAAGTATCGTGGTTTAAACCATATCAAGACAACTCTCCTAAGTCTCGGTATGGGACAAAGATCACGTGTCTTATGTGTGTCCCTTGTCAGTGTGGTGTGCATTAATTCCTCACCGATTTCAATCAAGAACATGGTATATGTAGGTCCAAGAGGTATTGAAGATTTTATACCATAATAGTTGCTCCCAAGTCAACAACTTCTTTGGAGAAGTAGTTAAGACTTGAAAATATCTCAGTCAACGTGATGTCAAGATGTTATAATAGAACAAGTAATTTTTATTAGAATATATATATTGAAGATGATTAAAAGATCAAGCTAAATCAATCAATTTAATTATCATTTTTTTAATTCCATAAATGTAACTTAATTGACAATACACACTTAGGTTGTGAGGAAAGAAAGACCTAGGTTTGATTCCCCTAAATACATCCTTAGAGAGGGACAAAAAATTCTAATTGTTACTAAATCTCAAGATGCATAATCAACTCAAAGAATTACATCCAAAGAATTAAAATTTGTAAGAATACCAAAAGATTCCATTGGAAAATAAAAGATCTTAATTAAAGTGGTGGTTAAAAAAAATTCTCCTTTTTTACTTTCTATGTGTTATTTGGGACCAATCTTGATCTAGGTGCACACAAATAGTCAATGAAGTATAATAAAGATTCAAATCATGTTTAGTTATTTTGTGAGAAATTAATTCATTAAATATTATTAATTTTAAAAAAATATATATATACTATTTTAATAAATTAAACAAGTTTCATATAAAATCTCATTTATACATTCTTTCCTCTGTTCCCCCCTCCCCCCAAAAAAAGTCATCAACACAACACAATTGTAGTGCCAAAAAAATTCTTTCCAAACTAATCAAACAAATATTTAATCAATCCATTTAATTGCCAAAATACACTTTTAATTAAGTAAGCATTAAATGAAAAGATTTTGTTGGGGAAATTCGTAAAGTCAAAGCAAATCAATCTCAATCTAAAAAGATCGATCTTTGATTCATTTGAAAAAATTTCTAGGAACCATTCACTATACTTTCAAGTTCTAGCCAGTCTCTAACTCCAACAACATTGCATTACATGTGGATTTGTTTCACATGCGAGGAAGAGTCGTGGAATCCTTTGCTTCTGAAAAAGGGTCAATTTGTAACGCAAAACCAATCATAGAAACATTATCAAATCAGAGCCCACTTCGTGTTGCATAGAGATGCGGTGTGCTACGGGAAAACTGAAAACGACACACTCTTCACGTAACGACACACTTCGTGAATACGACACACACACGACAACGACAACGACATCCTCGACCACGTGGCTTCGGGAATGTGACATGAAACGCAAAACAACAAAGGGAGCGTACACATGGGTTGTGCATGTGTACATGCGAACCAGATTTGCTGAAAAACTTATACGCCGTTGGATTGGTGTACTCACGTTGATGTACTTGTGACGTGGCAAAAACCTAACGGAGTGGTGGTTGTTGAAACGTTGCCGTTTGATGTACCAGATGTGGTTATGGAAAGCCAACATATTTTTATTCCTATAAATGATGCTCTCTTGGTGTTTGTCGTTTTGCTCAGAAACTAGGAGACGTGGCAAATCCTCACCTCATTTAGTGATGATAAATTTTATGAATTTAGCTGACATAATAACGTGTTTGGTGCATAAAAAAATCGGTTGATTACAGCCAAGTTATTTTCCTAAAGTGAATAATAATAATAATAATAATAATAATAATAATAATAATAATAATAAATTTTCGGATTTTGTCATATGAAGAAAGTCTGAATTATATGAAAATTGAACTCATTAGACTATTTATTCAAAGAGTGTGTTTAATGAGTAACTTTAATACTCCTTCCTTCCTTATCAAAATAATTATAATCCCATATTATTTTAGACATCAATAAAAAGTAATAAATATATGAAAAAAATAATATTTTTACAAAATTAATCTTACATCATCATCATTCATTTTTAGATTTTGTAATTCATGATTAATATATAATTAATATATAAGGAATATAAGTCAATAAATTAATTAATGTTACACTAAAAAAACTAAAATGATAATTATATTAAAATAAAAAATATTTTCTTATACAGTATTTCTTTATTCCTAATTATAGGATTATTTTCATAAATTTGATGGTAGATAATTTTTTTAATTTTTAGATTTATTGATTATTTTTCCATATATATTTTTAATTAATTTTTTTTTTTTTAAATATTAACAAGAAAAAATTAAGTAAATAGAAGAAAAAATAATAATTTTATAATGATAATATAAATAATTAATATATTTAATGTGATTAATTAAATTAATTAATTATTTTTTTAAGGATGTGAATTAATTAAATAAGTTCTATAATAGGGACAAAACCATTAATTATGATGTAAAGGAGGGAGGGAGTAATTTTTAAGTTGGTTTTACCGGTACACTTATTATTTTGTCATCTCAAAATCTTGTTTCTTATTTGTAATACTCATCCATCATTGTTAATTAAATCTATACATTTTAAAATTGATAGTTAAGTTGTATGAGTTGGTAGTTATTGTTATATGTTTGATTTAATTTAATGTAATTTATATATATAGAGTCTGGATGGGAATTGTCGTTTTACTCAGAAATGAAGAGACGTGGCGAATCGGCACCTCATTTTCTAAAGAGTAATAATATTCACTTAATAAAAATGTTAAAGAAGGAATGCCATTTATATTACTTGGGAACGTCAACCTCATTAAAAATTTACACAGAAATAAGTTTTTTTTTTAATTATAAAATTGGTTCGAAGTAGTCTCTCCTCAGCAAGGTTTTAGGTGAGTATTTTCTTTTCAATACAATCTACTTGTATCAATCGTTGTTCGTTATACCGAAATAAGTTGAGAAAAACTTTTTTTTTTTTAAAAAAAGAAGAAGTTGTTTTTATGAATCTAGAAATTTATAATTTATGATTATTTTTTAATAGTTTTTTTTTCAGTTGTTTTTATACTCTTTTACTATATCTTCAAACAATTTTTTAGTAAACTTATTAAAACAAAAACTCTTTTCTAATTAAAATTGATTATAACTGATTATACATGCATATAATTTATTGTTTTTTTCTAGAGGACATATAATTTATTGCTAAAATTATTCTATTTTCAACACTATTTCAAACACACCTTAGAAGAAATATGATAATAGAAGGGGGGGAAAAAAATCAAAAAGTGACATTAGCTAATAGAAGGAAAACACACCTTTTATTTAGAAAAGAAAACAATTCTAAATAAAAGTGTACTACGCAATACTAATGTTTAATAAAAAAAAAAAAAGTTAATCATTAAACTCTATGGGATTAGATTTGGGAAAACTTCATTTTATCATGAAGATGAATTATATTGTACTAATGTTAAGTAAACCTCTAGCTTTGAAGGCTAATCCGTAATGCTAATTTGATAACTCTTTATTTGTTTTCTTCAGTGTACTTTTCATTACTATAGTTTATTTGTTTTCTTAGTTCCTATAAAAAAAAATTTAAACATATTTTTGCAATTTATTATTTTTTTTGTCATTGATCATTGTTGTTAAAAATTTATAACGACAATCGATATGACTAATGATTGTTGAGATCAACAAGTATCATGTTAGCATATAATATTGTTAGCAAGTCACACATAACAAAAAATGTAACGAATATCAAGTCCAGGTAGGGTATAAGAAAGAATATAACTTATAGAAACTAAAAAAAAAGGAGTAATATATTTAGTACATGTTTAGATTACAATTTATAAACTTAAGTTTGCAAGCTGGGTTTATAAAAGTAACTCAAGTCTTCCTTTTGCAAAATTGGGTTTCAAGACAATTTTCATTGTAAATTCACTTTTGGGGGTAGCCAAACATAATACCAAAATGAGTTTACTCTCCAAAAGTACATTCAACATCCAAAAGTTCTTCTTCAACTAATAACCACACATAGCTTTGTCTACTTGAAAAAAGTATATAGTCTTGCATTAAGACTTGGCCTAAACTATTTGAAGGTGTGACCAGCTTGAAAGCCTACATAGAGCATCTTAAATGCATAATTATTTAAATGAGTTATTTATCTTCAATTAAATTCATAGGCCTTACAATGCCACATAGATTTAAGAATTTTACACAAAAATTTGTTATACAATATTGTTTAACTTTAAGCAACTCATGTAAGCATTAACGTTGAAGATGCTTTTATATGACATCCTATTTAAAGGTCTAGCCCTTGGCAGATTGTCTAATAAATTAAGCTAGGCTTTAAAAATGATCATGTAAGCTTAAAAAGTAGTTCATGATAGACACTAGACAGTCCTTGACCTTACATTTTTCAAATGATGCAAACTTATTTAAGCCAAATGTAGTTCGATGAAAGGCAATGTGGTCATGACACTATGCTTTTTTGAGTGATTGTCATAGGTGATGGTTTAAGGATTAAATCATGGATTAGCTCTACATAAACAATTTTGAGAAATAACATATCATGAGACCACCATCTTAGAGCTTTCAAATCAAGCAAGTCATATAAGTAAGATATTAGACTAGGCCAAACCTTCAATCTAGAAAATTAGGCCTTAAATATTAGCCTATAACATGAAAACAACGGAGCTATTTTTTTTTTTGTAATTATGAAAATATGCTATTACGTATTTAAGTATTTTTTGTATATTAATATTTAAATTTTTTGGTCTTACAGATATGTGACTATTTTGTTTTTTATCCCTATAAATTATATATATTATTTTATTAGATTTTGTTTTACTTTTGTTTTCAGTTCATGCCATGAAATCTATGACATGGCATAGCAGTGGCAAATGTTAGTAATCATAAGTCGTTGATAGTAATTTTTTACAGCAAAGAACAACAACAACAAAAGAATAAAAAATTTCATGAACCTTCTTATAAAAATAAATAGTACGATCTAAAGTAAAAAACAAACTCATAGGGATGAAAAATACATTTAAGTCTTACTGATGCAACAGGAGTTACTTTCTCCATATTGTAATCTGTGACCGATTTAGGGGACAACCAAGAACCCCCCCCCCCCCCTTCTCCTCTTGGTACTTCTTATATATGTACACATATATCACTCTTTATGATGTCAATATTACACACTCATTTTATTACACACTCATTTTTCCTCTTACATTACTATGACATGCATAGAGTATAATAATCATGTCTAGAGTTGTAATAATCCTATTAAGTTGGCTCTTATCTTGTTAGAAAGATAAGACAGTTATCGTAACTTCTATGTTGACCTCAAAATATCTTTTACTCATAAAAATTACAATGTCTAGAGTTATATAAATCCTTTTTGAGTGATATCAAATCCCTTAACTAGATAACATCTAAGTCTACAACTATTATGAAGAATACAAAGTCTAATTCTATCATTTAAGTACACATTTTGGTGTTCTAATTTAACATTTTCTATCTGAAAATCAGCAATTTGCATCCAACATCAATTATCAAATTCAATTTCAAGAACATCAAAATGACAAAACATCAAAACATACAACAATCAAATTCACCCAAATCATAACAAAACAAATAGTTTCAGTGTATTCACAACCCATCCAAGAAAATAAACTTGTTATAATCTTAAACCTAAGATCATGCCATTTACTTGTGGCTCATTACTACTCATACAAAAAAAAAGAAGAGAACCCACTCCCCATAACCTCAAATGAAGCAATTCCTCAATAAGGAAAAGGAAGTCAAGATCACTCCTAAGAATGCATTGATCCAATGGCTTTGCCCACCATGATTTTCACGAGAACTCTTACTATGACAAAAATTTGGTTGTGATTTAAAACACAATCTCAAGCCGTCTAAATTCCCTAAGATTGAAAAGTCAAATGGAAATATGAAAATATTGACTGAGGGGCTCTACACCTAATGTTAAGCCCACTTAATTCTTTAGTGCATATAAGACTTGGTCTCCTCTATATATAGGAGAAGAAAGAGGTTCATGAGGTTATTTTGTCTATTGTGGGATCTAAAGCATTTTTCATGATCAAGTGACTTACTTTGGAGTTAATTTTCTCTGAGATGGAAGCTGATTTTGGTTTTTAAAGTGTATGAATGAATTGTAACTTTTTCAGCAAGTTTTCCAACAACGCAAAAAATTCCTCAAATAGACAACTATAACTCAAGATATGATGTAGTCTATCTAGGATTGTCATCATAAAATTAACATAAAACTTTGACAACTTTTCAAGCATTTTAATTATAAGAAGTTATTCTAATACTCTTATAACACCAAATATAATATAATATAGTAAAGACAACAACAACAATAATGATAATAATATACACAAAATATACATGTGTATAAGAACACACACACTATCACAACACAAGTATATGCTTAGGACAAAATCAATAATATATAAATAATAATAACAAATATTTATTAAAAATATAACAAAAATATCCTAATAAGAGTTCTGCTTATGGTATATTCCTAATACTCAAAACATGGGATATTACATTTGTTGTTAGTATGATAATGGCTAAGATTGTTATCATTTAAAATAAAAATTTATTTCAATTTTATGTCTAACAATAAAGTTACATATTTAAAAATTTACAAAGGAAGAAAAAAAATTTAGTCCCCCTCTAATAGATTTTTGGATTCATCCGTAATTGTAATGAGCTTTTTTTTTTCCTTCCTCTTATATACAAGAAAAGGAATAAAATATACTAATAAGTCATATTGGTCCAAGTGAATTTGAGCCCAATCCCTTTAACTAAGATTTCAAATTTAAATATTATAGATGAAATAATATAGTTGGGAGATGAGACCCACTAAAAATGACCAACAATAAAAAATACATTGTAAGCATTTTTCTTCTCATATGCAAAGGGAGTGGGGGAGCTACAAGGTTTCACCAAGGTTTTTAAACTTTCATAGTATTATGTATAAAATTATTTTATGGTCCCCTCTTTTTTTTTCCTCTAAGTTCTCTTTAATTTTTTTTTTACTAACAATGTTTAATCTAAAAGTCAAAATTCTCTTCATTTTTTACTTTCTTCTATTTGTAAATTATATTTAATTTCTTGTATACTCTTTCGACTTCTTATATACTATTTTGGCTCTGGCAAGATCACAAGTTTTTTTCATTGTTGTTGTTCTTCCTACTTTGTGCTATGACTTTCTTTTACTACTAAAATTTTTCATCCTGTATTTTTTTTCCTTACATGTTATTTTTTTAATTGGGTCTTATAAATAAGAATGCAAGAACAAATGAAGTATTTAAAATAATTCTGTACCTTTTATAAAATTATTAACATATAGAAAAACTAACTTCGAACAAATAAAAAAATTGGTTTCTTTTAGTAATATTTTATTAGATTTATAGTTTCTATTTTTGTTAATGATACATCTATACTTAACTAATTTCTCTAAGCATTTATCATGTTTTATTCATTTAATCAAGTATTTTTTAAGAATTTTTCATGTATTACTCAAATATTTATTTTTGAAATATTTGAATAACATGCTTTGACTAATAAAATTTTCTTTTCACTTAAATGAAAAATTTATATTTTCTTCTTTTGCTATCAGTTGTTGAACGCTTATGTATTAGTTATACTTGTAGATTAATATCTCATGCTCAACACAATTTATATATTTTTTTTTGCTCATAAAAGTATTAGCTATATATTAATTTTTTGTAAATGTCATGTATGCACGCTTATTAAATTTGAATATTTTTTTAAGTCATGATCTTTTTATATTGGTTACCTTATCTAAAATTCCTACTCATATGTCTTTCGAAGACAATCTCTTATAAGTTACCATCAAACACTAACAACATATTTCAAAACACAGTAATTAAAAAAAATCACATTCAAAATGTAAAAATAATAATTATTAATTTCTAAAAATTATATATATTTTAATTTATAAAAATCAAAGACAATAAAAAATTTATAATATTTATACGACATTTTAATAAATTGAGGTAAACCCATTTAATTCCAAACACCACATCTAAAACATAAAACCAAACATACTTTAAATATACACGAACATCTCTCCAAATAAATTTTTCATTAGAGCCAACCACCTCAGTATCCTTTTTCATTAGAGCCAACCTCCTTAATATATATATATATATATATATATATATATATATATATATATATATATATATATATATATATATATATATATATATATATATTAATTAAGGACTGTGCTCAAACTCCAAAGTCATTGCAGATGCCGTACTACTAAAAAATTCTGGTGATTATTAAACGCAGAAAAAAAATTAAAAACTAAAAATAAAAACCCTCAAAACACTGTGCATGCCTTTAAAAGCCCTTGTCATTTGAACAGAACTTCACACCAGTGGCTTCTTCATTCCTTTATTCATTCATCTCACTTCTGAACACAAGAGAAACAATGGAACTTTTGCAAAATGGCCACAAAAATTTCGTCAGCATCAAACCCTCCGAGTTACCCCTCACGAATGGGGCAGCGTTAACTCTCCTCAACTCGCTCTCCAAAACTCAGTACTTGGGCAACATAGATCCTTCCAGAGTTTTTGTCACCAAAGTTAAGCGTATCATTGTAAAGGTACTGCTTTTAATTTATCACTACTTTTATTTTATTTGTAGAAATCAAACTCAAGTAGGTTGAGTTTATAACAATTTATCATGGTTTCTCAAAACGATTTTTTTTTTTGTTTAATTGAGGAAATTATACAAAATGAGAGTACTAAGAGTTTGCTTACTTGGATTTTCATTTTTAATCTGTTTTTTATTTATAAAAGAAATAGTTTTTTTTCTGTATAAATATTTGAAAATAAGAAATAAATTGAAAATAAGATGATAATTTTGTCCATTAAACATAAAAACAGACATAAATAGGCCTTAATTTTCAAAAGCAAAAATTAGAATTTCTTTCTCTCTTTAATTTAATTTTCAATGTTTTCCAAATTTCTAGTTTTCTCTTCTCTGCATCAAAATGAAATAAGGGAGACGAGGCCTTTCTGTGTTTCCTTTTTCAAACCTTTTTTCATATCCATATCGCGATTCTCCTCAACAATCAAAATGTCATCATTTTTTTTTCAACACCTCTACTGGCATAAAGTAAACGGGTGTAGTAATTTTGTTTTACTCGATTTTCGAGTGAATTTCCCTATTTATTTCTGAATTTCTTTTTTACGAACATGACAGTTTTTAGAAAGGTGAAGATTTAATTTTAGTACCAGGCATTTATAAATGTTTATTAAGTTAATTATTTTTGTGTGAGTGGTGATATGATTGTTTAATGTTTTTATATGTTTTTTTTAAAAACAAGGTATTATTAAAAAATATAACGAGTGTTATTACTAAATTTTTCGAATATGAGGCTGTAATTTTAGTTTATATTTATTTACTATTGTAATAACTTGTTTTTTTTTCTTAATTTCGTTTTATTGCCCTAAAAGCAAAAGTTTGGGTTTCACATGTCTCTGTATATTTTTTAATGTTTTATTTCAATGAGTTGAAATTGAGAGGAAAAAAATAAAGAAAAAAGGAAAGGGACAAGAAAGAAATATAAGTAAAATTTAGATGAAATTTTAAGTTGTTTGGATGGATAAAATTAATAAAGAATAGTTCCTTTTCATTTATTTGGTTATGTTCAAAAATAAAGGAAAACAATAAAAAAATTTGCAAAATCATATAATTTTATCACCAATGAAATAAAGCATGACATGATTCAAAAACTCAAACTCAAAATATTCATATAAAGGTAGAATAGAAATATTAATATATTGACACAAGTGATTTGAGACTTAAATTTCTTAATTAAGATATGAGATTTGATTTTTAGGTAGAACATGAAATTATAAATAAATGTATCATTTTATTTTAAGATAAATCTATCCAATGAAAACTAATTAATTGAGTGTCAAATAAAATATTTCATATTTCGTAGTTTAAAAAAACATATTGCTTAATAAAAAAAAAAGAAACACTTAACATATTTATGCTATCCAGCCAAAAGAAACATTAACATATCTATGCTTTGCAATTGCATCTTCCACTTTATTCCTTTTGGCAAATCTTCTCTATATTTCATATCATCTAAAATGTGGAATAAATGCATTTCTACTCTTCTTTCATCCTTCCAATTTCATTCTTTTCCATTTCTTCTCAAAGAAACAAAGACTAATAGTGCTATAAAGATATTATAAAGATATTAACAAGCTTATATTATTTTTATATTGATTGTAATTGTAATTAGTACTCAACAACTTTTTACTTGGACTAAAAAATTATTCTCTCTATTTAACACCAGTCCATCACAAAGAGTAAACATACATTTTTATCTAATTAAAAAAATGATTAAATATGTTTTTTTATATCTAAAAGATATATTATTTTTAAGTTAATACATACTTTTGGTCAATTATTAATTATTAAATACCTGAAAAAAATTTATTTTAACATAGGACCTGTATTACTCTTACTCTGTTATTCCGATGTTCCGTAGCTATTTCTTAATCATAATCGTTCATCCTCTTTGCAACCCAGCTTCTACCCTTTCGTTCCTCTTTGCAATCCAGCTTCTACCCTTTCTTTGATACAGCGACCTCGTTGAAAACCTATATTACATGAGGCTATGAAGCACGGATACCCAAGTCTCTTGTCGTGTTCGGTGTTCGACACTAGTTCGTGTCACTGTCCAACACCGACCCAACACCCGTGCTACGTTTTATATTTTAGACATTACAGATGTTTACGTGTTCGTGTCGGTGCTTCATAGACTTGAGGATGCCACTGCCGCCGGATCCCCCTCTGTGCTACCGAAGGCCACCAAGGAGGCCCTCCTCCGGATCCCCAGCGTGATCCTCAACCTCATCCTTGAAAAAAAAAAACCCTTTTATCTCTCGGACGTTCTATTGTTCCCAGAATCCCTTTTTTTTTCTTTCCCATCAACACGATGTCTTCTTCGTTGCTCTATACATGGGAATCAAGCTCTGCTTCGACAAGAGCTCACCGTGGCAAACGATTTTGGCGAGTCTTCATAGGCTGATGCTTGTGCAGATCTTTGTTTTCTCCATCGATCAGCGATGGCAGCAACAAAAACAAGTTGTATTTTCATGTGATTGGTTTTCATTTTATGGTTTGTTTGGAAAAAAAAAAACTCATGGATGTTGATTTTGAAAAACATGTTCGTCTTTGTGGTTGGATGCCATTTTGCGATATCCTCTTGCGATCTGGTTTCGAGATGTTTGCATCTAACAGAGAAAGGTCAAATAATGTATTAGGAATTTTTATTATTTGTCTTTTTAAAATAAAACATAAAATAAAATTATATAATTATCCTTTAATTTATGTTGCTATAAATAAATGATAAAATGTTTTTTTTCTTCTCAAAAGTGAAAAGGTATAAAGTATTAATATACACCTTCTAAATTTTTAAGTGAGTCCCAAACTTCTTAATTAATATATATATACTAACTCATAGTCATGGTTAAGATTTAAATAATTCAAACGAAGTTATACGTTTTTAAGTAAATCAAATTTGAATTTGACAGAATTAATTTCTAACCGTAGTAAAGGTAATTAAAATGTATATTTAAATACATATTTACTAAAATTTTACATTAATATATATTTTTATTAAAAAACATGAAAATTAATATTCAAATTTATTTTAAAAAGTAAAATATAATCAAGCAAACACACCTTTAAATTTTTTAATTCTTATTTTATAGAATTACTTAAAAAAACAAATAAGAACCGAGTTTAGCAATTTGAAAAACTAAAAAAAAGTTTTAATATGATAAATATCTAATAATTCAAAAATAAATAGAAGATGTATTTGTTGCGAATGAATGGTTAAGGATTAAATAAAAATAAAACCTTATCTTCTAATACGAATGCGAATATTCTAAAGTCTTCTAAATTTTTTTGATAGACATTAATTACTCTCCACATAAACACTTTGATAAAATTATTTGTGGTTTAGGTTTGTGCTGGACTTTTGTCAATCTTTTCAGCGTCCTATTAGCACCCCTACCCTGAATGATTAGATTTAGAGGTTCCCTCCCCCTTTCATTCTTTGGATAAACGGGAACAAAAAAAGTGCAAGGAAATATATTTAATGAAGAGAATTAATTAATTTAAAAGTGAGAAGGGTACTTGACTCTCGTTTAAAATTTGAAAAACAATCAAAAAAAGAAAATTTTAATATTAATAAGCATTATCTGCATAAAGAAAATGAATTTTGAAATTAGTTTGAATTAAGAAAAACTTAGTTTAGGTAGGTCATGTTTAACAAAGATAGCTAATAAGATAATTGAAAGTTGAAAGATGTAATATGAAAATTGAATAAAAAAGTTTTAGTTAAAAATGACACGGAGAAATTTTTTTAAAATAAATAATTTAATTTCAAATAAAGTGATAAGTGATAAATTTTATTAATTTATTGAAGATAAAAATAAAAATAATGATCTAAATTTTATGTTTAAAAACAAATCTTATTAGTTATATATAGAAAGAAACTTTATCATATTTATTGTTTTTTAATTAATTCCTCCTTCAAGAAATATATATATATATATATATATATATATATTAGATTAGTAAGATAATATATTTTTGAACGCATTAATAAGATAATATAAGAAGTAGGGTAAAATTATTATATTATATAATATAAAATTAAACAATTGATTACAACGTTATAGAATAATTAATTATCTTATTTTATCTTATTCATGAATCGCTAGGTTTAAATCTAAAAGATACTTTAAAAAAATAGAAAATAAAAGAAAAAAATCCAGGATAATGGAAATTTAGTCGAATAGAGAAGTGGTGTGATTGAGTGATGAAGCAACAGCAGTAACCGTGATTCGTAGGGCCCACAAAGCCATGTCTCTGAACTATGCCACCTATTAAAAGTATTTAGTACTTATTTCTTTTACTTGTACGCATTCTCACGCGCTCGAGCCTCCTATTTAATTCGACTCGGTCCTATTGCATAGACTCCATGGATCCCACTCGAGCTTTCGTCAATTCTGTCAAGCGTGTTGTTGTCAAGGTCCCACCTTGTTTTCATTGTTTCGTAATTCATAAGTACTATTATAATTATTATGATTGTTATTTACAACATGCATGCATTCTCTTGTCTATTGGATAGAGATGGTTCTTTATTTGTTATGGAAAAGATGTCACGTATTTTCTAGATGAAAAATTGGGCATGGTTTTTGTTCCTTATAGTTTGATGGTATTTTTTAATGTTGTGTGATGTATGGGTGACTATATATATATATCAAGATGTTCTATCTCATCTAAGCTGATTAAATAGAATATGTGAATTATTCCTGTACCTATCTTTAATTTTATTGATAAAAAAATTATATGCATCATGTATGTATCGCTGCCATATTGCATTATTTTCTGATGTAACGTAATGATACAAAAAGGGAAAGAAAGTTTTTAATCTAGACTCTAGAGGGTTTTAAATGGTACATTAAGTTCTAATTAGTTCACCCGAGTATTTTACTCGTTTTACTCTAACATTTACCATTCTTTGGGTTTCTTTTTATTTTTGTGCATAGTTTACTTCTTTTGCGTTGTTGTCGCATTGATTATATGTTAGTGATATTTTTCTTTGGCTGAGTGATACATGCTTTATTTATAATTCTAATTCTACAATTAACACATTTGCTTGTTGGATCATCTTTAATGAAGGTTGGAACAGCTGTTGTTACTCGAAGTGATGGAAGATTAGCATTGGGCAGAATTGGAGCACTATGTGAGCAGGTATTAAAATAAAAGAAATTTCAGGATTATATATCTTCGGCAGATGCTAATAGGTGTTCTAAGGTCGCTGGTTAAACAACTAAGAATAAAAAGTTTTTTATTAGGATACGTAGAATTGCTCTTCCCATGATTTTATTTTTTCCGCTTCCTTATAATTTTCAGAGTAAAAATTTTCTCCTTTTGATTCCTTAACCAGTACCCTAAGGGCATCAAAACCCTATATCTTGTATATTCCTTACTTTTCATGTATTTGTGTGTGTATATGTGACTAAAAGTTGTGCTTCCTTTGAAAATTGTTGCAGCTTAAAGAACTAAGCAGTCAAGGGTATGAAGTCATATTGGTAACTTCAGGTGCTGTTGGTCTTGGCAGGCAAAGGCTTAGATATCGCAAATTGGCCAATAGCAGGTTCTTATATCTTTTGCTATGCTAATTGTATATGTTTCCCAACGACATGAATCAAATTTCTTATCAATGATGGCTTTCACACTTCGATACTTCAATTTGAAAAAATTGATAAAAGCTTCGGTTGTAGACTTAGAGGTACTTATGCAGAACTGTCTCAAGCTGAGCTGAAAGTACTTTAATGTTGTATACTCTACTAGCATGTTTCTCTTTAGAATTTTTAGTCCCAATTGTGTGATTAGGATTGAACCCATGTAGGATTGAAGGAGTTAATGCAAATTTGTTTCTTTTCAATTAATTTGAGGTTGAATTTAGGGTGAGAATGACGAGCCTTAAAGACATTGTTTACTTGTTGTGATGCAGCTTTTCTGATCTTCAAAAGCCACAAGAAGAGCTTGATGGAAAAGCATGTGCGGCTGTTGGGCAGAGTAGTCTCATGGCTCTCTATGATACCATGTTCAGCCAGGTTGGCACAAAACTAAGTTGCTTATTTATTATCATCTCAATTCAATATAAGTGTTTTCTCTTCCTTTATTTACTACATTTGCATGTGAATTTGTTTTTTCCTCCATATTGATGTTGATACAAGATTTTTCGTGGTGCAGCTTGATGTGACTTCTTCCCAACTTCTTGTGAATGATGGGTTCTTCAGGGATTCTGGCTTCAGAAAACAACTTTCAGACACAGTGAACTCATTGTTGGATTTAAGGGTTATCCCCATTTTCAATGAAAATGATGCTGTTAGTACTAGGAAGGCACCATATGAGGTAGGCTGGTTTTTCTTCAACTATTTCATTTGAATTATCTCTACTTTTTTTTTTTGTTTTAAAATTGTTTAAATTTTGCTTTTGATTACTATCTTAGTTTGTTGAGATGGTATGATCAAAATGTTTTAGTCAAAACTCTTTTATGTTACACCAACAATATGTTAATTTGATTAACATAAACAAAACAAGCCATGTCCCACTAGGTGGGTTTGGCTACATGGTTGGTGACTTTGTAATATCTAATACGTGGCTATCTTAAATTTTAAGCACTGTGTGCAGGATTCTTCCGGTATTTTCTGGGACAATGATAGTTTGGCTGGTCTATTAGCCCTTGAACTTAAAGCTGACCTCCTTGTTTTATTGAGTGATGTTGAGGGGCTCTATAGTGGTCCTCCAAGTGACCCAAACTCAAGGTTGATCCATACATATATAAAAGAGAAACATCAAGGGGAAATTACTTTTGGAGACAAGTCAAGATTGGGCAGAGGGGGTATGACTGCTAAAGTTAATGCTGCTGTTTGCGCTGCTCATGCTGGCATCCCGGTCATTATAACTAGGTATTTAACATTTTTGTGCTGTGCTAAAATGCTTGCACTGAAGATAACTATTTTTAGTTTCACATTTTATACCATATATATATTGTTCTAATTGAGTCATTTTTGCATTGACTATTGGGGTAGTCACCCTCTCATGCTAAATTTTTAAAACCATGGACAAAACATAAAAAAAAGAGGGTTGAATTAGGTTCTCTTGTGAAATGGTTTCCAAAGGATTGTTCCTTTTTCTTGGTTGTGAAAGTGCATCAATGGGTGTGTTCCTTCCCCACCCTCTTTTTGATACAACACATAGTTTATGGATATCAGACAAGGGAATGCAGATATTCCATTATGTCAGAGTATATATATCTTATGGCCTTAATCAGTTTGAAATAAATGTAATGTGCCATGCTATCTATGGTGGTTCGTGGATCATGTAATTCTAGGGTAAAGAAGAAGACAAAAAAAATTGACCTTTTCTTCTATTTGTAAGTTGCAACCATTGGTATATTATCTTTGAAATAGTTCGAGAGATAAAAAGGATTCTTATTTCTGCTGTGAGCAATAATTTGCATGTAGTGCATAATATCAAGTATACACTTGGATTTTGTACTTTACTGACTTTGTATTATATTTTAACCTCTGTTGAAGTGGCTATGCTACAAACAACATCATACGAGTGCTTCAAGGGGAAAGAATAGGTACTGTCTTTCATAAGGACGCTCATTTATGGACCAATATAAAGGAAGTAAGTGCACGTGAAATGGCAGTTGCAGCACGTGAGGGTTCTAGACGGCTTCAGGTAAATACAGTGACATGTTGAGTGAATTACTAAATTAATCTTCCAAAGATAGCATGTCAGCATATTTGTCTTCTAAAGATTTTTGTCCCCAAATGATTCCATCAAAGACTTAAATTGTTGCTATATCATCCTTATAAAACACTAAAGTGGGACGAACTTCACAACTATATTGCATTTTTGAATTACTAACGTATGTGATGAAAAAAAATCTTTTGAGGAATAATGTGGAGAAATACTAATCTTTGAAGGACCAATTTAAGGCTTTACTTGTTAAATAGTAAATATGTATTACTGTTATAAGTTTTCCTTAGTCCTTACTTTCATTAATATAATTTTTTTAAGTGGTGATTTATGTTATACTACTACTATTACTATTATTATTCTCCACACAATGAACTGAATTAGGGTAGTTATTAGAATTATATTGATGTTTTTGGTGTCAGATCCTCAAATCTGAAGAAAGGAGGAAAATATTGCTGGCAATTGCTGATGCATTGGAGACAAGTGAAAGTATGATAAGGCATGAGAATGAAGCTGATGTTGCTGATGCTGTGGCAACTGGATATGAAAAATCCTTGATGTCACGTTTAATCCTGAAGCAAGAGAAGGCAAGAACTTAATTGGTTGCATACTAGAGTTAAATACTGAAAGATAGCATACACCACTTTTTTTGTTGTTACTGTATAACACTGATTTTTCATGTTCCAAAGTATGGTTTTTTTAAACTTTTTTTTTTATGAGAGCATGTTTTAGTCTGATCTTTATTGTTGTACTTTACAGATCTCTAGTCTTGCAAAGTCTGTGCGCATGCTGGCAGATATGGAAGAACCAATTGGTCAAATTTTAAAAAGGACTGAGGTAAAAAATCCCTTTTCTTTTATCCTCCTAATTCTTTTGTAGTCACTAATTTCTTTGTCTTAATGAGTTTCTTCTTTTATTGAAAATAAAAGGCTTATAAGTAACTTCTGATACTGGTGATGCGACATTGAAATATTTAACATTTTCCTCTTTTAACATGTTTTAAGTATGTAATATGTTTCCAGTATTTGATAAAGTAACAAATTGTAGAGCTGATCCTGTAACTTATGTTCACTAATTTTGGTTATAGTCACTGCTTTTACCAAAAAATGAATAATGTTATTAAACTATACATTTTATTGCTCAACACTCTTTGTGACGGTTCTGATTGTTTTTCTCTTTGTCCAGCTAGTAGATAAACTCATCCTGGAGAAGATATCATGTCCTTTGGGTGTCCTTCTGGTTATATTTGAGTCTCGACCTG
The DNA here is from genome assembly GCF_004193775.1 of Glycine soja. Classification (NCBI taxonomy): domain Eukaryota; kingdom Viridiplantae; phylum Streptophyta; class Magnoliopsida; order Fabales; family Fabaceae; genus Glycine; species Glycine soja. The sequence goes on from NC_041002.1 coordinate 33,234,791, forward strand.
ATGCCCTTGTTCAGGTTAATTTAAATTCCCATTCCTTATCTGTCTTTCATCTTCAATAAACTGCTTAGAAGGACAAAGATTTGAGCATGATTACAAATTGTCCATTTAGTATAAGTTGATTGTCGTTTCAAATTTCAACATGTCCTATTGGTTTATGCAATCTTCTGACTCTACTTTTATTGATGAAGTGTGTTGTTTGAAATTGTTTAGTTGTTTTGGATATTTATCTTCAAGTTGTTTGGTTAAACGGATTAACAGATAGCTGCATTGGCAATTCGAAGTGGGAATGGTTTACTGCTTAAAGGTGGAAAGGAAGCCCGACGATCAAATGCAATCTTACACAAGGTTGGTACTATCTATTGATTTTAGTTGAGACTGGTGTTTTATGAGATTAATCTGGATCAGATTTGACTGTTGTTTCTTTGCCATCAATTCAGTTATACATATGTTTCTATCTTTCATATTTCTTCTTTTATTGTAGGTCATTACTTCAGTGATGCCGGATACTGTTGGTGACAAACTTATTGGGCTTGTGACTTCAAGAGATGAGATTCTAGACCTACTTAAGGTTGGATATCACTAGTAAAAAATAAATCCTCATAATTATTGTTTTACAATGGTTTGTCACTTATTATACTCTGTCTCAGCTTGATGATGTAATAGATCTAGTGGTCCCTAGAGGCAGTAATAAGCTTGTTTCTCAAATCAAGGAATCAACAAAAATTCCTGTTCTTGGTCATGCTGGTAATGTTCTTCCATATAAATTTCATATTTTGTAGTTAGTATATAGGCTTTATTTTTTGAATTTGTTTTTTTCATTATGCAGATGGAATTTGTCATGTATATGTTGACAAGTCTGCTAATATTGATATGGCAAAGCAGATTGTTAGGGATGCAAAGACCGATTATCCTGCAGCTTGCAATGCGATGGTAATTAGCATTTACACATCCTTTGCAATGCACTAAATAAAACATGTTAATCTGTATCCTCCTCTCCTTTTGGGTTTTACTGAATTGGTAGGTGTGATGTTATTGGAATTTATGGACTATGCTCATCAAAATATTTTTGTTTTTGTATTCTTAGGAAACTCTTCTCGTACACAAGGATCTGTCAAATAATGGTGGACTTCATGAGCTTGTCCTTGAACTCCAACGTGAAGGTACGACTTTACTTGCAAATGGATTGATAAAAACAAACTTTAATTCAAATTGAAGTGTATCTTTTTTAATTTTTATTTTTTAACAATCCCCTTCATGAATGAAAAGAGATTTTGTTGTATTAGTTATGATATATATGGTGTTTTCTGTTTTCCCCCCATTTTATCATTAGATCACATCATGGTATTCTGTGTACAAGTAGTTCCCAACTTTTGAGCAATAATAAGTACAATGTGCAAGTTAAGGGAAGAAAAAGTGACCATAGTGTATAGAAGAATAAAAAAAAAGTTTGATCTTAAAACAAGCTTTTCAAAGGAAAGAAAAATCATCTGTGTGAATAAAACTCACTCAAGTTATTCAAATTTCATATAGCAATGGCAAGAAAAAAAGTTGGACCACTTGCATAACAGAAAAGAATAAGTGGATTTGTTTAATATGAAGCTATCATTTTGGAGTTCACCAAACTGAAATATAATTTCTTTTCTATTTATTTTTGTGTCATGTTTAATTCTCTCAATTTTCTTTTCTTAATGCATGGTGCAAGCAATATGCATCATATTTTCCTTCAAAATCAGAAAAGATAAATAAACAGGGATAAAATGGCTTGCAGGTGTTAAAATGTTTGGTGGACCAAGAGCCAGTGGCTTACTAAACATTGCAGAAACGAACACTTTTCATCATGAGTATAGTTCACTTGCTTGCACAGTTGAAATTGTAGAAGATGTATTTGCTGCCATTGACCACATAAATCAACATGGAAGGCATGTTGGGTTCCTCTAAATAAATTTCATTTTCATTCTCTTAACTTCATCATTATTGAGTTTAAAATTCTCTTACTTTGCTGGTTATGCAGTGCTCATACTGAATGCATTGTTACAGAAGATAGTGAAGTTGCTGAGACTTTCTTAAGTCAAGTTGACAGGTATGTCTAGAAATTTGACTAAATGTTTGTCTTTTTTTGCCTTTATCTGTTAAATTTATTTTCACATTAGTAAGGATATTTTATTCCCACTCAGCCAACTAAGGGTAAATTTTCTTGCCCCAATTTTTTTAGTCTGGTGTCATTCTAACTTGATGACCCCACTTAGCAAGAAAAGGCTTGGTTGTTGTGTCACCATTACTCCATATCTTGTGAGAAAAAGGCTTTTGTTGTTGTCAGTGTTAGTTACTACTTCATTCCTAAACCTCATCACCATAATAATATGTCCCTTTGCAACTAATATGTCTATACTCTTTCAGCTCATGAGATTGAGTTATCAATTGTGGTTTTTGCATTAGTTTGTCTTCAATGAATTGTTCCATTTCATAAACATTATTTTACCCTGTGGAATCTGTAAATTTTACAGAATCGTTGTTGTGCAATCCATCTATTTCTCTCTCCAGAAAATCTTTTGTCATTCACCCCATTCTCTCTCTTCCTATATAGTGCCTCATGTCTAGTCCTAAATGAACAACATTTTGGGATTCAAAATGTTTGTTTCTTAAAATACAGTGAGGATACCAAGTACCAACCATCTTTTATTTGGACAAAATTCAATTTTCAACCTATTTTAGCATCCATTCTTTCATAACTTAGACTATGAATAACTCTTGTTGCTTCATGTCATTGACTGGAATATACGCAACTTTGCCTTGTGTACAAACAGTGCTGCTGTATTCCACAATGCAAGTACACGGTTTTGTGATGGAGCACGCTTTGGGCTTGGCGCAGAGGTAATGCATCTTCCCGAAATCTTATTATCATTAGTAACATTGATTTTATTTCCTCATCTGATCTTGGTACTATTAATTGTTGAACAGGTTGGAATTAGTACAAGTCGAATTCATGCTCGAGGTCCTGTAGGAGTTGAGGGGTTGTTGACAAACAGATGGTATGATATTCTGAGCTCATGTCAAGGCTTTTGTTTTATTTAATGAAGGAAATAATACTTTCAACTAATATATGCACTTGTTGATACTTGTCATGTGGGTCTGTTCTGTGCTTCATTCTATTTTACTTCAACAATATTATTTGTGCAATTTTTTTTCATCATTCTCACAGCACTTCCCTTTTTCAATACCTTGGCAAATAAGGTACAAGAAATTGTGTGGAAAAATGTGCAAGAAACCTATTACTTTTTACCAATCTGTTATTCACATTAAAGGCTTACAGTTATATTATTCAGCACTATGTTTTCGCCAATTTTCACATTTTGTGGATATAATGCAGGATATTGAGAGGGAGTGGGCATGTGGTTGATGGAGATCAAGGGATCAATTACACTTACAAAGAGTTGCCACTAAAAGCATAACTTTGCATGCAGAACTTAGCTCACTTTCAAGCTATAACATGCTCACCTCAACAAAGCAGCATCACTTTTCTGTTCTGTTATGATATGCAGAAGTTGCTGAGATGCTGGCCATGTATAATCGTAACTATCACTTGACCCTTTCCAGGGCCTTTTTCTTACCTGGAGCAAGCTCAAGGGGGGAGGAAATAATCGTAGGAATGCTACTGTTTGATTATACTTTTATAACATATTCCGAGTTTGTAAAACAGCAATGCTGTGACAGTTACAAATATTATTCACTACGTACTAGTGAACTTGAATAATTACGGAGAAGTTATTATTATAGAGAATTCAATTTGTTTTGTGCAGAATTGTTGTTAGTCAAGTGCTGATTCTGCTGCATGTGATTAATTCTGATATATCAGTTGTATTGTAGTTTATTTATTTACTTATTTGGAATGATTAGGTCTGTTAGTCAAACTGAATGTTTGTTTACTTGATCTAGTGTTTCTGCTTTAAATTCTTGATTTGATTGGCCTATTTTGTGTGTTTGGGACCATCACTTTTCTATTGTATTATTCTTTCTCATGGAATAAAAGAACTGAGTCTAGATTAAAACCCTGTTTCTCTCCATGGTACTAGAGCCATTTCCTAACGGCCCTTCGTTGCAATAGAGTCCAATGTTTTCTAAAAAGCTGTTAGTTATAAATTTGATTAGAACACACCAATATTATTATAAAATCTTCACCAAAAAAAAAAGACACCAATATTATAAAAGTTTTTTTTTTACACGAATAACTAATCTTAAATTATCATACCATTAAAAATCGTTGATTTTCTAACGTTTTAAAACTCATTTTATTTTACCATCACCATTTCTACCAAAATCTACCCAAAAGGGATTGAAAATGATCAAATTCAAAACAGAACACATACATCACAGCCACAGGTAGGTTCCGTTCAGTTTTGGGGAAGGATCGCAAAGATATGGGTTCTCCACTTTGATGCATTAATATATATATATATATATATATATATATATATGAGAGGGAGAGGCTCTGATACCATAGCTCAGCTCTGAGAAACAATCAGTATTCTTTGAAGTAAATAATTAAAAGAAAGGACTGAAATGGCGGTGGTAATCTGTGCTGAATCAGTAATTAAGCTAAAAAAAAAAACAAATAATTATACCAACAAATATTTGAGGTGTGCTGGAATTCGTTTTATTGGAAAAAATATATATATTATATGCTTTTATTGGACCAATCCAAATCCACAGCTTTAACTTTACTGCTGAGTGATGACTCATGTGGACGCCCACAGCTGGTTCCTGTCTTTGCTTGCTTCGTTCCTGTTCCTACATAGCCACCCATCGAAACACATTTTTCTCCAAACTCTTTAAAAAACATGAGCAAAATGTGACCTTTTATTTATTTATTATATGCCACCTTTTTTACTCACAACAAATCTATTTTATTCATAGCAATTAATATTTTGAAGCCTCAAGGCTCAGGCCCTTGTAAGTTGTAATCATTCAAAGTCCTTGATTTTCCACATCTGGTCTCATGCCCAACCTCAACATGCTCCTCCAGCTCTTGCATGTGTTGTTGTTCCTTCTGATCCTGGTTTCATCTCAGCCTAACCAGATGGATTCTTGGGAAGCAACATCATGACCCTTAGAGGAGTAGCAGAAATGGAGTCAAATGGGATAGTGAAACTCACAGATGATTCGAGTAGAGTAATGGGTCAAGCTTTATACCCAACTGGTTAAAGGTTCAAGAACTCTAGTGATGGTAAAGCTTTGTCCTTTTCTTCTTCTTTTGCTTTGATTATATTCCCTGAGTATGAAAAGTTAGGAGGGCATGGCCATCTGTGACACCTTCTACCCCTCACATATATACTAATAAAGGAATAAAAATTTAAATATTAATTAAAAGTATTTTTAAAACATTTTTAAATACAAACATTTCAAAGGGATAAAAGGCTCACATTCACTTTCTTCTACATCATATTCAAACTTGTCTAAATAAATAATAAAGTCATCTCGGCTCAAACAAGGTCGTCTAAGCTTCATACAATTAATATAGAACTTATATCCTAATGTCACATCCTATCAGAGCGTTGTGTTCCCGTGTCCTCTAGCATGAGGTTCTTCATAGTCATCCACCTATTCATCTGCTCCCCCGAACACAAAGTTCAAGATCATCACAGGATCCAAACACAAACAACAAACCGGGAGTGAGTTATCACATTCCTAACTACTAGAGAGAAACAAGACAACATATAGTAGTCAAATACAATTTACTTAGCATATCTCACATTATTTTATCACTTTGTCATTCAAAATTCATTTTTCAATCATCAATTACAATACACAAGAATCACACACTCCGATCAAGACATAATAACACATCAATTTCATAATAAACAATTAGCAAGCGTATGCAACAGTTATGCTAAGACTCAAGCCTATATGCAATGTAGTACCATGTTAGTGAAAAACCTCGTCGGACGCCTAGGAGTACATGACAAGACAAACCACACACTAGCAAGTCAAGTCACTCTCATTAGGTAATATTATAGGGAGACCAGTCAGGGTCACAGTGTTTTGCGAGAATGCTCCAACCATATGGGATCAACATAGACTTAAAGGAACACTCAAACCGTATGACCCCCAAGGCCTACACTCCGAAAAGTCGGTCAGGGCCTCTCCCTCCTGATTCAGGTCCAACCCAGAAAACATTTTAGCACACAGACTTTATCTATGAACTGTACAAAACACACGACTTCTCAATTGTTCTCAAAATAATTTTAACTCGTCGCCCTTTAAGGGTCTTATCATTAACTCGTCGCCCTTAAAGGGACTTAACATCAACTCGTCGCCCTAAAAGGGACTTAGCATCAACTCATCGCCCTAAAAGGGACTTAGCATTAACTCGTCGCCCTTGAAGGGACTTATGATCGTGTGATTGTACAATTCATAATTCACAACTCAATGCACATAACACTTCAATGCACATATATATCTCAATCATATACATACTCAATTTATCACATACACTTAATCCCAATCACAATAGTATAATCTCAATTTAAAATGTTATCGCACCTCATGAATCATATACATTTTATCTATGAACTATGAAATACACACATTTACTCAATTGTTTTCAAAATCATTTTAACTCGTTGGGTTCCCATAGTGGATCCCATCACAATACTCGTCGCCCTTAAAGGATCTTACAATTGTGTGATTGCACATTTCATAGTTCATAACTCAATACACACATCTCATCTCAATACACATGTATTTCATCATCCGTCACATGTTCAATTTATCACATACTCACAGTTTGAATCATCATTTCATAACCTCAACATAACAATTTATACAAAAGATTTTATCACGACATGGGATGTAAAACCTCTAAAATAGTTTCTCACACTTGTATCAAAATCAATCAATCAAAATCATGGGTTAAACACAAGGACATCAAGAGCACTCAAGTTTATCAATCAATTCTCATCAGGACATCAATTGGTACATAGAACACAATAATATTGCATTCATAATCATAAAGAAAAATTATAATTCAATAAACATCCCAAAATAAATCCAAATTTAGTTCACTAAAGATCCCTACGCATGTTCTCACTAACCCCCAATTGTGAATAACTCATCTCTTACCTCTGAGCGGACTCACGTGTCTTCCGACAGTGATAGCGGCATCTCTAGCGGTTCCCTGAGATTCCTCAAGTTTTTCTTCCGACTACTCTGATAGAATTCTCGAACGTCAGAGAAACGGAGAAGAGACTGAAGCCTCCACTTGTACTGTCTTCATGCGATTCCTTTTTCTCCCGCCATGAATATGATCTCACAAATCCCAACGGTGAAAGTGTGAGCAATTGAATTTCGAACAACATATCCAAATTTCATGAAAATCCAACGGTTTATGAAACTGGGATCGTAGTTTTACCGAGACAGTTTTGGGTTTCTGCGGGAAAATAAAAGGCTGCAATGCGAAGGGTTCTCCTCTAAGATCAGGCATGATTTTGGAATTCCCGACGGTGGTATTTCTCGAAATTGAGTTGCAAACGTGGTACTCAAATTTCACGACAATCCAACGGTGAACGAGTCCGAGATCATCGTTTTTCTGAGACAGGTTGTGTGGGTTGTGGGAAAAAGAAAGGGTTTTGGGGAGGAGAAGAGGGAAAACGAAAATGAGGGAAAGAAAAGGCATCGTCAGTCTAAAACTGACATAACATCGCTATTTATACCTAGGGTACACACAACTTATTATTACTCTATTTATTTATTTTTAATATTTTATAAAAAGAAACTCTATTTTATTCCCTATCGAATGAATAAATCAAATTTTTTTTTTCTTCAAACCATTATTTTTCATTATTTATTTCTTTAAAAAACATGATCATTTTTTTTAAACTTTATTTATCTATAAATAAAAATTCTTTTTAAATTAGTTTATGAAAAATGGGATGTTACACCATGCTTTTACAATTGCATCTTTCGAGAATCTCAAGGCTCTTCCAAGTCCGTATCTTGGTCTTCTTAACTCAAGTGGCAATGGGAACTCCTCCAACCACCTATTTGCTATTGAGTTTGACACAACCCAAGATTTTGAGTTGGGGGACACCGATGACAACCATGTTGGAATTGTAACATTCCATTTTTTTAAATAAATTTATTTTTTTTAGTAAAAATAAATAAATAAATATAGAACAAATAATAGGCTGAGTATTCTACGTATAAATAGCTATGTTAAGTCAGATGCTTCCTCTTTGTCTCATTTTCATTTTTCTCTTTTTTTTTCTCAAAATCTTCTCTTTTTCCCGCAGACCACCAAACCTGTTTCAGAAAAATGATGATCTCGGACTCATTCACCGTCGGATCTTTGTGAAATTTAAGCACCAGGTTTGCAACCAAATTCCTAGCATTCTCACTGTTGCGAATTTCCATATCATGCCTGAGCTGAGAGAAATATCCTTTCCACTGTAACTTTCTCTTTTCCCGCAGAAATCCAAAACAGTCTCAGTAAAACTACGATCTCAGTTTCCTTAACCGTTGAATTTTCATGAAATTTGGATATGTTGTTTGAAATTCAATTTCAAACACTTTCACCGTTGTGATTTGCGAGATAATATTCGTGGAGGGAGAAAAATGAATCACATGAAGATAATACAAATGAAGGCTTCGATCCCTTCTTATTCTCTCTAATGTTTGGGAACCCTATCAGAACAATCAGAGGAATCTCAGGAACTTGATAGAGATGTCTCTATCGCTGTCAGAAGACACGTGAGCCCGCTTAGAGGTAAGGAATGAGTTATTCATAAGTGGAGGTTAGTAAGAACATGTGTAGGGATCCTTAGAGGATTAAATTGAGGTTTTATTTTGGGATGTTTATTAAATTGCAATTTTTCCTTTATGATTATAAATAAAATATTGATGTTCTAATGAGAATTACTTGATAAATTGTGCTCTTGATATTTGTATATTTTGACCTATGATTTTGATATAATTGTGTAATATTATTTGAGAGATTATAGTCCCCAGGTTGTGATAGTCTTTTGTATAAACTGTTATATTGAGGATATGAAATGATGATTCAAATTGTGAGTATGTGGTGAATTGAACATGTGATGAATGATGGAATACATGTATATTGAGATGTGTATTGTGTTGTGAGCTATGAATTGTGCAATCACACAACTGTAAGATCCTTTAAGGGCGATGAGTTTTGCGTGACGAGTATTGTGATGGGATCTATTGTGGGAACCCGACGAGTATAATCACAAGCGTGACGAGTTAAAATGATTTTGAAAATAATTGAGTAGTTGTGTGTATTGCATAGTTCATAGGTAAAGTGAATATGATTCATGAGGTGTGATAACATGCTATTTTGAGATTATACCATTGTAATTGAAATCGAGTGTATGTGATAAACTGATCATGCACGTGATTGAGATGTTGTGTGCATTGAGTTGTAAACTGTGGATTGTACAATCACATGACTATAAGACCCTTTAAGGGCGATGAGTTAATGCTAAGTCCCTTTTAGGACGACGAATTATGCCTAGACCCTTTAAGGGTGACGAGTTAATGCTAAAACCCTTAAAGGGCGACGAGTTAAAAATATTTGAGAACAATTGAGGAGTCATGTGTTTTGTACCGTTCATAGATAGAGTCTGTGTGCTAAAATGTTTTTTGGGTTGGACCTGAATCGTGAGGGAGAGGCCCTGACGGACTCTTCGGAGTGTAGGCCTTGGGAGTCACTCGGTTTGAGTGTTCCTTTAAGCCTATGTTGATCCCATATGGTTGAAGCATTCTCGCAAAATATTGTGACCCTGACTGGTCTCCCTATGATCTTACCTAGTGAGAGCGACCTGACTTACTAGTGTGCGGTTTGTCTTGTCATGTACTCCTAGGCGCCCGACGTGGTTTTTCACTGACATGGTACCACATTGCTTATAGGATTGAGTCTTAGTGTATATGTTGCATAACTCTTGTGTATTGATCGATATTAATTGACTTGATGATATTGTATTTTGATCCTTGAGTACGTGAATGTTGTGAAAATAAATGAAATGTGTGGTGTTGCGAGGTAATGTTATGCAACAAAGTGATGAAATAACGTGAGTGATGCTTAAATAAGTTGTATTTTGTTTATATGATATTTATACCTACATGTTATCTTGTTTCTCTCCATTAGTTAGGAATGTGATAACTCACTTCCTGTGTGTTGTTTGTGTTTGGATCCTGTGATGATTTTGAACTTTGTGTTCGGGGGAGCAGATGAATAGATGGATGACTATGAAAAACCTCATGCTAGAGGACACAGGAACACAACGCTCTGATAGGATGTGATATTAGGATATAGGTTCTATATTAATTGTATGAAGCTTAGACGGCCTTGTTTGAGCCGAGATGACTTTATTATTTATTTGGACAAGTTTGAATATGATGTAGAAGGAAGGGAATGTGAGCCTTTTACCCCTTTGAAAGACTTGTATTTAAAAATGTTTTAAAAATACTTTTAATTAATATTTGAATTTTTATTCCTTTATTAGTATATATGTGAGGGGTAGAGGGTGTCACAGGAATTGACATCAATAGCTTGGTATCCATTGCTTCTGCACCTGTAAGTTACTACATTGGGGATGATGATTCAACCAAACAAATCTCGCGTTCAAAAGTGGGAAACCCATTATAGCTTGGGTTGATTACGATGCTGCTCAAAGTGTTAACAATGTTACAATTTCTGCATCTTCTAACAAACCCAAAAGACCACTCTTGTCCTATCATGTGGATCTTTCACCAGTCTTTGAGGATTTAATGTTTGTTGGGTCTCTGCATCACAGGGTTGTTTGCTAGCTCACATTACATCTTGGGTTGGAGCTTCAAAATCAATGGGTCAGCCCCACCCCTTGATCTCTCTTCTCTGCCATAGCTTTCAAGGCCAAAGAAGAAGCACACATCTGTGATAATTGGGGTTTCAGTTTCTGGTTTGCTTGCATTGTGTGCTATCTTATTTGGCATCTACATGTACTGAAGGTACAAGAATGCTGATGTCATAGAAGCTTGGTAGCTTGAGATTGGGCCACACAGATACTCCTACCAAGAGCTCAAGAAAACAACAAAAGGGTTCAAGGACAAAGAGCTACTTGGACAAGGTGGATTTGGTAGTGTTTACAAAGGAACATTGCCAAATTCCAATACCCAAGTTGCTGTTAAAAAGAATTTCACATGACTCCAAACAAGGCCTTAGGAAATTTGTGTCAGAAATAGCCAGCATAGGCCCGCTTCACCACTGGAATTTGGTTCGGTTGCTTGGGTGGTGTCTCCGCCGTGGTGACCTCCTCCTTGTGTATGATTTCATGGAAAATGGGAGCTTAGATAAGCACTTGTTTGATGAGCCAGAAACAATCTTAAGTTGGGAGCAAAGGTTTAAGGTCATCAAGGATGTTGCTTCAGCCCTTTTGTATCTTCACGAGGGCTATGAGCCGGTGGTGATACATAGAGATGTGAAGGCTAACAATGTGCTTCTAGATGGTGAACTCAATGGAGACTAGGAGATTTTGGATTAGCAAGGTTGTATGAACATGGGGCTAACCCAAGTACCACAAGGGTGGTGGGGACCTTTGGCTATATTGCACCTGAGGTACCTAGGACAGGGAAGTCCACTCCTAGCTCAGATGTTTTTGCATTTGGTGCACTTTTACTAGAGGTGGCATGCGGGCTCAGACCAGTTGATCCAAAGGCAATGCCAAAAGACGTGGTTTTGGTTGATTGTGTGTGGGACAAGTACAGACAAGGGAGAATACTTTATGTGGTGGATCCTAAACTAAATGGTGCTTTTAATGAAAGAGTAGAGGTGCTCATGGTGTTGAAATTGGGGATTCTGTGTTCAAATGGTGCACCCACTTTTAGGCCTAGCATGAGACAGGTGGTGAGGTTTTTGGAGGGAGAAGTTGGTTTACCAGACGAGTTGAGAAAGCCAGGAGAGGTAGGTTACCAGGAGGGTTTTGATGAATTCTTGAACTCTCTAGAACCTTCTTCCTTTTATCATATGAGCACAAGTTCCTATGATATAAAGACAGACATGGATGCTAGGTTCCCTTTCATCGATACATCTCTTTATACTCTCCATGCTAGAGGAGAAACAAGGTGATTATCTACATTGTACGTAGAGTTGTACTTTAGATATTTGTTTATTTTATCATCTCATGATGTCTCATAATTGTAGAGAGAAAGTTCTTGTTATGATAAATTCAATCCCAAATACAGGAAGTTTGTATTCTAATTATTTCGTCCACTGGCATTCATTTTCTGGATTCATGTTAAGTTTCCCTTCATTTTGTACAATTTTGCTTCTGTATTTTGTTGTGGCGCCTAAGAATTGTTGGAAACAATTAGCATCCAAGGGTATTGGAGATATTTGAGTTGAGTTTTTTTTTTTTTGACAAATGTGTTGAGTTAGTTAATTACAGGTTGATTAGTCTATTAGATAATTAGTTACAGATTGGTTGGCTTATTAGTATATAAATTTTCATTTGCATATACTTTTTCTCATTATACTATATTAGTTTTTTTATCCGTGTGATGCACAAAATAAAATTTATGTGTATAGTTATAAGTGATTTTGTATTAAGTAATATAGTTATATAAGAAAAAAAATTATTTAAGTTTTTTTATTGAATTATTTGTTTTGACATATAATAAGTTAAATATTAAAAAAATAATTGAATTTAATAAAATTAAGATAACATGGCTATTGAAAATAATTATTGTTGTTACAAAGACTTGTAAATGCATATAAATTATTGAAAAAAATATATAATATATCAATTATTCTTCACATGTCCCAAAAATCTCATAAAAAATACAGATAAAAATAATTTAGTATTATATTAGAAGTATACATGTAACTAAAAATATTTGTTAATATGCAATTTTTTACACGAATTATTCCTCCAACAAAAATCATCACCCCTGTAAAGGATATTGGCACTTTTGAAATGGAGTAAGATATATTATAAAAGAAATATAAGTGATTCCAATGTAGATAAAAAATAGAAATAATATTATGAGATTAGTTGAAAAAGCATGACCAACGTAGATGACTCAATAATAAAAAAAAACAAATCGATGTATATAAAACATGTACTAAATTCATTTGCAAAACACAAACAAAACCAAACCTAACCATTGCAATTGAAAGAAAAAAGAAACTCACATAAATTGCAAATAATGCAATATTTTTTACAAAAACAACTAAAAGAAGAGGAAGAAAGGAAGAAAATGTGAGAAGATAACACATAAAAAACATTAAAATCAAATTTATCAGAATATTATTTACTTCTATCTAAGATTTTGTTAAGGTTGAACTGTATGCTAATGCAAGAGAGAAAAGGAGAAATCAGGAGAGATGGTGCAAAAACCTAACATAAAAGGTTTTTATTAAAAAGGAAATAGTGCAAAAATCAAAAGCTATCATAATTGTTATTTATATTTATATTAGATTACAATGAAAATGCATTAAGTATAATTAGAGAACTGACCATTAATGTTCATTTTCAAAAAATATAAAACAAAAAACAATGCAATGTAGGATAGAAAATTAAAACAAAGTGGGAAAAAAGGGCATTTATTTTACCATTTAAGGATTTTAATTATATCAATGGTTACAAAAATTTATTTTTATGCATAATGATTATTATAATTACTTTTTGAATTTATAAAAAGGACTAAAGTATTGAAAGATGTTTCTTTTTATTTTAAATTTCATTTTTTTCTTTTTTGTTTGATATTTTTAAAAAATGTGCATGATGAGTAGGAATATAATATTAAATTTTATTAATTAATATCAAAATTAATATTTATTTAAATTTATAAAATAAAAAACATGTATATGAATATAAAAAATAATATTTAATTATGAAAATAGAGACTCAAGTATCCATCAATTACTCACGTTATTTCTTTTTGGTAGATACTCACATCACTTTTAAATCATACAATCTAACTTATATTGGTTGTTTATTTATTTAATTATATAAATTTTATTAAATTAAAAAACTGTCCCTAAAATAAATGAATTGAAATAAAGAAAGGATTGTTTTTTTATCCAACATATTTTGGTGGAGGCCGTTAACACACTCCTTTAAATTATATATGTGGATATTATTGTTTGACATATATTTAAAATATTATGTACATAGGTGAAATTATTAATTTTTAATTAAATATTTAGAAGTGTATTAAATATAATTATAGTAAAATTGAGCAAGATGATTAATTGCATTTTAATTAAATAGATATTATCTTAAAAAATATTAAGTCTATTTAAATTTATTATGATTTATTCTTCAAATAATGATGCAATACCTATATCAAAAGTATAAATATAAAGAGAATGTAAATATAATAATTTTTAATATATATAATTATTTTAGTTCGAGTGTTCATTTTTGTAATTATGAATATTATTTTAACGTCTAATAATTTTTGTGTGTTTATAATAAATATTTTTAAATTTATACATCATAAAAATTAAAATGTATTTAAATTTTTTGAAATTGTATAATTTTTTAAAACTATATTTACTTGTTAATTATTTTAAAATGATATTTTTATTTATTTTAAGATAATATTTTTAATTATTGTTGAAATTTTGAGTTAGTTAACTTCATTCTGACATAAATTGTATGATTCCAATCATGCAATAAGATTTGTCTATTTTTAATTTTTTTACTTTAATTTCATTATTTTTACTTTTTAAATTTATTTATCTATAAGAATTATTATATGATTTAGAACTTATATCTTATAATTTAATTATAATAAGGATTATTCTATATAAAAAATATTGGTTACACTTTTTATATTTTACTATTATTTATCTTATTTACTTTGTAGTATTTATTTTTCTATTTTTAGTGAACTCAGAAAAATGATGTGATTAATAATAATAATAATAATAATAATAATAATAAGTAAACTATTATTATATACTCTACAATTATTTTATATTTATGATACTTAATGAGTATTTATTATTGTTTAAGATGTTATATTTATTCTTTAAAATCGCTAAAATTATACAATGTCTTATAATTGAACATTATGAAATGATGTTGCTTTTGTATTATTATTATTATTATTATTATTATTATTATTATTATTATTATTATTATTATTATTATTATTATTATTATTATTATTATTATTATTATTATTATTATTATTATTATTATTATTATTATTATTATTATTATTATTATTATTATTATTATTATATTATTATTATTATTATTATTATTATTATTATTATTATTATTATTATTATTATTATTATTATTATTATTATTATTATTATTATATTATTATTATTATTATTATTATTATTATTATTATTATTATTATTATTATTATTATTATTATTATTATTATTATTATTATTATTATTATTATTATTATTATTATTATTATTATTATTATTATTATTATTATTATTATTATTATTATTATTATTATTATTATTATTATTATTATTATTATTATTATTATTATTATTATTATTATTATTATTATTATTATTATTATTATTATTAATTATTATTATTATTATTATTATTATTATTATTATTATTATTATTATTATTATTATTATTATTATTATTATTATTATTATTATTATTATTATTATTATTATTATTATTATTTTATTATTATTATTATTATTATTATTATTATTATTATTATTATTATTATTATTATTATTATTATTATTATTATTATTATTATTATTATTATTATTATTATTATTATTATTATTATTATTATTATTATTATTTATTATTATTATTATTATTATTATTATTATTATTATTATTATTATATTATTATTATTATTATTATTATTATTATTATTATTATTATTATTATTATTATTATTATTTATTATTATTATTATTATTATTATTATTATTATTATTATTATTATTATTATTATTATTATTATTATTATTATTATTATTATTATTATTATTATTATTATTATTATTATTATTATTATTATTATTATTATTATTATTATTATTATAACATTTAAGATTTGAATAAAATTAAATAATAAACATTACATATATTGATAAGAAAAATTAATAATATTTAATATTATAAAAGTAAACACTAATTATTTGTCAATGAATTAAAATAAATGATAAATATTTCTATATAAAAATTGAAATAAAATTAAGGTATATCGTTTAACTTTTTTCTACCTTATTGGTTAATAATTGAATATATATGGGCATGCCAAAGGTTAAGATTTGTGTAGTTGAATATAATTAAATCATATTAGCTTCAGTCTACTATTAAACATAAACCTAATTTAAAAATATATATTATTAGCTTAATTATAATTATCAAAATTTTATACTAAATGTAACTAATATGAGTGTCATACCCTAATTTCGTTCGGAGACTATTATTCGTTGATCTTTTGATCCTTACTAATTGATTTACGATGTTGAACACCAGTTATAATGCGAAACAGATGATCATTCACTGTTTTGATCAAGAATACAAAAAATACCAAAAAAAGGGGGGCAAAAGGGTCTTTTACTTGGTTTTCTTGGACCGTATCTCGCCCAGGCTAGCCTCTGGCTCGCTTGGGCCACCAAATAGCTTCATGGTGAAGAAACCAACTCGCTTGGGCGAGCTCCAGCTTGCCTGGGCAAGCTCATTGCTTCAGCACTAAGTTTCAGAACTGCCCCAAAGTGACCTTTTTCCTATAAATAGGCGTCGTAGGGGTGTTTTAAAGGGTTCCAAGGTTCAGAAGTGGAGATAATTGAGAGAAGAGAGAAAGAAGGAGAAGAAAGAAGAGGAAATGAAATCGAGGTGCTGTCGAATCGCGACTGTGATCAATCTCTACATCGTTCCTTGTTCGGTGTTCTTCGTGCGACTGCTGGTTAGTTTTGTTTATTTTTAAGATTTGAATGTGATCTATGTACCCTTAGGGGTCCCCCTTGTTATTATGTGCACATCTATCTTCTCCATCTATCATCGGCGATCTCGTTTTTCTTTGTCAAGTTCAATCTTAACTGATCACTAGTGTTGTAAAGTTGTCTTTAAAGAGATTGAAAGTTAATAAACAAAATCAAGATAAAACCAACTCATAACTAATTTCTTTTTATCAAACATCACTTGAGATCATTTCAAGGTCAAACACCTTAACGATTCTCTCCTCTTTTCAAATTTAAAATATTAAAAATAAAAAAGTAAATAATTCTGAAGTCACGTTGCACACACTCGATTAAAGGTTGTCGTCCCTTGTGACGGGCGCGTGGGGGTGCTAATATCTTCCTCATACGTAAACAACTCCTGAACTTTTATTTTCAAAATTTGCAGACCTCTTTTTGGTTTTTCTAATATTTTCCTCTAATAAATGTTGGTGGCGACTCCACGCGTTTTCTCCCTTGAAGACGAACGCTTTGGCTTATCTATTTCACCTTCGTCGTCCCGTCATGAGGTAGGTTGCGATAATGAGTAATTAATTCTTTATTGAATAAAACTAAATTCGCTAAATAGAATAAGAATGACCATATTTTGACAAAAAAAATATACATATGATTTGAACAAAATAATCAAATACTAAATAATTGATATTTTAAAATATTTTTGGGCAATATATTTTATTAATTTTGGTAAAGAAATATTAATTATAAAATAGAACAAATATCTAAATATATACTTCACCAAAAAAATTAAATATTCATAATTTTAAAAGTATACTTATCGGGTGGAAAGTGCTTGAAGCAAACCAAACAAATGCTATCTAATGAAAAAAAAGTAGGGTAAAGAAAAAGAAAATTATTAGAAAAAATAAATAAAAAAGAGATTAACTATTCATCTAAGACTATGTTCGACAAAACTAGTTGAAAAATTATTTGAAAGTTAAAAAGCTAGTTGGAAAACTAATTGTAAGTTGGTAGTAATTGGCAGGTGAAAAGCTAGTTGTAAGCTGATAGTTAAAAGTTGAAAAATTAACTTATTAAATTATAAGTGTTCGGTAAAATTAACTGTTGAAGTAGTTGAAAAATGTAATGTGATATAAAAATAATAAAATCATGATTTATTTAAAAAAGATAATAAGAAAATTGAATAAATGTATTGACGATAAAAATGAAAGAAAATATAAAAAGTTAAAAGTTAACGTCTTAAAAAATATTACTTCAAGTAACATTCTAAAAAACATTAGAAGGTACTAAAAAATTTTGTTTATCGAACAACCAAATAAATTTTTCAACTAGTAAAAAAAGTTAAAAACTAGATAAAATATCTTATCGAACATAACTTAAGAAAGTGATCTCAAATAATATAACGAAAACTCTAGATGAAATTAGTAATAAAAAATACAAATCAATGTATATAAAATCAAACCCAACACTTATAATTGAAAGAAAAATGTATCTCACCAGAATTGCAACATTTCTACAAACACAATTAGAAAAAGAATAAAATAGGAAGAAAGGTGAAAAGATAATACAAAAAAAAATTCTTAAAATCTAATTTACCAAAAATCATTTACCTATACCCAAAATCCTATTACATTTGAAACCATGTGATCATGAAATGTGAAATGGAGGAACCATGAGAGCTTTCATCTCTTTTATTTTGAAGATCAAACCTAACAAAACAGATCTTTATTTTTATATATTAAAAAGGAAAATGATGGAGAGACTAAAAGCCACAATATAAAGTTAAAACATGCTATTTATAAAGTTTATGCAATTAAGACTACTACTACATATAAAATATATATAATAGTTATTATATATATATATATATATATATATTACAATAAAATAATATTATATATATAAATATAATAGTTATTATAATATTCGGACATATAATATAAAGAGAGAGGGAGAGAGAGTTCATTCAATTTTTTAAATGTTAGAAAAACTTGATGTTCATTGTAATCTTGGAACTAAATAAAAATACATTATAGAAATAAAAGCCGAATTAACTGAATCGAAATTACCTCTTGCCATTGCAATCGTAAAGACCTACTATATTTGATTCTTTTAAGTTCTCACTCTCACTATAAATTGTGTATTAACTTATTAGATTTTTTATGAGTGTGAAGTTTAGGGACCAATGATTGTTATTTATCGACACTTTAAATATTCTACTATCAAGAATATATTTAGTAACAATTATCACTAAAATAATGGTAATTAAAAGTTTGACTTATAAATTCAAAACTTTTGAACCTCTAAATAGAATTAAACATGATTTTATTGATTTTAATAATAATAAAATTGAAACAAATAACGTTTGATATATTCATTCAATTTTTTTTATCAATTTTTATGCATCTTAAATTGTTATCCCTTTCAACATCTATGACCAATTAAAACCTATTATTTTTTATGTTTTTCTTAAGTCATTAATATATTGATTTTATCTACCAAAAGTTTTTTTTTTCCATTCATTGCTAATCACGCATTGCATTTTGCTTTTTCACTATCCACATTAATTTTAAAACGTTTTTTTAAAGCTCATCATTGCAAAGGTTCTTTTTTTTTTTTTTCACATCTCATTATTCTAAAATTATTTTTTCTAAACTACACTACTTGTTCCCTTTATTTTTCTCAAATCATTTTCTCCTTACATGAGCTGTCCCATATTTCATAACAAAGGACTCAGTTTCTCTAATTTTGTATAATTGGACTTGAAATGCCTTATCTGATCCCAGCTAGAGCATATTAAAGACATGTTTATCCTCTTAAACATTACTAACTTGTTTTCTGAAGTTGTAAGAACGTCTAAGAATCCAAACCTCTTGGTTGACACAAACTTCAAATATATTATAGGAGAGCTATCTAGGAGCTGAGAGCAACAGATTTTATCTTGTTCTGCTCTGTGTAACCTCAACCTAATAAGTTGCAGATATTTTTCATCTCCTCATCCTCTAAAATCTGCCGAAGGATTAAAGTATTCCATTCATGCTGAATTTTGTTTTTTAGTGAATCATGCTCAAATATTTGAAAATCAAATTTTGGCTCTCCATTTTGTTGTTATTGTCATACATTATTGAAATCTAAACTTTGTAACCATATTTTAGCAAGGTATGTCTTGAAACTCAAGTTTGGATCGTCTGATGTGGAACCTTCAACACCGTTATGGAAACAAAATAATAGTAATTTATTTTGCAGCATGAAAAATTGTTAGTTGCTGGAATCACTAATCAAGCATGTTCAAATTAACGATGCTTATAGGTGAAAAGTTGAAAGGGATACTCAACTTTAGCACTAGATCTAGCAATCCTTTTTTGCTTCTTGCTCCTCCAAGAGATCAAGTTATCTCCAATGAGAACACAATATCTAGAAGTAGACCTCCTATCTAATGGTGATGCTGCCCAATCACCATCAGAATAGTAGACAATCTTGGCATTGCCTTTATCTTCATATATTAATTTGCGACTTGGTGCATTTTTGAGATATCAAATGATAAGTATGACAACATTCCAATGACTATCACATGGTTCATTCTAGAATTGGCTAACCACATTGATTGCAAATGTGATATCTAGTCTAGTGATAGTGAGGTAATTAAGTCTGTTGACTAGACAATGGTATCTTCTTGGGTCTTTCAATGGTTCCCCCTAACCTAGAAGAAGCTTCACATTCTCGAGTGACAATTAAACATACTAGTCTCAGTCAGAATGTCTAAAACATACTTTCATTGGGAAATGACTATGCTATATGCGAATTGGGAAACTTCGATTCTAAGGAAATACCTACGCAAACCCAAGTCCTTTGTTTGAAACTGACTGTGGAGGTGAAACTTGAGGCGATGAATGCCATTAGAGTCATCGCTAGTGATGACAATGTCATCAACATATACAACTAGATAGATCGATGCACAGGGCAAATGGTGAATGAAGGGAAAATATCAAGTGATCAACTTTACAACCAAGAACTAGGAGATTGCTTCAAGTCAGAACGTCGAAGTCTACAGACAAGATGAGAGTCGCCTGATATTGTAAAACCAGGGGGTTGATCCATGTATACCTCTTCTTGAAAGTCACCATGTAGGAAGGCATTTATGATATGCAATTGGTAAAGAGGCCAATATCAAATGGTGGCCATATCAAGAAAAAGATGAGCAAAGGTGATTTTGGCCATAGGACAAAAAGTGTCGCCATAATCAAGACCAAAAATTTGAGTATAGCCCTTAGCCAACAGACGAGCTTTGTAGTGATCAATTGTGCCATCAGGTGCGATCTTCACCATACAGACCCAGTGACACCCAACAATGGATTTGTTGGTAGGAAATGAAATGAGCTCCCATGTGTTGCTGGCATCCAAAGCATCCATTTATTCTAATGTTTGTTGCCAATTATGATCAACCATGGCTTCACCTGTAGACTTAGGTGTAGACATAGAATCCAAAGAAGAGATACAAGAGTAATAGGAGGGAGATAAACGGTCATGGGTAACAGAAAAAGGATATTTAGGATTGAGATTATGAGTGGACCAAATACCTTTGCATAGAGTAATGGGAAATTCAGGTGCAGGTGATGGTGGTGGAAGAGTGTTTGGGCATTTGGAGCAAGAGGTGATGCTTGAGGATTAGTGGGTAGTGTTGCCAGTGCTACTTGTATCCGTTGGTGGTATACAAGAAGTAGAGGTGGAGCAGGAGCAACCAATGGCACTGGAATAATAGGTGGAACCTCTAAAGGGACATCGTCAACAGTGGAAGAAAAGAAAAGAGTAGTCTCAAAGAATGGAACATCAATAGAGACTAGATATCATTGAAGTTGAGGAGAAAAACATTGGTAAACTTTCTAAAGGTGGGAGTAACCCTAAAAAATATATTTTAGGGACTTGGCAGTGAGAAAAGATCTCAAAGAACATAACATCAACAAAGACTAGATATCATTGAAGTTGAGGAGAAAAACATTGGTAACCTTTCTAAAGGTAGGAGTAACCCTAAAAAATACATTTTAGGGACTTGGCAGAGAGTTTATTTTTACTTGGAATAAGATCATGGACAAAACATGTACTCCTAAAGACATGAAGAAGAACAAGATGGAGGTGTTGAGGATTGAAGATGGAATAAGGAATCTGATTGTTGAGAATTGACGAAGGCATGCGATTAACCAAATGACATGCAGTAAGAAGGGCATCCCACCAACAATGAAGTGGGACACTATAGTGAAGAAGAAGATTGTATTTTGTTTCCACCAAGTGGAAGTTTTTGCATTCAGCAACACCATACAAGAACATAATTATTAACAAATAGGAAAGAAAAATCAAGAGTTTCAGTGAGTTTGCTAATAGAGATTAAATTAAAAGGACAACCAGGAACAAATAAGGCAGGATTTAATAAGAGTTGAGGAAGAGAATGGATTTTTCCGATGCCTCAGACTTTAATCTGAGAGCCATATGTTAGAGTAATAGAAGGCAAGGTGTCCAAAAAAGTTAACAGAGAGAAATGAGTTGGTTACCAATCATATGATCAAAGGCATCAGAATCAAGAATCCAAGGTCCAAGGGAAGAGGACTGAGAAACAAAGGCTATAGGATTACCAAGCTGAGCCACAAAATAACTGGTGATTCAACAGTAGAAATAGTAATACTTGAAGCGAAGGTGGTAACTTGGACCATATTAACTAATCGAGATAGTTCTCTGGCTTTGATGCGACAATTTGCTTCAACATGACCCCAGTTCTTGAAGTAGTGAGAGTGAACACCATGTCCTTCACTACGTTCACCATGTTCACCACCACCACCATGTCCTCTACAATGAAAGGAGTGAGAGACAAAGGCAGAGGAATCCCCGGTAGACATGGAAGAAGGTCCAAAGGTATGTGGAATGGAGAGATGGAACAACTACTATGAAACTAAATTATATGTAGGAACCATGGGATTCAATAAAATCTGATTACGAGTTGCCTCAAGGTCCAATGTGAGTCCAGCAAGAGCAACCACCATAAAGAATTGTTTGTGTTGTTTGTAAAATGTCTTTGCATCAATCGTAAAGGGCATAAGAGTGGAATATTCCACAATTAAACGGTCTAGCTTACCAAAGTATGTTTGCATGTCCATGTTCTTCAGCTTAATGTTCATTAGGCTGGTCAGTACACCATAGAAGTGATGGACATCATTGGAATAAACTTTCTTGGCCTTGGTCCACACATCATAACTGGTTGTAAAATCCTGGTTCTGTGATTGAAGATTAAGGGCAAGAAAGAACCATGGGACACTATATAAAGAGATTTCAATTTTCTTCCAATGAGCTTGGTTATTGGTTGGAACATCCATCAATTTTATTGTCAAGTGATCGGCATGGCCTTGGCCTTGGAATCACAAATGAACGGCGGTGGCCCAAGTGCTATAGTTGGTTGTCCTGGTGAGTTTTTTGCACAGAATCTACAGAATAGTGGTAAAAGTCACTATAGATCTCTAGGCGGATGAGATAGCCATCAGAAAAGTGCCAAACAACAATCAAAACGACCAAACGTAACCAAATAGTAGGTAAACTAAGCCAAATAGTGCTGAAACGAGGTCACTAGAAGTGGAGGGTCACGGTGAGAGAGTCATCGAAAAAGGGAGCACTAGAAAAGACATGTCTCGCACTGAGTAGTTATTGGTGCGTGAGCTTCATACGCCGGAGAAGGGTGGAGCGTGTGGTAGTAGACAGGGTCACAATCGGTGGTGTTGGGTTCGCTAGAGAGAGGCGCTCCTGATCAAAGGGTCACACCGATGTGATGGCAAAGCAAGGTTGCTCGCAATGTGCGTGCTACTGTTCGTGTTATAGGTAGCTCTGCAGTTGAAGGAAAAAAGAACCCTAAAAAATCCGATACCAATTGTAGAAAGGAATTTTACTATTACTCTAATTATTTGATATATCTTTTATTTGTAAGATAGTATAAATTTTCATTCATTTTAAAATTTGGTCTCTCCCAACATCCCATATTGTCACACCCATTTGATCATTGACACTTACAAGTTATAATAGAAGGTTTCAATCTGAATATGTTTTTTTTTAACAAAAAAGTTGAATAGAATAGTGCCAAGGTTCCATTGTGGTTCTATTATAATTCCATTGTAGCTGTGTTGTGGATGCTTGTGGCATTTTGTGTGATTGAATTCCACACCACAATTATGGGTTGATGCAGTTGTGGACAACTATGTACTAGTAATGTTGTGGCCACAATTACGGTTGTAGACCACAATTTAAAACCAAGCTATTGAATAATCATTCCAGACTAGTAGGAAGCCAAGCTACTCTTTTATAAATCTATTTTGTTCAAAACAAATTAATTAATAGTTTTTTTTTATCTCACTCTCAGCTTCTTCAAGTTCAATACCACTAATCTCAATGTTCTTGACCTCAAGCTTCTTCTCTAGCACCTTTGGAACAGTAACACTGAGAACTCCATTAAGAGGCCTTCACTTCATCAACTTTGGCATTCTCAGGTAACCATAACTTCCTTTGGAACTTTCTGCGACCCCGCTCAACCCATGTTCTTTCTCTCTTCCATTTAATTACGTGCAGTTCATAGATATTTTCTATAATTTCTTTTTCTTATTTTGATTTGCTTGGCTCTTATATATGTTGATTGTTTTTATTATTCTTGTTATCATTCTTTTCGTGAGTTGTGTGTGCCATAGCTTCTAGGATTTGAATATAGATTAACCTATTTTTACTTTATACATAAAAGAAAAATAAATTGTCAAAATGAATAAATTAGATTGAATGCATGTGTGTTAACCTTATGCTCCACTCGTTCCGTAGACGGTGCAGAAAATTCTTGCTACGATTCTAAATCTAGTCTGTGGCATATTTTATTTTCTGATGAATTATATATGTTGTGGAAATCATGTGTATAATTCTATTTCTTTTAATCAAGAGCAACAAATGTAATTCATGTAAAAATAAAAATCAAGGATTATAACTTTGAGTGTTTTAATCTACTCGCTTATGATGGATGCAATTCTAAATAATCTCTTTTTACTTCATGTAATGGTTTGATAATATTAATTGATTACAATTCTACCTTTAATGTTTTCAAATCATAGCAGTTTATAGAATAATCATTTACTATCATAAACTCATCGGCTAGAGTAAATTTAAGAAATCAAAAATTTCAAAAATAATATTTTATTAAAATAAGCAACAATTTATGACGTTAATTGAATAATGATTCTATCTTTAACATTGTGAATTTTGAGGATTTGATGACTAGCCATTTGCTAGCTTAAATCCTTGTGCTAGTTTTTAATGGAGTATAAAAAAAAGAGTTTTTCTATGATAAGATTCAAAAATGTTTTTTGGCCTAAATTAAATATTTATAAAATTAATGATGTTGCATAATTAATTGGAGGTACCGTTTTCTACATGCATTGTAGAGTGCTAATATCTTCTCTACGTGTAATAGACTCCCGAACTTATTTCTGGTTCCAAATATTTTTGTAAGGATTTTCTAATGTTTCCCCTCAATTAAAAATGTTAGTGCCGACTCCATTTTAAATAAAAAATTTACATCGTTCCGTTGCGATATCGGTTGCAATAGATGGTGACTCCACTAGGAATTTTTTTAGAGTCGGGCCTAAAATAATTAATTGCACAAAATTATAATTTTATAAATATTTATGGTACCCTTTTTTGTTTCTTTCTTGTATATTTTGTGTCTTTGTTGTATGAGTTCTTTTATGTATATATTTTGGTTATCTTTTTATTTTATAAATATTATATGTCACTCTAGGATAGAAGGCTTTTTGTATATATTTGTTTTGTTTGTTCCTTTTGCAAATTCGGGTAGTTTTAGGATTATGAGGTTTGTATGTTCCCTACACACACTTCACTGTCACTTTTACCTCACACACTTTTGGGCTCAATACCCAAGCATGTGAAAGCCTAGGGCTAGAAGGCGTCTTGACAACTATTATTGAGGGGCTCCATGCTCAGTTGACGGTTTTTGAGTTACCGTTCAAATTGTTACTAGTACTATGTGTAACACCCTGAAATATTTATAGTTATAAATTGATGTATAATTGTATTTATCTTGTTATTTGACTATATGGTTGACTTGAATAATTTGAGGTATGACTTGAGTTAGTTGTGCATGAATTTCTTGATGTGGATGCTGAGTTCTATGGAGTTTTGTTGAACTAAGTTGAAATTATGAGATTTCAGAATTTTCCCAAACCTATCTCAGTAAAATCGCGATCCCAGATTTGTTAATCGTTGGCTCGTCTTCAAATCTTGTCTGGAGCTTCCTAAGACATGTTTCCACAGTCTGACCATTGGGATTTGGAAATTAACAACTAATGATGTCTCGCTAAGCAAGAAGGGTGCGCTAAGCGCAATTCCAACCAGAGAGGGAATTGCGCTGAGCGAGCAGGGGTGTGCTAAGCGAGCCATAATGCAGTGGAAGTTGCGCTAAGTGTGAATTCTCGCACTAAGCACGAAAATTGGACTCTGGATTAGCGAGATGAGCTCGCTAAGCGAGATCTGTAGGTTATAAATACATTCTTAGCGTGAAAAACTCGATTTTTCACTCTCCTCTTCTCCAAAACGCCACCCAAACCCTAAAACCTCATTTTCCACCACCCAAGACCACCAGTGGCTGTCGTGAGCCGCCGTTGCTTGCTGTTGAACCCCCACATCAAGAGGAACACTTTAATCAGAGTGGAATCCTCAGAATCCTCCTTAAGGATTCGGTGGAGAAAATCCCCCAATCCTCCATTTCATAGCTTATCCGAGGTATTCTTGATTTCTAAAGCCTTCTCCTAGTTAGTTTGAGTTCCTCTTAGTGTCTCTTATGTGTTGGGTACTGTAATAGGGTGTTTTGCACTTCCTTTGAAAAACCCTAGAGAATGAGACATTGTAAATGTTATCTTTTTACAACATTGATGTTATTTTTGTGACTTTCATTGAACCCCTGTCACATTGGCGTGATCGGAATTTCAAAATGATGTTTCCTTTTTGTAGAAGTTTGAAACACCCCTCAGCCCTTTATGTTTTGACAGGGGTATTTGACCCCAAATATTGTTATTAACTTCATTTCTGAAACCTATATTAAATTTCCTTTAATTTGGCATATAGAGACTTGCATTTGGACTGACAAGCGTGAACGAGAGAGACCTCTGAGTGATGCAAAGAGGAACTGGCGGAGAGCTCACGATAGGTGAGGGGAGTTTATTATAAATTTACCATTTTTGATACCATAGTTAGGGTCAGGGAACCTGATGGAATCCTACCCCGGAAGGGCATTGGGTAGAAGACTCAAAGAAGATTGGACTAGAGATGCAAGAGAAGGCCCTAGGGTTCTCATAAGTCTTAGGGTAGATTTTGGGCCCATGGGCTAAGTATGGGCCCGCTTATCTTTGTACATATTAGATTAAGGTTTCATTATTTTTTTGGCCTTGTATTTAGGGCTCCACAATATAGGTAAGGTACCCTAGAAATGTAGGATTTTTCAACCCTTGTATTTTAGGGCATATAGCTAGTTTTTGTATTAGGGGTAATTTTGTAATTTCACATGCATTAAGTGAATATTTGATGTGTGTGGTTGGAAATAAATTTAATTGAATTGGTAGAAGCCCAATCCAATTAAATTTTAGAGGGGGAGGTGAGCATTTGCTTACTACACCCCATTGCCACATCATATAGTCACACTTTGTGCATGTCCTTCATGCTTTACATGCCTCATGACACCTAAGCACACTTAGTGGAGAATCTTGGAATTGATCTTGGATTAGTGGGCTGAACCATAACTAAAATTCACTAATCATAATTTGTGAAAGTTTGGCTCCAAAGTTTGGCTCCACAAATTCAATTTCAAATTCAAGTGAAATTTGAATTGAAATTCAAATTTCCCTCCAATTTTGTGTGACACTTAGGCTATAAATAGAGGTCATGCGTGTGCATTTTTTCAACTTTGATCATTTGAATATTAAACTTCAGATTTCAGAGCTCTTTTAGAGCACAAAATTTCGTGCTCTTCTCTTCCTCTCCCTTCATTCATCTCCTTCTTCCTCCAAGCTCTTATCCATGGCCTCCTATGGTGGTAAGCTTCTTCTAGACTCATCTTCTCCTTGAAGTGGCGTCTCCTCTCTTTCTTCCTTCTCCATTCCACTGCTATTCATCTTCCAAGAAGCAAAGGAATCCATTGATGAAGAAGATCCTAGGCCTACAAGCTCCAATGGAGCTTACAACAGAACCTAACTATGAGAATATATGTATGTCCCTGTTTCATGTTGATGTTTCTAAAAAGTAATATTTTTAACTAATGGGATGTGATATATCTATTGTTGATGAATAATATTATTTTGTCTTTATTAGACTTGTGTTGTCTGAAGACCTGGGGAGTGTGAATCTCAGGCATGATATGTATGTGTGTGTGTGTGTGTGTGTGTGTGTGTGTGTGTGTACATGCGGAATGCGACTTACTATTGATGTTGCCATTGATGACTTTAACTGACATGTGGTGAGGTTGATATTTATGATGATATTGATGTGAGATGACATTGTTAATGACGATCATGTTAACATGAGTTGATGTTGTTATTGATGATTATGTTAATATGAAATGATGTTGTTGTTGTTGATAATGTCATTGAGATGAGAAGATGTTGATATTGAAAGTGATATTGAAATGAAATGTTGATGATGTTGAAAATACATTGTGATGATGTATGTTGTGTATGTTCATGGGGGGTGCATTGACCTTGTCGGATGTCCCTGGTGGGGGAAGATAGAGTGGTTAAAGAGTTTTAAGCATCTCTGAGGGGATGGCTTAGGATCTTTAATTCATCCATGGTCAGTGTACTTGATGGTTTCATACGTTGGATGTTGTGTATGTTCGTGGGGGGGGGGTGAATTGACCTTGTCGGATGTCCCTAGTAGGGGAAAATAGAGTGGTTAAAGAGTTTAAGCATCTTTGGAGGGGATGACTTAGGATCTTTAATTCATCCATAGTCATTGTACTTGATTGTGCCCATGTTTCATACCTCATATGACACGGAAATAGTATAAACTTTGCCAATAAGTACTTGTAGGTCCTTGCGAGGAGGAATACTTGTACTAGGGGGTGTGTCACTCGGTTTGAAACTCTCTTGTGACTCAGGCTAATCATCGTGAGGGGGGAGGGGGGGAGTTGCATGTGCACGACAGGGTGACCTCGACACTTACTGCCTAGTTTTCCTAAGTGAGAGTGTCGCATGGACACGCTTAGGCTATTTTCTCGGGGATGGTACCACATTGCATCTGAGAGTTGAGGTCAGGTGCATGCATCATTGTGAGCATAATTGATTGGAACTATGTACGGGTGATTAATATTTGTTGAGTGTGTGTGTTGATTAATGAATGTTGTGTAAGCTCATGATATTTGCCTGTGTTTTCTTATTAATTGTGGTTATTTGAATTTAATATGTGTTCTTTTTATAATGAACTCACCCTTGCAATTTTGTATTGTGTGGTTGATACCTATGATGATCGCGAACCTTGTTCGTGGGAGCAGAGTGACAGCAATAGGGTGCATGAAGTGAGATTCTGATGTGGAGTCGCCGAGCCGACGTGATGACATTGGGATTATTTTGGGAGAGAGTTGTGTTTTGTTAATCAACTCCTCCATAATTTGTTCATGATTCTTTTGTTGAACTAAAGATGTAAATCACAAATTTAATTTCCATCATGTGTATGACGTGTACTGAGTTTCTATTCCTATATATAAATATATATTCACATCAGTAATGGTGTGTTGTTTGGTGAATGTATGTTGAGACAAAAATTTCTTTTATTTTTCATAAGCAAATTAAGGGAGTTTTCATTTAAAAATTGAAATTCTCGGGGATTAGAATGGTGATATCGTAGCGACAAGGCGGGTCATTACACTATGGGTTAGTCATATTAAGAGGGCATTTCCCTACTTGTGGCTAAGTCATGGGCTAGATCTTAGTCTAAAGACAAAGGCAATATGGAGACCAACAAATCTTTAGGAGTCTAGATCCACCAATGGAACCTTGCACTTCTAGATGAGCTTAGTGACCTACCAAGTTAAGGTTATGGCCATAGAAATTCCTTACCTTAGATTTCTACCTTGATAAGACACATGGGGAACATACCTTTCTTCTTCTTTTTCTCATTTTTCATCCTAACATTAGTGTAGAAACATAATAATATGTTCATGCATCACATGCATTTTTTATTTTGCACAAAATATCATTCAGCATAAAACAAAATGCCATGCATTCATAAAAAATAATAATAATATAAAAATAGAAAATAAAAAAGGATTCATGTATACATGCATCAATCCCAAAATAAAAGATACATGCATGCATGCATACGTTTGGCATCTCATCTTGTAGCTATGTTCACAAGAGAAAAAGATTTCAAAACCCTTTGTGGTATATTATACAAGTTGACTCCAGTTCAAACTTTCCAAAACCCTTAGTGGACCAAAGCTCATCATTATACAAGTTCTGAAAGCTTTTCCTTACAAGGATAATAAAGCAGTGCCTTGGAGATATGAAGTCAAAGTGTGTATTGATGGTTTTGATGAGAAATTTGAAGGTATTGTTGGTAATGTCACGGCAAGCAATTACCTTACGTTCACTGATGAAGAGATGCTAGCAAAAGGAGCAGGGCATAATAAAGCCCTACATATATCAGTGAAATGCATGGACCATGTCTTGGCTAGAGTTCTAGTTGATAATGGTTCCTCGTTGAATGTCATGCCAAAGACAACATTGGCAAAACTACCATCTGATGAGTCACACATGAAGCCAAGCACTATGGTAGTATGTGCTTTCAATAGGTCTCATAGAGAAGTGATTGGGGAAATAAGTCTGCCTATCCAGATTGGTTTCATTACCTTTGAGGTAGTATTTCATGTGATGGAAATTGCGCTTGTAACGACCCGCCTCGTCACTACAATGTCACTACTCTAAACCACGTTAATTTCAATTTTTGAATGAAAATTCTGTTAATTTGCTTATGAAAAATGAGAGTAATTTTTTCACGATATACGTTCACCAAACAACGCACAAATACTTAAATGAATATATATAGATATATTAACTTAGTACACATCATTCACATGACGAAAAGTAAATTAGTTTATACATATAATTAAATATGTGATTTACATCCTCAATTCAAAAATAATTATAGAACCAGCTACGAAGAATTTGATTAACAAAACACAACTCTCTCCCAAATTAATCCCAATGTCATCACGTCGGCTTGGTGGCTCCAACAAAAGAATCTCACTCCATGTAATCTATTGTTGTCCATCTGCTCCCATGAACAAAGGTTTACGATCATCACAGGTACCAACCACACAGTACAAAAATTGCAAGGGTGAGTTTATTATAAAAAGAATCAACATGAAAATCAAATGACCATGATTACTAAGAAAACATTAAAAAATATCATAATCATACACAAATGTCCATTAGTCCAACATACACTTAACAAGTAGTCATTAGCTTTCCACAATTCAAATCAATCATGCTCGGTATAATGCATGCACCTGACCTTATCCCTCAAATGCAATGTGGTACCATTCATCAGGAAATAGCTTGAGTGCGTCCACGCGACACTCACACTTAGGAAAACTGGGCAGCAAGTGTCGAGGTCACCTTGTCATGCACAAGCAACTCCCCCCCATGGGGATCAACCTAAGTCACAAGGGAGTTCCAATCCGAGTGACATGCCTCCATGTACAAGTATTTTCCCTCATGAAAAACTACAAGTACTTACTAACAAAGTTTATACTATTTCCATGCAATATGAAGTATGACACATGGGCACCATCAATGCACTAACCGTGGATAATTAAATATTCTAAGCCATCCCTTCACTCCAGAGATGCTTGAACTCTTTAACCACTCTATTTCCCCCACCAGGGATATAAAACTTGGTCACTACACCTCTCATGTACATACACAACATACATCATCACAATGGCATTTTCAACATCAACACCATCTCATCTCAATGCCATTTTCAACATCAGCATCATCTCATCTGAATGACATTATCAACAATAACAACATCATCTCATTTCAATATTATCATCAATAATAACATCACCTCATATCACATTATCATCAATAGCAACATCATTCTCATATCAATATTATCATCAATAACAACATCACCTCATATCAACATTATCATCAGTAATCACATCCCACACGTGCATACATATAAATTTCATTCCTGAGATTCACATTTCCCAAGTCTTCAAACAATATAAGTCTAATAAAATGATAATATCACATATCGTGAGCTCTCCGTTAGCTCCTCTCTGTGTTGCTCAGAGGCCTCTCACGTTCACATTCGTCGGTCCAAACACAAAGTTCAATATACCAAGTCGAAGGCACAATTTAGTATAGATTTCAAAAATAAGGAAACAACATCAACTTTATAAAAAGATAACTTTTACAATGTTTCATTTTCAAGGGTTTTTCAAAGGAAGTGTAAAAACATCCTATTACGGTACCCAAAACACAAGAGACACTAACAAAAGCTCAAACTGACTAGGAGAAAGGCATAAAAGTCAAGATTACCTCAGAGAAACTATGAAAGACAAGATTGAGAGCTTGTTCTCCACTGAATCCTTGAGCTGAATTTTGAGGATTTCGCTCCGATTAAAACGTTCCTCTCCGTGTGTGATCCGACAGCAAACAACGGCGGCTCGTGGTGGCCACCAATGGTCGTGGGTGGTGGAAGAGGAGTTTCTAGGGTTTTTTAGCGGAGTTTTGAGAGAGAAAGGTGTGGAATCGTGTTTTTCATGCTGAAGACGTATTTATAATCTGTAGATCTTGCATAGTGAGCTTGTCTTGCTAAGCAGAAATCCACTTTTGGCGCTGAGCGAGTTTCCTCTCTAGCTAGGATTTGGATTGAGCACGGACTCTCGTGTTGAGCGAATGTCCCCTCAGGTTAGGAATTGCACTAAGCATGGTCTCTTGCGCTGAGCAAATTTCCTCTCAAGTTGGGATTTACGTTGAGCGCGACATTTCATGTTGAATGCAATTTCTCTCGGGTTGGAATTGCGCTCAGTGCGCTTGTCTAGCTAAGCGAGATGTCCCAAAGTGTTATTCTGCAAATCCCAACGGTCAAAGCATGAGGACCTGGGTTCTGAACCTACAACCCAAATTTTAAGGTGATTCAACTGTTAACGAGTCCAGGAATTTGGTTTTACCAAAATAGGTTTAGATAAAACTTGAAATCTCATACTTTCAACATACGTCAATCAAACTCCACATAACCTAACATCCACATTAAGAAATCACACATAGCTAATTCACAAAACACCTAAACTCATCCAAATCGATCAAATAACACAAGAATTACATTAAACATCAATTTTAAGTTATCGAAATTTCAGGGTGTTACAACTCTTCCACCCTTTTAGAAATTTTGTCCCCAAAATTTACCTGACTCGAACAAGGCTGGATAGGCTTCCCGTGTCTAACTCTCTAGTTCCCACGTGACTTATTCTCCTGATGCACCTCACCAGATCACCTTGACCAATGAAATCTCCTTCCCTATTAGGTGCTTTGTTTGCCTATCCTCGATCCTCAAAGGTAATGGCTTATATGTCAAGTTCTCCTTCACTTGTACATCATCCAATTCGACTACATGAGATGGATCATGGATATTCTTATAAAGTTAAGACATATGAAAGGCATTATGAAGATTAGAAAGAGACAGGGGTAATGGAATTTGGTATGCCACAGGACTTGGAAAGGATCGATAAAACAAAGTGTGAGTTTTTGGAATTTTAATGCTCGACCAACCCCAGTCCACGGAGTGACTCTTAAGAATACATGATCACCAACCTCGAATTTCAGGTCTTTCCTCCTCTTGTCCTGATTGTTTTTCCGCCTACTCTGAGCAATCCTCATCCTTTCTTGGATTAACTTGACCTTCTCAGTGGTTTGTTGTACCACTTCAGACCCTAAGGTGAGGTTCTCTCTAGGTTCTAGCCAGCACAGAGGTGTCCTACACCTTCTTTCATACAGAGCTTTGTAGAGAGCCATGCCAATGGTTGAATGTAAACTATTGTTATAGGTGAACTCTATCAATGACAGAAAACTCTCCCAAATCCTCTTCTATTCTTAGACACACGCCCTTAAAAGGTCCAACAATGACTGAATGGTCCGTTCAGTCTGGCCATTAGTCTGAGGGTGGTAAACTGAACTTAGCCTAAGCTTAGTTCCCAACGCTTTGTTTAGACTCTCCTAAAATCTAGAGGTAAACCTAGGATCTCTATCAGACACTATGCTAGACGACACACCATGTAATCTAACAATCTCACTAATATACAGGGAGGCCAACTTCTCCAAGGAAAATATGATATTAATGGGAATAGAGTGAGCAGACTTGGTCAGTCTATCAATAATAACCTAGATAGAATCTAAACCTCTAGGGGTCCTGGTTAGTCCTACAACAAAATCCATGGAAATATTGTCCCACTTCCACTGAGGTATCTTTAAGGGTTGTAACTTACCGGAAGGTCTCTGATGTTCTATCTTAGCCTTCTAATATACTAAACATGCATACACGAACTCACTAACCTCTCTCTTCATGTTGGGCATCAAAATATTGTCTTTAGATCCTGATACATGTTGGTAGAACCAGGGTGGATGCTCAGGTTGCTCCTATGTCCCTCCTTTAAGATCATCTTCCTAAGCTCGAGCACATTGGGGACACAGATTTTATCTCGAAGTCTCAGGACTCCATCTGATCCCACATTGAAACTACTATCTTTCCCTGACACTATAGCTTATAACTGAGTCTTTAGAAAAGGATCAGACTTTTGGCCCTCTCTAATCTGCCTTAACAACTCACTAGTAATCCTCAAAGCTCCCAGTCTCACATTGTTAGGGCTAACCTCACACACAAGGCTAAGGTCTCTAAACTATTATGAGAGATCCAACTCTTTAACCATCATGACAGATATATGTAGGGATTTCACACTTAAGGCATCAGCCACTACATCAGCAAATTGTCAGGATGATAGCTAGGCTCAAAATCATAATCCTTAAGAAACTCTAACCATCTCCTCTTACGCATGTTCAAATCTTTCTGACTAAACAAATACTTGAGGCTCTTATGATCATTGAACACTTCAAACTTGAAGCCAAACAGGTAATGCCTTCACATCTTAAGGGCAAAAACTACAACAACCAACTCCAGATCATGGGTGGGATAATTTCTCTCATGAGTCTTGAGTTGTCTAGAAGCATAGGCCACTACTTGGCCATTTTGCATCAACACTCCTCCTAAACCCATCCATGATGCATCACAATACACCTAAAAGGGTTCTCTCGAGTTAGGCAAAACTAGCACGTGAGCGA
The DNA here is from genome assembly GCF_004193775.1 of Glycine soja. Taxonomy (NCBI): domain Eukaryota; kingdom Viridiplantae; phylum Streptophyta; class Magnoliopsida; order Fabales; family Fabaceae; genus Glycine; species Glycine soja. The sequence continues at coordinate 33,270,138 of NC_041002.1, forward strand.
TCATCAACTTTTCCTTAAGGGTTTGGAAACTATGCTCACAGTGGGTATCCCACACAAAAGCTTGACCCTTACGAGTCAGTTTGGTCAAATGTAAAGCTAACTTGGAGAAACCTTCTATGAATCACCGGTAATGTTCCGTTAAACCCAGAAAACTCCTAATCTCAAAAATAGACTTGGGACTCTCACACTCAAGGATAACTTCTATCTTAGAGGGATCTACAGCTATACCCTATTGAGATATCATATGCCTTTGGAAACTAACTTTCTCCAACCAAAACTTACATTTGGACAGCTTAGCATAAAGTTGTCGGTCCTTAAGGGTCTATGGCACAATCCTTAAGTGCTCTTCGTGTTCCTCTATAGTCTTTGGAGTATACCAAAATATCAACTATGAATACCACCACAAAACTATCAAGGTAAGGGTGAAAAAATTTATTCATGTAATCCACAAACACACCAAGAGTGTTAGTCACATCGAAGGGCATGACCAAATACTCGTAGTGACCATATTGGGTCCTAAAAGCAGTCTTCAGAATATCGTCAGACTTCACTCAAATCTGATGGTAACTTGACCTAAGATCTATCTTGCTAAACACATAAGCTCCTACCAGCTGGTCCATAAGGTCATCTATTTTAGGCAAAGGGTACTTATTCTTAATCGTCACCTTATTTAACTGGTGGTAGTCTACACACAACCTCATGGTCCCATCTTTCTTTTTCACTAACAACACTGGGTCTCACAAATTTCTTATCCAATAACACCTCTAACTGTTTCTTAAGCTCAACTAACTCTATAGGAGACATCTTATAAGGGGTTATGGATATGGGTCCAGCACCAGGTACCAGGTCTAAGGAGAACTCTATCTCTCTTAAGTGGCAAATCAAATATATCCTCAGGAAACACTTCAGGAAACTCTCTGACAACAAGAAGGTCACCCATGGAAACCTTTGTCTCTACTTCCAGGTTAAACATGATCATGTACACTTGAGCATCTTCTTTTAAAGATGTCACAACTTGGTTGGTAGAGATAAACATCCTATCCTTACTTACTCCAGAATCATCAAACACCACAATTTTATCAAAATAGTTTAGCAAGACATGGTTGGAAGATAACCAGTCCTTACCCAGAATAACATCAATTTCACTCAAAGGTAAACAAGTTAGATCAATCAAGAATGTTCTACTAGAAATTTCCACAGGACAATTCAAACGCACATTAGAAGTTAACACATGACTGCTAGTTGGGGTCTCTACCACAAGATCATTATTTAAAGAAGACACAAGGAGCTTAAATTTCTCTACACACGAACAAGATATAAAAGAATGGGTTGCACTGGAATCAAATAACACAAGTAAGGGAATCACACTTATGAAACGTTTACCTTGGATTTTGAAGCTTCGACACCGTTAAGAATAAAGACCCTTCCCATGGCCTTCAGACCTTTAATTTGGTCATTCAAATCCCTACCATTCTGCTTATTCTTGAGATATGGACAATCTCTCTGAATATGCCCCTTTTGCTTACAGTTGAAGCAGATCATGTCCTTATCGGTACAATTTAAGGAGATGTGGCCTAGCTTACGACACCTGAAACAAATTATCTGAGTGGAGAAAGGAGTGGGTTTGCTACCACTACCACCAACAAACCCCATAACAACAGTCCTCTGATTGTTGGGGCGATTACTATGTTTCTTAGGAGAGGTTGGGTATGGGTTTCCTTAATTTTGAGGTCTATTCTTTTTATTCTTCATTATGCCCGTACTCCAATAGTAGGCCACCCTGTCTCTGGAGTCTTCATCCCAAATTTGACACATGTTCACCAATAATGGAAACTGACGAACACCTTGATAGTTCACAGCTTGTTTCAACTTAGGCTACAAGTCGTTCAAAAACTTCACACATTTTGAACTTTGACTATCTCTTCCTTGGCAGTGAGGAAAGTACCTCACCAGTTCCTCTAACTTAGTTGCATATTCAGCCACAGTCATGTTCCCCTGCTTGAGCTCTAGGAACTCCATCTCTTTCTTGTTCCTAACATCCTCATGAAAGTATTTCTCCAAAAATAGCCTCTTGAAGATTTCCTAGGTCATAGCTTGACCTTTAACCTCCAAGCATTGGTGAGTGTTTTCCCACCAATACTTAGCTTTTTCCACCAGAGTATATGTACCAAAAGCAACCTTCTGCCCCTCCGAAAATGCCATCAGTCATAATATTTTCTCAATCTCCCTTATCCAATTCTAACCACCATCAGGGTTGTATCCTCCATTGAAAGCAAGGGGATTGTTTTGTTGGAAGTGGTCCAACCCTTGATACTCAGCAACTCTAATAGCATGTCCCTTATTTTGATTCCCTATAGCCTAAGCTAAGGCTTGGAGAGCATAAGCTATCGCACGATCATTCCGGCCAACCATCACTCCCTATGCACACCAAGAAGTGAGAACGTGGAAGGAATACACACAAGAAAAAGAACAAAACAAAATCACACCTATCTTAAGTCCCTACTTAGTTACTCTTGAGAGTTGATGCCTCAAGAAATTACTCCTCTAAGACAGTCCTCTCTCGAGACATTAACACTCATTTTCCATCCTTTGTATTCCTGACTGCTTTCCATATCATCCCATTGCACTTCACAAATTATACAGATGGTCAGTCTAATAACTCATGATAAGGCATTTAAACTCATGGTATAGCATACATCAAGGATACAAACATGTTATGACTACACCACTCAAATCTCTATAACTCATGGAAATACAACAAGGTGAGTAAGTTCCAACTACAAACAACTAGAGTAACTATCAAACAATCAAGTACTCAAACATTAAGCATTCAACAAGGCAACCATAGAATGCACAAAGAAACATAGCAGACTCTCAACTCACTGGCCAAAAGGTTCAACCTGGCTCTGATACCACTAATGTAATGACCTGCCTAGTAGCTATGATATCACTACTCTAAATCGTGTAAATTTCAATTTTTAAATGAAAACCCCGTTTATTTGCTTTTGAAAAATGAGAGTAAATTTTTTGCGATATACATTCAGCAAACAATGGAAAAACTTGATTGAATACACAGACACATACACACACACACACACACACCCCACACACACACATATATATGTAACTCAATACACATCATTCATATGACGGAAAGTAAATTATTTTATACATATAATTAAATATTTGATTTACATCCTCAATTAAAAAAGAATCATAGCACCTGCTACGAAGGAGTTGATTAACAAAACACAACTTTCTCCAAAAATAATGTCAATGTCATCACATCGACTTGGCGGATCCAACAAAAGAATCTCACTCCATGTAATCTATTGTTGTCCATCTGCTCCCATGAACGAAGGTTCGTGATCATTACATGTACCAACCACACGACACAAAAATTAGAAGGGTGAGTTTAATATAAAAGGAATCAACATGAAAATCAAATGAGCATGATTAGTAAGAAAACATTAACAAATATCATAATCATACACAAATGTCCATTAGTCCAACATACATTTAACAAGTAGTCATCAGTTTTCCACAATTCCAATCAATCATGCTTAGTATGATGCATGCACTTGACCTTAACCCTCAAATGCAATGTGGTACCATTCCTTAGGAAATAGTATGAGCGTTTCCATGTGACACTCACACTAAGGAAAACTAGGCGGAAAGTGTCGAGGTCACCCTGTCATGCATAGGCAACTCCCATCCCCCATCCCATGGTGATCAACGTAAGTCACAAGGGAGTTCCAAACTGAGTGACATGCCCCCAAGTACAAGTATTTTCTCTCATGAAAAACTACAAGTACGTATTGACAAAGTTTATACTATTTTCATGTAGTATGAATTATGACACATGGGCACCATCAATGCACTGATCATGGAAATCCACTTTTGGCACTGAGTTCGGCCTCTTGCGCTGAGCGCAACATCTCACACTGAGTGAATTTCCTTTTTTGTTGGGAATTACGGTGAGCGCAGCCTTTGGTGCTGAGCAAATTTCCTCTTGGGTTGGGATATGCGTTGAGCACGACATTTCACAGTGAGCGTAATTCCTCACAGGTTAGAATTGTGCTTAGCGCACTTGTATCGCTAAGCGAGATGTCCAAATGTGTTATTTTGAAAATTCTAACAGTCAAAGTGTGAAGACGTGGGTTACGAACTTACAGTCCAGATTTGAAGGCAATCCAACGGTTAACGAATCTGGGATCGCGGTTTTACCGGAACATGTTTAGGTAAAACTTGACCTAATATCCAACAGTTTTACCGGAACAAGTTTAGGAAAATCCCACAGTTTCAACATAGTTCAATCAAACACCACATAACCTAATATCCAAATCAAGTAATCACACATAACTAACTGACATAACACCTCAACTCATCCAAATCAATCAAATAACACAAGAATTACATTAACCATCAATTTTAAGTTATCAAAATTTTAGGGCATCACAGTGCCAACATATAGTTGTCTTCTAGGAAGGCCTTGGATTCATGACACAAGAGCAGTGCCCTCTACTTTGTACCAGAAACTGAAATTCTTTGTTGATGACAAACTGGTCATTATTTTTGCTAAGTAGGATCTACTAGTCAGTAAGCCAACATCCACTCCTTATATTGAAGTTGTTGAGGAAACCTTGGAGACCTCATTCCAAGGGCTTGAAATTGTAAATGCTATTTATGTGAAGGAAGAGAAGGCAATTACCTAACCGTTAGGTCCTTCCATGATGGTAGCAAAAGTTATGCTAGAGAATGTGTATCAATATGGCCATGGACTAGGAAGACATGGATAGGGTAACATAATCACTTGATTTGGTGCAAAACAAAGATTGATTTGATATGGGCTACAAACCATCAAAACCTGATAAAAGGCAGGTTATGCTTGGAAAAATGGAAAGAAGACTAGCTCAATAGGAAAGCATAGAGCCTAGAATTGAGGGGGTCCCTATTTGCGATTTACAAGAAAACTTTTGGAGTGTTGGGTTTGAGTTTCCTAACACGATAGTAGCTTCCAAGGAAGACATTTCAGAAGACAAGTCTTTCAACTTAGTTCCTGCTTGTCCACCAATCTTCAAGTTCAACCATTGGAAGATTATCAAGCTCCTTATAGATATGAATTCAAATTTAAAACTTAAGAATGACACACTTGAAATTGGCAATGCTAGTATCACATCAAGCAGTTTTGATTGTCCCGATAATCAATAAGATGAAGAAAGCAAAGACAAAAAAGGTATATCTTCAGGGTTATTAAGGTTGGTAAAGCAAGAAACTAAACAGATTCCCCCCATAAAGAACCAGTTGATATAATTAATTTGGGGTCTTAAGATGAGAAAAAAGATGTTAAAGTAGGAACATTAATAAGCGAAAACGAGCACAATAAGCTGATAAAGCTCTTACGTGAATATACTGGTGTCTTTGCTTGGCTATACCGAGATATGCTAGGACTTGATGTTAACATAGTGGAGCATAAGTTGCCATTGAAGCTAGAATGTTCTCTAGTCAAACAAAAGTTAAGGCAAATGAAACCAGAGCTATACCTAAAGATTAGGGAGAAGGTCAAGAGGCAACTTGATGTAGGATTTATAGTTGTTGCCAAATACCCACAATGGGTTGCCAACATAGTTTCAGTACCTAAGAAAGATGGAAAAGTTTGAATGTGTGTCAACTACCGAGATCTAAATAAAGCCAACCCAAAAAACGATTTCCAATTACCTCATATTGGCATGCTATTAGATAATACAACATGTCATTCTTTCTTTTCCTTCATGGATGGATACTCAGGATACAACCATATTAAAATGGCTGAAGAGGATAGGGAGAAAACCACATTCATCACGCCTTGGGGCACCTTTTGTTATAAGATCATGCCGTTTGGGTTGAAGAATGTTGGGGAAACATATTAGAGGGGGATGGTGACTTTATTCCAAGACATGATGCATAAAGAGTTCAAAGTTTATGTGGATGACATGAAGTCTAGCCAAATGCACTTTTGGCGTCAAATCTAGCCAAATGCAGAAGATCATGTAATCCATATGCAGAAATTGTTTGAGCGGCTACGGAAGTTCAAACTATGGCTAAATCTAGCCAAATGCACTTTTGGCGTCAAATCTGACAAATTATTAGGTTTCATCGTCAGCCAAAGAGGAATTGAAATGGATCCTGACAAAGTTCATGCAATCTTGGAAATGCCACCCCTCGCACGAAAAATGAGATTTGAGGTTTCTTGGGAAGGTTGAATTATATTGCTTGATTTATATCCCAACTAAAGGCAACATGTGAACCTATCTTCAAATTTCTACGTAAAAATCATCCTTCGGAGTGGAATAATGATTGTCAGGAAGCAATTGAGAAAATAAAGCAATACTTGCAAAGTCCCCCAATCTTAGTCCCCCCCAGTTGCTGGAAGACCCCTCATAATGTATCTAACAATGCTTGATGGATCTATGGGTTGTGTATTAGGGCAACATGATGATTCTGGAAGAAAAGAGCATGCTATATACTATTTAAGCAAGAAGTTCACTGGTTGTGAAACCAGATATTCATTTTTAGAGCGAACTTGTTGTGCTTTGTCATTGCTGAAGGCACTATATGCTAAGTCACACAACTTGGTTGGTGTCTAAAATGGATCCAACCAAGTATATTTTTTAGAAGCCTTCTCTTATAGGAAGGATCACTCGTTGGCAAGTTCTTTTATCAGAATATGACATTGTACATGTGACACAAAAAAACAGTTAAAGGTAGTGCTCTGGCAGATTATCTAGTACACCAACCTGTTGAAGATTATCAGTCAATGCAATGTGAATTCCCGGATGAAGGCATAATGGCGTTGTTTAACAACAAAGATTCGTCAAAAGGAAGAGGATGGATCATATGGTTTAATGGTGCTTCCAACATCATGGACCACGAGATAGGAGTTATATTACTCTCCCTAGAGAAGCAGTATATCCTAATCATGGCTAGGATATGCTTTAATTGTACCAACAATATATCAAAGTATGAGGCATGCATTTTGGGGTTACAGGTGGTTGTGGAATCAAAAAATAAAAAAACTTGAGGTTTATGGTGACTCAACACTGGTGATCCATCAATTAAAAGGTGAATGAGAAACTTGATATGCAAAGCTAACTCCTTACCAAACCCACATTAAGGAATTGGTTAAACAATTTGAAGAAATCACATTCGAGCACATTCCTCGTGAAGATAACCAATTGGTAGATGCACTAGCCACTTTATCATCCATGTTTGCATTGAGCAATGATGAGGGCATGCCACTTATAAGGATCCAACGTCATGATCAGCCTGCATATTGTCGCTTAGTAGAAGAGGAATCTGATGGGAAACCATGGTACTTTTACATCAAATGTATATCAAGAGTTGAGAGTATCCTCCAAATGCCTCAGAGAATGACAAAAGAACATTAAGAAGACTAGCAATGAGCTTTTTCCTAAATGGGTATGTATTGTATAAGAAAAATCATGATATGGTGTTGCTCAGATCTGTAGATAACATCAATAAAGATAGACTATTATAATTATGTGAGGAAATGTCACAAGTGCCAGACATATGCTGATAATATCAATGTTCTACCAATGTCATTGAATGTACTATCATCTCCTTGGCCTTTTTCTATGTGGGGAATGGATGTCATTGGGCCCATAGAACCCAAAGCGTCAAATGGGCATCACTTCATTCTAGTAGCAATTGATTATTTCACTAAATGGGTTGAAGTTGTTTCATATGTCAGGGTAACTCGAAATGTGATAGAGAAATTCATCAAGAAAGAATTGATTTGTCGCTATGGCATACCAAGCAAACTCATCACCGACAATGCAACTAATTTGAACAATAAGATGATGACAAAGTTGTTTGTTGGCTTCAAGAGTCAACATCATAATTCTATCCTATATCATCCAAAGATGAATGGGATAGTTGAAGTGGCCAAGAAGCACAACAAAAAGATCATTCAGAAGATGGCAGTGACATACAAAGATTGACATGGCATACTCCCATTCACCTTACATGGATATTGTACATTTTTCCGTACCTCAACTAGTGCAACCCCATTTTCCTTGGTGTATGGGATGGAGGCAGTCCTTCCAATTGAGGTTGAAATCCCTTCCTTAAGAGTATTAATGGAGGTCGAGTTACAAGAAGCAGAATAGGCCCAAATGCAATTCGATCAGTTGAAACTCCTTGAGGAGAAAAGGTTGAATGTGATATGCCATGGTCAACTGTATCAAAGGAGACTAAAGAAATGATTTGAAAATAAAGTATGCCCTTGAGAATTTCAGGAAGGAGAATTGGTACCAAAAAAAAATCTTCCCAGCTTAAAAAGATCGTCTAGGAAAGTGGGCCCCAAATTATGAAGGACCTTATGTGGTTAAGAAAGAATTCTTTGGAGGAGATTTGATCCTCACAAACATGGATGGAAAGGACTTACCATATCATGTGAACTCTGACGTAGTGAAGAAATACTATGCTTTAAAAAAAAGAAAGAAATAAAGAAAGCTCACTAGGTTGAAAACTCGAAAGAGCAATCTAGGCAAAAATTAGAGTGACCCGTTGAGTTGAAAACTCAAAAGAACAGCTCAGGCAAAAAATTAGGGTCAAAATGGGGGCAGATGATGTCTTGAGGTTATCAACCAAGGCAACAGGTGCGTTGAATCTAAAGTGGGACAAAAGGCATGATGATTTACATGGAGCATGCTTCTTCAAAGAGCAATCAATATCAATGATGTGATGCTAGCATTATTTATATGAAAAGCGTCGTTTCTACTATCATTTGGTTTCAAGTTCATTGTATATACCTTTCTCTTTGTTATGAAATGACAATCTCTGTAAATATATTCTTTCTTTCTGGAATAAAATTTCCTCTTTTCTTTGTTTGTTTGTTCATCGTGCTTTTAATAATGATGTACTGAAAGGAAATGGTATTTTAAATTTTAAAGCATTACATTTACTTTAATAATTTTTTGAAAGCTACAATGGGTTTGATGAATCCTGACAATGTGACAAGCAGAATAGCCTCACTACTGGCTCATAATCTTTAGCAGTAGCTTGAGAACAACCTAAGGAAGTACTCCGATGTTGTTTGACCAAAGGTGAGACGAGTCATAATTCCTCCATCATCCATGAGCTTAGGGCGCATGACATCATAAGGATTAAGGATCCCTTACTTTCTAGAGAAAATCAAGCAAAAAGGAAAAGTGCAGTCTAATAGTTGGTGTCTCATGATATCTTTGCATCATATCTCATTTGCATTGCATTGCATTTCATGTGCTTCATTCCCATTTGAACTTCTTAGTCCGTGAAGCCTCTAATTTTTTCTTAGACCTTCAAGGGAGTAGCATACGTTCCTTTAGTTACAAAGTTACCTAGCCCCTTGCCCTTTCTCTTCAAGCCAGTACTTACCAGGCACCTTTTAAGCCCAGTACCTACCTTGCACAAGTTACAATGTTTTTCTTGAAGCCCAATACTGCCTGACACAACTTACAATCATTTCAGTTTCAATGACCAAGTTGCCTAACATCAATATTCCATCTTCAAAGCCCGTAACCGACCCAGCACCAGCAGTCAAAGCCCATAATCGACTTGGCACCGGTAGCCAAAGCCTGGAATTGACCCGACACCAACAGTTAAGCCCATAATCGACCCGACAGCAACAATCGAGTCCAACACCAGTAGGCAAGGCCGGAGCCGACTCAACACCATCATTCAATCCCGAAAACGACCCAATACCAACATTCAAGCCCAGAATCAACCCGACACTTGCTACATGCCCAGAATGTACTTGGAAAATGTATTCAACTCCTGAACTCAAGCCTGACATCTGCTCGACAACTTCGAAGAGCCTCTACTTGCTCATCACCACATATTGGGTTCCCGAATAAAATTGATTCACTTCTTTACTTGTCTCTTACCTTAATAATCTACAAAACATCATTATTTAGATTATTTGATAAGACACCAATAAAGAGGGGCAACTGTGAATAACCAATTTTATCTGGAAGAATATTTTAATTTTTTAAAAATATTAAATAAATATAAAAATAAGATATGGTTACAAGAGAAGATCATGTCATCATAAAATATCTTCAGTTACAAAAAGAAGATTTTTTAGAAGATAATAGTTAGCTAAATAAGAGAAGACTGAGTCAAAAGGGATAAGTTGGTTACATAATTGACAAATAGTGGACAGTGGAGAGAAATAGGTGGATGAGTAGGATTCAGTGATTACAACAAAAACCTAGAAGAGGTCTATAAAAACTACACTTACATACCGACAAAAGGAGGATGAAAACAAAATGGAAAAAATAGAGAGGAGAAGGGTGAAATTTATGCACAACTCGGAGGCATATTTAAAAGTTTTGACGGCTATAACTCAATGCAACAATTAAAGAGGCACACACAAAGTTTTGATTTACTCCATTGTACGATTTCTCATGTTGACTTATTAAAATGAATGAAGTGCATTGTTATTTCTCTCTTTTGTTTCATTACGTGCAATTCATATATATTTTCTATAATTTCTTTTTTATGTTAATTTGCATGATTCTTATATATGTTGATTGTTTTTATTATTCTTGCTATCATTCTTTTCGTGAGCGTGTGTGCATCATTGTTTCTAGGATATGAATATGGATTAACTTGTTTTTACTTTATACATAAAAGAAAAATAAATTGTCAAAAGGAATAAATTAGATTGAATGCATGTATGTGCTAACCTCATGCTCCACTCATTTCATGGATGGTGCAAAAAATTCTTGCTACAATTCTAAATCTAGTTCCTGACATATTTTATTTTGTGATGAATTATATATGTTGTGAAAATCGCATGTATAATTCTCTTTTAATCAAGAACAACAAATGTAATTCATGGTAAAATAAAAATTAGGGATTATAACTTTGAGTGTTTGAATCTACTCACTTGTGATGGATGTGATTCTAAATAATCTATTTTTACTTCATGCAATGGTTTGATAATATTAATTGATAGCAATTCTACCTTTAATGTTTTAAAATCATAACAGCTTATAGAATAGCCATTTCCTATCATAAACTCTTGGGTTAGAATAAATTTAAAAAATCAAAATTTTCAGAAATAATATTTTATTAAAATAAGCAACAATTTATGACATTAATTGAATACTGAATCTATCTTTAACATTGTGAATTATGAGGATTTGATGACTAGTCATTTGATAGCTTAAATGTTTGTGCTAAGTTTTAATAGAGTATAAAAAAAGGAGTCTTTTTATAATAAGATTCAAGAATATATTTTTTGGGTTAAAGTAAATATTTATAAAATTAATAATGTTACACAATTAATTAAAGATACCGTGAGCATTATAGAGTGTTAATATCTTCTCTAATTGTAATAGAATCTCAAACTCATTTCTGACTCCAAAATTTATTTTAAAGATTTTTTAATGTTTTTCTTCAATTTAAAATATTATAGTAACAACTCCATTTTAAATAAAAAATTTACATCATTCCGTTGCGATCCCAATTGTGACACTTAATTCCTAGTGCTCATCTGATTTTTCAATGTAATTATCAGTAAATTGTACTGTGAATGAGTATGCAAAATTAACAATAGACCTTGGTTCATGTGATCCTTTGTTTACATCATCATTCAAAGCAGCCTTCGCCATGGCCAAGGTGCCGTCAAAGTTTTCGTTTCCACCAATAAATATCAGCAGTTAGAAAATTCTGGTCATGGTGATATATTATAAGGACACGACTTTTTCATCAGAACTTTTTTTTTTTCTGGTCATTATTGATGAACCTCAATAATTAAAAATGCAACATAATTGGAAATTGGTATATCAAGTATATCCAAACATATAGCCCAAATAGGGCTCATTGATAAAGATTTACTCGGTTTAACAAAAACTAAATTTGACCCACTTTACATGTAATAACATCGGAGTATTTTTCCAAGGCCAGGGTCCTCAAGCCTTAGTAAGGATTTTTAATTCCACTTACAGATTTCCTATCAAGGTATTCAAGTGAACTATTTTGATCCTTACAAGTTGAACCTACCCACATCCAATAGCACATATAGATATTTTAAAGAGATGTATGATTTACAAATATATATATATATATATATATATATATATATATATATATATATATATATATATATATATATGCATTTGCATCTGTAATAATATAGGTTTTCTTCCTCTCTCCTTTCGATAATTTCTATGATCTCTTCATGCAACTCACTGAAAATTAGGGTTGAGCGAAACATCTATTTAGCCCAAACAACTCTTTGGTCCACCCCACTTTAAAATAGCATGTTTGGATAGAGTAATTCAGCAGAGAAATTCATTTTTTAAGGAATTTAAAATGATTCATGATAAAATAGTTTATTTTGATAGAATATTTGAAAGCATATTTAATTTTTGGTATTTTTATGAATCATTTTGATTGAATAAAATAATGAGATTTCAAATTCTCTCAAAAAATATAGAATTTGAAATTCTTTTTTCAAAGATGCTCACTCTAATTCACGTTCTTGCTCGCGACTTTTTCTCGCTCAACACTCACAACTCCGGGTGACCAAAGTTTTTACGGCTGACATCGATATAAGTTGTTTCATTGATGTTGGCCGAGGTTTTTTGGGTCAGAATTTTTTGTATGATGTCAACCAAAGTTATTTTTTGCCGATATCGGCTAAGATTTTTTTAGATGATGTTGGTTAGGGTTATTTTCTCACTAACGTTAGTCATGAGAATTTTTTGTTGATGTCGGCCAACGATTTTTTTTTTTGCCGTTAGTTGATGTTGACCAATGATTTTTTTGGCCGAAGTTGACTAGATTTTTTCTACTGGCATCAATCATGACTAACTTTTAAGTAGACACCTGCTAGGGTTTTTTAGCCGACGTCAACTAGGTTTTTCCACCCAAAGCTATTTTTAGCCAATATCGACTAGGGTTATTTTTCAATCGATGTTAGCTAGGGTATTTTGGCTTATGTCAACTAGATTTTCTTAGCTAACATCGTTTAGGATTTTTTTTGCCGATGTTGACTAGGATTTTTTGGCTGACATCAGCCAGAGCTATTTCTTAACCACGTTAACTATTTTTTTTGTTGATGTTGTCTAGGGTTTTTTTTGCTAACACTAGCTAAGTATTTTTTACTGACATCAGGTATGACTATTTTTAGTCGACATCGACTAGGTTCTTACAGTCGACATCGACTAGGTTCTTACAGTCGACATCGACTAGGTTCTTACAGTCGACATCCACTAGAGTTTTTTCGGTCGACATCGGTCAGAGCTATTTTTTAGCCAACATCAGTCAAGGCTATTTTATAGCCGATGTTGGGTAGGGTTTTTTGTCTGATATTGGTCAGGGCTATTTTTTAGCCAACTTTGACTAGGAATTTTTTGGTCAACGTTGACCAATGATGTTTTTCGACTGACATCGGGTAGGTTATATTGGTCGGCATCGACCAAGCTATTTTTTAGCCGATATTGGGTAGATTTTTTTGTCAACGCCTGCTAGAATTTTTTAGGCTAACGTTGGCTAAAAATAGCCTTGGTCAATGTCGTTCGAAAAGACCCTAGCCAATGTCGACCAAACAAACCCTAGTCGATATTGGTAAAAAAACCTAGCCAACATCGGCTAAAAAATAGACTCAACCAACGTTAACCGAAAAATAGCCCCGGCTGATGTCAGCTGACAAATATTCATGACATACTTTGACAAAAAAATCCTATTTGATGTCGACCGAAAAATAGTCTTGGTTGATGTCAGTTTAAAAACATCACTTGTGGTTAGGCAAAACAACCCTAGTTAAAATTATCAATATTTTGTATTTTTAAGCTATTAAAAATTGAAAAATATTTTTTAATTAATATTTCAAAATTAGATTGTGGTTGTTTTCTATAAAGTTTAGTATTTAAATTTCATCTATTTAAAATATAAAATTGAAATTTTGCTTATGGAGGAAATTGAATTGTCCTATCCAAACAAAGAATTTAAAATTGAAGAAATTTGAATTGATGTAGGCAGTGTCTCTCTCCCCATTTAAACCATGGATTTACCTTTGTATATGTTCAATTCACATTTTCTATAAAAAAAAAAAAAAATCAATTGGTGTTTACAATGATATCTTTTCGCATACAATTATTTTTCATCATGTCCTTTCTTATGTAATCATACACTCGCTTAAACATTCTCAATTGGCAATGGCTTGTGACATCTAGTGGTGGTGGATTGTGATAGTAGGAGAATGGCAATGGTGGGTGGTGATGAGTCTGCCTTCAATGGCATGTCACGGTGACTAATGGAGCAGATGAATCTAGAGGAAACTAGATTGGAGGATGTAAGATAAGAGTGGTGAGATTAGATGAATCTAATGGTGAATAAAAGTGGTGTACCCTAGACCACATGTGAGGGTGATGAACCCTAGAACTCGTCTTATACTAAAGACTTAATTGCAAAATTCATCCCCCTATTTTGCCTATTTCACCAAATCGGTCTTCTTATTTTTTAATTCAGTATTTGAGTCTTCCTATATTTCAAAATACAATATCTTAGTCCCTCAGAGTTGATTTTAACCGTTGATTGTTAAATTGTAAACGTTGACTATACTAGAAAGTTGATCAACATTTTCTTAAAAAATAAGAACTTAAAAAAATGTTTGATGAAGCACACTCTTTTAATATTGTATTTTGAAATAAGAAGCACATGTTAGACATATGGCCTCAAAAATCTTAAGAAAGGGTGAATTAATTTTCCACTAACAAACTTTTAACCCCCCCTTCTAAAAGAGATAGGCTCAGAATGCAGAAAGCAATCAATTTAATAATGTTCTTTAAACATGCAAGACACAATTTATTGCAACAAAATAAATAAGATAAGGGAAGAGAGAATGCAAACACAGTTTTATACTGGTTCAGAAAATTTCGTGCCTACGTCCAATACTCAAGCAACCCACTTGAGATTTTCCACTCCCTTTGTAAAAATCCGTTTACAAAGTCTGAACCACACAGGGACAACCCTTCCCTTGTATTCAGCATTCCTTACAACTTAAGAGACCCTCGGTCCCTTAAACAATCTCTTTGAATGAGAAGAAAGAAAGAAGAATTCTCTCTTGAAGAGAAGGATATTACAATTGATGTCTATGGATGAACTCTTAATGGATTTGTAGGTGTTTGCCCAAGAGTTTCTTTTGAGATAGCATTTGACAATGAAATTCTCTTGGAATCTCTCTCATTTTCTTTTGAGAGGACAAGACATTCTGGACAATAAAAACTCAAGAATTTTCGTATCCCAAGTCACTTATATATAGGCCTTTGATGACCATTCAAAAACATTTGAAAATATGTGACTGTTGGGAGTTATATTCGAAAATCCTTACCAGTAATCGATTACAATAATGGTGTAATCGATTACAAAGTTACTTCTGAAGAGTTATGACTCTTCTTATTTGAAATTTGAATATTTAAACACTGGTAATCGATTACCAACTTACTATAATCGATTACATAATTTTGAAATTTAAATTCAAATTTCTTATGGCTATTTTAAAATGTTTCAAACCTCTGGTAATTGATTACAAGCCATGTGTAATCGATTACATGCTTTCTAAAATATTTAAAACCTTTTCAGAAAGCATATTGGCCACTGATAATCGATTACATCCTTTGGTAATCGATTACCAGAGAGTAAATCTCAATTTAAAATGATTTAGATAAAATTCTTTGGCCAAACCTTTTGCTTTTTCAATTTGGAAACTTCTTCCTAAGATTCTAGAGATCAACTTGATCATATATCTTGATTTTCTTGGATTCTTGGATTCTTGTCATGAATAAAACTTGAGAAGCACTTGATCCTTTGGCATCATCAAAACATCAAAATATCTTGCTTCTACAGCACACTCATGATCCTTGAAATGAAACACACTCTTTTACCACTACACCCAAGTAGTCATTTTAATATTTGGTACAAAATATAGCATTAATATAAGTTTTATACTAAAATAGTTTAAAATTAAACTTTATTTTTTTAATTTATTATATTTTTATAATATTATATATTATCTTTTAAAATATAATATATAAGATTAAATTCTATTTTCTCATAAATTAGAATATGTGAAAATAGTTCAAAATTCAAATTTTGTTCTTATTTTCTTAAAAAATAAGAACTTAAAAAAGTGTTTGATGAAGGACTAGAACCATGATCCTTGAAGTAAGAAGCACACTTTTTTATTACTACACCCAAGTAGTCATTTTAATATTTAGTGCATAATATAATATTAATATAAGTTTTATGTGAAAATAGTTCAAAATTTAAATTTTATTCTTTTTTAATTTATTATATTTTTATAATCTTATATGTTGTCTTTTACAATATAATATATAAGATTAAATTCTATTTTCACATAAATTAGAATATGTGTATTTATATAAGTTTTATTTTTATTTTATATATTATATTTATCTTTTATAATAATGTTTGTGATTTAGTGACAATATTTTTAAATCTATATTAATATATTCATGTTATTTATTGTAATATAGATTACAAAAATAATGTCAATAAATCACATGCATAAATATTTTTAAAAATAAAAAATACTATCGTTTCATTTAATTATGTATCTTTAATATATAATTTAATTCTTTAAAAAATTACATACATGATTAAATAAAGTTAAATATAAATAAAAAATACTATTATAATAAATAACAACAATATCTTAATATATGTAAAAAATACTTTCATTAAATTACATATATAAATATTTTAAAACATAATAAAATACTATCATTTTATGAAGTTGATTTATATAAAAAAAAAAGAATATACATTAAAAATAAAATTTAAATTATATATATTTATTGTATAAAATAAGTTTTGAATAGTCTCATAAAAATACATAAGATTATAAAATATAATATATATAAAATTAAAATAAAGCTTATATAAGTAAACATATTCTAATTTATGCGAAAATAGAATTTAATCTTATATATATATATATATATATATATATATATATATATATATATATATCATTTTAAAAGATAATATAAAAGATTATAAAAATATAATAAATTAAAAAAATAAAGTTTAAATTTTGAACTATTTTTACATAAAACTTATATTAATGTTATATTTTACACCAAATATCCAAATAGTCACGTGGTTATAGTGGTAAAGGAGTGTATTATTCACTCCAAAGACCATGGTTCTAGTTCTTTCTCAAATATTTTTTTTAAGTTCTTATTTTTTAAGAAAATATTTATCAACTTTTTAACGTTTAAAATTTAGCATTCGGTTAAAATTTTGGGGACAAAGATAATGAATTTTGAAATATAGGGGGACTCAAATAGTAAATTAAAAAAATAGAAGAATCGATTTAGTGAAATAGACAAAATAGAGAAACAGATTTTACAATTAAGTCTATACTAAAATAAATAATTTTGAAATATGTATTTAATTATACTAAGAAATTGAACATTTTCCTTTATATATAATTAAAGATAGTTAAATAATTTAAAACTATAGGCACTACTACATATGTAATATTTAACATTTTTTTTCTTAACAATTGGTAAAAATATTGTTAAAAACTTTTGCCAACATTTAAAAAATGTCATCAAATATGAATAAATGTTATTAACATTTTTTCTGACATTTTATCAAATATTGTGCATTTCATGTTAGTAAAACTTTTAATGACAAGAGTTATACATCATATTTGATAAAATGTTACAAAAATATATGAATAATATTTAATGATATTTTTTGAATGTTATCGAAAAAGTTTTTAGTGCATAGCGAGTTTTTAGTGCGTAGGGAGTTTTTAATGCATAGCGAGTTTTAGTTACAAGTATCCATGTCATCTAGAGTTTTAGCTAGCCACGAATTATTCCATGGATACTTTTATGTCATCTACATCTAGAGTTACTAAGAATTACTGTTTTTATACGGTGACTGATTCCTAAATGAATCAAATAATTATTTTAACCCATAAAAAAACTTGTGATTGTAAATTAAGATTTTCATGGAGAATGCAAGCTTTAAAAAATCAAGAAATAGATTAGACCATTTATAGAATTACACTACTTTAGTCTTGAGTAATAAGTCATTTACCGTATACACTAGGCAATATTAGAGAGACAAAATAGACAAACATTTATGCGCACATCCACAAGGACAACCTCCTCCTCGTGCGTTCACGCACACTATTAGCTAAGCTAGGGTGGCAAATTAACAAGAAACCCACTCTTGCATTTACCCCATTTCATACGGGACGTGTCCTTCTTTTTATTTCCCTCTCTCTCTCTCTTTAACTTCTCCTTGCCACTTTTTGTACCAACCGTAACTACCCAACCACGCTCTCCAATCTTTCCATAAAAAATAACATTATATTAATGTAACTTATATATATCCCATCACCATTCATATTTCATAGTATCTATCACACAACTTCACTTTCAGTCACCGAGTACCATATTGCTCTAGTCATTGAGAGGACCTCCATGTTAAACTCCAATGATAATATGACAACAACCCTCCCCTTGTGTTTCACAACTTTCCCATCTTTAGTTGTAAACTCAACCTTCTTAATTGACTTAATGAGTGTTTGGATTTCAGTTTCTTCCAACTGAACTTACTTTCGACTCAATCTCACACTCACATTACTTTTCAGTTTGTGCGGCGGAAAATGTGATTTTTCCATTCGATGTCATTCTAACAGATTTCCAAACACACCCTTAATTAATGTGTTTGGCTTTCTGATATAAAATAAAATACATACATATATAACACAACATATACCTTTATTACAAAGCAAGTAGTTATTTTCCTTTTGCATGCCTGGAAATTTGTGCCAACCAAAAGGCTCACACGTTGTTAAGTTTTAGTTTTCAATTCATGGTTATGTATGGATAATTTGCTATGTGATGAGGTGTGGCTTTCAAAGTCTGCAAATACTTTTGAAGAAGTTATTAGTGACCCTGTTGCACTAAAGAGTTATGAAAATGAAGAGTTTGAAGAGGCTTTTGCAGTGTGTCTAGAGAAGGAGGTCTTGTGCTTGCCCGAACCTGACTATACAAAGTACTTACACTCCAACAATTTGATTTTTCCTAGGTGTAGAGTTATTCAATGGTTTATCAAGGTAAGTTTCCTTTGGCATTTCAAACTTTAACACAAATATATAACTTAACTGCTCTTTTTGTGAAAATATTTTCTATCTTTATTTCTTATTTTAATAATAACTTTAGAAAATTTTACTTTGTTTGCACAAAAATATTCAAAATAAAAATAGATGGCATTTGTAATCATTTGTGTGTAAAGAAAATGACTTCTCAGGCTAAATGGTGTCCTTACCTTGTACTTTGCTCTGTCCATTTTTGCTGAACAAAGTACATCATTAGTCATCAATTAACTTATTCCACTTGATTCTTTCATGTGTATGCAGTGTAGAAGACGCTTTAATCTTTCTTTTGGGACAGTTTTCTTGGCTTTTAATTATCTTGATCGCTTTGTATCCATTTGTCAATGCAATGTAAGGATTGCTGGCTATTTATCAGTTTGCAATATTTGTTGATTACTTTTTGAATATATATGAGAAGTGATAATGAGCATTACTTTTACCAGGATTGGGAATACTGGATGCTTGAATTGCTTTCTATTGCATGCTTATCAATTGCCATAAAGTTCAATGAGATATCAGGACTTTCGTTGCATGAAATTCAGGTGACTAATTGTCATTACATCCATCATTTTATGTCATATGATATATTAATTGTATGGGTAGGGTTATATAGAAGCACTTATAGGATAAGAAAATAAGCAAAAAATAATGAAATAAGTTTTTTTGTAGCTCAAATCAGTTCATGCATAAATTAATTTGTAGAATTTTTTTTAACTGAAGAAGATATTATGAGAGAGTTTTTACAAGTTAGATTATGTATAAGCTAATTTTAACTTATGAAGAAACTCAATTTTTTTTTTATTTTACAAATGTTGACATGAATATATACTGATATATAGAAGTGTTGTGGCTTTGTCTTTAATTTGAAGGTGGAGGGCTTGGACTATTCATTCCAATCAAACGTAATTTTGAAAATGGAGCTGATCCTATTGAAGGCGTTGGGGTGGCGCCTTAACTCTATGACAAGTTTTTCTTTTGCAGAAATGCTAGGTTTTGATTTCTTGGAACCTCATCATCATGTGAAGCTTATTTCACGAGTCACTGATCTCCTTGTCCAAGCTACTTTAGGTATGTGTGCAAATCATGGATCTATTTGATCATAAGATTTTTTATTTATTTTTAATTACAAAAATATCACATTAATTTTTTTATTTTTTATTTTCAAGGATTTGTAAAGAAAATAATGAAAATTTATATAAACCTTTGCAAATAAAAATAAGATATAACATTTTTAAAATTAAAAGTGAAAATAAAAAATGTTTTCTGAAAAACAAGTCCTTAGTTTGGAAAAATGTTTTTCACATTATTTTCATACACCTCTTTATACTTTTTAAATAAAATGTAGAGAGAACAGAAAATATGAAAACAGAATAATAAAAGATTGATGTGATTTCATAATAGGGTCTAGGGTATATATAAAAGCAAATAATGTGAAAATATCTTGTAACTTCATAAGATAAGATGGTGAAAATATCTTCACCAGGAAGGTGTCAACATTTTGCTTATTTATTTCCAAACCATGTTGCAGATCAGAAAATGATGGAATTCAGGCCAAGTGTTGTTGGTATGTCTGCATTGTGGTGCACTCTAGACCAGTTATTTCCACCAACATCAGACACTTACATTGCTTATATTATGAGTATCTTAAACCAAAGCCAGAAGGTAATAACTAATCAAGAGGATATTTATATTATGCTTCTATTTGTACTCTTTATTGATATAAAATAATTTTACGTTTTCATTGAGGTCTTAATTTCTCTTCTTGCAGGATGATATCATCAAGTGCCACAAGTTGATGGAAACACAGACTTCAATGTGTGTTGAAAATCACCATTATTACTGCCCTTTAAGCCCAACAACAGTACTATTGAACACGCATGACTAGCATTTATGATTGCTAAATCAATGTCTTCATCTTTATTTGTCAGTTTGTACACATCATTGATCAAAGGAACTAGAAGAATTACCTAATTAAGTGTTTCTATATGTACGTAGTTTATGTAATTGTGATCGATCTTTATTTTCTGTAGTCAGAAAATAGGTACGAAAGTGCAGTAGGATATTATGTTGGAGGAGAGTGGGAGCAGTCAAATTAATGTGATGAAAATATTCAATAGAGAAAAACAGACCAAATATTTAATAAAGTCAGATTATTCATTGGGTTCATGGATTTTATATTTTCCCTTTTAGGTTAAAAAAATGAAATGCATTTGTATACTTTTTGTAAATTATTCACTTGTTTTTCAGTTGAAGGCTTATTAGATAGTGTTAGTATTTTAGGGCACAAATTAATTTTTGTAGGTTTCTATTTAAATATGCTATGATGTGCCTGTGTTGAATGGCTGGAAAAAAAAAACAAATTTTCAGTGATATATAGTACAGTTTTTGCTATAAGATCCATATTTGCAATGGCTGCTACAGTTTTCTTCAAAGAAAGGGGAAGAAAAAAAATCTTCCAAACTGCAATTTTTGCTATCAAGCCACTATTTGCAATTAATGTAACATATAGCCTTGGGCTAGCTAACTTTTTTAATAAATTGCCACAAAATGGTTTCATCCGTTCTCTATCAGCTTTAACTGGTTGTAGAGTAACTTGACACCATTGAGTGCGACCAAAAAATAAAAAGATTATTTCAGTTTAACCGGTTATCTCAAAGAATATATAATTGTATTAAACATTTCAAGGAGAAAAAACTGTCCATCATGATTCAATCCTAACATGTTCCATATTATCTTCGGTAGAAGTTATATTTGGTCTCTACCAAAAATAAAAATAAAAAAAGAGTAACATTGTTACCTAGTTTCTGGAACTGGATTCTTAAATTAACTGACCTGGAACCTAATTGATACATCAAATTTTGCAAAAGGTGGTGTTGGAGATGCAAGTTGATTAACACTGCTAGATTCAGCGATTTGGGAAAACATGTGCTTAACCTCTAGGACAAATTGAAATCAAGCAAACGTGAATCTATGATGCTCGTAATCGAGCTTGTGCAGTGCGAGTGAGCAAGACGCTTTTAGTGGTCCTTCACTCGTGGACAAAACGCAATTTGTCCTTCCCTTCCTATGAGCATTGCCAAGCCTTGAATGTGCACAGATTGTAACAAATTTTTAAAAACCAGAAACAAGGGGAAAAAATAATACTAAAAACTCAAACTAAACTGAAACCACCTGAGCGGGGCCTTAGAGGACGGGGCATTGGGACAAGAAACAAAATAAAATTTTACTCTTTAATATATTTTCCTAATATAAATTTAAATTTTTTCATATATTATTAACTGCTTCTTACTCAATATCATTTTACAGTTAATTTGATAATTATTAATATTATTACACACGTCTCAGTATACATGTGTGTGTTAGTATAGGTTTATATTCTCTTTCAATAAAAAAAACAGCTTTATATTTAAAATGAAAATTTTGAAATATAATTATAAATTACCTTAAGTTAAACTAATTTTTAATTAATTTAATTGTGTAAACCAAGTTTTAAAAACGATGAGACTGCCTCTTAAATGAATTTAAGTTTACTCAAGTTAATTGAATTTAATCTAATTTTTAAATATGCAAGATCTCTAATAATAAAAAAAAGAAGTTAAACATGTGTTTCAATAGTGTGCAAATCCACGTTGATTAATTTTTTCCAAACATGCACTTCAACTCAGAATCGGTCCATAGTCAATTCCTTAGTGTAAAATCAAACATATGAAATGTTATCTAAATCATATTAATTGTTATTTCAACGCAATTTTAAAAAAAATGTTATCTAAAAACATATGAAACAAAATATTTTTTTAATTAAATATCTAAATTTATATTTATTCTGTAATAAGATCTCCATACTATTTGGAATTAATTTTCAAGGTTTGAGTTTTTGTAAGTATCATTCGGCTGCTGCCTATGAAAATGAATCCTATCTTGTATGTTGTAACGCAAGGGCACGATGAAACTTCACAAACATGCCACCTGGGCTCATTGAACAATGTTAATCTTCATGTTAACCTTTGAACGTGGCATCTCCCCTGCCCTCATATGAAATGAACCCAGTCATTAATTCTACTCAGTTCATGCCAAAGTACTTTCATTTTCTAGAACTTGAACCGTTTCATTGTACCATTCTTCCCATTGCAGTGACTAAGGATCTCATCTCTTGTGTTATCCCAACTTCACCATTTTGATTAGTAATGAGTGCCATTCCTTTCTTAAAAACATTATTTTTCTTTTTTCAAAATAAATGTGCAAAATTTTTAGAATGGTTCAACTAAATAGTTTAATTTCTCCCGCCATTTGTGATTTGTGGCGATGGGTTTCTCGATTATTTTATCAATTTTGCTGCATTCTTAGCAACTTTGAGAAAGAATACAAAGGCAAGAGAGTGAGTGATAAATGAGACGAGCAAAGTAATGAAAAGGAAGATAGAGACAGAAGGAAGTGTAAAGTAAATGAAAAAGAATTGGCTTGTGAAAAGATCAAGTTGCAGACTAGCAGCACAAAATGGTGTTAGAGCTCTGTGCAAGAATGTAACTCAACTATTTTAGCCATGAGAAAATTTACTCAAAGATAAGCCTTCAAATAGAGTTCCTAATTGCAACATATCAGTTTTGTGCTATAACAATGCCACTATACATCTAATGAAGAACATGCAAAAGAACAATCAAAGCACACAGAAATTCAATGAACCAGATCAAGAACAGATAAACAGGATGGATTATAAAAAAACTTCAGCCAGCATAAACAGAATGGCATATAATAAAAAAAAAAATCCATTTATTTATGGCAAAGAAGAAGGAGCTGCAGGAAGTGATGATGATAGAGAGGGTTTCTCTTTTCTTAGTTCCTTGACAACAGCAGCAAGTGCTTCAGGATTGACTCCAAGATCACAAAGTGCTATAAGAACAGAAAGTGTGTGACGGTCTAGACCAGTATCAAGTATATTGGACATATGGAACGCCAGGTCAAGAGATTCTCGAGCAGTTCGTGCAGCCTCCGGATCCATGCTTTAAAGCTGAGAACTGGGCAGAGTATGCTCAACTCACCAGTATCACTAAAATGAAAACACCTGAGCACAGGTCAGACATTCAGACATTAGTGTGTTTGGATAAATCATTCGAAAATTGAATTACCTACATTAGTAAATATTTTTTCTTGGATAAAATAATTAGGTTTCTTATTTTCTCTTAGACAATTTATCGTATGGGGAAATAATAATTTCCTTCTTTTGCATAAATCTCTATTTAGATGATAAAATTTGACAATAAAAATGAACAACAACAACAACAACAACGCCTTATCCCACTAGGTGGGGTCGGCTACATGGATCAACTTAAGGAGAAAAATTAAAGCTAAAATAATTCAAACATTAAAAATGCAAATACATACGCATACAGGCACTAAAAAAACCCTGTGAAATGCGTGTAGAAGCACAAGTAGAAACCAATCTGAAAACAGTAATGATCATCAACAAATACTATAATACTAATGATCATCAAGATGGACATAATAAGTCAAAATGGCTTTTGAACAAAAGTATACTCCATCATTGCCTTAATTCTAAGCTAAGGCAATTCGTTAACTCCACAGGGCATGCAAAAAGAGTTGACATCTAAAGTAACAGTAGCAAAATCTAAGCTAAGCTAAAGTGTGTTAAACTGGCTTCAAATAGATATGAACACAAAAAATCCCATGGCAGAACAGAATCTGTCACTTTAGGCTAGTCTTCAGGTTGGTTCTCTTCCATGTTGTAATCTATAAACTTTCACACTATTTTAAAGTTCTTATAGAGAGTCTGCCAGAACACTTTCCAATTTTCAAGTTTCAACTTACTTATCTATAATACCATTAAAACTTAAGCACAAGTCCCTTTGAGGAAAACCATATTTTTTTTTTAAATACCATTAATAAAAAAGCAAAACTTGAACTATTTCATTAAATATCAATTGTCTATTGCTTCTTCTATTGCCATTTGCTTGCAATCTACTTTTTAATGAAATTTAAACACTTGAATCAGAGATTGAAAAAAGTAACTTCTGAAACTTTTTAGAGTAACAACCAAATTTTCATTTTTTTTTCTTGTTTTAACAGTAGTGTGGAGGTGACGTATATTAGTCATTGACCATATGAATCTGCTGCCCCTGTTTGAATCCTGAACAGCATGAAAAAAAAAAAAACAGAACAAGTATTGGCATCACGTGCCCTAAAGAAATATCATTGAAGCATGACTTTCCCAAATGGTACACATGAGTCATCACTTTTCTTTTT
The DNA here is from genome assembly GCF_004193775.1 of Glycine soja. Lineage (NCBI taxonomy): Eukaryota > Viridiplantae > Streptophyta > Magnoliopsida > Fabales > Fabaceae > Glycine > Glycine soja. Next base: position 33,295,591 of record NC_041002.1, read on the forward strand.
GCCATTAGGTGGTAAAAGAATTTCCTAGTTTATTGTTTTTCCATTATAAATAAATAAAAGTTCGGTCAGAAGAGAAGACATACATATGAGAAGATAAGTAGTCTTCAAATACATGTTAAAGCATGTTTTGATTTTTGTAATCAATCCATGTTTGTTTCTATGTCAAAATTATGTAAAAGACGCAGAAGCAACCGAGAGTTGCTTCAGAGTTGACACATGTATGTTGGTGCCAAAAGAAAATCCAAACACCCTAATAGATAGCAAGGAAAAGGAAGGGGGGGCTTAATTTTGAGATGTTCTCCAATCTTGATGAATATCAGTAATTAAAAAAAAAACATTTAAAAAAGGGTCACAGGCTGAATGCCAAAGAGAAATCAATTCTGAAATGTAACATAAGGGCACATGGGCTCAGAGAAATTGTTTGCTTGATTTCAAGGGTAGCAAATTTTTAATTAACTCATTTCCATCTTTAATTTTACATTACTTAATATGATGTGCTGAATAGAACATATAACTGTGCTCCAACAGAAACAAAACTGACATATTATTATAATACAATAATATCCCAAAGGACCCAAAACAATCTGCTTCTTCCTGTATTCATAAAATCAAGCATCTAATGGTTATGATTCAAAAGTAGCACTCAAACCCTAGAGCAAGGCCTAACAAACCGTAATACGTGCTCATTACCTGAATCCGGTGACTCACTGCCGTTGTTGTTGTTGTTGCTGTTGCCGTTGCCGAGGCCCGTGAGACGAACAACAAAAATCAGATCTCCTTTGTCGGGGGTGACACCGAGAGCAAATGCGGATGAGAGAGAGAGAGAGAGAGAGAGAGAGAGAGAGAGAGAGAGAGAAATTAGGGTCTTGTGTGTGAGAACTGGTGGGTGTAACAAACTTCTAATATGACTTTGCTGAGTTACTGGAACGGTTAAATTTTTTAGTGCCGAAAATAGAGAGAGAGAAAAACATTTATTACGTCACGTATGTACTATAAAAAAAAATCTCACGAATTTGATTCTTGCCCCCAATTTAATTTACCGTGAATTTCATGTAAACTCATAATATTTTTTTTGTTTTTTTATACAATGTTCCTCTTTTAATAGATAATTTTAACTGTTTAAATAATAATATATTTGTGATTCTAATTATTTAATGTTGATCTTATAATTAATAGAATATTTTATTATATGTTATATTTACATAATTCTATTTTGCATACTTATGTTAATTATGTTAATTGATAGGTATTTGAGAAAGATACTCTCTAACTAAAATTTCAATATCTCTAAATTTGTCGAAATAACATAATACTTATTAGACTATCTAGATTTACTGGGATCTTATTTTATTGTAACCAACTACATCCGTTAAGTGTGCTCCAAGACAATTTTTATATATTGAAAAAAAAATCAAACACACATGTTTTAATAATTTATGAGAATATAAAGAATATATTCAACTATTTTTTATAGTTAATCAAAAATATATTTTACAATAATATACTCATAATAATATTCCCGTATTTTATTCTCAAAAATAATATTCACGTAACTAAAAAAAATTATTCATGAATTAAACGCCGGCTAAGATGTTGGTAAAATGGTAACAACCCTATTTTCAAAAAAACTAAAACACTGATGCACCGTAGACTCAAGACAGTTTTATGATTAATTTGATAATAATAATAATATTAGAATATTGACAAATTTGTCCCTGAAAGATAAAAATTCAATTCAAATTTTAATATCCGAAAGTGAAAAAAGTATGACAATCTATTTATTCCTTAACTTCTCTTTTTTAGCGTTAATGAAAGAAGCTACGTGACATTTTCAAGGACAAATTTGTTAATGAAAGAGTCTATTTTACATTTAAGGATGAAAATGACTATTTATCCAAAATATAATTTAATATTCATCTTTACTTTTTTAATTATAGTAAGCATAACGTTACAATAAACACTTAAAAAATAGAAAATCAAGCATAAGTTAAAACAAACATAATAATAAGCATAATATTAATTAATAAGGATAATCAAGTGATAATACTTTACTCAAAATATGATACTCAAACTAAAATGCACAATCATTAAGTTAATTCTAACAAAAAAATAAGACTCAATTTGAGTTTATCACTACCTAATGTCGTCATAATAGAAAGTTCATAACAAAACTGACAGATTATTCTTATTATTATGTTTGTTCTAACTATGTTTGCAACATATAAAAAGGGGAGAATATGAATATTACATTATATTTTGGTTAAATAGTCATTTTTGTCTCCAAATATATAGAATGCTAACAAATTTGTCTCTAAATGTGTCACATATGTTCTTTTATTAACAGTAATGAACAAAAATTAACAGATTGATAAATTTATCACACTTTTTTCAATTTCAAGAACTAAAATTTAAATTTTCATCTTTTGGAAACGAATTTGTGAGCATTCTATACATTCAGGGACAAAAATTGTTATTTACCCACATCTCAATATATGTGTTAGTATAAATTTATATTTAAAATGAAAATTTTGAATTACCGTATGTTAATACTAATTTTTAATTAATTAATTCTTTGAAAGCGATGTCTTTTACACGAATTTATTTAATTTGGCTAAAATCAATTGAATTTAATATAGGAGATCTCAAATGAAAAAAGGTTAAGTATGAGTTTGGTTGAGTGTTTATAAAAAAATTGATTTTGAATAAATTTTGTAAAATTAATTTTGAACTTGTGTAATTTATATTTTGGATATTTTTATCATAACAAGTTAATATTAAAACTGGTGGAAATGTGTTGGATATGTCAATTAGCTGGAAGCCTCCGGAGGAAGGGAAGTTTAAATTGAACTGTGACGGTGTGGTGACCGGGGATGGCAATGCGTCTTGTGGGGGAGTGAGTGGTCAGAGACCATTGTGGTGGGGTGTATGCTTACAATCTGGGAACTTGCTCTATACCTCATGCTGAGTTTATGGGATTAAAAGTGGCTTGGTCGAGAGGTTTCACTAGTTTGAGTATGGAGTCTGATTCGAAGGTCACTATTTCTAGGTTAGAAGGGCAATGTGATTCAAGACATGGATGTTATCAACTAGTGCAAGCTATCAAAGAGCACACCAACAGAGGAGGTAATTATTCATGGGCACATATCTTAAGAGAGGCCAACCAAGTGGCTGACTCGACTTTCTTCTCATGGAGAGGGACATATTTTCGATTTTCTTGTCTTCTTATGTTCAGCTCATAAAATTAATATTAAAACTTATAAAAAAATTTATTCATCAACACACATATATTCAAAGTTATTTTAACTCAAAATACATACTTAATTCATCAACATAAAACCAAATATACATAATTTTATCTAAAATCATATTAATTATTATTTTAACATGATTCTAAAAAAAATTAACAAAATCAAACGCAAAATAGATTAATTCTGTAGATCCTTGAATTTTTTAAAAACTTTTAATTAAGTTTTTGAATTATTATATTTAATTGAGTCTCTACATTTATATTTATATTTAATTGTTATTTGAGGTTAATTTTCAAGGTTAGGGGTAGGAATTTAGATTCTTGAGCTAGGTGGTTTGACAAGGCAAATGAAATTTAAAGCAAGCTAGATAGTTTCTTATGTGAAAGCTTGGATGACCCTTTGGAGGTTCCACCGAATTGGCTCTTCACTTAGTTTACACTAAGCTATTAGACACAAATAGAATTTTGGGTGGTCTCTTGGAGACTCCCAATACACCCCTAAAGAATGTCCAAATACAAGATTTTGCAATAGAAGAAATTCAGCACTCAATTGTTCTATTACAACAAATTTAACAAAACAATTAAGGTCTTCAAATTTGTCTTCAATACTTGTTTGTTTTCTTAAGTGTTTCAGTCAAAATTTGGTGAGGCTTTGGTTGCTTCAAATCCAATGGTGCTCATAGGATGGTTAACCTCCAAGACTCAAAAATCTTGCTTCAAGCAATGCACCAATTTCCTCTTTCAATCCTTTTTGTATGCAGCACTTAAACACACACAAAAAAGAAAAAAGACAAGCAAGAAATCAAAAGGTGAAATGAAATCTAAACCAATAGAAAATTTAACATGACATTAATTCAATGAGATTCAAGAAAAAATAAAGAAAAAGGACAACACCACAGGCCAAGGTGGAGCACAGAGGAAGTCCTAGAATGACACTAGATTAGATTGACAAATTAAAAACAAGACTCAAAGCAAAATTCTAGTTATGTCAATTTGGCAACACATATAAAAGATGAACAACTCCAAGAAGTCAAATAGGTTTGTAATACAACTCAAAATAAAGAACAATTTTCAAGCAATCAAGTATACACATTTTTTTTATATTTTTGTTGTTGTTCTGGACGTGTATTTTGATGTTAATCTTTATCACCTTTTCTTGCTCATTTCTTTTTTGTTTTTGTTCATTTTTTTTCCATTGTTTTTGTCCAGATGTCTATTTTATCCAGTTAAAATTTTAGCTCAAAACTAGAAGTATTCAAGTCACAATGGAGTTAAGAAGATAGTGTGCTAGAACTTACGACAACTAGAATTTCAACCTAGAAATCAAGAGTAGTGTTTATGCTGCTTAAGGCTTGGATAGTTACAATTTGTGTTTGCTTATGCTCAATTGTCTTGGATAGCACAGTTCAAGAGAGCTTAAGACTTATTTTGATTCACAACTAGCAACAACTCAGCACCACAACTCAATTTCTTCATAGGCATCACATAGGAAACTTAGAAATAAGAAAAGTTCAACGACAAGGCTTCTTCAAGGAATTGATTTAGAACATGTTATGAACTAAATAACATGCATGAATTAGACCCAAAATTCAAATGATAGGCTAAAAATTGCAAGAATACATGGACAAATGTATCTAGAATTCAATCAACTAAATCAAAATTCAGCACAAACTCAGAACATAATGTGACAATTATTATGACTAAACATGACTCTAAAACAACATGAATGAAGTGATTTACACTTAGATTTTTGTGTTTTCTTTTCTAATCAATATTTTGCAAGAAAATTCAGATCTAAAGGTTCAGCACAAGAAGATTATGACTGAAAAATGATAGAACCTAAAATCAACACAAAAACATGATTTAAGAGTAGATCTATAAAATTTGAACCATAGAAATGTAAGAACAATTATAGATCTAAGATTTAATCGGTTTATTTTTTTTAATCTACTTTAAACAGCACCAAAGCACAAGAAAATAGAGAAGATACATGGAGAAGACGATGAAGAACAAGGAATTAAAGTGAATTGACCAAACAAAAGATAGAGGAAACAAAAGAACATCACCTAGATGAAGATACTCTGATAACCACATAATGTTGCTCCATGTAGAGCTTGAAGGCCTTGTATCTTCTTCATCAATGGAGTCCTTTGCTTCTCGAAAATCAATGACAGCTTAAGGTAGGAGAAGATGAGTGGAAGGAGAGGGAGAGATGGGAACGAAATTTTGAGAGAGAGAAGAGGGAGAATGAGGTCTGAACTTTCAAGTCTAATTTCTCAAAATCAAAGTTCAAAAAAATGCACACAAAACTTCTATTTATAGCCTAAGTGTCACACAAAATTGGAGAAAAATTTGAATTTCTATTCAAATTTCACTTGAATTTTAATTTGAATTTGTGGAGCCAAATTTAGAGCCAAAATTTCACTAATTATGATTAGTGAATTTTAGTTATGTTCAGCCGAATATTAAATCCAAGATTCTTCATTAAGTGTATTTAGATGTCATGAGACATGTCAAACATGAAGAACATACACAAAGTGTGACTATATGATGTAACAATGAGATGTAACAAGCAAATACTCATGTCTCCCTTAGGTTGGTCCGAAATTTAATTGGATTGGACTTTTACCAATTCAATGAAATTTCTCTCCCAACACACACATCAAATAGTGAACTTAATGCATGTAAAATTACAAAATTACCCCTAATCCAAAAACTAGTCTAGGTGTCCTAAAATAGAAGGACTAAAAAATCCTACATGATTGGGAAATCCTCTCTATACTATGGAGCCATAAATACAAGACCCAAAAATAATGAAATTCTAATCTAATATATAAAAAAATAAGTGGACTCATACTTGATCCATGAATCTAAAATTTATCCTAAGACTCATGAGAATCCTATGATCTTCTCTTACATGTCTGTCTCAATCTTTTTGGAGTTTTTAATCCAATGCTCTTGGAGAATATGATTGCATCAACAAGCTTATTGGCACTGGTAAATTCAGTAATGTGCTTAACCTCTAGGACAAATTGAAATCGAGCAACCGTGAATCTGTTATGCTCGTAATCGAACTTGTGTAGTGTGGGTGAGCAAGACGCTTTAAGTGGTCATTCACTCGTAAGACAAGACGTAGTTTGTCCTTTCCTGCGTGTGAGCATCAGCATCACCAACTCTTGCAAATTGTAATAAATTTTTAAAAACCAGAAACAAGGAAAAAATTAAAACTCAACTAAAATTGGTTTCAATTTTTTAAAATTTTAAAACTGAAAACTAAAAACCATCCTGGATGGAAAAAAAAAAACAAATTAGTGACAAAGAGATTCAAAGAAGGATATTGGAAGAAAAGAAAAGCTCAGCATAGTGTGAAAGAAGCTATTTGAGTTAGCTTTTTAATAAGTCACTTGTTTTTTTTTAAGAACTTTGCTAAAGAAGTGTTTGGCCCAAGTTTTAATTTTAAAGAGAGAAAAAGCTGGAAAAAAAATTGGACCAAATATTACCTTCTGCAATTTTTTCAAAATCAATTATTTTGATCCTAAGTGATTAATATGTTTTGTGCCAGTAACAACAGTGGCATGTCTGCGATTGTAAGGGATCAATATGGTTGCGTTTTGTACATTGTACGTATCCCGTTAATGAAATATTAGTTAATAAAAAAGTCATTTTAATCTTAGTTGATCATTTATGGTCAAACCTTAATTCTAACGTGACTCATTTGACGATAACATGATGCAAATATGATCAAATTTAAAAGTCTATGTAAACTCATGAAACTTTTATAAACTCAACGTATAGAATAAACTGTTAAACTCGTTAGAGTTTACATAATATAAAAAATAATATTAAAATACATATTAATGACATATGTGCATAATAAAATACTCTTTACACAACAATAATTTAATATTTCAACTTCGTGAGAAAGGAATATTTTCATACGTATGATAATAGTTGTTATTAATCTTTATTTTATATATAAGTTTTATATATGCCTTATATGTGCAAAAAATATTTCCTACGGAGACGGATTTCTAAATAAATGTTGCATGTAATGATCAAGTGACTATTTTATCCTGTAAATTATTTGTCTGATGTTTATTATATTTTTTGAAATTACATTCTTTATATATGATTACTGGTGCACGTTCAGTGTGATGCACGGGACAGATTATTCATAGAAAAATAATAAATCAACATTAATTCTTATTAGAAATATTAATAAATCAACATATTTATATTTATTAGAAATTACGTTAATTATATATACGTAATTAATTAGTTTAACATTTGAAAATAATATAGTATATTATAAAAAAATATTCACCTTAATTTAAAATAATATTAATTGCATTTAAAAAAAATGTTATAATTAAGAATATATATACCAGTTTTAATTTTATTTAATTATCTCAATTAATTAAATGGACAGAGAAGTTAATTTAAAAAATTAAACTAAAGACCTACTCCAAAATGTTGCACAAAAAATATTAAAGACCGCAAATTAGAAACGGAAACAAAAAAATAAAGCCAGGAGACACGCCTTGCATCTAACAATAAAAAGTGCACAACTGTGAGTTAAACACTGTCACGTTTTAACATACCAAGGCATGCACCTGGGTTTAATATCCAGTAAAGCATAGTAATGTAAATCCTCCTTTGCATAGCTCCATTGCCAGCAATTTTCTATTATATATACCTTGATTTAATAATGGTATAATTTACATAAACAAATAATAATGTACATCAATATTAACTTGAGAACTATAAATCAGTAGATGAAAAGAAAGAGACGAAAAAAAAATAGAAAAGAAGAAACGCGGAAGATGACCATCAATGCAAATCATGGACCATGAATATATAGAGAGAGAGGAGGAGGGAGCGTGAATCTTGGAAAAAGAACAAAATATTTGAATTTTTTTTTTATTTGAATAGCCATCGAGTGGTGTGTGAGAGAACGAGTGAATGAAATAATTTCCTTATTTGAAAGGTAAAATTATAAATTTAGTCTTTCTAGTTATCTTTAATTTTGATTTTGGTTCCCCTTTAAAATTATTCACACATTTCATTTTTTTTTATATCCAATCACATAATTTTGGTCCCTCAGTCCAGATTTGGACGTTGACCGTTAACAATTTATGTTGACTGACACGTGTCAACTTCTAAGGAGTCCGTCGAAGGGTGCGTGATTTTTAATTGAGTGTGGTAAATTTTATTTTACAGTAACCCTAAAACCTAATCAAAATACCTAAAAGCCTCATATCCCGAAATCCATAAAACGTTCTGCGGCCAGTGGCGACCACCAAGCTTATGGATTCTTCGAGGTAACCTTCAAGTTGTTGCATGATTCCGCGGGCAATCGCAACCCCTTAAGCTTCTTGCTTGTTCGTTGCCGCCTGGTTCGTTTCTTCGAGGCAAATCGTTAACCTTCTGGGTTGTGGAAATCCCAAACACGTAAGCTTTTTGCCTCCTCGTCGTCGCCTAGTTGGTTTTTAGAAGCAAGAGTATCATCCTATTTGGGTGTCAGAGGTGGTGGTTGAAAAACGTGGTCGTCGCCTGAAGCATGTTGTCATCAGTGTTGTTCCTATGGAAAGGAGTTCCTCGTCGTACACCTCGGAGCCCCGAAGTCGCGTGATGTGTTTGTGTAACCTAGAGACTTCACTGGTGACATCATGGACTGAGGATAATCTAAGGTGACGTTTTTATGGTTGTGGTCTATACAAGGTAAGGAATAATGTAGGTCGTGGGTTATGTTATGGTTTATTTGTTGATTATTTTTGTTTATTTTGGGCATGTAGGTTACAGGTAGGAAAGGGTGTAATTATTTTGAGTGGCACGATCCAGTTGCAAACAGTCATCAGAAGAGGATTATTGTAGCATTGATGAGGAAGGTTGATGAATTGAACTTTAGGGAAAATGATTTGCAAACCAGGATTGATGACAAGAAGATGAAGGGAAATTTTTTAGGAATTGGATTGGTTTTTTCTTAGGTCTATGTTTGCTTGCTGGGGTTTTTATTATGTTGCAGGGGAATGTGATTTATTGGTGGTAATTTGGTTGTTATTGTTTTGATTATGTAATGGTTTAAGAAGATTTTGGTTGTTAGTGTTTTGTTTATGTAATGATTTAATTTGAAAGTAATGGTGATAAGTTGGTTTTTTGTACTCTGCCCCCTGTAATTGTTGAATTATGTTAATGAAAGAAAATTTTATTGGTTTTCAACTTTGGTATTCAAATTTGAAATTTGTTTTCACTGAAATTGGACAAATTGTGTTTCGTTAGTGGTTTGTGCAATGGTATTGAAATTGGATCCAACTTTAATATGTTAATGTCATTTTATTGTTTCTGTAGTGGTTTGAACATAACTAGAAAACATGGATTTAACTTGAATTTTAAGAACAAAATAAAGACAAAAATCTGAACCAAACAAAGTAGTAACTTGAACTAAACAACAAAACATAATTACACAAGAGTGGATTACATAGCCTCTTTAAACAGTTACTTAAGCATAAATTGAATAATTATTTAGATAAAGAGTGCATTACAAAGTCTCATTGAACAAAGCCAAAAAATATGAGTTCTGCATCCTAAAAACTTAAACAAATAATCCATTTGTGCCTAAGTCCTCCTTGTCGACTCCCTTAATTGATTTGTGATTCTTTCACCATTTTCAGGCACCTTAAAATGAGAAAATCTGAATTTTGGAGGACCTTCATCATCACTTTCATTTGGAGTATCCAACTCATTAGAATATCCATCTTCATCATCAAAATCAAAATTTGATAAGTCTACTTCATTAGTCTCAAATGTGGGGTGACTACTTTGACTAAATGTCTAGGGGTCCAACGATTTTGTCCAATCCCAACTTTCTTTAAAGTCATTATCTGAAACTTCACTACAATCACTTCTATCATCATCATTTTCCTCAATCTCAACATCATCCTCCACCACACCTTCAACAACAACCTCCATCTCACCTACAACACCAGCCTCATCTTCACCTTGCACTTGAACCTCCACCAAACCTTGTTCATCAACCTGAACCTCAGCCTCCACCTGAACCTTAGTCAAAGGTTGTCCATTAACATGCTCCTCTGCCTCATCTTCACCCTCCACCTATGCTTCAGCCTTCACTCTATCAATTTCAACAACCTCATCTCCCTTAACATTATTCAACTTTTTTGCAGATTTTTCAAACACCCCCTGGTCCACATACACTTCTACCACATCAAAGCCAGAAAAATCTTCAGCCAATTGCAAAATATCAGAGTCACAATTAAGTGGCTTCAACCCTCTACTGAGTTCTTTTCGAGGGTCCCTATACCATAAGCACTTGAATGATTTGTACCCGAGAGAGTTAATCAGCTTCATGAAGTCAATATAGGACATAGTATCCACATCCCAACCCCATTCTTCTTCAACAATCTGACCATTGATATACACAGTAAATGGCTGATAAATGAACATCCCACCATGGTGAATCTTTAACTTCACTGTTTGTTCTTCAGTTGGCTTGCAAAAAATTAATAATAATAACACAAGCAAATGGCTTTATACAATTAAACTCATTGAAGATGTAAATTAAATAAATAAAAAACATGAATGACAACGAAGCCCAAAAAATGAATAAAAACGACACTCACCAAAGGTTTTCACAAGAAAACAAAACAAAAGCCAAAATCGGGACCACCACAAAAAAAAAATACCATTCATGTTTCCAAGTGAAACGATAACCAATGAAGGGTTTTTTTTATAAAAAAAAAAGCAACACACACCCCGTGGAATACAAAATCGGGACCACCCCACCAACGAAGACATAAGGGACCACCACAACAAAAAAAAGCACCAAACACCCTGTGGACCCCAAAAGCTGAATAAAAATCCACACTGGAAAACACTCTGTGCACCACATCAACAAACAAACCCCATAAAGGGACCACAAATATCTGCCATTATAATATAAAGAAAACTTCAATAAAATAACCTAACTTACTTGCAAATAAAAGGAACTTCCATCTCCCTACGACAATCAACAATGACACCTCAAGCACATGAGATTGCCTTAGGATTTGCGCTTCCAATGTGGGATTTTCAGGGAGAATATACACAAGGATAGATTTTCGATATTAACATTGAAGGGTTGCGGTAAAAATGTTACTGGGTTAAAAGTCACGCACACCCTTTGACGGACTCCTCAGAAGTTAACACATGTCAGTCAACGTAAGTTGCTAACGATCAACGTCCAAATCTGGATTGGGGAGCAAAATTGCATGATTGAATATAAAAGGAAGACTAAATGTGTGAATTATTTTAAAGGACGATCAAAATCGAAATTGGAGCCAACCAAGGAAACCAAATTTACAATTTTACCTATTTGGAAATGAATGTAAAAATTGTTGAGAAAGTCATTTGCACCAACCGGATAGCATGCAGGCAAATTTTCCGTTTATAAAAATATGATTTTCATTTAATTAAAATGACTAATGTGATGCATAATCAAATGCATTTGTTTTATGTATACCACCCAATTATCTTCTAATTACTATTTTAACATCAATTAATAAACTTTTAAACGTAATTTTCACACAATCTTTTAAAAGCAAAGGCCAGAGGATTTAAAATCTATAATCTAAAAGCATAGACAGCAGTAAAAAAAAATTACATATTTAATGTTAATTTAAATTATAATATTTACATTACTTCATTTGCATATAAAATAATGCATGAAAACTATTGAATAACATTTCTTTACATAGTTATTATTGTTTTAAAAATTAATCAAATTCAATTACATTTTAAAATAATGCATAAAAACTATCGAATAATATTTTTTAAAATAATTGTTATTGTTTTAAAATTAATCAAATTCAATTACATTATTTGACAAATAATTATGTATGCATCACGTGGTTCAATCTATCCAAATTAATTCCATATATTGAGATGCACGTCAATTACAAATAAAAGGACCAATTTTTAATATAAGTTTTCAATACATTTACTAATATATCATTTTTACTTTCTATTTCTTGAACTGGATTAATATATAAAAAAAAAAAGAAGTAGAAAGGGACTTGATTTTGGTTCGTAAACTACATTTACTATGCCTATATTTGGGCATCAATTAATCTCGTTGATTGATTTGTTTGCCCCCTAATATACATTAATTAATTTAATGATATTAAATTGAATTCAAATAATATTGATATAAATATGGTTCGTAATTGAATTAATTAGCTATGAAATATTATATGATGATATGTGTCATTCGAAACTTGAAAAACAATCTTAAATACCATATGAACTAGAACCTTTTCTGGATTTGTAAATTTATAATTATAGATTTTGAATAAATTTTTCTTAAATGTAAAACAATATTTGATAAAAAAGTACAAAACATTTGGAGTTTTTCAAAAAATGCTTACCAATAATTAGTATTTTTCTTTAAAAAAATTGATAAAATCTGGGTTATAAGCCGGGATTTAGGGTGCACATGTTCACTAAATGCAAATATATTAATTGTTTCACTATAAAGTTGAATTTTTCAAATTTTGTCATAATTTTTTGTTTAAAGTAACATTCTAGTTGACACCAGGACAATTTTGGCATAAAATGCACGTTATTCTTTTCCGGAAAATACATTGCACTCCCATGACCATACCCTTTACTAACCCTTTTTTGTAAACAAAAAAACCACCCGTTATATGCACTCTTAAGCTCATCCTTCTTTAAAATTCAATGCTAACAATGAAAATTTAAGCCACAAAATCAAATTTACCAACATTGAAATTTACAATAATTTTAGAAAAACTTCCCCAACCTTGAAATCTCCTCCTTTTCTTTATTCTCATAAAAGCATAAAATTTAGACATGTAATAAAATTAACAACCACTCATGGATTAAAGGCTTGGGAATGTGTATATGCTTCTTGTAATGATCCACCACCTTACATGGAATTAGGAACTAACTCAAGCAGAAAACTTTATTTTAATTCAATTAAAACTCTTCTATTAATTTAATTATGGAAGTATTTGTAAATTTTTCGCGTTTTAAAGGTCCTAAAGCTAAAAAGCAAGATATCAAGATAAAATATCACATGATATGTATACATATCTGAAAATATCATGTGCCCTATGACACTCAAACGTAACATGAACATATACAACATCAGAGAAACTCAAGTACCTCTGAACAAACATATAAGCTTAAACAACTCTATACAGATATACTACCTAAACTTTGAGCCAGTGAGCACTATACATACCTATAAAGAGGAAACAAAAATGAAAATCACGTCTTCACATTCAAGTATGCATGTACATGAAGTCTCCGAAAGACACAAGACCACCTCCTAGCCATCTACTCCCCAAATACAACAGATACGAGATCATCAGAGGCACAAACCACACGTGCAACAATATAAGAGTAAGCTTACGAAAAATAAACATATTAAAACAATATAAAACTTAACCATTAAAGCATGATCTACTATCATCACATATATTAAAAAATATGTAGAAATCATACATCAAGCATAAGTCTTAGAATTCATCAACCATTTAAGTTACATTCAGAGAGACCCTCACTTGATGTAAAGCCAAGGTTTAGTTCCTGTTATATGTGCCTGGAAGGATGTAAAATGGGTTTTCTAGCTGGTTGGTAGTGTGACACCCTCTACCCCATACATATATGTACTAATAATAAAAGGAAAAGGAATCAGAATTATTTAAAAGTTCTTAAAACACATTTAAATAAAATCCTTTCAAAAGGATAAAAGGCTCACATTTACTTTTTTTTGCATCATAATAAAACTTGTCCAAATAAATAATAAAATCATCTCGGCTCAAACAAGGTCGTCTAAGACTTCATGCAATTAATGTAGAAACCTATACCCTAATGTCACATCCTATCAGAGCATTGTGTTCCTGCGTTCTCTAGCATGGGGTTTTCCATAGCCATTCACCTAACCATATACTTCCACGAACACAAAGTTCGAGATCATTACAGGATCCAAACACAAATAACACACAGAGAGTGAGTTATCACATTCCTAACTAATAGAGAGAAACGAGACAACTAAATATACATATCATGTAAATGAGATACAACTTACTTAAACATAGCTCACGTAATTTCACCACTTTGTCGCGTAACATTACATCACAACACAACACGTCTCATTCATTTTCACATCATTCACGTACTCAAAGATCAAAACACAATATCACTAAATCAATCAATATCAATAAATACATAAGCGTTATGCAACAAATACACTAAGACTCAATCCTATATGCAATGTGGTACCATGTTAGTGAAAAACCTCATCAGGCGCCTAGGAGTACATGATAAGACAAACCACACACTAGTAAGTCAGGTCACTCTCACTTGGTAAAATCATAGGGAGACCAATTAGGGTCATGTTGTTTTGTGAGAATGCTTCAACCATGTGGGATCGACACAGGCTTAAAGGAGCACTCAAACCGGGTGTATTTACCCCCAAGGCCTACACTCCGAAGAGTCCGTCAGGGCCTCTCCCTCCTGATTCAGGTCCAACCCAGAAAACATTTAGCACGCATACTCTATCTATGAATTGTACAAAACACACGACTCCTCAATTGTTCTCAAAATAATTTTATCTCGTCGCACTTGTGATTAAACTCGTCGGGTCCCCACAGTCGATCCCATCACAATACTCATAACGCAAAAACTCGTCACTCTTAAAGGGTCTTACAATTGTGTGATTGCATAATTCATAGCTCACAACTCAATACACACATCTCAATACACATGTATTTCACCATTCATCACAAGTTCAATTTGTCACTTACTCACAATTTGAACCACAATTTCATAATCTCAATGTAACAATTTATACAAAATGCTTCTCACAACATGTGGAGTAAAACCCCTCAAACAATTCCACACAATCATATTGAAATCAATGAATCAAATCATAGATAAAAAAATATGAAAACACCAAGAGCACTTAAGTTTATCAACCAATTCGCATTAGGACATCAATTGGTCCATCAACACAACAATATCGTATTTATAATTGTAAAGGAAAATTATAATTCAATAAACATCCCAAAATAAATCCCAATTTAATCCCCTAAGGATTCCTACATATGTTCATTCTAACTCTAATTGCGATAAATTCATCCCTTACATCTAAGCGGGCTCACCTGTGTATTCTGACAGCGATAGCGGCATCTCTAGCAATTTCCTGTGATTCCTCAAGCTTTTCCTCTTATTTGCTCTGATAGGGTTTCCAAGCGTTAGAGAGAAGGAGAAGAGATTAAAGTCTTCATTTTGTACTATCTTCATGCGATTTACTTTTCTCTCTCCATGAATATTGTTTCGCAAATCCCGACGGTGAAGGTGTGCAGAATTAAATTGCAAACCAGGTGTCTAAATTTCACGATGATCCAACAGTAAAAAAATCTTGGATCATAGTTTTACTAGACAAGTTTTGAGTCTCTGTGGGAAAAGAGAAAGCTACAATGCGAAGGACATTTTTCTTAGCTCCCACATTTTTTCACAATTTCCAACAGTGAGAATGCTCGGAAATAAGTTGCGAACCTGGTGCTAAAAGATCATGACGATCCAACGGTTAAAAGTCCGAGATCATCATTTTACTAAGACAGGTTTGAGTGTATGCGGGAAAAAGAGAGAATTTTGGGAAGGGAAAAGAAAAAAAACGAAATTGAGAGGAAGAGGAGGCGTAGTCTGAAAACTGACCTAACATGTCTATATTTATAGCTATGATACTCACAACCTATTATTTATCCTATTTATTTATTTTTATTATTTTATAAAAAGTAACTCTATTTTATTTCCTATCAAATGAATAAATTAAATATATTTTTTTTCTTCAAACCATTATTTTAATATAGTTATTTCTCCTTATTTATTTAATTATAAAAACCTCACCATTTTCTAAAATTCTATTTCTTTTTTTAACTATTTTTTTAATTTATTTACGAAAAATGGGATGTTACAATTCCATCCCCCTTAAAATAAGTTTCATCCCCGAAACGTTGTCGAAAGACCGAGAAAAAGATATTACGCATATGGTTCTCAATACCAAGTTGTGTGTCCAGTCAAAGCTCTTTTCAGTGACTTTGACCACAAGATTCCTCTGCACTTAGTGACTAAATTTGGCAATCATCGTTCACTCAATGATAATATTTCATAAATTAAGTTTTCTCACGAAAGTGACATCTCAACAATAATAGAATATGAATGACATACTATTTGGAATTGGGTAATATCATAGGAGACACTTATGACAATCTGAAACGAACAAGCAGATACAAGGAAACATGATTAACCACATGACCGACTTTTTCTCAAACATGTGACGATTCAAGAAAAAAGGTATATGTTTCGAGACTTCAACACTCTACCAATCCTAGTCCACATGCGATTCTCGAGAATACATGATTTACCTACCTTCGGATCTAAGCTTTTTTTTCTTCAACGAGATCTTCCCCACTTTGGTATACTTGACTCATAACTCTCGCTTAGGTTCAAGGGATTCTAACAGTTTCCTACCTGATCCAAACTCGGTGCTAACAAGATAAGCAAAGCATACCACTCTTCCCTTCCCTAAACTCGTTCAAGCTTAAGGTAATCTTGGCACACCCATACTCACACCACTATATAAATTTTGCACGTAAGGTTGAGGGTCTAACTGTTATTTACGATGTCTAACTCTCTAACTAGGACACTAGTCACATCAAGGGTTTATGATCGAGGCCGTACCCGAATCAAATAAACATTAAAATGTAGTAACTAGGAAGTGATCCTAGGTCGTTTCCCAACAAGCAATGATAAACCAAATGTTCATAACAGATAGTAGGGAATAGTAACAAATTTGGGGGGGGGGGGGGGGTTGTTTGCTTTTGTAAATTAAATAGCGAGTAAAATTGAATTAGAAAAATATCAGAATTAAAATACGTTGCTTCCCCTTGATTCACAAGCAAGTCTCTTATCCTAGGTTGCGAGAATTTATCCTTTATCAGTTTAACCACTTAATCCAACCCTAAATTAAATTACTAAGCAAAATTTAACATAAGGCATTCATTATGTGATTAAGCAACACATACACCAATTACTCATAAACGATCATTAAGCATGAACGTAAATTAAGCGCAGAGACAATTAATCAAGTACTAAGCATGCATGAATTAATAGCAACAAATTTAGAGTAATTAGTGAAGAGGAAAAACTGAACAGAATTTAACAGTAATAATAGAACCTCAAAGAGAACTGCGCTTGATCCTCAAGAGAAAACAACGCTGGGGACTTAGCCTTCCATTAATCAATAGATAACGAACTTATAAATTGAAGAACGAAATTTTATTGCTACTGGAATTGTAGAACGAAAAAATGTCTCAAAGAAAAAGCCTAAAACTAGAAAACGAAAATAGGGGAGAGAGAAGATAGGGAAAGAGAACCTAAACTAGAACCTTGGTGCTGTTATATAGTTTTCCAGCCCCAAAGCTTACAAATCTGTTTTAAATCCAAGCTCATAAATAAATTAAATTCAAATCTAGATAAGATAAGATAAGATAAGATCTAGATTAAATAATATCTAGATGAGATCAAATCTAAATAATATCTAGATAAGATAAAGATAAGATAAGATCTAATTTTGTAGAATAAAATAGTTTGCCCTCTTCAAGTCCAAGCCCAATTCTGGATTCAAGCCCAATGCTTCATTAATTCTTGAAATTAGATTAAAAACATCAAATTAGCTGAATGGGCCCAAATAATAAAAATGTCTAATTAATTTGACAATTAAGACTAATCAGTACTTAAAATGGTGCAAAAAGAGTTAAGAAATAGGAGAAAATAATGACACATCAGTTTCCTACTCAAGCTCCAACTACTAAGCTAGCTCGGTTGAAACTAAACTCACAACAAGATTCTTAAGAATTCTACCCAAATCTTCTACCTCGGATTCAACTCCCAAGGTTCTAACAACGTATCAGACTAATAGTAATGCCTCCAAAGTATGAAAGCGAACACCATGGCTACAAACTTTAGATCATGTGTACGATAAATCCTTTCATGAATATTGAGTTGTCAAGAAAACATAGGTCGTTACTCGTCCTCATACAAGCACTCCTCTAAACGTTTACTTCAAATATTTTACTACTTCAATAAGGACCTACTCGGCTAAGATAGCACTCAATGTTTTACGGTGGCCGACTTCTCTATGAACTTAGGATTTACTTCTTACAGGGATCTCATCGGAAGCTTAAACTTACTCGAGTCATCTCTAACCAAGGTTAAGGTTAATTCAAGGAATCCTAGAACAACTTCCTGGTTCAGCTACTAGTTATTGGTGCCTCATCTTAAAGCAACTTCTGCCTAAGAAGGATTTATAGTTATCTCTCACCTAGACATAACATACTCTACGGGTCATCCTCATCTAACTAAAATGGATATCAAAACTCTTAGCATGAAACATGATTCCTAAGGGTCTATGTCATACCCTAATTTCATTCGGGGACTATCGTTTGTTGATCTTTTGATCCTTGCTAGTCGACTTATGATGTTGAACACCAGTTACAATGCAAAGCAAGGAACCATTCAGTGTTTCAATTAGGAATGCAAAAAATACCAAAAAAGAGAGGCATAAGGGTTTTTTCATTGAGTTTCCTGGACCCTAGCTCGCCCAGGCTAGCCTCTAGCTCGCCTGGGCCCCCAAATTACTTCAGGGTGAAGGAACCAACTCGCCTAGGCGAGCCAGTTACTTCAGGAGTAAGCATCAGCTCGCCTGGGTGAGCTGCCATTGCCCTAAGTGCCCATTTTCCTATAAATAAGCGTGCTAGGGAGGCTAAGGGGAGGTTCCAAGGTTTAGTAGTGATCAATATCTACGTTGTTCCTTGTTCGGTGTTCTTCGTGCGACCATCGGTTAGTTTTGTTTTTATGATTCGAATGTGATCTATGCACCCTTAGGGGTCCCCCTTGTTATTTTGTGCATATTCATCTCCTCCTTCTATCATCGGTAATCTCATTTTCTTTGTAAAGTTCAATCTTAACCGATCACTAGTGTTGTAAAGTTGTCTTTAAGAATAGTGAAATTAATAAACAAAACCAAGATAAAACCAACTCATAAATAACTTCTTTTTATCAAAATGTCACTTGAGATCGTTTCAAGGTCCAACGCCTTAACGATTTTCTCTGCTTGTCAAATTTAAAAGATTGTTTCAAGGTCCAACGCCTTAATGATTATCTCCTCTTTTCAAAGTTTAAAATATCGTTTCAAGGTCCAACGCCTTAAACAAATTTTTGTTTGCAATTAAAATGAATCTTTCAAAAACATAAAAATCAATTTAACACACAAACATTCAGACTTAAAGAACTACGTAGGTCTGAATTTCTCATCGCACCTGAAGATACATAGGAGCAAGGGCACCCCCTTGTCAACCCCAAAAAAGTAAAAAATATAAAAAGGGAAAATAAATAATTTTGAAGTCACGTTGCGCACACTCAATCAAAGGTTGTCATTCCTTGTGACGGGCGCGTGGGATGCTAATACCTTCCCCATGCGTAAACAACTCCCGAACCCTTATTTTCAAAATTCGCAAACCTCTTTTTGGTTTTTCTAACGTTTTCCCTTGAATAAATGTTGGTGGCGACTCCCGCGTGTTTTTTCTTTTTGAAAGATGCACATCTTATTTTACCTCGCCTTCTCGTCGAAGGGTAGGTTGCGACAGATGACGACTCCACTGGGGACTTGTTAGAGAGTTAAGCCATTCGATCAGTGTGCAATGTTTTATAATGATTTCTTCTTTATTTATGCTCCCTCTTCTCTTTTATCTTTCGTTTTATCCATATTTGTGTATAAACTTTGCTATGTTATTGTGTTTGGTGTGTGTCTGTCTACCTATTACATTCGTAGTTAGAAATATTTTTGTTTTATGCACACATGGCGCCTACACCTTTGCACACACATTGAGATATTATGCCCTATACTCGGGTCTATGTGATCCATAAGGAGTGGAGGTCGATCTGTGGTCATGCTAGGTCTTCAACTCGCTTGATAATAGTGAAGCCTCATCTAGAGTTTTCCTCTTTTGGTGATGCATTGTCGCCGATAGTCCCTATCGCCACAATGTATTATCTAAGAGGATGATATCTCTAGAGACCGGTAAGGTTACATGAAAGTACCCTTGGGAATTATCACTAGAAGTGGACTTTTGGATCCTTTCCATTAGGTTCCTGAATTAGGGGGCACATAGAAAAATCACTTTGGCTTGTTCCTTGATGGCATCATGCATCTATTCATGGCATCGTAATGGACATATCATTCTTGCATTTACCATTTATCATCTTCAAGCATTGCATTTGCATAAGTTATTGCATTATCATACATCTTCATTTAGCATGCTTTTGTTCTGCCAATTGCATACATTCTATTTTCATCATTCGCATGTTATGTTCACTCATGCATGATCTCATGCATGATCTTGACACATAGTTGTTCATGCCTTGCATTTTCCTCTAAAAACAAAAAAAAAAAACGTTTGATTGACTGTGTTTCAAATAAAAAATAAGAAGTACAGACATTGATGTGACCTTATGTTTATCATTCTTAAAAGTTGTCTTTTGAGAGAAAAGTGAGTTGTTAAGAACAAGAGTCATTCAACTTAATCTATCAATTAAATATATCTCATCCTTGAAAATTCATTTTCGAGAACTTGCACAATTTCTTTCTTTTTTCCTTGCTACAAGGTCATGACCAAAGACAACAATAGATACCTCAAAGCCCTACATTGGGGCAATGAGAGGCTCCATACATGAGCCTCAAGCACACCTAGGGGCAGATCAGAAGTTCTCACCCGGTAGGTTGAAAACTCGAAAAGGCGGCCTAAGCAAAAATTAGGGTTAATAATAAAAAAAAAGAATCAAGAGCGTGTTTATCAGGGGTTTGGTCCCAAAAATCCAAACTACAAAAGTATCTAGTCAAGATTTGAAATGACGCATGACCGTGTTTCAACATCCCAAACACTAATTTATCCCTTGCTACTCCCTCCGAGCTAAAGCATATTTGTTTTCTAAAAACAACACGAAAAAAACAACAAAAACAAAATAGGAACCCTGAGTAGGAACCACCGCTAAACCGGCGGGAAGGGTAATGCAAACAACACATGCATGAAGTTGGGCAACAATGAAAAGAAAAAGAAAATAAAATCCGCCAAAGGCGAGTGAAGAAAAGAGAGACAAAAGATTTTCAGATTTTACAAGGAAGGCACAAAAAGTGCAATAAAGATTAATGTATAAGACAAAAGGAGTAGAGCCCAACATAAAAGGTACAAGCAACGCTCTCGACGTTCTTACTCAATGTAACCCTTAAACACTCTTTGAGCCTCTCTAATCCTTCCTTTCATAGCCCTCTTACTCAAAATTTGCATACCTCTTTTTGGTTTTTCTAACGTTTTCCCTCAAATAAACATTGGTGGCGACTCCCACGCATTTTTTCTTTTTGAAAGATGTACATCTTATTTCGTCTCGCCTTCCCGTCGAAGGGTAGGTTGCGACAGTCTATAACAACCTCAAGATACACCCCATAATCCAACTTAACTGGAAACATACTAAGCACTAACCATCGAAACCACTATAAGAGCTAACTCAGGGTGGGATATCCTATCACGCATTCCACAAACACACAAGGGCATCAATTATGTTAAGACATGACCAGGTACACATAGAGGTCACGATAGGTACTAAGTGTCATACCTTAATTTTGTCTAGGGACTATCGTTTGTTGATCTTTTGATTATTTTTAGTCGACTTACAGTGTTGAACGCCAGTTACAGTGCAAAACAGATGATCATTCAGTGTTTTGATCAAAAATGCAAAAAATACTAAAAAAGGGGCAAAAAGGTCTTTTCCTTGGTTTTCCTAGACCCTAACTTGCCCAAGCTATCCTCTAGCTCACCTGGGCCACCAAATAACTTCATGGTGAAGAAACCAACTCGCCTGGGCGAGCTCATTGCTTCGACACTAAGTTTCAGCTCGCCTGGGCGAGCTGTAACTGTCCCAAAGTGACCCTTTGCCTATAAATAGGCGTTCTAGGGGTTGTTTTAAGGGTTCCAAGGTCAGAAATTGAGGGAATTAAGAGAGGAGATAAAGAAGAAAAAGAAGAAAGAAGAGGAAACGAGGCCGAGGAGCTACCGAATTACGACCGTAATCGATTTCTACATCGTTCTTCGTTCATCATCCGGTTAGTTTTTGTTTTAAGGATTTGAATGTGATCTATGCACCCTTAGTGGTCCTCTTTCTTGTTTTGTGCATCTTCATCTCCTTCTTCTATCATCAGTAATCTCATTTTCTTCTTGTAAAGTTAGTTTTAATCGATCATTAGTGCCGCAAGTTATCTTTAAAATAAATTGAAGGTTAATAAGCAAAACCAAAAGATCGTTTCAAGGTCCAACGCCTTAACGATTATCTCCGCTTTTTAAAGTTTAAAACATGGTTTCAAGGTCCAACGCCTTAAACGACTTTTATTCGCAATTAAAATCAATCTTTCAAAAAAAATAAAATCAATGTAACACACAAACTTTCAGACTTAAAGAACTACATAGGTCTGAATTCCTCATCGCACCTGAGGATACGTAGGAGCAAGGACAATGCCCTTGTCGACCCCGAAATAATAATAAACATAAGAAGGGAAAATACATAATTTTGAAGTAGGCGCGAGGGATGCTAATACCTTTCCCGTGCATAAACAACTCCCGAACCCTTATTCTTAAGTTTCGAAGACCACTTTTTGGTTTTTCTAACGTTTTCCCTCAAATAAACATTGGTGGTGACTCCACGCGTTTTCTTCATGAGAAGACGCCATTTTTATCTCGTCTCGCCCTCCCGTCGAAGGGTAGGTTGTGACACTAAGGTATTCCTCAAAGCATCCACATACTTTTTCCAGATTAAGGTAAAGAGAACTAGGATTTATCTCGCTAATCATACAACTATCATCACTAATCCTTTAGGTCACTATCTTACGCAAGAACACTCACTCTCGAACCCTTCCATGCTTAGCAATTAACACCTTACTAACTACCTTACACTCTTCTTAAGGTTTCACACTAAACCTCTTAACTATTCTTCACAACTTTTCCAACTACTCCATATTTTTAAACAACTCTTTACCAGACATCTCCCAGGAACTACTGTTACAATTTTCTATAGGTACTACTACACCTACAAGATTCTCAATTTCGCACTTAGGTGGTAACTAAGCACATCCTCAAGGAACACAAGTACATGACTTACTAAGTTTGACTTTCGTCTACAGGTAACAAGGATCATGCCTACTCAAATATTTCCTCTCGAAACACCTTAACATGATTGGCAAGGTGAAGTCTCTCTATTCGTAACAGGAGTAACAACATGACAGGTTATCAAACAGTTTAACAAGACATGATTGGAAGATGAGCAGCCCATAACTAGATGAACACTCGATTGATTAGGAGACGATAATTTTAAATCAAGAAGGATCACTCATTTAGAATCAACAACATATATTCCAAATGAATTCTAGAAACAAAAACATGACCATAATGTACACCCATATGTAGACGTTAACAACCACTTGATTGTGACAGAAACATTAGTAATAAAAAACTATTTGACATAGGCTCACAACAAAAAGAATGAATTATACTAGGGCTTGCAAGTATAATCGAGTTACTTGACTTCAGCACACAACAAAAGAAAATGGGTTGTACTAGAACTGGAAGGTACAATCGAAATAGTATTCCTTATGAAATATATCTTAATGCATGTCATCGAACTATAAGGCATTAGCATTGCTACGAACAAGGAATCGCAAGCAACCATACAACCTATGCAATTAAGGCAGAACACCATACTACAAGCATACATAGAATTATAAGGTTCCTATAACAAGTATATAACGTACATATAAGAAGTAAGAATTAAACAATCACTAAGGATGTATTAAGGAATCACAGTTTCAACAATCACGTTTATGATCACACACAAAGAAAAGAAGGGATTAGTTGACACATCTTAACACATCAATTAAACACACTCATTCACAACACACCTGCAGGTTCAAGGTTCTCTACGACATTAATACACCCATCAAGTTATCAAGACCACTTGTATCACCTAACAACTTGCCATGACATCCTACCACACTTCACGAATTAAAGAGATGGTCAGTCTCATAACTCGTGACTCAACAATGGAATTATGGTATAGCAAACATTAAGGATGCAAGGCACATCACAAGCATTATTAAGTCTCATTTGATCATGCAAAGGAAAATAAAATTAATAATCCAGGCATGCTCAACAAAAGCATTCATAAGTAATCACAAAAACGCACACCAGAATATGGTAAACACATAACACACTGGCTGAAAGGTTCGATCTGCTCTGATACCACTAAATGTGACACCCTTTACCCCATACATATATGTACAAATAATAAAAGGAAAATAAATCAAAATTAATTAAAAGTTCTTAAAACACATTTAAATAAAATCCTTTCAAAAGGATAAAAGGCTCACATTCACTTTTTTTTTGCATCATAATAAAACTTGTCCAAATAAATAATAAAATCATCTCGGCTCAAACAAGGCCGTCCAAGACTTCATGCAATTAATGTAGAAACCTATACCCCAATGTCACATCCTATCAGAGCATTGTGTTCCTACGTTCTCTAGCATGAGGTTCTCTATAGCCATTCACCTAACCATATGCTCCCACGAACACAAAGTTCGAGATCATCACAGGATCCAAACACAAATAGCACACGGAGAGTGAGTTATCACATTCCTAACTAATAGAGAGAAACGAGGCAACTAAATATACATATCATGCAAATGAGATACAACTTATTTAAACATAGCTCACGTAATTCCACCGCTTTGTCGCGTAACATCACATCACAACACAACACGTCTCATTCATTTTCACATCATTCATGTACTCAAAGATCAAAATACAATATCACTAAATCAATCAATATCAATAAATACACAAACGTTATGCAATAGATACACTAAGACTCAATCCTATATGCAATGTGGTACCATGTTAGTGAAAAACCTCGTCGGGCGCCTAGGAGTACATGATAAGACAAACCACACACTAGTAAGTCAGGTCACTCTCACTTGGTAAAATCATAGGGAGACCAATCAGGGTCATGCTATTTTGCGAGAATGCTCCAACCATATGGGATCGGCACAGGCTTAAAGGAGCACTCAAATCGGGTGTATTTACCCCCAAGGCCTACACTCCGAAGAGTCCGTCAGGGCCCCTCCCTCCTGATTCAGGTCCAACCCAGAAAACATTTAACACGCAAACTCTATCTATGAATTGTACAAAATACACGACTCCTCAATTGTTCTCAAAATAATTTTATCTCGTCGCACTTGTGATTAAACTCGTCGGGTCCCCTCAGTGGTTCTCATCACAATACTCGTTGCGCATTAACTCGTTACCCTTAAAGGGTCTTATAGTCGTGTGATTGTACAATTCATAGCTCACAAATCAATGCACACAACATCTCAATGCATTTACAGGACAGGTTTTGAGTCTCTGCGGGAAAAGAGAAAGCTGCGATGTGAAGGACATTTTTCTTTGCTCCGACAGTTTTTAGCATTTTCCAACGGTGAGAATGCTCGAAAATGAGTTGCAAACCTGGTTCTGAAATATCATGACGATCCAACGGTTATAAAATCTGAGATTGTCGTTTTACTACGAATGGTTTGAGTGTATGCGGGAAAAAGAGATGATTTTGGGAGGGGAAAAGAGAAAACGAAATTGAGAGGAAGAGGAAGCGTAGAATCTATCATCAATATGAAAATTGACCTAATATTTCTCTATTTATAGCTAGGGTACTCACAACTTATTATTTACCCTATTTATTTATTTGTATTATTTTATAAAATGGAACTCTATTTTATTTCCTATTAAATGAATAAATCAAATATATTTTTGTTCTTCAAACCATTATTTTAATACAGTTATTTCTCCTTATTTGTTTAATTATAAAAATCTCACCATTTTCTAAAATTCTATTTCTTTTTTTTAACTAAAAAACATTTTAAATTTATTTACGAAAAATAGGATATTACAGGTATGTCATTCATGGGGGTGGATGGATGTCATCTAAAGGCAAAATATGGAGGAATATTATTGACTACAGTGGGAAGAGATGCTAATGATCAATATTTTCCTCTTCCATAGGCAATTGTTGAGTCTGAAACAAAGAAAACTTGGAGGTGGTTCTTAAAATTGTTGCTTGAAGACATTGGGGATATGAACATTCATAATTGAGTGTTTATATTAGATCAACAAAAGGTCAGTATCTAATTTACTATGATTGTTTTCTTTGAATAATTTTTGACACTGCTAATATTTTTCCACTTTTTAAATTATGTGTTGGTTGTAGGCCGGGTTTGGTTCAAACATTCCAAGAGATATTGGGTATACAACAATTTCAAGAAGAAATTTGGTGGTGGCACATTGTTAAGAAGCTTGATGATGGGGGCTGCCAAGGCAACTTATGTAGAGGCAAGGGATTCTAAAATTCAACAAATTAAGGAGATTAGTAGAGAAGCTTATGACTAGTTGGATAAATTAGAAGAAAAGACATGGTGTAAACATGCATTTAGCGTGTATCCTAAATGCAATGTTTTGATGAATAATCTCTGTGAAGCTTTCAACAGCACAATTTTGGTTGCTAGAGATAAGCCCTTATTGACAATGTGTGATTTGATTCGAAAGTATGTAATGAGGAGGTTTGCAAATTTAAGGGAGAAAGTGGATAGAATCCAAGGCAATGCCATGCCAAAACCAAAAATGAGGCTAGAATTTGAAAAAGAAAAGAGTGGGAATTGGTTTGCTACATTGGCTGGAAATTTTCATTTTGAGGTGGCACACTCAATGTCACCTAATAAGTTTATTGTGGATTTGCAACGTTGGTCATGTACCTACAATTTCTGGGATGTAACAAGAATTCCTTGCAAACATGCGGTGGCTGCCATCAATTACAACTGTCAAGAGCCTGAAGACTTTGTTCATTGGTATTACTTTAAATAAACCTATATCAAGTGCTATGAGCATGAAATCAGTGCTAAGGTCCTACTCATTGGCCAATAATTGATGACGAAGACTTGCAACCACCTGAGTATTGCAGAGGTCCTGGACGTCCTAAGAAGCTCAGAAGAAGAGAGCTAGATGAAGCTCCTAAGCAACCAAATTTAGAAGGATTGGCACAAAGTTTAAATGTAGTAGGTGCCATGAAGTTGGCCATATTGTTAGAAAATGTCCACTTCCAACACCACCACCACCACCAGAACCAGAGTTGATAGATGAACCTGCAACAGAAACTCAAGTAGATCAATATGAGATGGTTAATCTGTCCCAAAATAACCATGTTGCTGAAACAGGTGAAACTGACCTTGTTTTGTCCAGTTGGACAACCTACACTGACATAAAAAAATGTTAATACAATTTTTAATGTTGCAAACATTTCTGTTATAGCTACTGATCCAGTAAGTTAATGATGTACAATGATAAATTTTTTGAATTTCTTTATTTGGGAAATCTCACAAACTACCAACCATGGACTTGTTTTAATGTGCAAGTAACTACAAAGAAGACCACAAAGCCAAAAAGGAAGAATGATGGACAAAACATTGAAGCTACAAAAAAAAAAAATATCTAACACATCAGTTGGAAAAAATATTAGGAAAGACAATATTTGGTTGCTCAAAGTCTCAAGAGAAGGTAAATGTTATTTGAATATGTTTTGCACCTCTCATTTTTTGGATCTAGCTAGTTTGCCCCGTATAAGTAGATTTATAGACTACTCATAGGGGAAGATACTTTAAACACATTTAGTAAATAAATCTAAGCAACAACCAACACCAATATTACCTGCCACTTTCAACTGTTACATTGTAACTCAAGTTGTTGCAGTTGCAACCAATATTAGGGTGAGATAGGTTTTCTTTTTTTTTGTCCTTTTTATGTTAAATTTCCTCTCTAGCATAAAAAACACTAACAACTAACATGTTTATTATGTAATAAGGTTAAAGAAGTTCAAGAAATGAAGAAAAGACAACAAGCAAGTCAAGATTCTCACCAACAAGTAGATTCTTCCTATGTGAATGAACAACCACTGGACTTGGATCCATTTGTGGGCACGCAACCAAGTCACACATAAAGAAAAGAGTGGAGTCTAGTGTATTTTGTTTAGGAAAATGGGATGGAACACTTTGTTTTTTTTTTGGCATTTAGTTTAAATGATTACTTCAAAAGTTTGTGGGAATGGTCATAGTCTTGAACTTTCGTAGTTGGCCAATTAGTTCATTTTTATTTTGGCAATTGGACCATACCAACTATGATGCACTATTATTGATATGAATAAATAATACTTTCTCACTACTTTCATTGTTGTCTTTTCTTTTTGGGAAAAATGTAAATTATATTAAACCCAAAATGATACAACAATAAACGAGGCATACCCCGCAGCTAGAGAAAATCAAAAGCCTCCCTAATACAAGAAGGTCTATATCAAGATGTTAAAACAAATGCAACAGGTGCACTTGTCTATACATAAGAAACTTAATCTTGCTAATAACCTCTATTACAGAAAATTGATAATCTTAAAAAAAATCAGTTTGTTCCTAGACAGCTAGATGCAGTAGACTGTAATTGCTATAGCCAGACAACGAAATTTTACTTGAACACCTGATGTGGATCTGCCCCTAATTAAAGAGTCAGTAATGCACTGCAAAGAAGTGAAACGCTTGCGGAAAGGAGCCAAATCACGAATGTGAGCCCAAACTTGGAGAGTTTTCCTGCAAGAAAAGAACAAATGAGCATTTGACTCAGCCTCATTTGAACATAAAGGGCAGAGAGAACCCTTATTCAAAAAAGCAGCTTTGTCAAGAGTAAGCAGCCGATTCCTTTTAGCAAGCCATAGAATGAAAGACATCTTAGGGGGGATTGCTGGGTTCCATATAACAGAACACCAACTAACAGTAGGCTTGACACCTCTAATGTATTCATAGACTTTGTCAACAAGCAATTGTTCATTGGTGCTCCAAGATTGAATCCTCTTTTTGGCCTCTTCCGTACTTAGCTCTTTGGAGATAATAAAGTCCCTTATTTGAATGATTTTCTTTTTCAAAACTGAATTTGATGAAGAAGTATTGTAATTTCACGCATCGCTCCCTCTGGAATAGTAATGGTGAACCCACCAAACTCATAGAGAATCTTTCTTACAATGAAAGTCTCACAGGATACGGGAAAGAAGCGCAAGGTTCCAGCCCTTGAGATTAAAAAGGCCTAAACTCTCTTCTTTTTTCGAAGAACAAACTACTGACCAAACAACCAATGGCTTGTTTTTGTCAATATCCGCTTTGTCCCACAAAAAATTATGGCACGAAATGTTGATCCGGCGCAGAACAGATTGAGACAAAGGAAAAATTTCCATCCAGAAATTCACAATTTGTTGTCCTTTTAATTCAACTGCTTTTTATCATTTTGAGTGAAACAAATCCACGCATGAAATCAATGGGAATTCATTTCAACACTTGCAACCAACATTTGATATCTATCACTTCCATTTTTAACAAGACCATATATTACTAAAAAAACAAGACCATGTAGGTCCTCAACTAAATGTCACTTTCATGTTAAAACTAATTCAAACTTTTGATTTAATACCAAATTAATTTCAACTCTTCAAAATTAATATGAATATAAAAATTGAATTAAAGCTCTCTTACAATGTGTCATATTAATATACACACCAAATTGGAAACAATAATGTCACTTTCGTATTAAAACTATTCCAACATTACAAAATATGTTGTCTTCTACATTACATCATATTACGTCAAATACACATAATATTTCATCCCAAGCCTACACTACTCACATTCACCAAAACCTCATATGCTATCTTTCTTTAACACAACCCATACACATAATATTTATGACTGTGTCCCACACACCCCAACAACACTCACCAGTAGTAATCCCTTTCTTCTCTTAACTGGATGCTTCTTCTGTAACTTTCCAATTTTTTTTCTTGCCTCTATTAATAGTTCATGATCAAACCCATTGTTACTTTCCTCTGCACTAGCCACATATAGATCTTCATTTGTCCATTTAAAGAAGTTGCAGGTGTTTGGGGTATGCAACAAACAAGTCATTTAATTTTTAAGTATTTGACAAACATAAATACCACACAAATCCAACAAATAATCACAAGGTCCTGCATTTCTACAATCCACTTCGTTTTCTTTCCCTTTTGTCTCCCCTATTAGTTGTGTAAATGAATGCTCTTACAACACAAAGACATTGCCTCCTTTTCCTTGATGAAAACAAAGGCATTCCCACAAAAGAATGAGACACATCAGATGTGTGAAACCCACCACGTGATCAAGACGCCATGTTCAAATGTCCTAGCTACTACAAGCCTCAATCTTCTGCTACAATGCTAAAAAACAATGACAAACAATCCTATGTTTTCTTCAATTTAGGGCTCTGTCTATCTCGTATAATAATAAAATTAAAAAATAAATAAAAACCCACCTCACTCCATTTAAAACGCATGACAACAACTGATTAAGAGTCCATTTGTCATGTCACCAACCTACTTAAGATCATCTTAACAAAAGGACCAGAAAACATAATTTGAAAATTTTAGGGACTAATAAAAATATTTTTAAATTTCAGGGACTAACAAACACACCTTCTAATTTTAGGAACTAAAACATAATTAAATCTAAATTAGACAGAAGTGTTAAATAAAAAATAAAGAAAATGATACTTCTAAATAACTAAACATTTGTTACTAATCAATAATGATTCCTTTAAATTAGTTTGATTGATTTGATTCACATTAATAAAGATTTATATTTATTTTTTGAGTATTGGATCGTTAATCTTGTAAATATGCCAAACGTAGATATATTTCTTACTAGCTAAAATTGGATCGTTAATAGAGTAAATATGCAAAACGTAGAGATGTTTGGATTTACCAAATTGGCTTATATTTCAGGATTTTTTTTTAAACAAAAAAACTAATTTTATTTCAATTATCTTCATGTTTGTTTTTTGCACTCCTCCAGAAAACGTGAATATGCCTGTGTGCTTAGAAATTGAAGCATCCCTGGCAGCGAACTTTCTAGCACAAACAACGTGCCTAAAATAATTAAAAATATTTTGAAACGATATCATAAAATACTTAAAATATCAAAATAATATGTGCAGATATTTATACAAGACTGATTTGCATTTATTTTTTTCATTGATCGGATCAGTCTGGCATGAGCCCATTTGGTCCACCAGGCTAAACGGGCTAAGCTAAAATGGCTCATTTCTATTTGGGCCACCTTTTTGAGAGCCCATCCTGACCCTATTTGCAGCCTTCTGGCCCAGCCCAACCCATCGGGTCAGGTCATTTTGCCAGCTCTACATATTAGTATAATTTTTGAAACTCCAAGAAAACCAGTAAGTCATGTAATCAACCCTGAAGTCACTAGTAAGTGGTCACTAGTCACAACATAAAATATAAGTGGTCACTAAATAGCACTATTTTTGTTTTTTTAACAAACTTATTCTCCCTGCTTTGATTCTGACAGCAATAAACTCGAATTTTCCACATGTTCCCATTCATATACAATACTAACAATTAGATGATGAATCTTGACATACTAAATGTCACAATCTATTGTAACTCATATGATGAAAAACTGAAACCTGATCTTCCATCATTGGTGGATTTCAACTCAAGCTTCTGGTAAGGGCTGCAAAGGGTCCATGAGTTATCATGTCAAAAACTTTCAAAAGATATAATAAAAAAATGAAGCAATAAAAAAATGCTAAATGATCTGATAAGCACATGCATGAGACTAATAAAAAGTTTGCTCAAGTTTAGGCTGAAAAACTGGGACCACAATAAACCAATTGGAAACAGAAGAGGAGAGCACCTGCTATTGGGATCATAATAGAATCCACTGATAGAGCCATTGCTGCAAGAGAAACAAATGTAGTAAAATCCGGCTATGGTTAATCCACAGTCTGTTCCAACATTCACGAAGTATTGCTCCTTCCACCTCTGCAACAAAGAATTTAGTGCAATTTGTAAAGGTTCTCATTTCAGATAAATATATATTATTTTCAGCATTGTTATTTTCTCTTGGTGAAAATCAATTTACCATGAATATGTAAGGATAGTTGCTCAGGTCCAAAGACTTGCCACCATCAGCCTCCACTTGGCCCTAGAAAGTTAAAGTGCATTAGAAACACTACATGCGATGCAGTCTTACACATGAATCCAAAATTTAAATTGTTACCAATAAGGGAGAAAAAGATGGAAATTTAGACCAGTGCCTTATATCATCCTCTGGACTGAAAAACATAAGGAACAGAAAAAAAAAAAAAAAAGTTAATAAAAACAGAGTATATATCCAAACTAATTCATGGGCATCATCAGTATTATTGAAATTAAGCTCCACTTGATTTAAGAGTTGATTGCTTAGTAACATACGATGCCTCCCATTTACCGGTGAAGAAAGTATAGTTCTTTGTATCAACTATCTCCCCTTCCCAGAACGTTACTACCTGATATAAACCATTAAAAGATAAAGTGAATGCCATGGTGATTTTTCTTTCTTGCTAAAAAGTTTCAAGAATGTAAATCGGGGTATATAAGACAAAAACTGAAGTTAAAATATATTTGCTCTACGTTACACACCATTCAAGAGTATTTTGAAGAAGGAAAATAATAAATATATATCTACACTAGTCTAGTCTTGATTTAAAATATTGAAGTTAAAATCCCTCTGAATATGTTTTTTCGACACAAAATATCCTATACATTATCCACAAAAGGGATAAACTCATAGAAACTAATTTTTGGCCGGATAATATAAAATGAGAAGATTGATCTTTAACAAAGAAAATTAATAATTAATAAAATCATTACCATGTAAAAAATGCTAAGACAAGTTCTACCATACAGTAGGTTAACAACAATCTAAAAATTCAAAGGCCAGTTAACTACTTTGTAATTTAACAAAAACTACTGTATGCCATCAAATGGAAGCTGAACACACATCATTAATGCATTTATATAAACCGTTTGTTAGGTAAGTAATAAAAAGATAGGTTATTCTGATAAGAATAATGTATTACAGATTAATGTTGTCCTAAATCTTCAGATTCAATTTGTGACAAAACAGTAATTAACAGTTTAACACAACAAATAGTCCAAATTAAACTAGAACAAAAATTATAAATATGCATGTTTTCTAAATGATGAAAAGTTGTCACTTTTCTGTTTCACTTTTAAGAAAGATGAACCAAAAGGAATTGCTTACTGGTGTGTCTGCCATAGGAACATTAAGAGCTTCCATGGTGCCACACAAATACCCATGCTCAAGGTCACATCCTTGTATACGGACATTTACTCTCCATGCTTCATCCTTTTGTACACTTGAGACATTCTGGGTGCCAGAAAAGGCCTGTAAACATAAACACCTTGAGTATATGGCATAAGGTGAAAGACAGAAGATGTGAAACCTAATTCAGTGGAAAGTTGAAGTTGTGTTCTCTATGACTATGAAGTGTGGATACGGCAACCAGCAAACTGTACACATGGATAAACGCATACATACAGTATGCCCATATATATTTACCCAATATAGCTGGGCTCTTTACTCTTTCTTTTTTCTTCTCAAATTCTGAAGCAGTTAGATACCAACCAAAACTAGTAGCAAGTAATTGGCTCCAAGCCAATGCACTTAGGCTTTAAAATTAACCAAAACCAGCATTTGTTCATGTTTCCAGAAGCTTCAGAAAATATATTTATAAGCTCCCTAATCCTAGTAGAATCTTCAAATATAGAAGTCTCTGCAGGACCACAATGCAGAGTTGCAGACCATGAAGTGATGAAACTAATCACTAATTCCTCTGTTCCATTCACAGGCTGTAAATATTCTTTTTATTGTATTGGTTTCAGATTCATTTAAAAAGTATTTTATTATATATATGTAAAAAGGTTAATGAAGTATAAGAACACTAAACACGTGTGCATCTTCTAGATTATTATTTAATCAGGAAATGTTTAGCTGACAATAGCTCTTAATGGACTAATGTAAACAACAAGAAACATCAATACATATTCCAAATTTTGAGGGGATGCAAGCTTTTTGCATACAATATAGTTGTGGTCAGAGAATCAAGAGAGGAAATAAATGAGAAGTTAGAGATGTAGAACATACCTAACCACAAACATGGTTTAAGTATCTAGGGTCCATCATTCAGGACTCAGAGAAATAGAGGGAGATATAAATCATAGGACTCAAGCAAGATGGATGAAACAGGGGAGCACATCTTGTGTTATCTGTTTATCAATAAGAAAAAGATATTTGTTTCAAGTCATGGCAGGGCATGGATTCTGGGTATAACCCAGCAGTGGGTTCAAGCCAAACAGGAGATACCCACCCAAACCAAATCTAATTAGTCAAACAGGCTTCTGTTGTGAATTCGAATAGCAGTGCGGGTGGCAGTGCCAAATAAGGACCCAAATCAGGAGCAGAGGCATGAAACATTTGCCATACCAAGAGTATGTTCGCCAAAGGGAAAAGAAATGTTGCTTCCAATGTGAGAAGCCATTTGGTCCTCTCAATAATGTCCTGAAAGAAAGTTTCGGCTTCTCATTTGAGAGAAGGTGATGATGGAATATCAAAAAGGGGAAATTAAAGCTTCCGGACTGGTGGAGCCTTTGGTGTTGATAAAACTAGTTTGTGATAAAGCACTCACTTTAGCCTTGATGACAAGGCCGCTTATGTCCCGGAAAGCATTGATAGGACAGTTATGTGATGTGTTGCACTTGTATGGCAGTTATTGTGTTTAGTAACTGTAGACCAGTTAAATGTGTATTTCTTAAATAGAATGTATTACAAATTTCCATGAAATTGTGCGTATTAAATTATTGGAGTTGGTTTGAAGGAGGAGACTCCTTGTTAGGGAAGAGGCCTTTGTTAGCGTTGTACTATAGATTCTAGATTCTGGTTTAATTGCAGAACACTTTTGATAAAACCTTCCAGTTTGTGCCCAAACTCTTGAATCTAACAGATGAGAAAGTGTTAAATGAGTAGATATACTAGACAAGATAGAATTAAGAATGAATGCATTAGGAAAAAAGTTGGGTAGCATATATTGTAGAAAAGTTGGTAGAATTTCGCCTTAGGTGGTTGCAGAGTGCATGAAGAAGACCTAAAGAAGAGCAGATCATATGGAGTGCAATCTAATTACTAGAGGCAGAGAGACCAAGAAAAACTATAGGTGAAACAAATAAGGATTTAGAGGTCAATAATTTGTCTATAGACACAATTTGAAAGAAAACATTATGACATCATTGATACATTTAGCTGACCCCAACTAGTGGGAAAAGGCTTGGTGGTTGTTGTTGAGTCAATATATATCCAATAGAACAAATTAAGTTTGAAGTTATCATAGAAAAGAAATCTGTCACATGGTTCTAAGACATAATGTACATTGTGCACTTAAATACTTGCCATATAGAATCAGAAAATGAAATATATATGTAGTACATCACTAATGTAAGACGTAACTCTAACTATGCCATATTTTTCACTTTTTAGCCAAACTTTACAAAGCCAATCCTAAGGCCAGATAAAACAAGACGACAGTTACATAAGGCAGTCAGAAGCCAACAGCCACTATAAAACCTTGGTGAATGAATCTTTTAGGACATAGATCATTGACTGGCCAACCCACAAAATGAAATGCGTATCACAAGTTCACAACCTGGCTAATTAACTAATTTTGAGGCTTGAAAATTGAAGTAGGTTGTTTAATTAATTGCTTGCAATTAGAGTTGCTGATTTCTGGCTATTAGAGTTGATCTCTAATAAAATTCCCTAAGATCTTTAATACTTGATCAGAAATTGACTACACATCACATACTCTATCCCTCAGGCCTTTAGAAGGTCCTAAATAAGGGAGGCAAAAGAAGAAAATCCCTGCCCACTAAATGTCAATTGTCAAGTAGTTATACAAAGATGAAGTGAAAATGGACATTATATGGATATGTAAGGTCATTTCACTCAATCCACTCTATCATGTCCTTTTCTCACATATCCCTGGTAGGGCTCAGCTTCTTAAAATGAATTTATAAGCTCAAGCAAAAGAATCATCGCCCAACGCCATGTGGTACTACGGACTACAAATCAATCTTCCAACAGGTGGAATCATAACATGTACAAACAAGCATCTACGATTGCCATTGACATTCAATTTGTGCTCAACCACATTTGCCCAATGAATTACGCCTCAGATACCCATATAAATTTCCATCATCAGAGGCCAGTAGTAGTACTAGTTGCTAATTCCAAGTCAATTTCTTTGATTAACAAAAAAATACATTTTATCAAGTTGTCTTAAAGAAGTATTAGATACTCCGTGTTCCCTTAAACAAAGAAACCGAATTTCATAAACCCTATTGGCAAAGTCTAACAAACAAAATATCGAAAACAAAAACACGGGAATATGAGTACCTGCCCAACGCCTAGAAGACTACAAGATTGGCACGAACTCCTTCCCGAATTGGCACCTAACACAACACACATCAAGTCTAATAATAATAATAATAACACATAAAGAACTTGTTACTACCAAAGGAAAAAAAAAAAGGAGGGAAATTCAGATACCAAAAAATAGAGAAGGGTACAGAAAAGATGAGAAATTTATTGTTATTATTATTACCTGAAACCTGAGAAGAAGGTGCTGCGGTATTCTCCAATACTCTCACGGGCATGTTTCTGTGATTGTGATGTGAAGAAGATGCAGCAGAAATTGCTGGGTCAGTGTGGCAATTCGAGAAAAACAATACAGACATGAGTAAATAATGAATCCTGTCCATTCATTTTTTGTTTTAAAACAAATCTAAAGCTGAGATTAAAAACGCACAAGAACCGTGGAGGAACTTGTTTAGACGTAGGGGCGGGTAAGCGGGCCGACTTGTCCCGCGTAAGGCCCGCCCACATAAGTTCGCATTGGCAATGAATCGGATCAGTCCGTCCCGCTTCTTACGCGGACCAAATAAATTGGTCCGCTCCCGCGCCGCGGATCAAACGGGCCGATCCGCGTGTCTAGTTTTAAAAGAATTTTAATTTAAATAAAAATACAATATAATCAAATTAAGTTCAATACAAATATAAATAAAATCTCAATAATTAGTCAATTACATCAATAAAATAAATAATGTCTTAACAAAAGAAAATCCTAGCAATAAATCTAAAATATGAAATTTAAACATCTCCAACAACAAATGATTTCATATTTGAAGTAACTTGAGCCTTCTCCATGTGAGTCGCGTTTTGTTTTCCTTGTAAGGGAAAAAGTCGCATGACTTGTGCGCATGTGTGACTACGTGGTGGAGAAAAACCGTGAGGAGAAAAAGTGTTCTTAGCTTGCTACAATGATAATTGCTAGCTTTAAATCTTTATCTTATCTAATATATATTTTTTATCTGTTATTTTAAAAGAAAAGTTTAAAGTGAAAAAGAGAAAATCAAACCTAATATAATTAGGTCACGATCACACAAATTAAATCTAATGCGAGCTGCGGGCAACCCGCGGATCCCGCGGGCCAAACCCACAAAATCCACGGGTTAAGTGGGACGGGTCCAAAAATATGATATAACCATAGATCATTTAAAAAAATTGGTCCGTAACCCGCACGGGCTGCAGGCCCCACGGGCTAGTCCATGAACCTAGGCCCGTTTACCCACCCCTATTTAAAGGAGTATCGACAAAATTAATTTTAAAAGAAATTAATTTTGTGAAAATTGATGTTAGAAATGCACACACAAGCCCGAAAGCCCCAATTTGAGCCGTGAACGAATGAGGCTTAAATTGATGATGGTTAATGTAATTTCGTGTTTTTCAGTTTTAGTTATTGTAATTTTATTGTTCATTTATAGTTTTTTTAAGTATGTATTTTTTTAATTTTGTTCAGCGCAAAGTTATAGCTTATAAGAATTAAAAATAAAATCTTAAAGGAACTTACATGGATGAAAAAAATGAATTATAAGAATCAAAATTAAAAATATACAAGTTTATCCGAACTTAAAAATATATTTAAACGAACGAATTTATAGTATTATATTATATACATCCAAGATTATTTTCTAAAAGAAATATTCACACATGGTATTTTCTAGAGATATAAACAATTAATCCTTTGTTAATTTTTTTATTATGATTACACAATCAATTTTTATATAATTAATGCTGATTCTTTTTGGTTTTGATTCATTGGAATTCTTTATATATTTACATACCAACAAATCAAAATTGAAAGCCTCTCATTTTGTTCATCTTTTACATTTTCTTCCTTTTGTTTTTTAGACTTTTTTTTTCGTTGAAAGAGGTGAGCAATGAATAGGTATATTATTCCTCATTTTTTTGTGTGTGTTTTGGTTCAAGTTTTGTGTTAATCTCTCTCTCTCTCTCTCTCTCTTTTTTTTTTTTCAATTTATGTGTTTTTATCTCAAATTGGTATATAAGAGATTTGATTATCATGTTATTGCTCATGTACTGTATTTGTTTTTTAGCTCTTGACGGAAAAAAGGAACAAGATTCGTTCGACTTGTCTTTCAAATAACGATCAAAGCAAGATTTTAATTTCATATTTCTTATTTAGAACATTAGGTACAATTCAATTTTAGTACAAAATTTTATATTATGTAAACTGAATCATGTAAAATAACCACATCATGCAATTGGTTTTGTTATACCAATTTATTGATTAATTTATATTTAATATACATAGTAATAATTTAAACTTAAATAATGTCATAAAAGTCAGTGTATGAAAAAAATATATTTTCTTTAATGAAATAGCAAGATAATTGAAAAAATAATTTAAAAATAGAGTAAGTTATACTTATACAACTTGTATTTTTTTTCACTTGACACTCCTCCTTTTTTTACCCTAAAAAAATCTCTTAATTGTTTAGCTCACATTACATCCATATCTCTCCTACTTAAACACTTTAATAATCTAATAGAAAATAAACACATATTGATCACACACCTTTTAATAAAAAAATTATATCTAAAATACCTTCATCTTTTTCCTTTTTAACTCCATAAAATACATATTACCTTTAAACAAAGATAGTGCCTCTTTAACTCCATAAAATACATAAAATACATGTTACCTTTTTAAACAAAGATAGCGCGAGTAATCTCCAAGTCCAATTGCCCTAAGAAAAATTGTTGCACTTTCTTCAGCAGCACTGTTTCCTTCATTTACCCGTAACATCTGCTTGGTACGCACTGTTAAACTCAGAAAAGGTTAGGCCAAAAACTGTTGCTCCTCATAGAGATTTCTCATATAAATACACTTTAATTACAATCTGTCAAGCTGATTTTTAGCCCAATAAATAGCTAAACTGCCATATACACAATTACAGCTAATTATCCTGATTTTCAGCCCAATAAATATCTAAACTGCCATATATACAATTACAGCTAATTATCCTAATTAAGAGAGTAATTGTTACAAATAAATGTGCAATCCCATACAATTTGCTATGACATTTAATTCTGTGCTGTGACATTTAATTCTGTTGACATCCCCCCTCAAATTGATGCCCGGAAATCGACTAGCATCAATTTGCTAAGTAGAAAATTGTGTCGCTGGCGTGTTAATGTTTTAGTGAAAATGTCAGCTATTTG
Organism: Glycine soja; assembly: GCF_004193775.1. Lineage (NCBI taxonomy): Eukaryota > Viridiplantae > Streptophyta > Magnoliopsida > Fabales > Fabaceae > Glycine > Glycine soja. Next base: position 33,335,628 of record NC_041002.1, read on the forward strand.
AATGGAAGTTGAGATGTGTGGTAGACTGATGACTCTTCGATCATAGGCATCGCGAATAAAGTGACAGTCAACCTCAATATGTTTAGTCCGTTCATGGTAAACTGGATTTGCTGCAATCTGTATGGCACTGGTGTTGTCAGCATGCAGCAGAGTTGGTTGTGCTTGAGAGAATCCAAGCTCTGTGAGGAGACCACGCAACCATATTATTTTGGAACAAGCGGCAGACATCGCGCGATATTCTACTTCAGTGGAGGACTTTGAGACTGAATCTTGTTTCTTACATTTCCATGAAATAGGAGCATTCCCTAGGAACATACACCAGCCAGTAGTAGATTTTCTTGTGTCTGGACAACCAGCCCAATCAGCATCACTGTATGCTTGGAGTTGTATGGAGGAATCAGCAGGAAAAAACAAACCATGCTTTGGGGTGCCAAGGAGGTATCTAATGATCCGTTTTACTGCTGAAAGATGCAAATGCCTCGGAGATTGCATGAACTTACTCACGGTGTGGACAGCAAAAGAAATATCTGGGCGAGTGATAGTTAGATAGATGAGACTTCCCACGAGCTTGCGATAGTGAGTGGGATCATCAAGAAGTTCACCTTCATCTCTCCGATATTTAACATTAACTTCCATGGGAGTGTCAACAGGGGTGGCATTTGGGAGTCCAGCTAGTTGAACCAAGTCTTGAATATACTTGTGTTGACATAGAGAAATGCCTTGGTGATGATAATGCACCTCTAAACCCAAGAAATAAGTGAGATGGCCTAAGTCTTTCATTTGAAAGGTTGAATGCAACTGATTTTTTATTCTAGAAATAGCATCTTGATCTAAACCAGTGACCACAATGTCATCCACATAAACAAGAAGCACCACGATGCCTTTAGGAGTCCTTTGTAGGAAAAGAGAGGGATCATACTGACTTTGAGTGAATTCAAAAACAAGTAGTGTCGAGCGAAACTTTTCAAACCATACTCTTGGTGCCTGTTTTAATCCATATAAAGAGCGTTTCAGTTTGCAAACAGTATTAGGTGAAGGGGTAGGCATACCATTAGGAAGCTTGATGTAAACTTCCTCCTTAAGGTCACCATGAAGGAATGCGTTTTTGACATCCATTTGTTGTAGTGGCCAAGATTGTGAGGCAGCAAGAGCAAGAATAGTGCGCACAGTTGTCATCTTGGCGACCGGTGCAAAAGTCTCATCATAGTCCAGTTCATATTGTTGCTTATTTCCAAGCACAACTAAACGAGCTTCGTAACGATCTATGGATCCATCCGAGCGCAGCTTTATAGAGAACACAAACTTGCTACTTAAAGGCTTAACAGATGTGGGACACGGGACTATATCCCATGTTTGATTTTCTTCCAATGCTAGAAGTTCAGTTTCAATAGCTTTCTGCCAACAAGCATTCTTCATGGCCTGGCTATAAGAGGAAGGGATAGGAATAAAGGATAATGAGGCTGTCATGGAATGGATATACCTGTCTGGGGGCTTAATAATGCGTGAGCTGCGTCTTGGAGGAGCTGGTTCTGGTTCTTCTACTGGATCAGCAGCCAAGGAATTATCTCGAAGGGGCCCTTGAGGTTCTGTCTGTTGATTTTGGTTTGCAGTGCTACGTCTGCTGTAGGTCAAGAGAGGTTTAGGAGATGGTTCTCCTGCATGAGAGTTAGAAAACAATGGCAAAACAGAAATTGGAGGAGAGGTAAGGTCAGGATGTGATGCAAAAAAGTATACATTTTCTTGGAAAATGACATTTCTAGATACTCGAATCCTACGGATGGTAGGATCATAACATAGAAAACCCTTTTGATGAGGAGAATATCCAAGAAAGGCACATTCAACAGATTGTGCAGTGAGCTTGGTGCGTTCTCTTGGAGGAAGATGGACATAACACGCACAACCAAAGATACGAAGATTTGAGTAATTGGGTGGATGACCATATAACCGATTGAAAAGGGATTCATTACCTATTGATGGAGATGGCAATCGGTTGATAAGATGAACTGCAGTGGAAAGGGCTTCACACCAAAAACGTGATGGCACATGAGACTCCAGCAAAAAGGTGCGGACAACATCAAGCAAATGGCGATTTTTTCTTTCCGCTACCCCATTTTGTTGTGGAGTTGAGGGGCATGACCTTTGGGATACAATGCCATTGGATTGCAAGAAGTCCTGAAATGAGTGTGACATGTATTCTCCCCCATTATCAGAGCGAAAGATTTTTATTTTTGACGAAAATTGGGTCTGAACAAAAGCATGGAAAAATTTGAAAGTGGAAAAGACTTCATCTTTTGATCGCAGAAAATAGACCCAAGTGAAGCGACTATAATCATCAATAAAAGTTATGAAATATTTATAATGAGCATGAGATATAACCTGTGCCACCCCCCAAACATCACTGTGGATGATTTCAAAAGGTTGTGTTACATTAGACTGATGTGTTGGAAAAGGCAGAATTTTACTTTTACCAAGTTTACAAGGAATACAACCAAAGTGAACAACATTGAGAGATGAATTGTGTTTATTTCCAAGATAATTAGATTTGAGCAAGTCATGAAGTACATTTGCCTTTGGATGTCCAAGACGCTTATGCCACACTTGGTAATCAACAATAGCAGAATTACAAGAAACTAAAGGCAAAGAAAGACTGGAAGGCAATGAGAATTGGATTGGGAAAAGGCGTCCAACTTTAGGCCCCTTCGCGATTATCTTCCCTGAGTGTTGATCCTGCACAAGACAACCAGACTGTGAGAATTGTACTTGACAATCATTGTCAACTAATTGACCAACTGAAATGAGATTACTAGTGAGACCAGGAGAAACAAAAACATTGGTTAGAGATGGAGAAATATCACCAGTGGCTATGATAGGCAAAGGATTTCCATCAGCGGTGTGTATCTTGAGGTCTCCAAGATATTTTTTGATATTAGTAAGAAATTGAGCATTGTTGGTCATGTGGTTGGAAGCCCCCGAATCAAAATACCAAGGGGAAGAGGATTTACCTAAGAATCCTAAAGCAGAGAATGCTGAAATGATCATTTGTTGAACCATTTCAGGGGTCATAGTCGGAGCAGGATCAGGAGATTGTTGCTGAACAGGTGCTGGATTTACTGAATTATTAGGAACAGATGAATCAACTGAGGCTGTAAAAGCTGTGACATTTCGCTTGGGTGGCCTTATGGGGCATTCTTTAATAATATGTCCATCCTTTTTGCAGTAGTTGCATAATTTGTTCGGACAGTTAGAAGCATAATGTCCAAATTGCTTGCAACAGAAACATTGAACAGTACGCATGTCATGGCTTTTTGGTTTTCCTCGGGCCACATATGCCACTGGAACAATAGCGGATTTGTGATCTTCAATGATGGACTGTGTAAGAAGGCGCTGTTCTTCACGCAACAGAGCATTAAAACATGCATCCAGTGATGGTACAAGATTTCTATGCATGAGGTTGGACCGAATACCTTCAAAATCAGATCTCAATTTCATAAGAAATTGATCACGTTTAGTAGTTTCATGAACTGTTTGGACTGAATTGAGGCCTTCAGAAGGCAAGTCCGCATAAACTATATCAGTGTATTCAGCCCAAAGATTCATGAATTGAGAGTAAAAATCAGAGATGGAGAGACTATCTTATTTAAAGGTAGCGATGTCGTGTTCAAGCTGAAACCTTCGAGCTTCATTATTCTGACTGTAGACTTTCTTCAAGTAATTCCACATTGTGGCTGCTGTCTTGTAAGACCGAAGATTAAGGACAATGTTGGGATCGACAGAGCCTAGGATCCAGGCCATGACTTGAGCATCTTTGACTGTCCATTTGGCATGTTCAACCTTAGCTGTGTCTTTGTCAGGGACGGGAGAGCTGCCGTCAACATGACCCCATAAGTCTTTTCTAGTGACAAAGATCTGGAATTGGAATGCCCAAGCTGAGTAGTTTTTGCCATTAAGGCGAACCAAGAGAACATCATACTTTTCGGTAGACATGGAACAAGGGATGGTAATCTGGATTGGGAAAGAAATGACCAAGAAACAGAAAAAAACAAGGACTTGGAGAGAACTGGAACTTGGACGAGGCTGAAAGAACAAGTAAAGAAGTGCAGACTAGGGTCTTGGATCGAAACCTAGGCTGATACCATGTTAAACTCAAAAAAGGTTAGGCCAAAAACTGCTGCTCCTCATAGAGATTTCTCATATAAATACACTTTAATTACAATCTATCAAGCTGATTATCAGCCCAATAAATAGCTAAACTGCCATATACACAATTACAGCTAATTATCCTGATTTTCAGCCCAATAAATATCTAAACTGCCATATATACAATTACAGCTAATTATCCTAATTAAGAGAGTAATTGTTACAAATAAATGTGCAATCCCATACAATTTGCTGTGACATTTAATTCCGTGCTGTGACATTTAATTCCGTTGACACGCACCAACTGAAAAACCTTCCTCACACTCAGTTCTCCAAAATGAATATATGATGACAAGAGTGAAGTGGAGTCTCCACCAACCTTTAACTTGTTTTTGGAGTAGTGAAGTAGGTGATGTTCAACAAATTTAGTTAAAGCCTTGTCAGTCTTGTTCCAACCTGAATACCATGCTCTTCCTAATAATGCATTGCTGGATTTTTCTTATTCATCCTTAAGACCTAGTTTTTCAATTGAACATTTTTCCAAATTTTCCTACAATCAACCGAAGAAGAGAAACAAAATCTTATATGTACCTCTTTTTTTCTATGCTTGATGTTTCATGTTTACAAGTATGTCAAATTGTGGACAGGATGGTATAATAACAAAACAACTCCAGTAAATACCCAATATCAATTATCATATTATCAAGAAACAATCAAATCATAGTATGAAGCACTCAAGCACTCCTATCAATGTTGGGAGCATCATATCCATATGAAGTGTCAACCAAATGATTTTCTATTCATTTATTCAGTATTCTGGATAGATTGCATGGCTTCTAGTTTTGTGAAATAGGGAAGTGAGAAATCGAGGACATTGTTTTCCTACATGAAAAAAGAAACCATGTTTGCCTACATAAAAAGCCTGATGGCAGTAGATGATATTCTCATATGGTCTCCAACATTTGGTTCTGACAGGATGGTGTCATATTTTAAAATTAAAGACTGCTTTTGTCAAATCAAATGTGAATCAGATAATTCTCCACTTCAACCATATAGTACAAACTCTATAAAAAAACATGATTTTGTTTTAACTATAGCAGCTCAATAGTTTTGTGTTCTTTTGCAAACTTATCTAAGCATGTTCTGTTTAAGTCTTAAGGATGTAGAGCCAAGTTTTCACCCAGTTGATGTACACCAAAATTTGAATTCCACACCAAAACTCACTACTTTGAATAAATATAAACAATATAATTATTTAATGAGGATGAAGCTTGGCATAACCATAAGGTTGGCATCTAGACGAGGAAATAATCCCTCTGTCAGTTTTGATCAGCACTAGTTCAGCTCCAAGTGATTTCAACCACTTATCCAAGTGGGCAAGAGACTGCTTCAGCCACCACCTCGACATTTGACCCGGATAAAATTGTCCTTCCTCTTTGAGGCACCAAATATAGACAGGGAACACATAATCATCCTTGGCAACAGCAGCTAATGCAGGATTTTCCTCAATTCTAAGGTCCCTTAAACTATAAGTACTTCTGCTTAAGTTTCCTTTTTTATACACAAACAAATACAATGCTCACCTTCAAAACGATATAGTTTTCTTATTGAATTGAATAAGAAAACTTGGATTTGGAATTTTGTCAATAACACAAAGCTATTTATAGCCTCAAATCACTGTAAAAAAGGACTACTCCTTAGATATGAGACCAACTTGGAAGATTATCTTATCTGAATCTCCAATTCCAACTTCTTTTCTTCTTTCTTTTCTCTGTCATGCAACCTAAATCCAACTCATAGAAACCTTATAAACAAAAAAAATGACTAACTGATAGAAACTCTTCAATTTTAGCCACAAAACCACTTCAAATTGCATGAGGGAAGGTATCAAATACACATGAGCTAGATAGTTTATGAATAGTTCATTCATATTCACACAGTACATTCAGATGAGGGAAGGTATCAAATACACATCAGGTTACTCCAAATTCTCTGTCGCCAACCAAGGAAAACTATGAGAAGAAACTAATTAATACAATACATTCATATTCAAAAGCCATAAACTAATTCAAAAGTTAGGAACTAAATATTTCATATTAACTTCATAAAAGGTTGCTCCAAAAACTAGCAATATAAAGCTTTTTACATAATCTTGTCATATAAAACCCAAAAAAGCCTCTGCATGACTATATATCAACTTGTTTCTCAATGTGTATATAAATTTCACAGTACAAAAAAGTATGACCCTTCACAAGTATGTCTATATCCAAAAAGTGATCCAATACCCTAATAAATAATTAATAGCCAATCATGCATCCTGCATCCTTGTCTTCCTTTTAGCTCTAAGTTTTTGCCTTTTTCTAGGTCTTGCTCCTGTATCCTCTGTAGTGTTCACTCCTCCGCTTGAAGATTCAACGGGCATTTGTGAATGTATTTGTGTTTGATGAAATTGAAAAGAGAAAAAAGTCAGTTATGAAAAGGTGATGATGTTTGCTGAAATTTAACTACAAGAAGATCAATTTACATAAAAATATATACCTGAGTGGTGACTTCAAATTTTTGTGAACATGCAACATTAGCTTGGACAGATTCAACATTTCCAGCACCTTTGTTCTGTTCAAAGCATAAAAATAATTCAAAATATTACATACTAAAAAACTAGAATATTAATATAATAAAAGTTACAATATTAGATTATATATATATATATATAAACCTTTATTGGTTTCCCCACTAGAGCCCTTTGACAAGTCCTATAATTATGACCAAACTCTTTGTAAGTTGAACATCGAACAATATTGGACCTCCTTGCTTGGATAACAAATTGTCCTTCAACCTGATTCTTCCTCCTAGCTTTCCTAGGCCTTCTTGGTAACCTTTTCAAAGCAGGAGGATCAATATTAGGGTAACCTCCCCTTTTCTTAACATCCAGCTCAGGCATGGGGTGCAATATTTCTAAATAAGCAAGCAACCATTTTGAATTGTAAAATGTCAAGTCACAATAACTCTCAACATTGACTCTTTTGTAACGTACACATGCACAAACATATTTACATGGCAATCCTACAATTTACCAGTATTTACAGCCACAAAACTTGTCATTAAGTTTTACCACAAATTGAGTGAATCCATCCTTAACTGGAAATTCATCAGATCCAACATGGCTAACAATAGAGTATTTACCATCTTGCATAGTTTTATCTAACAACACCCTTACTCTAGGAGTCACCATGTAATTAACAGTACTTTCCTTTTCATACCTTTTTAGAAATGTCACCATAAAATAGTTCATAATAGATTGCAACATCGCCAAAATAATCTACTTTTTATAATCACCAATCCAAGCATTGAACACTTCACAGGCATTATTTGTAACATGGTCACTCTTACAAGGTGAATCATATGTGTGTCTAGCCCACATACACTTTGGTTGAACATCAGATAATAACCAATCAGCTGCATCATTACTAATCTTCCTTAAAGCATAAATTGTATTGCCATGAAATTTCGCTAACTGTAAATCGATGTTTAAATTTATTCCTCGTGTTATTTGATTATGTGATTGGCTTGAATGAATTGAGATGTTGTGTGAATTAGCCATGTGTGATTTGCTTGATGTGGATATTGAGTTATGTGGAGTTTTATTAACTAAAGTCAAAATTATGAGATTTCAAGTTTTACCTAAACCTATTCTGGTAAAACCGAGATCTTGGATTCGTTAACCGTTGGATCGCCTTCAAATTTAGACGGTAGGTTCATGTTTTGATCGTTGGGATTTGAAAAATAACAATTTTTGATATCTCGCTTTGCGCGAGAATCGCAATTCCAACCAGAGAGGGAATTGTGCTTAGTGCAAATTGTCGCTATGGTGTGTGACTCAAAATCACAAATGACACAAGTGAGAAGACTTTAAATTAGTGCTGTCATAACTGTTTTCAGTTATTATAACTGAATTTGTTTTGGCACCAAAGCATAGCTAGAGTGTACATATATATTCTTGATCATGTAATGTAGCGTGTGGTTTTTTATGAGAGTGGCTAAAAAATAGAGAAGCTGAAAAAAACTGCAGAAATCAGAGAGTTCAAAAAGGAGGTAGTGAGCTAGGTGATTGGGAGAGGTTTTGTTGAAAGAGAAACCAAGAGATATCAAAGCTAGTTGCTACTTGTATTGAACTTGTAATTTCATGATCAATGTGATGATGATGAGCTGCGTTTTCCCGTGGATGTAGGCACATTGCCAAACCACGTAAATCTTTGGGTTCTTGCTCTGCTGTGTATTGCTTTGCTGTGTTTTCTGTGTTTTTGATCTTGTGCAAATTAAGAGTAGCAGAATTTATAACTAGAACCAACAAGTGGCGCCGTCTGTGGGAAGGATCAAGATCAAGAAAGATGGGAATAACAAAGTACGATATAGAGAAGTTTTCAGGGGAAAATGACTTCGGGTTATGGAGAATCAAGATGGAAGCAATCTTGATTCAACATGGCTGTGCAGAAGCTCTTAAAGGAGAAGAAAAGATGTCTGAATCTCTAAGCTCAAAGGAGAAATCAGAGATGATTGCTAAATCCAGAAGTGCAATCATTTTATGCCTTGGAGATAAAGCTTTAAGAGAAGTTGCAAGAGAAAAGACAACAGCCTCAATGTGGCTGAAACTGGAGTCATTGTATATGACAAAGTCCCTTGCAAATCGGAGGATAAAGCTCTCTTGCTTCTGAATTCCTTACCAAAATCCTTTGAACATTTCAAGGATGCAATTCTTTATGGAAAAGATCAAGACATTACCCTAGAAGAAGTCCAGACCTCAATAAGGACCAAGGAGATGCAAAAACAACAAGACTCCAAATCTGAGGATAATGGTGAAAGCCTGAATATTTCAAGGGGAAGGAGTGAAAAGAAGGGAACAAGAGGAAAAAAGTCCAGATCAAGGTCAAGGGATTCAAAGAATGGCCAGAAAACAAAGTTCAAATGCTTTAATTGTCACAAAATTGGTCATTTCAAGAAAGACTGCCCAGACAAGATCAAGAAAGGATCTTTGGACTTTGTTGACATTGTTGAAGCCTCTGAAGGTTATGAGAGTGCAGGTGTTTTAGTAGCTTCTAATACCAAAACACAAACAGAATGGATTATGGATTCTGGATGCTTATATCACAGCAGCCCGAGAAAGGACTATTTTGAAACCTTGGAACTGAAACCAGCAGGAGCTGTATTGCTAGGAGACAACTACCCCTGCAAGGTACAAGGCATTGGAACTGTGAGATTAAAGATGTTTGATAATAGAGAGTATCTACTGAAAAATGTAAGGTACATTCCAGAACTCAAAAGAAATCTTATTTCCATATTGATGATCTAGGATATTCAACTAGAATTTTAAATGGTGTTCTTAAGATTTCAAATGGATCTTTAATCATAGCTAAGGGTAACAAGAATAAAACTAATGGCTTTTTTATTCTTGAAGGTTCCACCATTGTTGGACATGCATCGGTAGCTAGTAATACATTGATTGATAAAACAAAACTTTGGCATTCGAGATTAGGTCATGTTAGTGAAAGAGGATTACATGAACTTGAGAAACAAAATCTGTTAGGTGGTGATAAACTAGATAAACTTGAATTTTGTGATCATTGTGTGCTTGGTAAATCCCATAGAATAAGCTTTGGCACGGGTATTCATGTTTCATCTAGGCCTTTTGAGTATGTGCATTCAGATTTATGGGGACCATCTAGAGTGAAAAAAATCATGGTGGAAGCTCATACTTTCTCACCATCATAGATGATTTCTCAAGAAGAGTATAGCTGTATGTTTTGAAAAATAAGTCGGAAGCTTTTCAAAAATTCAGAGAATAGCATACTCTTGTTGGAAATCAACTTGGTACAAAATTAAAAGTTTTAAGAACTGACAATGGCCTGGAGTTTGTTTCAGAGCAGCTCAATGAGTTTTGCAGGAAAATAGGCATCAAAAGGCATAAAACAGTCCCTCACACTCCACAACAGAATGGTTTGGCAGAAAGAATGAATAGGACCATTTTGGAAAGAGTGAGGTGCATGCTTCTAAGTGCAGGACTGCCAAAGACCTTTTGAGGAGAAGCTGCAAACACAACAACATATTTGATTAATAGATGTCCTTCATCAGCCTTAGATTTCAAGACACCAATGGAAGCTTGGAGTGGTGAACCACCTGATTATTCAGAATTAAAGGTGTTTGGATCGCTGGCCTTTGCTCATGTTAAACAAGGAAAGTTGGATGCAAGGGCTGTAAAGTGTGTTTTCATTGGCTATCTTGAAGGAGTTAAAGGGTACAAGTTGTGGAAATTGGAACCGGGTGAGACAAGATGCATCATCAGCAGTGATGTAACCTTTGATGAGAGCAGAATGGCAATGCTGAGTAAGGAGAAGAAGGATAACAACTCAAGTAGTGAGAATACCAATTTTGAGGTGGAGCATTCTGAGATTTCAGATCATCATGTTATTGATCACATTGATCAAGGAGAAGTTGGAGATAATGAAGAGCTGGTTACTCAGCATGACTTGTCCAATTATCAATTGACTAGAGATAGAGAAAAAAGGGTGATAAAGCCTCCAAGGAGGTATGGTCATGCTGATATTATTTGCTATGCCTTGAGTGTTGCTGAGGAGATTCAAAATTCAAAACCTAAGACCTGGAGGGAAGCAATTGAAAGTGAAGACAACCAACTGTGGCTTCAGGCAATGAGTGAAGAAATGGAATCTTTGAGAAAGAACAATACCTGGATACTTGTGGATCAACCCAAGAAGCAGAAGGCTGTTAGATGTAAGTGGATTTTCAAGAAGAAAGAAGGCATTCCAGGAGTAGAAAGGCCTAGATTCAAGGCAAGATTGGTAGCAAAAGGCTTTACACAGGTTGAAGGAATTGATTACAATGAGATTTTTTCACCAGTTGTGAAGCATTGCTCAATTAGAATCATACTTGGTCTGGTAAATTAGTATGATTTGGAACTTGAACAGCTGGATGTTAAAACAACTTTTCTCCATGGAAATCTGAAGGAAACCATTTACATGAACTAGTCGGAAGGTTTTGAAGAAGGGGAGAACAAGGTGTGCTTGCTGAAAAAATCTTTGTATGGACTGAAGCAAAGCCCTCAAATGTGGTATCTCAAATTTGATGAGTACTTGATCAGATATGGCTTCATTAGCAACAGATATGACAACTGTGTATATATCCTGAAAATGGGGAAAATGTGTGTTCTTTATCTTCTCTTGTATGTGGATGACATCCTCATTGCAAGTGCGGATAAGGAAGAGATTAGGATACTCAAAGAAAGCTTGAACACAGAATTTGAGATGAAAGATCTAGGGTCAGCTAGAAGGATACTTGGAATTGATATTCATAGGGATAGGGCAAAGGCTGAACTATTCTTGTCCCAAAGCAACTACCTCAAGAAAGTGGTGGAAAGGTTTAGGATGCATCAAAGCAAACCTGTTAGCACACCACTTGGTCATCATACAAAGCTATCTGTTATTCAAGCATCGAAAACAGCTGAAGAAAGGTCTAAAATGAATCAAACACCCTATGCCAGTGGTGTTGGAAGCATAATGTATGGAATGGTTTGCAGCAGACCTGACTTAGCTCATGTTGTAAGTATTATAAGCAGATTCATGGGAGATCCTGGAAGCGCACATTGGGAAGCTGTGAAGTGGACATTAAGGTATCTAAATGGATCTTTGAAAGCTGGTTTAAGGTACAAGAAGACAGCACACGAGGCAGTAGTCACAGGCTATGTAGATGCAGATTTTGCAGGAAATGTAGACACAAGGAAGTCCTTAACAGGATATGTGTTTACTTTGTTTGGTACAACAATCAGTTGGAAAGCAAATCAACAATCAGTTGTTGCTCTTTCAACAACTGAAGCAGAATACATGGCCCTAACTGAAGGAGTGAAGGAAGCAATCTGGCTTAAAGGTATGATTAATGAACTTGGAATAGCACAAGCTTGTGTCACAATTCATTGTGACAGTCAAAGTGCCATTCACTTAGCAAATCACCAAATGTACCATGAGAGGACAAAGCACATAGATGTGAAACTACACTTCATCAGAGATGTGATTGAATCTAAGAAGGTGAAGGTGGAGAAGGTTTCAACAGAAGAAAACCCGACTGATATGTTCACAAAGTCCCTCTCTAGTGTCAAGTTCAAGCACTGCTTGGACTTGATAAATTTTGAAGATGCCTAAAGTAGATTGGTAGAAGTGCAGCCCTGAATCACAAGGTAGACACTTGTTGATTTAGAGTCAAGGTGGAGATTTGTGGTATGTGACTCAAAATCACAAATGACACAAGTGAGAAGACTTTAAATTAGTGTTGTCATAACTGTTTTCAGTTATTATAACTGAATTGGTTTTGGCACCAAAGCATAGCTAGAGTGTACATATATATTCTTGATCATGTAATGCAGTGTGTGGTTTTTTATGAGAGTGGCTAAAAAACAGAGAAGCTGAAAAAAACTGCAGAAATCAAAGAGTTCAAAAGGGAGGTAGTGAGCTAGGTGATTGAGAGAGGTTTTGTTGAAAGAGAAACCAAGAGAGATCAAAGCTAGCTGCTACTTGTATTGAACTTGTAATTTCATGATCAATGTGATGATGATGAGCTGCGTTTTCCCGTGGATGTAGGCACATTGCTGAATCACATAAATCTTTGGGTTCTTGCTCTGCTGTGTATTGCTTTGCTGTGTTTTTTGTGTTTTTCTTGTTTTTGATATTGTGTAGATTAAGAGTAGCAGAATTTATAACTAGAACCAACAGTCGCACTCAGTGCAAATCCCAACCTGAGAGGGATTTGCGCTTGGCGTGAAAAGTCGTGCTTAGTGCCACAAAATGGATTCTCTCTTAGTGAGACGAGCTCACTAAAATAGATCTACAGATTATAAATATGTTCTTCAGTGTAAAAAACACGATTTTCATGCCTTACTCTCTCAAAAGTCCGCCAAACCACCCTAGAAACTCCTCCTCCACCATCCACGACCATTGGTGGCCATCATGAGCCATTGTTGCTTGCCGCCTAACCACCATATGGAAATGAACATTTTAACTGGAAGGGAATCCTCAGAATCTACCTCAAGGATTTGGTAGAGAACAAGCTCTTAATCCTTTCTTTCATAGTTTCTTTGAGGTAATCTTGACTTCTATGTCTTTATCCTAGTTATTTTGAGCTTCTCTTAGTGTCTCTTGTGTTTTGGGTACTGTAATAGGATGTTTTTACACTTCCTTTGAAAAACCCTTGAAAATGAGACATTCTAAAAGTTATCTTTTGTAAAATTGATGTTGTTTTCATGACCTTCGTTGAACCTCGGTCATATTGGTGTGGTCGAAATTCCAAAATGACATCTCCTTGTAGTAGTACCTGAAAAACCCCTAGCCCATTTTTTTTTGACAGAGGTAATTGACCCCAAATGTTATTATTAACCTTGTTTTTGAAATCTATACTAAGTTCCCTTCGATTTGGTATATGGAATCTTGTGTTTGGACTGATGAACGTGAACAAGAGAGGTCTCTGAGCGGCATAGAGAGAAGCTGACGGAGAGCTCATAATAGGTGAGGGGAGTTTATTTTGATTTTTCGCTTTGATATAGTAGTTGGGGTCAAGGAACCCAACTATGGGATGTATGGTTGTCCCTGTTGCCTGATGGTTTTTATGAAAAAATTGTGCTTTTTGCTAATGAGATGTGATATATTTGTTATTGATGAATGAAATTGTGAATGATGTTATTGTTGTAGCGATTGGAATTTTTGGGAAAATTCTTAATTACAAAGGAGACTCTGTAAAAAAAAATTCATATTTGTTCTTCTATTTACTCCTTTATTAAATTTTAAATGGGCATGCGAGTTTGTTTTGTAAATCATAGTTCTCCTCTTTAATTTAGAATTTTTCCCTAAAATACCAGTCTCATGATATTATGGATTATTGTTGTATTAGACTTATGTTGTTTGAAGATCAAAGGAAGTGTGAATCTCAATCATGAAATTTATATGTATGTATTTGTGGGATGTAATTATTGATGATGTTGTTATCGATGATAATGTCATTATGATTGAGACTTATGAAAATGTCATTATGATTGAGACTTATGAAAATGTCATTATGATGATGTATGTTGTGTATGTATATGGGGGTGCAGTGACCATGATGGATATCCCTGGTGGGGGAAATAGAGTGGTTAAGAGTTTTAAGCATTTCCGGAGGGGGATGACTTAGAATCTTCAATTATCCAAAGTCAGTGCATTGACGGTGTCGATGTTCCATACTTCATATTGCATGAAAATAGTATAAACTTTGTCAGTAAGTACTTGTATTTTCTCATGAGGTGAAATACTTGTACTTGGGGGCATGTCACTTGGTTTGTAACTGCCTTGAGACTCAGGCTAATTACCATTGGGGGGGGGGGAGAGGGAGTTGTCTGTGCATGACAAGGTGACCTCAACACTTGCTGCCTAGCTTTCCTAAGTGAGTGTCGTGTGGACACGTTTAGGCTATTTCTTGACAAATGGTACCACATTGCATTTGACAGTTGAGGTCAGGTGCATGCATCATATTCAACATGATTGATTGCAATTGTGGAAAGTTGATGACTATTTGTTGAGTGTGTGTTGGACTAATGGATGTTTGTGTATAATTATGGTATTTGTTAATGTTTTCTTACTAATCATGGTCATTTGATTTTTGTGTTAATTTCTTTTATAATAAATTCACCCTTGCAATTTTTGTACCGAGTAGTTGGTACTTGTGATAATCGCGAACCTTCATTCATGGGAGCAGATGGACAGTAGTTGAATAGGTGAAGTGAGATCTTTTGTGGAGCCGCCAGGTCGATATGATGACGTTAGGATTATTTTGGGAGAGAATTATGTTTTGTTTATCAACTTCTCTATAGATGGTTTTATAATTCTTTTTGAATTAAGGATGTAAATCATAGATTTAATTATATGTATGAACTAATTTACTTTCCGTTATGTGAATAATGTGTACTGAGTTAACACACACACACACACACACACACACACATATATGTATATATATATATATATATATATATATATATATATATATATTCATTTAAGTAATTGTGCATGGTTTGATGAATGTATATCGCGAAACATTTACTCTCATTTTTCATAAGCAAATTAACGGAGTTTTTATTTAAAAATTGAAATTTACGCACTTTAGAGTAGTGATATCGTAGCGATGAGGCAAGTCATTACAAAAATCGCTTTGTCAAACATAAATTCCTTATATGCCAGGACACATGCCCAAAAGTGACTAGTCAACAATAATGATCTAAACTTTGTTTTAAAATTATTCAACATATGGTTGTAACAAAACCTACAATTTAGTCACAATTACGGTAAATCTGAATCCCTTGAATAATAATTTTAGGACAAAAAACAAGTCAAGATTGTTGGATCAAGTGGCCACGGAATAATTAAGAAGGGGGGTTGAATTAATTATTAATGAGCCTTGACTAATTAAAAACTTATCCTTCTTAATGTTACTAGATTCAATTAGGCTTTACTACTAAGTTATTAGAAAGTAAAGAACAAAAGCTATAACTTAGACAAAAGTAAAGCGGAAATAAAAAGTACAGCGGAAATTAAAGAGTGAAGGGAAGAAGAAGACAAACACAAGATTTGTACTGGTTCGGCAACAACCTATGCCTACATCCAGTCCCCAAGCAACCAACGGTTCTTGAGATTTCTGTCACCCTTGTAAAATCCTTTACAAGCCAAAGATCCACAAGGGATGTACCCTCCCTTGTTCTCTTTGAACAACCAAGTGGATGTACCCTCCACTTGAACTGATCCACAAGAGATGTACCCTCTCTTGTTCTCAGTATAACAACCCAAGTAGATGTACCCTCTACTTGTGCCACAATGGATGTACCCTCCAATGTGTTAAGACAAAGAATTCTTAGGCGGTTAGTCCCTTGAATTCTCTGTGAGGGGGATACAAAAGATATCTCAGGCAGTTAGTCCTTTGAAATCTTTTGTATAAAGGGAAAATGAAAAAGATATCTCAGGCGGTTAGTCCTTTGAAATCTTATGTAAGCAACAGAAGATATCTCAGGCGGTTAGTCCTTTGAAATCTTTTGTCAAGAGGGAGAAGGGAAGAAACAAAAGAATTATCAGGCGGTTAGTCCTTCGAATCTTTTGACAAGAGAAAGAAGTGAATGAAGAAGAAGAATAACACAAGTTTTTTGTCAATGAACTTTTCTTGAAAGAGAAAGTATTGAACAAAAAACTCTTAGAAAGATGAAGAGAAATGAATGAAAGAAATCAGTCTTTTTGAATGAAAGAAATCAGTCTTAGTGAATGAAAGAAATCAGGCTTAGTTAGTATATGAAATTCGTGCCATGGTCACATATTTATAATCATTTGATGACTCAAGTTAAAGTTTGTCACTCTTGGCAATTTTTTTAAAACTAGTCACTTTAAGAGTTGTGACTTTTGTGAAAACTAGTCACTTAAAAAGTTATGACTTCTGAAAAAATCTTCAGAAACAAGTCATTTTAAGAATTGTGACTTTGGGAAATTTATTTTTCGAAATCAGTCATTGGTAATCGATTACCATTATAGTATAATCGATTACACATCAAAAGATGTGAATTTTCATATTTAAATTTGAAAATCAAAACGTTTAAAAACACTGGTAATTGATTACAAGTATTGTGTAATCGATTACACAAGTTTCAAATGATTTGAAAATGTTTGATCACTAGTTGTGACTCTTGAAATTTGAAATCTAACGTTTTAAAACATTGGTAATCGATTACATGATTATGGTAATCGATTACAACTTTGTAAATCAGTTTTGAAAAGAATACTGGCTACTGGCAATCAATTACTACCTTCTGGTAATCGATTACCGGAAAGTAAAACTCTTTGGTAAAAGATTTTGTGAAAAATTCTTGTGCTACTCAATGTTTTGAAAAACGTTTTTAGTACTTATCTTGATTGAGTCTTCTCTTGATTCTTGAATCTTGAGTCTTGAATCTTGATCTTGGTTATTCTTGAATCTTGAATCTTGATTCTTGAAACTTGATTGAATCTTGAAACTTGATTATTCTTGAATCTTGATTCTTTGAAACTTGATTCTTGAAGTTTTTTTTACTCTTGATTCTTTGGCATCATCAAAATAATCTTGGAAGTCATTGCTTCCACAATCTCCCCCTTTTTGATGATGACAATCCTGAAATCAAGAGGATACATACAAGTTTTGTTCTACCGTTCACTCATCTCTTTCTCCCCCTTTCTTTTTGAATTCATGATTAATTTTAAAGCTTTGAAAACATAATATCTAGATTTCTAAAATACCCATTTTTCTCTCCCCCTTGGGCAACATCAAAAAGGCCAAAGTGCGTAAAACATGAATAATTTAAAACATACACAAAGCATAATTTGTAAAACAAACATAAATGATTCAAAAACATACATAAAGCATAATTTGAATAAAACCAAATTGAAATGCAAACCACTTAGTCATATATCACAAACCATAAATATCATGTTCAGTCATACTAAGTACCAAATACTTAACACATAACCAATGTTCAGAGAATAAATAACATAATGTCATAAATCATTCACAAAACATAATAAAAGCATGTGTATTAAACAAGTCATAAGTCATCATAACATAAAACAAATCATTTGTCTAAGTCACTGGCATCTAGAAGTCCTAATTCTCTTCTAATGGTGTAGAAGGAATCTTGGGATAGTGGTTTTGTGAAGATATCTGCGAGTTGATTTTTGGTATCTATAAATTCTAGAACACAATCACCTTTTTGGACATGATCTCTAAGAAAATGATGCCTAATTTCTATGTGCTTGATTCTAGAGTGGAGGACTGGGTTCTTAGATATATTTATGGTGCTTGTGTTGTCACATTTTATGGGGATATAGTCTAATACAATCCCATAATCAGATAGTTGTTGTTTCATCGACAGGATTTGTGCACAACAACTACCAGCAGAGATGTATTCTGCTTCGGCTGTGGATAATGCTACACTATTTTGCTTCTTGTTGTGCCATGAGACAAGAGCAGATCCTATAAATTGATATGTGCCACTAGTACTCTTCCTATATGTTTTGGATCCAGCAAAATCTGAATCTGAGTATCCTACTAAATTGCATACATAATTTTTAGGGTACCATAATCCTAAGTTAACTATTCCTAAGAGATATCTTATGATCCTTTTTACTGCAGTTAGATGTGAAAACTTTGGATTTTATTGAAATCTTGCACACATGCACACACTAAACATAATATATGGCCTACTTGCAGATAAGTAAAGTAGAGATCCAATTATACCTCTATATTGTTTGTCATCAACGGGTTGACCAGACTCATCTTTGTCAAGGTAGCAACTAGTGCTCATAGGAGTAGCCAAGTGTTTTGAGTTCTCCATTCCAAATCTCTTGATGAGTTCCTTACAATATTTTGCTTGGTTGACAAAAATCCCATCATTTGTTTGTTTGATTTGTAATCCAAGAAAGTAATTTAACTCACCCATCATGGACATCTCAAAATCACTTTGCATGTCAATAGAAAACTCCTTGCACAAAGATTCATTAGTAGATCCAAAGATTATATCATCAACATAAATTTGTACCAATAAGATATCATTATCCTTCTTCTTTATGAATAAGGTGGTATCTACCTTTCCTCGAATGAAATTCTTTTCTAATAGGAATTTACTTAATCTTTCATACCAAGCCCTAGGTGCTTGTTTTAACCCATAAAGTGCTTTCTTTAACCTATAGACATGATCTAATTTTTGTGAGTCTTCAAACCCGGGAGGTTGTTCTACATATACTTCCTCTTGGATTAGACCATTTAAGAAGTCACTCTTGACATCCATTTGATATATTTTAAAGTTCATAATAGATGCATAAGCTAAAAGCATCCAAATGGCTTCTAATCTAGCTACGGGTGCAAAGGTTTCTTCATAGTCTATCCCTTCTTCTTGGTTGTATCCTTTTGCAACTAGTCTGGCTTTATTTCTAATTACTATACCATTTTCATCTAGTTTATTTCTAAATACCCACTTAGTTCCTATAATGGGGTAGTTATGTGGTTTCTCAACTAGTTCCCAAACATTATTTCTCTCAAATTGATTTAACTCTTCTTGCATAGAAACTATCCATTGATCATTTGTTATGGCTTCTTTAAAGTTCTTAGGTTCTATCATAGAAACAAATGCCATGTTATTGCATAAATCTTTAAGAAAGTGTCTAGTTGTTACCCCTTTTGAGATATCTTCGATGATGTTGTCAAGAGGATGATTTTGTGAAGTTTTTCATTCTTTGGGAAGATGATCATTTTCTTGGGCTATGTCATCTTGAACATCCTTGTTTTCTTCATTTCTCTTCCTTTTTTGATTCCTTTCTTGATTGTGCATATCTTCCAAAGAATCTGCAATATCATCAAGAAACTCCTTTCTCAGAGAGGTAATATTAGTTTCATAAAAAGAAACATGTATTGATTCCTCAATTGTCATGGTTCTTTTGTTGTATATCCTAAAGGCTTTGCTATGTAGGGAATAACCAAGGAAGATGCCCTCATCTGCCTTAGCATCAAATTTACCTAGGCTTTCTTTACCATTGTTTAGGACAAAACATTTACATCCAAAAACATGTAAATGAGCAATGTTTGGTTTTCTATTGTTAAACAGTTCATATGGAGTTTTCTTAAGAATGAGTCTTATTACGGCTCTATTCATAATATAACATGCGGTGTTGACAGCTTCTGCCCAAAAATATTTTGGAAGTGGAGTGTCATTTAAAAGGATTCTAGCGATTTCTTCTAAAGATCTATTTTTCCTTTCTACTACACCGTTTTGTTGGGGTGTCCTAGGTGTAGAAAAGTTGTGTTCTATGCCATGTTTATCACAAAACATTTCAAAATCATTGTTTTCAAATTATTCAACATATGGTTGTAACAAAACCTACAATTTAGTCACAATTACGGTAAATCAAAATCCCTTGAATAATAATTTTAGCACAAAAAACAAGTCAAGATTGTTGGATCAAGTGGCCTCAGAATAATTAAGAAGGGGGATTGAATTAATTATTAATGAGCCTTGACTAATTAAGAACTTATCCTTCTTAATGTTACTAGATTCAATTAGGCTTTACTACTAAGTTATTAGAAAGTAAAGAACAAAAACTATAACTTAGACAAAAGTAAAGCGGAAATAAAAAGTACACAGCGGAAATTAAAGAGTGTAGGGAAGAAGAAGACAAACACAAGATTTATATTGGTTCGACAACAACTCGTGCCTACATCCAGTCCCCAAGCAACCAACGGTTCTTGAGATTTCTTTCAACCTTGTAAAATCCTTTACAAGCCAAAGATCCACAAGGGATGTACCCTCCCTTGTTCTCTTTAAACAACCAAGTGGATGTACCCTCCACTTGAACTGATCCACAAGAGATGTACTCTCTTTTGTTCTCAGTATAACAACCCAAGTAGATATACCCTCTACTTGTGCCACAAAGGATGTACCCTCCAATGTGTTAAGATAAAGAATTCTTAAGTGGTTCGTCCCTTGAATTCTCTGTGAGGGGGATACAAAAGATATCTCAGGCAGTTAGTCCTTTGAAATCTTTTGTATAAAGGGAAAAGGAAAAAGATATCTCAGGCGATTAGTCCTTTGAAATCTTTTGTCAAGAGGGAGAAGGGAAGAAACAAAAGAATTATCAGGCGGTTAGTCCTTTGAATCTTTTGACAAGAGAAAGAAGTGAATAAAGAAGAAGAATAACACAAGTTTTTGGTCAATGAACTTTTCTTGAAAGAGAAAGTATTGAACAAAAAACTCTTAGAAAGATGAAGAGAAATGAATGAAAGAAATCAGTCTTTTTGAATGAAAGAAATCAGTCTTAGTGAATGAAAGAAATCAGTCTTAGTTAGTATATGAAATTCGTGCCATGGTCACATATTTATAATCATTTGATGACTCAAGTTAAAGTTTGTCACTCTTGGCAATTTTTTTAAAACTAGTCACTTTAAGAGTTGTGACTTTTGTGAAAACTAGTCACTTAAAAAGTTGTGACTTTTGAAAAAATCTTCAGAAACAAGTCACTTTAAGAAATGTGACTTTTGGAAATTTATTTTTCGAAATTAGTCACTGGTAATCGATTACCATTATAGTGTAATCGATTACACATCAAAAGATATGACTCTTCATGTTTAAATTTGAAAATCAAAACGTTTAGAAACACTGGTAATCGATTACAAGTATTGTGTAATCGATTACACAAGTTTAAAATGATTTGAAAATGTTTTATCACTAGTTGTGACTCTTGAAATTTTAAATCTAACTTTTTAAAACATTGGTAATCGATTACATGATTATGGTAATCGATTACAACTTTGTAAATCAGTTTTGAAAACAATGCTGGCTACTGGTAATCGATTACTACCTTCTGGTAATCGATTACCAGAGAGTAAAACTCTTTGGTAAAAGATTTTGTGAAAAATTCTTGTGCTACTCAATGTTTTGAAAAACTTTTTTAGTACATATCTTGATGGAGTCTTCTCTTGATTCTTGAATCTTGATCTTGATTATTCTTGAATCTTGATTCTTGAAACTTGATTGAATCTTGAAACTTAATTATTCTTGAATCTTGATTCTTTGAAACTTGATTCTTGAGGTTTTTTTTTACTCCTGAGTCTTTGGAACTTGCTTAACTCTTGATTCTTTGGCATCATCAAAATAATCTTGGAAGTCATTGTTTCCACAAAGATATCATTGAAATCATAATCACAACACAATAAACAAATCAAATATGCAGAATCTGATCTATGTTTTGCTTATGGAAAAATATCAGTTACAGCTTGAGTCAGTCCCTGCAAACATAGAGTAAAACATTAGTTGCATATATTCCAATACTCAAATATACTTTATCAGGACTTAAAAATTGTACATTTACCTTTTGCATGTCAGACATGATAGTTAAACACACATCCTTCCATTTTGGAACAAATAACAGAGCTTCTTGCAATTCGGTCAGAAAAACCTCCATGACTCCTTACACTCCACTTCAACCACTACAATAGCAATAGGGAACATACCCTTCTTTGCATCAAGAGACAAAATAGATAATAAGATTCCACCATAAAGACCTTTTAGATGGCAACCATCAATTCCAAACCATGGCCTGCACCCTTTCATAAAGCCTTTTTTTCATAGCATCAAGACAAATAAATATCTTTTATTGGTTCTACAACTATGTTCACTATACTCCCATGATTTGTTTTTCTTACTGATAGAGCTCAAGCAGGCAAGTCATTATAGGATAATGCATGAACTCCTCTAGTTGTTTCATGTACTTTTGTCTTTTCTCGATATAGTTGCATCAAATTACTCGGTTCAAGGCCATGCTTATCCAACAAAACTTGTTTCATGGTGGAGTAACTTATATTAGGGTCAGCCACCAGTATGCTTTCAAGCTTCTTGGATATCCAGGCTAAAATAATAAAAAACAAAAATAAATAGTTTTAATAATCCAATGTGTTTACTGAAATTAAAAAAAAAGGATAAATATATACCTGAGTTAGATCATAATTCTTTGTTGTTATTATGCAAGTATGTACCTCATTATATGTCTTTATACAAAGGCACTCATGAATGTCGAAGAGGAAGACGAACAATGACGTTTGCGAATGTCGTGAGAGAAAGAGGAACGATGACGTGAAATTGCGAACTAGAAAAGGAACGTGCGAACTGAGGAACTCATGAACAAAGGAACGGTGACATGAAATCGCAAACTAGAAAAGGAAATCTTGAATAGAGGAACAAAAATTGCGAAATGGAAAAGGAATAGAGGAACGTTCACCTGATTTCTGAGAGGAACCTTAATCGCAAACAAGAAGAAGAATATGTGAACATGAAGCCTAATTTCTGAGAGTAATTAGGAGGGGATAATTAGAAAGGATAGGTTGGGTTTTATAATTAAAAGGTTAGCGCCATTTCGTCTGCTCACATATTTCAATTGACTTTAGTTAACAACGTTAACAGAAAGGGGATAAAAATAATGTAAAAACTAGGGAGGAGTATCGGGTATAATTTGAGAAAAACATAGGGGGTGTAAGTGTAATTTACTCTTAAAAATATTGTGAAAAAGTAAAAATATATAAATTGATATATTATAACATTGAATTAAATCCATATCACATATCGATGGAGTGTAAAATCCAATGTTTTAAAAGTCGGACCGGATTGGCCGATTCAATTGGTAATCGGCCTAGTAGCCAGTCCAATAAGGCCATTAAATCAGAGCGACAAGAATCCACTCAAAGATTGCTTAAACTGAAGTGACATTTCTTTGAGATAGACCGTGGCTTAGAAGATTATGCTTATTTTTCTAGACCTAGACTAAACTTGTCATGGGGATGTTGATGGGATTTTAAAAGCATGGTTAAGGTGTTAGAGCTTTCCAAAAACTTTCCAAAGTCTTTTGTAAGAAAAGTGATCTCCTCTCTTAATTTTTTAAATTCAGAAGATTTGCTAGTCTTACTAGGCCTAACTTAAACTCTCTTCCAGAGTTTGAATTTTCTTTTACAGATCTTTATTTGGTTTCTTCAGCTCAATGTTTTCGCAAACAAATATTTTGTATTTTTCTTTATACTTTTTGTACTGAAAATAAATCATATGACTATTATAAAGAAGAACATCATTGTACATATCTTCTTCATTGTCTAATGAAGAGCAAAAAGAGGTATCAAATTCAAAGCAGGATTTTACCTCAATTCGTTTTCGTTTGTATTTGTCATCAGAGAGATATTGACTTGCTCATTGTCTAAACTACTGCTCTTCTCACTTTTTGAGTCATCCCAGGTGATTATCAAACTTTTTTTGCTGTCACCAGAGTGTCTTTTTCTTTTTAATTGAGGACACTCGACTTTTATATGTCCAAAGTTTTCTGCATTCAAAGTAGATGATCTCACTACTTTCCTCTGTGTATTTCTTCTTGAACCCGATGCCTTTCTGTCTAGAGGAATGCTAGAACTTTTCTTTCTTTTCAATTATCCGTTTGAAATTCTTGGACATGAGAGCCAATTCACTATTTTGGATCCCTTAGAACTGTTATCTAAGTCATCAGACTGAGCCATCTACAATTTTAAAGTTTCGGAAGAGCTATTCTTTTCTTCTCGTCTAGAGCTGACTTCTTCTGTCTTAAGGGCAGCAAAATATCTCTTAGGAAAATGATCTTGATTTTGAAGATGAGCTTCATGAACTCTTAGGATACCTAACAATCCATCCCATTCTAGAGTTTTCATATTTCTAGCTTCTTGGATGGTTGTTTTTGGTTCCCACACCTTGGGAAAGTTGTCTAGAATCTTCAAATTTATTTGAGCTTTGGTGAAGGTGTGTCCTAAAGCTTCAAGACCATTTGAAAGCACTTGAATTCTCCTAAACATGTCATCCATATATTCTCCTTCTTTCATGGAGAAACTTTCATAATGTTGTGTCAGAGTGGCAACCTTTCTTAGTTGAACATCTTATGTTCCTTCATAGTTGATGCTTAATGAGTCTCAAATCTCTTTGGTTGTCTTTAGTCTGCATATCTTGTTGTACTCATTCTTGGATAGAGAGCATGTCAAAGTATAACGATTTTTTGTGTTTAGCTCCATTATTGCAAGGTCTGCATTTATCCATTCTGTTTCAGGTTTGGGAATGGGTATCTCTCTATTTGTGATGATCAACCAAAGTCTCTAGTGGTTGGACTTGATGTACATCTTCATTTTGTCTTTCCAGTAAGGGTAGTCCCCTCCTATGAAGCCTGGTAGCCTCGTGAGGGATGTTCCCTCAACAATGAACTAACTTTTGTTGTTGTTATCTGCCATTAGGATCTTTTCCTTTAGACACGGTCAAGTGCTCAACCCTTAGAGGTTGAACTCTTATACTAGAATTTAAAGGCAAATATCACAAGAAGGTGAGTTGAATTGTTGTTTTTACTAAATTTAAAATCCTTTTAGAATACAACAAAGTTATCGTCTAATGATGTAAAACTAATAAAAACATATATTATATTTTCGTAAGACAAATTAGACAATAGTTTCATAAATTTCTAAAACAAACAGTTTTTCAAAAGCAAAATCAAATTCAAACCTTAGGTCAATTCATATAAATAAGAGAAACTAAAAGGAATAAAACATAAGAAATTTATATTGGTTTGTCTCAACCACCGAAACTACGTCAAATTCTTGGCAAACCACCAAATTCTACTAACTTCAACAAGTTACAAGTATTTATCATTGTCACTTTTGGCTCTTTAAATCAAGCTCTACACCAAGCTTGTTACGACAAGTATTCTTTATCCTACCAAGCCATTGTTGGCTTTAACACAAATCAAAAGATTTGTTGGCTTGATTTGCTCAATGAATAACACCATATTGTCTTACAAACGAATAAATAGGCTCAACACTTAGTCTTTTATCTCAAGAAAAATAAAGTTTCAACACTTAGTCTTTTGAGAGTGTTTCTATACTTTACAATAATTTACACGTAGAGCATTTTATAGGAAGAATTTGAATAATAAGTGCTTCAATTAGTACTTAATGTCTTCAAAGCTTATGGTAGTATAGGCATATCATCCTTCAATCAAGTATTTGTTGTCCCTAAATGAACACATTTTCTCTCTTAAGCTTGTGTCTAAAGAATGTGATCATTGAGGCATTAAATGCATATACTTTTTCATGCTGAGAAACCACTCTTCATCGTTGGCAAGTTGAACACTATAGCAGGACACCACTTCCTTTTGGGCCAAAGCAGGTTTATGTAGTAGAGTACTCCTTTTGATGGTGATTGAGGAATTTCAGAGCTTGACTTCATTTATTCTTCATAGGTTTTGAGAGATCTTAGGAGAATGTCTTTACAAAATAGATCTCAGACACAAAGTATTAAATGAAGTTTTAAATGTCATATTTAATGTCATGAGATCATAATTCTATCTTGTTATCGTGTGAAACATTTCGTAAAACATGTTTTGATAGCACATAAGACACAACTTTTAACTTTTGTATTTATTTACATCTAATCAAAATCATTAAGGATCATTGTTCGTCTTAAGACATAAATGTCTTAATTTTGACTTAATAGACACATTTTATTGTTTTGGTTCATTGGAAATAAAGTTTAACTTCGAACTAGAACTCTGGAAGCAAGTGTCAGCTTTGTCTAGTTTTCATTATAAACAATGTGTATTATAAATTTATAATAATTTAAAACTCACCACTAAAATTTAAATGATTGGAAACTTATGGAATTCAAATTTCAAAACTTATGGATTGTTGGTTTTTTTATGGTTGCATACTTGCAATTGATTTTAAATTGTAGAATATAAATACTTTGGTACCTTAAAGTTTAAAAATATTTAATTAATAATAAATTATTTTATTAAGTTCAGTTACAAATATATTCTTATGTCCTAAATTAATTGAAATAAATTACAACTTTAACCAAAGAAATAAAATCTACATATAATTTATGAAAAAATTAATTTTTAATGATTATAGCTTATAAATATTTGGTTTTTTATGAATATTATTTAAATGTTATATACAATTTCCGATTCGTCCATGAATGCATTACGGTTGAATTATGTTAGCTAATATTTAAAATATGGTTGTAACATGGTTTGAAGTGTCATCGTTATATTTTTTTTAATCATTTATTATTTACAATGATGTCTAAAATAATTTGATAATTAATATTAGCATAGCCACTTATAACACCCAAACTCAAATAATATTATGCATAAAAGAAAATAGCATAAACATTTTTATGCCTAAAATCGTAGAAAAATTTGGAAATTATGCCTAAAATCATAACCAATTTGGCAATTGGGTTGTTAATAATAACAATATCAATTTTTTTAGAAGCCGCCAAATATCAATTATATCATGCGTAAAATAAATTTTCATTTGCCAATTTAGCTATGTCTTAATTGATTTTTTCAATACTTAATTGGTTGCAATGTTTGAGAGATTTAACATTGTGCTATAATTGATAATTTTTTAATTGATTTGTTAATATTTCAATTTTAATAATATATTTAATTTTATATCTAATACAAGTATTTGATTTTTTGAATTGCAACATGTTTTAATCAATAATTAATTATTATTAAATCTTTATTAATTAATCAAAGAAGTTCTACCACTTTTTCCACCTAATCTTCATTAATTTCCACCCCACATTATAGCACATAATCACATTTGTAACAAATCTATGCATAAAGTCATGATTTAAAATATTTTTTTCAATGATATATCTTTATTTTGGACGGTTATTAATGAAAATGAGAAATTATGTTTCATGTTTAAATGATATGTAACATGTCAATTTTTAAATGTCAGAGTTAAGTAACTCTTTGTACCCACTCCATTATCTAAATATGTAACTTTCTGTATTATAGCATAGGGAATCACAATTAACCTTTTGTATACTCTCTCTTTTATTCAAATGTGCAACACATTCATTATATAGCATTGAGAATAAGTTTGATGCATATTTGAAATTGGGTTGCATTGTATTGGGAATCTTTTTTGTCACAAAAAGGAGATACATTCATGGAAACCACTATTATATAAGTCCAACTTTTGTTCATTTGAATTCTACTCTGAACACAAATTCTTCATACAAAATTATGATATTAGTTCTTTTTGTTAAAATGGCTAAAATGGTGACAAATATTTCAAAGGTAGCAATTGGAAGGATTGATTGGAGGTTGCAAGCAAGAGTGATATGTTTATGGTTCATTCCAGACATTAAAATCATGCCAACATGAATAGCATGGAGATGGTTCTGCTTGATGCAAAGGTACTACTCATACATCCTATATGCATCCAAATGACATTTGTAGTGTAAGCTCTAGTGTTAATATTTTTTTTATTGGTTTTGCAGGGTGACAAGATACATGCATATGCCAAAGAAACTCCAATAAAAGATTTCAAAAATGTTATCCAAGAAAAGAATGCTTACTTATTGGAAAATTTATTGGTTGCAAAGATTACAAATTTAAAATCACTAAGCACAAATTTAAACTGAAGTTTATAGGTCTAACCAAGTGCAACAAACTCCAAGATGATAGTATTCTAAAATTTTCCTTTGATTTGATGTCTAATAGGAAAAACTAGGGAAGACATATTGCTTGATAATGTTTATTGAGCATGATAAACTATATCATTCTTAACATGATTTGTTTGCTATGACATTTGTTAAGTGTTTGTCTTCTAAAAACTTAAGTTATATGACATGTTATTGTAAAGGATGGATGAAGGAAAATGAAAAGAATGGGAAGAAGAACAAACTCATTGGCATTGTTCTTTAAAATTTAGAGTGTGTTAATCTTTATTTTAAAATCTTTATGATCAGTGACAGATTCAAAAATTGTTTAATGAGGACAAAAAATAACCTAATATTTTTTCAAACGAAAAACAATATAAGCTCTATTAGAAAAGTATTAGAAAAATTGAATAGATAAAGTATGTAAAATTAGTACCAATTTATTTTTTCTTTTGTCTTTTACAACTTTAAAGATGAATGTAAAATATTTTACATTCATCTTTTAAAACAACTATCTTATGGAGACAACACTTATTTTTTTATGGGTACAAAAATAATATTTATTCAATATATTCAAGTAAAAAATTTATTTTGTGGGGACAATTACCCTCATTGCTTTGGACATAGATCTGTCCCTGTTTATGATATGTGTAATTGTTTATGGATTTAATTTTGTCAAGTGTTTTATTTGTTGTACTTTTAAACTTTTAGGAATAATTTGATTAATTGTACTTTATGGGGAGAGTATGCTAAGCAAATTAATGATTATTTAAATAACCTTCCAATTTCTAAAACTGTGGTTGTGATCTTAAAACTATGCAAGTTGAAGAAATATCTTGGTTCATATTAGTTTTGAATATATTTTCATTTTATATATAAATCAAGAATATTTATTGATAATTTTCTTTATTTGTTGATTGATACAAATAACGGTTATGAGAATATCTAATGCATTTTATGGGACCAAGCTACTAATCAATCCAAATATTCGGCAAGCCCAAGATTACCAAAAGAAATAATGCTTAATTGTTGTAAATATACTTGTGTTTTTCCTCTAATTGTTTGTATATTTATCTTGTTCTTCCTATAGTTACTTTCAAAATTGATTCACTTACACTATAGATCTTTCTGAAATGGAACTAACTTAAGGGGTTTTCCAAATGACTGGAAAATTGATCATTTCACTGGGGATCTAGTGCTAACCCAACAAATAAAATTTTTTGATTTAATGAAGGCTTATAAAGTAATTAATTTTACTTCTTACATAATTTGATTCATTTTATATACTTTTAATTTTATTAAGCGATTATATTACTATCATTCTTCTAATTCATGTAAAACAAAAATCCTTTGGTTTGATTTTAGCATGAGTCATTGAGGTTGAAGATGAATATGGTTGGTTTTACAATGCTTGCTTTGTCTATTATAGAAATGTGTTAAAAAAAGGTAGGATTTTTTTTTTTGTGAAAACCGTCAAAGGAGTATGACCGCTCTCCCTAGGTAAAACAAATGTTATATATTTCATGTCTTATTTGAAATAATATTTTCAATTTTTTAATTGGTTATTTTGTATGTCAACCCTACAGATATTCAAAATATAGCTAAAGGTTATAGATAGCTCAAGCTCTTCATCCTTCACTATTTTTGATAAAAATGTTTCTGAATTCATTGGAAGAAAAAGTGAATGAGTTTCTGGGAAAAAACAATGAGGCAACAATGTTACAATATATAAAAAAACATCAATAAAATTAATTATTAATTTCTAATTATATTTATTGTTGTTGTAGACATATATGTTCACTTTAAATATAAACCTATCATGAAAATATATCCTATATGCTTATGGAAATATTTATTTTTGTTGTAATGAAGATTCAAATAGCAAAGAGAGTTTGCCTTTAACAAATGTGGAAAATACTCCAACCAGTAAAGTAAGTGCCAAAAGACTATTTCAAGAAGTTGACATTCAAGATATAGTTCATATTGGGGATACTCAAGAGTCTTCTTCAAAAGAAACAAAGAAAACTTGTGTCAAGAAGGAACTTGGAGTGTGAACTATTATTAGTTTTTGTGGAACTAGAAGTAGTAGTACTTGGTTTTTATGTTTTACTACCATTTTATTAATTGTAATTTGGATTTCGGGTAACATTGAGTCATATTATATGCAAGTTTTAAATTAATCGATTGAAATTTAATATCCATTTTTTCTATGCATCTACTTATTATAAAAGGATTTGGACCATTTTTGTGAATGCTCTCCTTTTGATTATTTTTTAAAAGTGCAAATTTGGTTTATGAATGCTAACAAAATTAAAAGTTCACTTGCAAAAAACTTGATTGACCAGAATTCTTTTAATGCATTATTATGAAATTATTAATCATCAAATATTGTTATATTCTTGGACAAAAATTTAAAATTTTAATCCTTTTGTCCATTTGAAATATGTTAGCTTTTTAATTTTTTTTTCAAATATTAAGGATTATGAAAAACACATAAAGTTATGTATGATAAGTATTCTTATGAGTTTAAGAATAAGTTTAATCTTTAAAATTTTAATAATTTTTTTCACGTATACTCATCAATATCGATAATTAAGTAAAAAAATATTGTTTTTAAAATGTTATATATTTATCTATATTTTTATTACAATAAAACTTAGAAAAAGCTCACCTTCAATAGGGTTCCCCAAGTGCATGATTTGTCTTAAAATATTAAAAAAAGTATATTAAACCTTTAAGTTTTCACAATAAAGAAAATTATAAATTATGATATAATTATGAATGAAAATGACATAATTTCTGTTTTAGATCTTTGATATCACTCTAATTTTTACATATAGGACATATTGCCCTTTTTAGATGTTTTATAATTTAAAATCATTATATTATTATAAATAAAAGTTTATAATCATGATAGATTTTAAATTATTATATTATTATCATATATTATATAATTTAAAATTACTTCAAAAGTTAAGTTATTTATAATAAAAAGATGTTATAAAAAAGCCAATTAGATTCTTTATTAAGGTTGAGTATCTCATTCTACTTATTGCATTTATTGAAACTATATAGATTCTTAATGCATTTTTTTATATGGAAATTTTTGAACTTGGTGTTGATCATTAACTCTCAATGTATGCTATTAGAGTTCTCCTCTCAAAGTTCATTGATAATTATTTTAATAATGTTGCGATTGAGCTTGGTGTTGATAATTAATTCTCAAAAGCAAAATGTAGTTTTTCTAGTTACATCTTTATGCTTTAATGCAACTGAGAAACCATCCCATGAGTATCTTATGATTGAAATTATCTATTTTAGGTTTGAAAACTAATATTTGACTATCTTATCCTCTCTCCTTATTTCCATAAATTAATCAAGGGGGAATGCCCCCGCTATTGCTACCTCTATTATAAATGACTTATTTATAATACAACATTTTTTTAAAAGTAATCTTACACGCTAACTGATTTGTTATCTATAATTGATTATAGGAACCTCCCGTCTTGAACTCCTCTTGTTGATATAACTAATGGTATCTGATGATTATGCTATGCACCTTTTTATTAATTAATACTTTATCTCAAACATCCTCTTGCTAACATAATTAATTGATTTTAAAATGATTATGCATATTCGAGGAGAAGTAATATTTTGTCATTTGAAAAGTTTATTCTAAATTGTTATTCTGAGTAAGATTTTCTCTTGAAGTAGTTCTTTTTTTTATCAAAAGTCAAAGAAACTTTCAACAATATTCAAAGATACCCAAAATTATGATTTTATCATGTAATCTTGGGTGTAATGTAAATTACTTAAAAATGTTTATGGAATAGTCATTTATTCTAATCCTTCCATTAAATTTGTTAATAGTTAATGAGGATTCAACACTGCATCATGAATAAAATGCAACCCATGTTTGACTTTCAATGTAGTCAATGAATTCAATTTCTCCTCATCAAGATCAATTCAAACACTTATGAAAATCTTCTTATTAGGGAAAGTCTACATATTCCTTCTTCATTTGTTCGGAATGTTGTCAATATGCGTCAACTTGAGAAACCTTCAATCATTGTTGTTTTGTTATGTTATATTTATTTTGTCTTTAATACAACTAAAATGCATTGCCTTTTGAATCTAAGTTATATGTTATTTGATGTGATCATTTATCTACAAATGATGAAGATATATCACCAGATGGTCAATTTGAAAATGAAATTCCATAAGGTATGTTATGGCACTTCAAGGATTTAGAATAGGCAAACAATGTTAAGCATACACCTCCAAATTCTTTAGAACTATTTCAACTAAACATTAGCATGTCAATATTAACTTGATTGTTTTTTTTCTTTAAGAACTAAGCTAACTAAATATTAATAGACCAATATTAACTTGGTGTAGTGTTCTTTATATTTAAAATAGTCAAGTATCAATATTGGGACATTGGAGAACCATCATGCATATGTGAGTATTGTGGGGCAATCACATGGTTTGAAGAGAGGATACAAAAACAATATACAACAAAGAAACTAAGATTTGTTATGTGTTGCATGCTAGGAAGGATAGTCATCCCTCATTACATTAGTCCTCCTTAGCCATTGGAAGATTTATATCACAAAAATGATAGGTGAAACAATTTTTTTCTTGACAACATTAGATCATTCAATAATATGTTTGCTTTTACATTTATGGGAGGAAATATTTGTAACTTAATCATCATTGGTAATGCTCTTCCAATGTTTGCTTTAAATGGCAAAAATTATCACCATATTGGTAGCTTGCTTCCTCCCTCGGAAAAATAACCAAACTTTGTTTAGTTGTATATTTACAGTATTGATAATGAAATCAGTAATAGAATGTCAACATTGAGGTTAGTATGTTTTAAATAATCTGCTAGCTAAATTTTGATTTGAGTTTATTTTTTTGTAGAAAATATTGATAGTTATTTAATAATTAATTCAAGATGGATGATAACACCTCTGTTGTGTCCATAAATATTATGGATGACATTAAAAATGTCTCGATGAATATAATTCCTATGCAAAAAATTATCATATTATTTGAGATCTAAGTTGTCAAAATGAGAATCCAACAATGAGGTTGAAGATATCAGGGAAGAGAGGCAAGGATGGTCATAAATATAATCTTCGTACCACTTCTAAAGTTGCTTTTTTAATTGTAGGTGATTATAATGTAGAAAATACTAATATTTGTCTTTGAACTTGCCTATTGCCATTGCAATATCCTATTCTTTTTCCAAGAGGAGGAGATGGTTTTTAGAGATGATATCAATTTCAATAAAATTATAGGTACAAATAATATAAAAAGAGAACATGTTACTCTCCAAGAAAGAGAAATTGGAAAATCAACTTTATTATTTGTAAAATGTTTCTTTTAGCAATTCTTGGTAAATGCCTATAGTACCATAGAATCATCAAGGATGAAATGGGTGAGAACTAATAAAAAAATTATTAAGGGAATAAATGTATAAGGGTCTTACAGAGGTAATTTTGAAAGGGGAGACTGAAACATCAACTAGAGGAAAGTGAACTATTTTGCCGTCAACTTTTGTTAGTGGAGCACGCTACATGATCTCAAACTACCAAGATGCCATGACAATATGTGGATGAATCATAATCTCTTTGTTACACTCACATGCAATCATAAGTGCCCATAATTGGTCAATTTTTTTGCTAAGTCAAACCTTATGCCCTAAGATCGTCCTAATTTAGTTAGCAGACTTTTCAAAATCAAGCTTGATGAACTCATTAAGGAGATTAAGAAAGGACAATTTTTCAGCAAAGTCAAATAAGGCATATATTTTTTTACATTATTAATTATAAAAATTCTTATTCTATCTATTTTTGTGAAATCTTATGAATATGTCAAATTTCTTATTATTTAATTGCTTTCTATTTTTTCAGTAATTTATGTAACAATCCGCTTTGCTATAAGACAACTTAACTAATATATTGTGGAAAGATTTATTCAATTTGAAAATTAACTTCATATAATTTGTTTATGAAAATACATGTAAATGTTCCACGTAAGATCATTTTTCATTCATGGCACTTGTCATTATGAAATATATATCAATATACATATATTGCTTCTGAAAATGTCCATACACCACACACATAGTTATGATATCATGCCTTATGGCAAGTATACAAACCACATACTAGAGACTCCAATGCATCTCAATAGGTGAGAGGTACGTGTTTATCAACATAAAGGTACTCATCATTAATTACATACAACAAAAGGGGGGAGGTGATGTAATCCTACCCCCCAAGGACATTGGATAGAAGACTCCAAGAAAATTAGGCCAAAGATGCAGGAGAAGGCTCTAGGTTTCTTATGAGTCTTAGGGTAGATTTTGGACTCATGAGCTAAGTATGAGCTCACTTATCTTTGAATATATTAGATTAGGGTTTCATTATTTTTGGGTCTTGTATTTAGGGCTCCATAGTGTAGGGAGGGTACCCTAGTAATGTAGGATTTTTCAGCCCTTGTATTTTAGGGCACCTAGACTAGTTTTTGTATTGGGGATAGTTTTATAATTTCACATGCATTAAGTGCACTATTTGATGTGTGTGTTGGGAGAGAAATTTAATTGAATTGGGAGAATCTCAATCTAATTAAATTTTGGACCAGCCTAAGGGGGAGGTGAGCATTTGCTTTCTACACCGCATTGCCACATCATATAGTCACACTTTGTGCATGTCCTTCATGCTTTACATGCCTCATGACACCTAAACACACTTAGTGGAGAATCTTGGACTTGATCTTGGATTAGTGGGCTAAACCATAGTTGAAATTCACTAATCATAATTAGTGAAATTTTGGCTCGAAATTTGACTTCACAAATTCAAATTCAAATTCAAGTGAAATTTGAATAGAAATTCAAAATTTCCTCCAATTTTGTGTGACACTTAGGCTATAAATAGAGACCTTGTGTGTGCATTTTTTCAACTTTGATCATTTGAGAAATTACACTTCAAAGTTCAAACCTCATTTGAGGCATAAATTTTGTGCCCCCTTCTCTCCCTCTCCCTCCCCTCATCTTCTCCTACCTTCAAGCTCTTATCCATGGTTTCCTATGGTGGTAAGCTTGTTCTTGACTCATCTTCTCCTTGAAGTGACATATCTAATCACCTTTTCTCCTTCATTTCACTGCCATTGATCTTCAAGAAGTAGATGACTCCATTGATGAAGAAGATCAAAGGCCTACAAGCTCTACATGGAGTTACATTAGGAGGATACATATTACTATTCATTCTCTACTAGCTGGGCCTTTACCTATGAAGAACTTGATCCATTGGTAGCCCATTGTCTACTCTCGTGAAGAATTGTGATCAACATAGACACAAAACCACATGTGCAACAACGTAAGAATAGGGTCACAAAAACAAACATACATTTCAAATAAAATATTAAATCTACACTATCATATTCACAAGGGTTAAACAAATAAAAACATATAGAAGAATTCATTCTAATATGACAATCACAATACATCCTCAACCAACATGCCTTTGTCATGAACTATATGCAAACATGATTCCATGGAGATTTTCACCAGCCAAGAGATTGGCACAATCAAATCCCTTAACATAGTCCATCACCCCACCATTTGGGTAAACATCGATATTGATCGTGGAAAGAAATTAGTGACTTTGTTAGGATAGGCGTACGTGAGTGGTGGCTTAGCATGACACAAGATCTATAGATACCTTGACCTCAATGTGGAATTGCCTGTCTGTCCCATCTCTCAGCCCTTTGTACACGAGCCCTCCATTTTTTCTGACATTAGGTTGTGGCTGCTCATGTGTTAACTCGTATCCACAGTCACCATCCACTATGGATTAATGCATGTATGCATGTACAATTAAACAAGATATCCATAATCATCATCTACCGTGGACTAATCCAACAACAACACATTCATAATGATCACTCACGGTGGACAAATCCAACAACAACTTATCAACAGTCATCATCTATTGGACTCAAAGATAAAGAACACAACCGGAGTTGCTCGAACCCATCACACTGGATGCAAGTCTTCGGACATAACTCTTTAGATGCATAGTCTATGAATTGGACATTGGCAAAGTCCTTAATCTTTTATCCTAAAAAAATAGTTTGGAACACATTTGGATTTTTAAAAAATCTCTGAAAAACATTTGAAATAAAGTCATAGAAATCTTTTCTAAAACTTCAAGAAGAAATAAAAGAAAATTAAAAAATGAAATAACAATATTACTTCCTTGGTCTTAAAATCAAAACACCAACATGTTAATTAGGAACTCCAACGAATCTTTTTGAAAACAAAAAACGTGTCATTTGAAAGGCTTTAAAGTCTATTTTAAAAAAGAATAAAGTAAAAGGAAAATTGAAGATTCACAAGACTACAATTATCGTTTTTAGTGGTTGAAAGCCAAAACAATTTCCAATATAAAATAGGTCCAATTCTAAAATCTCACCCATTCCAAACGTGCTGTACTAAAACTTGATCTCATGTTGAAACCCTTTAAAAATATAGTTTTTCAAGAATATAAATAATATGTTCCACTTCATTTTCTAAGAAGAGGATCAAAACTTTTCTCAAACACATCAAAAGCTTGAAAATAGACTTGTTCACTGCACAAAGGTCTGTTTCCAGAAAACCCTTGAAAATAGAAATATGATGAATTAGAAAACAAGTCATACACCATTAGAAAACTTGAAATGTATACTTTCTAACCATGTAACTTGTTTTTTAATATCATTTTTTTTAGAAATACAGAATTGAAAAGCTAGTTACTATGTTCAACCACGTTCTCCTGCTTGGAAAGTCAACTTTTGATGAGATATCTCCTTCAATTCTCAATATTTTTAAACGTTTCTTGTGCTAAAATTGTAGCTCCGGATGTTTATTTTTATCTCCAACAAACGGAATCCAATTTCGTTCACCGCAGACAAAGCTATCACAAAAATACTAACACGAGTTCAAATGAAAACGCACCAAATAACAAACATTTTATTTTTTATCATCATATATAGTCACTCAATCAACTTACATCACAAAAAATAATCAAAATAGCACTTCCAGCAACACACATCACAACAGATTCATACACCAAAGAATATATGAAAATTGTAAGTTGTCCTTACCTCAAAGAGATGCTAAAGATTGAGTATTTGGAGAGTGGGAGTCACGTCAAAGAAATTTAATTGCTAAGACAAAGTCTTGGATAAATATCTAACAACAAACCATTTTCATGAACAAATAAAATAGAAATGGTTAGGAGTGAAAACGTGGTTTAGATTATCATAAGAAAAGAGAAGATAAAAATATTGAGAACAACTTACTAATTGTAGATTAAGCCAAGAAGAAAAAGCAATTTTCTAGCTTTAGATGTTCCTTAAGCTCATTAGTGATCAAGTAGTTTAAGAGACAAGGAAAAAATTAAACGGAGAAAGGGTCTGCTAGAGTCTCGTTGAGTTGAGAGAGTACAAACTGAGGCTTAAGATGCATTGAATTTATAATGGCAAGAGTTGTTTTTCTCCTTTTGACTCTAACATATTATTGTCAGCATAATTGGAGTCTAACGTTGAAATTTTTTCTATATGATCACTAAGTGAAGGAAAAGAAAAACGTGAGAATTGGATTTGCATTCTTTTATCAACCAAGCAGCCTGTCAGCAAAGTTTGAGGATTTGAAACTTTGCAAAATCTTGAATTTTGAAAGTAAGGAAGCAGCCTATGGTTAGCATAAATGATGGTAAGAATAAGTTTCAAACCTGCAACTGCTGTCAGCAAAAAATAGGGGATTCAATCTTTGAATTTTAGTCTCTTGCACGGTAGAAATTTAATGACACTAGGTACTTAAATAATAACTTCACGTGACAACAATTTTTTTCTAAGACATTTTACATTAAGGTAGACATAATGAAATTGATTTTCTAAAGACTAAGCACGTGAAGCTTCTCATCCTTTTCCTTTTTGGTAAGATATACTTGTAGTTTAGATTGAAGAAAACAATTATTATAAAATAATGGAAGGATAGTAAAATGTAAATTAAGCTAATTAAATTTCTAACAGTATGTTAGTAAATATACGACATACTTTCAATTTAGGATATCTAAGAAAATTTAGAATGTCTCAGAACTTTTTTTCAATTGCCAAAAATTTCCCAAAATTGTACCTTTAGGAACTATAACACATCGAAAAGTATAACTAAGTGAATGTGTAAATTTATTATTCTTTGAGAAATTGTCCGTGATTAAAGTGATTATGAATTATAATTTAATTAAAATCACAGTGTTAATTTATTTTCTAGTAAATAATTATTTGTAATTGTTTACCTATAATTATTTGCCTATGATATTTTGTATGTTGATTTGATTCTTTTTATGAGAAAAGAAAAAAAATACCTCAAGTATTAAGTTTTATGAAATTTTAATTGGTTAGATTTATTTCCTAAAACTAGTAGCAAAATAATTTCTATCGCAAAAAATTTCACATTGTGTAAAATAATTACATTGTAAACCCCAAAAGGTCATCATGGCCAAGATCCCACCCACCAATGGAAGAGGGGGGTGACCATGCAGGGCAAAACCCTTCCCTAATCACTTGGTTATCCACTTCATCACTCAACCTGACACTTAATGTAACAATCCGCCTCATTGCTACAATATTACTAATTCTAAATGTAACATTTCAATTTTAAATGAAAACTCTATTAATTTGATTAACACACACACACACAGCTCCAACATAAGACTTCCCTCCATGACACCTACTGCTCCACATCTGCTCCCACGAGTGAAAGTTCGAGATCATCACAGGTACCAGCCACACGGTACAAAATTACAAGGGTAAGTTTATTATAAAAGATCAACAAGCACCAAATGACAATGATTAGCAAGAAAAGAATAACAATAACCAAAATCATTCTCAATAATTCATCAATTCAACATACACTTACCAAACTAGTAATCAACTTTTCCACAATTCAAATCAATTTTGCTCAGAATGATACATGCACTTGGCTCAAATCTTAAATGCAATATGGTATCATTCATTAGGAAATAGCCTAAGTGTGTCCACATAACACTCTCACTTAGGAAAACTAGGTAGTAAGTGTCGAGGTCACCCTGTCGTGCACATGCAACTTCTCCCATGGTGATCAGCCTGAATCTCAAAGAAGTTTCAGATCGAGTGGCATGCCTCCAAGTACCATTATTTTTTCCTCATGAAAAACTACAGGTACTTATTGACAAAGTTTATACTATTTCAATGCAATTATGAAGTATGAAACATGGGCATTATCAATGCATTGACCGTGGATAATTAAAAACTCTAAGTAATCCCCTTCCCTCTCCAGCGATGCTTGAAATTTTTAAACCAATCCCCTTCCCTCTTTAGGGATATCCAACAGGTCATTGCACCCCCTCATGTACATACACAACATACATCCATCACGATGACATCATCAACATCAACATCATCTCATCTCAATGTCAGCATCAATATCAACATCATCTCATCTCAATTTCATCAACATCACAAGCAATCGTATTTACATATGTATAAATTCATGTCTGGAATTCATATTCTCAGGTCTTCAGACAACACAAATCTCTAACAATAAGAATCCATAATACCACGAGACTAATATTTTAGGGAAAATTCTATATTAAAAAGGAGAACTATGGTATACAAAAGAAACTCTTATGCCCATTTAAAATTTAATTAATAAAGAAGTAAATAGAAGAACAAATATAAAATTTTGGGCAGAGTTTCCTCTATAATTAAGACTTTTTCCAAAAATTTCAATCATTACAACAACAACATCATTCACAATTTCATTCATTAATAACAAATATATCACATCTCATTAGTTAAAAACATTATTTTTCTTGAAAATCAGCATGCAACAGGGACAAGCATACATCCCTATGATTGGGTTCCCTAACCCCAACTATGGTATCAAAAACTATAAACAAACAATAAACTCCCTTCACCTGTCTATATCTCAGTTAGTTCCTCGCGGCATTGTCCTAAGATCTCTTCGATTCACGCCCGTTCGTCCAAACGCAAAGCCCTATATACCAAATCAAAGACAATTTAGTATAGATTTCAAAGACAAGGTTAGTATCAACTTTTGGGGTCAAATACCCATTCAATTTAAAAAGTGGCTAAAAAGGTGTTTTGAGATGCACATCAAAGAGACATCATTTTGAAATTCCGATCACGCCACTGTGATTAGAGTTCAGCGAAGGTCACAAAAAATGAAGTCTATTTTATAAAAAATTTTAAATGGCTTTTCAAAGGACGTGTAAAAGCATCAATAGCAGTACCTAATTCATAAGAGATACAAAGAGAGGTTCAAACTAAATAGGAGAAGGCATAGAAATCATGGTTACCTCGAAGAAACTGCGAAGGGAGGGTTTAGAGATTCATCCTCTACCAAATCCTCGAGTTAAGTTTTGAAGATTTCGCTTTGATTAAAGTGTTCTTCTCTATGCGGTGGTCCGATGGCAAGCAGCGGTGGCTCGTGGCAGTCACCAATGGCCGTGGGTGGTGGAGGAGGGGTTTCTAGGGTTTGGGTGAGGGTTTAGAGAGAGAGGGGGATCAAAATCGTGTTTTTCACACTGAAGAACATATTTATAATCAGCACATCTTACTTAGCATGTTGATCTTACTGAGAAAATTATCTCCTCTATGTGCAATTGCGCTTCGTGTGCTTGTCTTGCTAGACGAGATGTCCTAAGGTGTTATTTTGAAAATCCCAATGATCAAAATGTACAGACGTAGGTTGCAAACCTATAATCCAAATTTTAAGGTGATCCAACGGTTAACAAGTTCGAGATCATGGTTTTACCAAAATAGGTTTTGGGTCAAACTTGAAGTCACACATTTCCAACACAAATCAATCAAACTCCACATAACCTAACATCCACACCAAGGAGTTGCACAAGGATAATTCACACAACACTTCAACTATTCCAAATTAATCAAATAATCAAAAAACACAAGAGATACATTAAACATCTATTTTCAGTTATCAAAATTTCAAGACGTTACACCTAACACCCCAAACCCATGGCCACACACAACACCCTCACACACTCCACTCTTTATTTGTTCATTTACACTTAATGCACAAGTAAAGGCTCTCTTCTCTCACCTCACTTTAACCACCTAAAGACACAAAACAACTCATTCCTCTTCACAAAAATTATGAAAAGGAGGAGATGAAGGAACAAATTCAAAATTTTGCACTTGACCTTGTTGGTGGTGCCATTGCAAGGCTAGGAAGTTTGCACTCTCATCTTCTTCTCTTCTCCAAATTCATGTGAACTAAACCTAGGGTAAGGGGGAGTTCTTTTTTATGAACTCAGCCCATGGTTGCCTTTAGGAGGAGGCAACCATGGTGTAGTGAACCTCCATTTCATTGCATGATGGAAAAAATGGATTTCTAAGGTTTGTCGCAAACTATTTTTGTAAAGTTGTGAATGTTTCAATTGCATGCATGTCTTCTCTTCTTTTTGCTTTGGTGTTCCATGAAAGAGCTCTTAATACAAAGGAGACTTTGTCCAATTTTTCTTAGTATCTTGAAACAAGCTTTGATTTTCGAAATTTGGGGATATGAGAAAATAGTGGCTGACTGGAAGACTTTGTTCTTTGGACCAATCTTAGTGATTCGAGCGAATAATAAAATATATTCGTTGGTTTTCCATGAAATTTGTCCTTTTTTTACTCTAGAAAGTTTTTTCAACAACTTTCATGTTGAATCCCTTGAGAGATGAAGTTGTTTTAAGGCTCATCTGTGACAAAACTCATGGGTTTCATATTCATTAAGTGGTAGAAATTTATAAATATTTGAACTATGTCAA
Organism: Glycine soja; assembly: GCF_004193775.1. NCBI lineage: Eukaryota > Viridiplantae > Streptophyta > Magnoliopsida > Fabales > Fabaceae > Glycine > Glycine soja. Next base: position 33,377,745 of record NC_041002.1, read on the forward strand.
AATTGGAATGCTCTTTGTCTTGTTGTGTTGCACAATTTTTACGTATTTTTGTAGATTTTTTTCCTAATGAATTGGTTTAACTTGTTGGAAAGATAAGAAAATTAGCTTTAAGTTCATATAAAAAGTTTATCTTATAAATTATTTTCTAAATTTTACAAAGGCTTGAATCTGCCCTATTCTCTAAAGTTAAGGTTTTTAATGGATGATTACTTTGTTATGTTAAATTGTTATTTTTGACTAAGTGGTGTAATGTTGATTTTAATGGGGATTATATGAAATGCAATCTATTTTCTTATGATTGAAGGACCCAAGGAGTGTGAATCTCGAACAAATAACTATGGAATGTGTTGCTTTACTTGGAGACCGAGAAGTGTGACCTTGGTATCTGTTGCATATGACGATTTGTGTGTGACCTGGTTGACTTACAACTAGGGAGTGTAATCAACTTGTGTGTTAGACCCTATGTGGTAGTTATAGGCAATTGACATAAGTCAGAGTGTCGACTAGGACCCTATTCTAGTAGGCATAGTACATCTCGAAAGACGCACACATTTATGATGGATGCAGAGACTCAAGCACAAGTATCTGTGTGGCTCAAATGACATGTAATGTTGGGTGTTAGTTCATAGGGACTCAAGCATGAGTACCCGTGCGGCTAAGATGTTTTCTCCAAGATAGTAATGCACTTAAGAGACATGCAAGTGGACCCAAACTTGTAGTGGAATACTGAGATATTTTTCAAGAGAGTCGCATGGGGAGTTGTGTTGGAAGTTTTGAGAGCTCTCTAAATGGCGATCAATTGGTGGTTCCAAAGCATGAGGTATGGATGGGATTCATTCATTTTTGTATCATGTTAAGTTTAGATGATGATGAATCGGGCTTGGTTCACAATTCACCGATGTTGTGTACCTATGCAAGTGGGCCCCATGGTGACAATAAAGTAAACCCTTGGTAAGGAGTGGATGAGGAGCAAATCCTCAGAGTTATGATGGCCTTACAAAGTGGAACCTGGGGTATGCTCACTAACTTATGGTTTCTTGGGGATATGGCATCGACTTCGTGGTCGTGTTTTCATAGTACCGACTTGGAAATCCTAACAAATACGAGGCATAACCAGTCGGTGAGAACCTTGCCATTGTACCATGGCATACGATGTTCTCCTGGAATTCATCTAAACTAAAATGTTGTAAGACCATTGAGTTCTAGGAGTTCCAGTGGTAGATGTCTAGTGCGATATATATGTGGAGATAGTGAAAAGTGATGCCTTAGGATGTGTGTGAGATCCGATAGATAACCACAACGTAGTGGTTATTAGTCTTGTGTGTATTGACATGTGTTTAGGTCTTTTTGAGTTTGGTTGAGGAAGTAGAAAGATTCACCCCTTATGTTTTTATTTTAGGGGCAGATGGAGCCAAAGCTTCTTCTTGAGCTTAACCGTGGAGTTGGGAGATGGTTCTTAGATGTGGCACAGGGCGTAGACCACTTCGTCGAGTACCTTATATGGTAGAGAGTTTTCCCAAGGAGGATCTAGGTGGCTCATTCCTAAATAAATAACCCTAAGATAACCTTATCCAAAGGAACAAATTCCTATGATAAGTTGTCTATTGTTTGAAATTACATTACTGTCTAGTTTTACAAAGTTTTGCTCTTAAACTTATTTTCAATTTTCTAGGTGTTCTGGGAGTCGGTTTTTCATGAATATTCTATGCTACCCTGTATTTTCACACCTAAAAAATTTATTTTTGAAGTCAAATCTTTAAGAAGAGCAATCCTTACATCTATAACAATCAGTTTAGTTTTGTGATAGATTTATTCCTACAAAAACAACCTTAAACTTGTTTTATTCATAACTTTTGCTAGAAAACTCCGATTTAAGTGAAATTTAAGGCTAACCCTAAGTTTGACACTTAAAGAACACATTTTTAACCTTAAAACTTCAAGAAAAACAACATATCACACAGTTCCAGCCAAGACAGTAGCTATGAAATTTTGAACATCAATACAACATGCAATGAAGTTTAGCTTCCAAAGGTAACAAGATCAAAGTTTGAGAAGTGGAAAGACCCCCTTACCTTGATGAAGCTTGCACGAAAATTCTCAAAGGAACAATGAACTCATATCTTGATGTCTCAAGCTTCAAGGAATGAAAAAGAAATTTGGAACAAAAAATGAGAGCTTTGCACAAAATGATGAGGAAACAAGAAGAGGAAGAAAATTAAGAGTCTCTTACCAAAGCTTTGAGGGAAGAAACCTCAAGAACGCTTGTATGAAATTTGGAAGAAGAAAAAAAAATGGAGTCCTTTCTCTCCCTTGAAGAACTCGTGCAAATGATGGAGAACGAAGATTCCAAGTTTGACTTTTTTGAAAAAATGAAGATATAAGAATTAAGGCTAGTGAGAAAATCAATTGGACAACAAGAATGACCCTTGCCTAGGCCATGCTCAACGTGCCCAAGGCTACCATAAATGGGTATTTTAGCTTTTGAATTTTTTACCAGAAATGGCTAAAGTAGACTTAAGCAAAAAATGGTAAAAGTTATTTTTGCTAAAACGGGTAAATCTTATCTTAATCTTCTAGATTGGCATGCTAACTTCCTAGATTATTGTGCTAACCTTCCTAGGAATACAGGTACTCAAAGTAAACCTTGCACAAAGTACATACACATAGAGACAAATTACACTGCGACTCAGTGCATAATGCAATTCTTGCACAAATGGAAATCTAGCTCAAACGGTTTCTATTTCTTTGTCAAGCTTCACTAAACCAATCACACACACACACACACACACACACACACACACACACACACACACACACACACACACACACACACACACACACACACACACATATATATATATATATATATATATATATATATATATATGTACCAGAGATCAGCGGAGAGGGATCAAATGGACAAGTGAGAAGTAAGAACAATAATGAAATAGGACAAACAAAATATGATAAATAATAAACAATATGAGAAGTAAGAAAGCAAATATGAAAAAATTTTAAAACAAAAACATCAAAGAAAACAGAGACAACGACTAAGCCGCACTGAATCTATTAAAGGAAAGAAGAGAAGAAACTGAAGCGGCGACAGAGCCGCACAGGATCAGTCAAGAGGGAGAGGAGAGATGAAAGAAAGAACTTGATAATTTATTGATGAAAGAAAGAAAAGCTTACAAAGAGGTTCTCAGAGCTTCTCTCTCTATTCGTGACTAAAACTATCTGTCAGAAAGGGTGCCTCACAATGGATTTGAGGACTCCTTTTATAGACATAAAATTGAACTGTAGCTATAGTACCAGTTATGTGACCAGAACTATTTCTACAGTACGGGTATTTTTGGATTAATCATCATTTAAAAAGATACCAAAACAATCATCCTCATTTTGGTAGAATACATCAATATCATCATCTGAAGAATTGGTGTCTTCTTGCTTTGAGGAAGAACCCTCTTCTTCATCTTTATGAAGCAATTGCAAAACTTCTTTCAAGTTTTTGGTCAAATTTTCTTTTGAGTTGGAGCTGGCTAGGAATGCAGCTAATTGGGATTTCTGGTTAAGGAACAACAAAATCTCAGGATCAGCTGCCTTCAATAGCTCTGGATGGGATTTGAACCAAAGTTTAACTTGATCTGGTTCAACTTTGGATGAGTCAAATTGATTCCACCACTTGACAAAAGCATGACATTGAAATGATGGGAATTGCTTGTTGCCATAAGTCTTACTATACCTGTATTACCAAGAGAATATCTGGGACAAAGCAAAACTAGAAAAATATTTTAAATCTACTGGAATTCATGATTCCTGAGAATTAAACATTTTGGTGAATTGTGCAAATTCTTGTTGAACTTGCTTCGAAAAGATTTCGAGTATAGGACCGAAAAAGTCCCACCACTTGAGATACCAATTTGGGAACTTATAGACTATGTTGGTCTTGAAATAGATAAGCCATGAATACTTGAATTTATTGTTCTGATGTCAAAATACCTTGGTCCAGGTATCAATGTAATCCCAATATGTATACCCTTTTGGGTCAAAAGGAATTGAGAATTTTTTGACTGCATTAAGATTTTGACCAAAGTGCCTTGGTTGGAGAACTTTTAAGATCTGGATTGTTGAGTGGGTGTTTAACGATGGATCGCTTAGGTCCTTAAAGTGTTTAATGGACACTAAATTTGTGTCTATCAGAATGAACTCATAAAAAGTTATAGTTCTATTTATTGCAGTTGGTTTAAAATGGAATCCTGCAGGAAACACTTTAACTGTAGCCTTGAAAGGATTTTTGTCCCAAAATTTTGGTTCCATCTGCAAAACAATTGTAAATTTATTTTTATATATGTAACTATTAGTTGTTTTTGGGGTCAGTGTTGATTTTTGGGATAGAGTTTATTTCTCTTTTGGAAGGTTAGAAATGGTTTTGGATTCTTTGTTTTTCTAAATAAGAGTTTATGGGTCAATTTCAGAATCATCATCTGATTCTGAGGCAATGTCTGCCCATGTTTTCTTTGGGAGTTTGGTAAGGCCAATTTCTTGAAGTGCCAAAAATGTTTGTATTGGGAAGGCATAGTCTGCCTTGATTTGTTGTGATGTTGGGTTTTTTGGGAGTTCCTGAGTGGATGACTCAGGTTTAATTGAGATTATTTGGGTCGATGACCCTTCTGGTTTTGGCTTCTGGGTGCATGACCCAGCCTGGGTTGGTGACCCAGATGATGATGGTGAACTCTTTTGGAGATGGCTCTGGTAGAGCCAGTTTGAATCCTTTACCTGTGCTTCTTCCTCCCCTTAGAGAGGTGCCGGATGCCCTAGGTGGCATGAGAATTTCTCTGTAAGAATTCACGGGTAAGATAGTCAGGTAAAGAGTTTGAAGTGCCTTTGATATACTCTATGTCAAAATCAAAAACACTTAAAATTGCTTGCCATCTTGCAAAAATTTTTTTTGAGGCAAGATTACCTCATAGAACAGTTAATTCTGATAAGGTAGAAATAACCTTCAATAGGAGAAACTCTTTCTCATCTAGAATAGAAGCCTCAAGATCCGAGTATGAATCGGCAAGAAGGTCTTTTTCGGTAAGAACCCAGTCAATTCTAGTAGGGTTATCTAGATTTGAGTCACATAACCAGTTTCCTAGTATAAACCTTCAAGGATTGTATACAACTTCTAGTATACCTAGAACTACTTATAATCAAGAACAAGAGGGTGACCAAAAGTCAATCCAATCTCCAACATATTCCTCTATGCACGAACCTTATGATGTTATCTGACAAATTTAGTATTGATAAGGAAACCCTTAGAAAAGACTTTTATTCTCCAGAGAATGAACCTCAAAGGAGATGGTTTTTTCAACATTTTAAGGGTACAAAAAGAAAACAAATCTAAGACAAATTTTATGAGTTTGTCGAAAGAGTCAAAATTAACATTCTTTTCTTTGATTGGTTTCATGCTTATACCATTAGTAAAAATCTAGATTACCCTTGGAAACAAGACATCATAGGTGATCCAACAATCAATGTTATTATCAATTGGCAGATCAAAGATGGTGAGTTAATTCAATCAGAATTACCTCCAACAACATAGTACCAACTACCAAAGGTCAAAGACTGTAATGATAAACTTGTCATGGCCATGCCTTTTAAAACAAAAGATGTTAATGAAGAAATCACCGCAAAAGATATCAAAAGCCTAATGGAACAGGCTAATTACACCAACAAATATCTTCAAGTATTAGGAGAATCCATCACTAGAGAAAAGGTATCTCCTAAACACAAAACCAATGAAGGATCTACATCAAATGTCCAGATAGAAAAACCTTTATTCAAATCATTCAAGGTTAGTGAAAAGGAAAAAAAAATTAGGGAACTCAGGAAACCCAAATCCTTTACAGAAGGGAAAGGTGATAATAATAGTGAATTATTAAGCAAGATTGATAGTTTACTTAAGGTCATCCCTAAAACACCCTAAACTTCAAAAGAATCATCCTAAATGAGGACCAGAAACACCTCCAAACTAATTAATGTTATCAATGATGACAGTGACCCAAACTCAGAACAAACAACTGAAGAGCGTTCAGTATCTGGAAAGGATATTAATCCAATAAACACCAAATATTGGAAAACACCTTCCAAACTTTATTACCAAAGACCAACTGTCTCTGATCTTTTACTGGAAGAAAGAGGCGAAAGTAATTTTAAAAGACATCCCATGAGTGTTTGGAGGAAACAATTATAGATATTTTAGTTGCATGATTTTCCAGCCAATTAAAAGGATGGTGGGATCATTATCTCACTAACGATGAAAAATAAAAAAAATTTACAGCGCTGTCAAAACTGATCTCAATGAAAAAGTCATTACAAATGATGATAGTAGGGAGATCCCTGGCGCTGTTAATAAACTCATTTTCACAATAGCCCAACACTTTATTGGCGACCCGTTACTCTGGAAGGATAGGTCAGCAAAATTATTATCCAATCTTAAGTGTAGAACTTTAGCAGACTTTAGGTGGTATAGAGACACCTTCCTTGTAACATCCCAATTTTCGTAAACTAGATTAAAAAGAATTGTTATTTATAAATAAATAAAATTTTAAAAATAATGATGAGATTTTATAAATAAATAAATAAGGAGATATAATTATTAATTAAGATAATGATTTGAGAGAAAATAAAAAGGGTATTTTATTTTTTTGTTGATAGAGAATAAAATAAAGTTTGTTTTTATAAAATAATAAATAATAAATAAATAAATAGAGTAAATAATAGGTCGAAAATGCCCCTAGCTATAAATAGCAACATGATAGGTCAGTTTTCAGACTGACTCCTCAGCCTCCTCTGCCTCACAATTTCGTTTTTTTTCTTCTCCCAAAACCCTCTCTTTTTCCCGCAGGCCACCTAACCTGTCTCAGAAAAATGATGATCTCGGACTCATTCACCGTTGGATCGTCGTGAAAATTGAGCACCACGTTCGCAACCCAATTCCAAGAATTCTCACCATTGGGAATTTCGATATTATGTCTGAGATAAGAGAAATACCCCTCACATTGTAGCATTTTCCTTTCCCGCAAAAACCCAGAGCTGTCTCGGAAAAACTACGATCCCGGTTTTGTTAACCGTTGGATTTTCATGAAATTTGGATATGTTGTTCATAATTAAGTTTAGCACGCTTTCACCGTTGGGATTTGGGAGATAATACTTCTGGAGGGAGACAAATAAATCGCATGATGACAGTACAAGTGGAGGCTTCAATCCCTTCTCTGTCTCTTTGACGTTTGGGAACTCTATCGGAACAGTTAGAGGAAAAAAATTGGAGAAATCTCAGGGAACCGCTAGAGATGCTGCTATCGCTGGCTGAAGACACGTGAGCCCACTTAGAGGTAAGGGATGAGTTATTCACAATTGGAAACTAGTGAGAACATGTGTAGGGATCCTTAGAGATATCAATTGGAATGAGTTTTGGGGTATTTTTACAATTTCATTTTATCCTTATAATTATTACAGTGAATTATATATGTTTGACAGACCAATTGTTGTGAAATTGATATGCTATTGTGTTGAGCGTGAACCCTATAAATTGAGTACTTTTTCTAATTAATATGAATTGATGAAATAAAGTAAGGAGAAATTTAGAGAGAGATATTAATTTGGTATTTTCTCTTTTTCTTGCTGTTTATATTTTTATATATAATTTAAAAATTTAATATCATAATTGAAGTTGACCAAAGTGTTCATATAATTATTTAGAATTTGTGCATTGAAAGCTTACTTTGAAATTTGTGATTCAATATGATGTATGCTAGTTTATAGATATAGAGGTAGCTATTTATATTAATAATTTATGTAAATAATATTGTAGAGTGTTATAGTATGATTCCAAAAATTATTAAGTGTTGGAGTTTGAGAATATTATGGTTAAGTTTCATGAACATGTGTATGTTGTACCTTATGAATATTATTGGGAATGTTATGAGATGGTTGATGTGATGTTATGAGATGTTAAAGTGTGGACATGATATTCGATTGTGAATAAGTGGATGTGTTAACACTTGATGTTACATTAATTATATCATGAGCTATGAATTATACAATAACCCGACCAGTGTTTATGCGCAATGTTAAAGAGAAAATGTAGGTTTCCTATTTAGGAACCAATATTAAAGAGAAAATGTAGGTTCCTATTTAGGAACCAGTGTTAAATTGTAGCGCAATATGTTGTACGTGCTTAAGACACGAGTGTGAGGTCGTGGGTATTGTATAATTCACTAGCAGTGTCTGTGTGCTAAAATGATTTTAGGGGTTGGACCTGAATCAGGAGGGAGAGGCCCTGACGGACTCTTCGGAGTGTAGGCCTTGGGGGTCACCGGGTTTGAGTGCTACTTTAAGTCTATGCCGATCCCATATGATTGGAGCATTCTCGCAAAACATCGTGACCCTGACTGGTCTCCCTATGATCTTACTTAGTGAGAGTGACCTGACAAATCCATTGTGTGGTGTGTCTTGTTATGTACTCCTAAGCGCCCCAGGGTGGTTTTTCACTGACATGGTACCACATTGCATGTAGGCTTGAGTCTTAGCATAATTGTCTCATGCGCTTGCTAATTGTTTATTATGAAATTGAGGTGTTATTATGTCTTGATCAGAACGTGTGATTCTTGTGTAATGTGATTGATGATTGAAAAGTGTGATTGATGGATGAATAGTGAATTTTGAATGACAAAGTGACGAAATAATGTGAGATATGCTAAGTAAATTGTATTTGGCTATTATATGTTGTTTTGTTTCTCTCTAGTAGTTAGGAATGTGATAACTCACTCCCGGGTTGCTGTTTGTGTTTGGATCCTGTGATGATCTTGAACCTTGTGTTCGAGGGAGCAGATGGCTAGGTGAAGTGCTTAAAGGAACCTTGTGTTGAAGGACGTCGGGACACAGTGCTCTGATAGGATGTGACAGTGGGGCATAAGTTTTATATTAATTGCATAATGTTAGTCTATTTTATTTTATCTCACTGATTTAACAAAATATTTTTGTAAATTTTGACGGCCTTGTTTCGAGCCGAATATATTTTTAATAAGTTTTAATTGATAATAGTGAAGTGAATGTGAACCTTTTACCCGTGTGAATTTGGTTACCGATATTTTTTATATATTTTATTTATTTATATGTCGGGGTAGAGGGTGTCACATTCCTGACTAGAGTTTACACCAGAGAAGATAGTCAACAACCTTTTTGGAAAGAAAAATTTCTAGCCGATCTTCCAAGATCATTAGGAGATAAGGTCAGAGATAAAATTCGTAGCCAATCTGTCAATGGAGACATTCCATATGAGAGTTTAAGTTATGGTCAATTAATTTCGTATGTCCAGAAAGTAGCCTTAAAAATTTGTCAAGATGACAAAATCCAAAGACAACTGGCCAAAGAAAAGGCCCATACTAAAAGAGATTTAGGGTCTTTCTGTGAGCAATTTGGATTACCAGCTTGTCCAAAATAAAAAATAAAAAACAAAGCCCTAAAAAAGGATTTCAAGAAAATAAAACCTTCAACAAAAAGAGATTTCCAAGAAGGAAATACTCGCATAAACCTTCAACCATCAAAGATACTGATACTCCAAAACCTACTATAAAACCCAAAATAGTATGTTACAATTGTGGAAAACAAGGTCACATTAGCAAATATTGTAGGTTGAAAAGGAAATTAAGGAACCTCAACCTAGACCCGTCCATAGAAGAGCAGATTAATAATCTACTCATTGAAATCTCAGAGGAAGAAATTGAAGATGTATCCTTTGAAGAAAATCTTAACCTAATTCAACAGGATGATCAACCATCATGTACAGATGATGAAGATACCAAAGATATTAATACCCTAACAAGAGAACAAGATCTTTTGTTTGAGGCTATCAATTCCATACCAGACCCTCAGGAAAAGAAAGTTTTCCTGGATAAACTGAAAAAATCCTTGGAAACCAAGCCTAAGCCAAAAGATTTAATTACCAATAACAAATTTGATGTTAGCAATATTCTCAAAAGACTGGAAAACAATTTTTTTCAAAGCTACCACAATCCAAGATCTCCAAACAGAAATCAACAACCTAAAACAGAGACAGTGGTAGAGCCGCACTGAATCTATTAAGGGAAAGAAAAGAAGAAACTGAAGCGGCGGCAAAGCCGCACAGGATCAGTCAAGAGGGAGAGGAGATATGAAAGAAAGAACTTGATAATTTATATATATATATATATATATATATATATATTATGCACTCTTTCAGTAATCAAAAGCTTATCTCATTTCTCTTTACTTTCATTCTAAAAGAGTATGGCTTATATTTCGAAAGACACATATATTTTACTGAGCGATTTATTTTCCGTCATGACTTGTATGTATAAAGGAATAAAAAGAAGAAAAAAAAGGTTAAAATGAAAGTCTAAGTGCTGAATCTATAGGGGCTTTGTTTGTACTTAGGTAGATGAATATTTTATCAATAAAAGAAGTTAAGAAAATTGTTTTGAAAAGGTTATGAGAAAAATAGAAATTTAATTTTAAACAAGAATTTAAATTGATTAATTAAAGACATAAGAGATGAGAAAATCTAATATTCTTGTAGAAGGAAATTCAGAAGAAGAGAATGTTGGGAACTTAGTCTACCAGAACTACTCTTTGATGTAATGTTAATAATTTTTCTCTATTTATAATTATTCCAATTTACACATGCATCTACTAGTATACTTTAACTTTGGTCCCCCGCATATAAGAACCTAATTTATCTATTTTCTCTCCCAAATCCCTTTGCAAAGCTAAAATAGTAAATTGCATAAGAATAAAGATGAGATGTATAACAGGATAAACAAATATCAACTTATCCCTAGTGATGACTTTATTTAGATACTTTTTCCCAGTTCTATTAGAAAATAACATCTTCTAACGCTACCCTAAATCTTACCATGCAAATGGGTGATCAAGCCACAAACAATAATATTAAACACAAGAAAAGATAATGCAAATGTAATATTCATAAATAGATAGGAAGAGAAATTAAATCAAAAGTAGTTGGCTGCCAAGTTTCCAACAAAGGGGATTTAGCCTCTCATTGTCATGGAGGCTTTACAATTGCAAGAGAGGAATATTTAGTAAAGGGGGAAAGATAAGAAAGGGAATATAGGGAAGGAAGGACTCTTAATGCTTGCTTCTCCTTCTTCTAGCCTTTGTCTTCTATAAGAAATTGTATTCTCTTGGAATTTTTGTGTGTCTTTTCCTTCTTCTCTCTTCTTCTTTTATAAGTGCAGATTAGCGGACTTCTGAATTAGTCTGTTTTTCTTAATTAGTCTTGCTTTTCTTAATTTGCCTGTTTTCCTTAATTAGTTCTATTTTTCTTAATTAGCCTCATTTCCATAATTAGTCTATTTTCCTTAATTAGTCATGCTTCCTTAATTAGCCTCTTAATTTTTCCTTAAATTTAACAATTATTTGCTCAAAAGGAAGAATTAAGAGAGAAAAATTACAAATTCCTTTATAATTTAACCCCAAAATATACTCATAATTAGCATTTTTCATTTTCTTACACTAATGTTTCCACAATCACTTTAATAAACACCGTTATATAAAATGAGTTTAAAACTAAAGAATTGCATGTTTATCATAATAGATTTTAGGGTGTCACAAGAACTGCGTTAATGTATTATTATTTTAATAAATGGTAATGGAGTAAAATAAAATTTTTACAAGGGCCTAATTATAATTATTAGAGACTAATTATAATTAAATCATTCACTCTTCTTGATAGTTCATTTACTTTTTCAGTTTATTGTTACATTGTCAATATGCATTGCAGTCCCTATTTTAGTAGAATTTCAACTTAAACTTACACCAAAAAAACACACATATTTATCAATTGAATTTTTCATTATTTTTAATTCACAATGAACTTGATAAGAGTGTAAATGGTGAACATCAAGCAGAAGAAAATAGTAATGACCTCATATGGGCTGATCCAAGTTCATGTTGTTATGCACTGTATGCAAAGTTGAACCCCGATACAATTCTCTTGTAGTAATCACCTTTGTCCCTTGAGAAAGCTTTAAAGGTTGTATGCAGTTAATTTAATAAAAACTTATATATATCTTTGAATTTTTCCCCATTTTCATGACTTGAAACTTAGCTTTTTTTTATTACTCCAATACTTTTAAAACTCGGTGGAGTTGGATGGGTTAAAAAAGGCACATATTCAAGATGGTGCAGAAGTCGTGCAATATCTTGTCTAGTTGGATAAGAAGGTTGCTTCTCAATTTTAAGTTATCCTCATCTTAACTTCCTTATTAAATATACCTCTAGGGAAAAGGTTGGCAAGTTGGTTTTAATTGTTAACAAGGGGAGATCATGATAGTGAGACGAAAATTCCCTCTATAAAGCTTTTGTAAATTAACATATTCTTTATCAGAATGTTGTCAAGGTGGAGTTATTTTGACCTTTGTTAAGTAGCGTGACATGATGCTTTTAAAAATTACTATCAAATTTTGAGTCTGGGCATACCTTTCATAGAAATTAGCTCTTTATATATCAGTAAAAAGCTTAATCATATATTGTGTTTATAGTTGAAATATTTTGTAATATATATTTTAACTGTACAAGGATTCCTCCTTTTTATAGAGGGAATTACAACAGGTGATTGAGTATAATTTAGGATCCTTCCTAAATTAAGGAAAGAATAAATCATAATAAGAAACTACCTAAAATAGACTAAACAAAAAAGGAAACAAAATAATTATATACAGATAGAATTATTTACTGCCAGTTAAGAGCTGTAAATGCAATATTTTACACCTTGTCAACACTCCCCCTCAAGTTGGCTTAAAGATATCCTCCATAGACAGCTTGCTAGTGATGTTGTCAAATGATTTTTTGGGTAATCCTTTGGTTAAGATGTCTGCTGATTGTTCTGTAGTGGGAATATATGTAATACAGATCTGCCCCTTTCTATCTTCTCTTTGATGAAGTGCTTATCAACTTCGACATGCTTGGTCCTATCATGTAGGACCGGGTTATGTGCAATATATATTGCTGACCTGTTGTCGCAATATAGTTTATTAGAGGAGAACTATGAACCTTTAATTCTTGTAGAAGTTTTTCCACCCATAATGTTTCACAAATTCTAAGAGCAAGTGCTCTAAATTCAGCTTCTGCACTACTCCTTGCTACAACACTCTGTTTTTTGCTTCTCCAACTAACTAAGTTTCCTCCAACAAAGGTGCAATAGCCTGATGTTGATCTTCGGTCTATCACACTCCCAGCCTAGTCCACATTAGTGTAGCCTTCTACCTGAAGATGTCCATGGTTTTTATAAAGAAGTCTCCTTCCAGGTGATCCCTTCAAATATCTTAGGATTCTGAAAAATGCCTCCAAGTGTTCATGTCCTGGTGCATGCATAAACTGATTTACCATGCTTACAGCAAAGGCTATGTCTGGACACATGTGACATAGATATATTAGCCTCCCCACTAGTCACTGATATCTTCCTTTGTCCACCATATTTTCCATTTCAGTTGGTTGTAGTTTTAAGTTGGGCTCCATGGGTGTTTCGGCAGCCTTACATCCAAGTAATCCCGTTTCTTTTCAAAGATCCAAAATATACTTTCGCTGGTTCATAAAGATACCTTCCTTTGATCTTGCAAATTCAATTCCAAGGAAGTATTTCAATGGGCCAAGTTCCTTGGTATCAAAAACTTTAGCAAGTTTCTCCCTTAAATTTTTGAGTTCCAAACTATCATCACCTGTCAGAATAATATCATCAACATAAACAATCAAGATGGAAATCTTATTATTTGTTGAATGTTTATAGAACAATGTGTGTTCAGCTTGGCTTTGGATATATCCAAGCCTTTTTACTACTGTTCCAAACCTTTCAAACCATGCTCTTGGAGATTGTTTCAGCCCATATAATGACTTCTTTAGTCTACACACCTTATTTCTTCCAAGTTCTTCTTCAAATCCCGGGGGAAGGCTCATAAACACTTCTTCCTCTAGTTCCTCATTCAAGAAAGCATTCTTTACATCCAATTGATCTAAAGGCCAGTTGCAATTTGTAGCAAGGGATAGAAGAATTCGAATAGAGTTAAGTTTAGCGACTGGAGCAAAAGTCTCCTGATAGTCTACTCCGTAAGTTTGGGTGAATCCCTTTGCTACTAATCTCGCCTTGTACCTTTCTACACTCCCATAAACCTTGCACTTAATGGTAAAGACCCACTTACAGCCCACCTGTTTTTTGTCACGTGGTAGGTCAACAAGTTCCCAAGTCCCAATCTTTTTTAATGCATTCAACTCATCTAAGACTGATAAATTCCAATTGGGATCATCTAGTGCTTCCTCAATGTTTCTAGGTACAAACAGATTTTTTATTTTAGAGGTAAAGGCTCTGTGATTCTGGGAAATATTTTTATAAGAAACATATTGGGAAATGGGATGGTTTGTGGTAGCCTTTTTTGAGTTTTGAGTGCAGGATCTGGTTCCTTTCCTAATAGCTATGGGCAGTTCAATAGTAGAAGTGAGAATTTCAGTGTTACCTCGACTTTCTCTTGGTATTTCTCCTTGGCCTTCCTCCGGAAATTCTGCTTGGTTTGGTGCTAAGATGATGGATTGTTCTTTGATCCTTTTAGGATATTTCCAAGTATAAACACGACACTCTTTATTTGACTATGGTATTTCTTTCCCTGCTTGGGCTCCACCTAAGTCTGGCATAGGATTTCCTTTGGAAAATTCAGGACTTGTTTCCACATGGTCTTCCTTGTTGTGTAACTTGTTTTCATTTGTTTGATCAATAAAATTTGTATTTTTAGTATGCACAACAGGGATAGGCAATGGTTCATGAAAATGTAAAAAATTGTCTTCACTCACATAATCATTCTCCCCCTGAAGGGAATTTTTTTGAAAAAAAGGTTGATGTTCTACAAAGGTAACATCCATGCTAACACAAAGCTTTTTTGTAATAGGATTAAATACTCTGTATCCCTTTTGGTTTGGAGAATATCCAACAAAAATGTACTTTTCTGCCCTTGGGTCCAGTTTAGACCGAGATATGGAGGGTGTATGCATAAAAACAATACAACCAAACACTTTTAAAGGCATTTCAGTATGTAATCGACATGCTGGAAAAATTGTTTTGAAAGTGTCCAAAGGTATGCGGTAATTTAACACACGAGTGGGCATTCTATATATAAGGTAGGTTGCTGTTAGGACGGCATCCCCCCACAAATATTTTGGAACATTACTCTCAAACATGATGGCACAGGCTACTTCAAGGAGATGTTTATTTTTTCTCTCAGCAGTGCCATTTTGTTGAGGAGTATTTGGACATGTCGATTGATGCTGAATGCCTTTATTTTTTAGAAACACATTGAGATTTTTATTAAAATATTCAATTCCATTGTCACTCAAATATATTAGGAACTTCAGATTTTTCATGCATAAGGAAGACCCAACATAATCGGGTGTGATCATCAATGAATGTTACAAACCACCTTTTTCCAAATTAGGTTGTAATTTTTGAAGGACCCCAAACATCACTATGGATTAAATAGAAAGGTCTAGATGCATGATAAGGTTGAGAGTAATAAGGAGCTCTTTGTTTTTTAGCAAGAACACAACTTTCATATTCAAGAGAAGAACAATCAACATTTTTGAATAAGTTTGGAAACAAATGCCTAAGATATTGAAAACTCGGGTGCCCTAGTCTTTTACGCCAGAGCATTATTTGGTCCCTAGCAGGTACGGAACTCATACCACTTAGACCCCGAGCTTCTTTATTTTCGAAAGTATTCTCAAAGTAGTAAAGTCCATCCATTATCTTAGCATTGTCAATCATCTTCCCCGAAGTCTGGTCTTGAAAAACACAATAAGTGTCAAAAAATTTCACACTGCAATGAGAATCAATGCAGATTTTGCTAACAGAGAGAAGGTTATAGGTAAGTTTAGGTACATGTAAAACATTTTTTAAGTCAATGTTTTTAGATAAGGTAATATCCCCTTTCCCTACAATTGCGAAAAAAGTACCATCTGCAATTCTAATTTTTTCACTTCCAGAACAAGGAGAATAGGTTTTAAATAAAGAAGAAAGACTGGTCATATGATTCGAGGCACCTGAATCAATGATCCAAGGTACATACATATTTGAGTTACAATTAAGGGAGCTAAGGGTACTCGAATTACCTTTTTGTGCCACAGAACCACTAGGGGTACCAGATAAAAAATTAGAATTTAACAACCTTATGAGTTCCTCAACTTGTTCCTTTCTCAAAGAAGTCTTTTTTGCCTCATGAGTTGTAGGGAAGGGTCTATGAACTTTAGGACCTGATTTGGTGCCCTTTAGATGAGTTTGTCTCCTATTAATTTTCCAGCAAGTTTCTCGGGTATGGCGTGGTTTGTTGCAGTGGTCACACCAGAGGTTTGAAAAATTCTTCTGCTTAGTTGAACTCTTAAGGGCAGTAGTTTCTGCAACAAGAGCATTGGTCTCAGGAGGAGGTAGAACAATTTTGATCTTTCTTATCATCACACTTCTCCTAGTTTCCTCTCTTCTGACTTCAGCAAAGACCTCACCCAATGAAGGTAAGGTTACTCTCCCAATGATCCTGCCACGAACTTCATCTAGCTCCTTATTCAGACCTGTAAGAAATTGAAATATTCTACCTTCTTCCACTCCCTGTTCATGGTGTTTGGCATCCTCTGCTGAGTTCCACTTGTAAGTGTTGAAGAGATCAAGGTCCTGCCAAACCCGCTTCAAAGAGTTGAAGTATTTTGTCACGTTATTACCTCCTTGCCGAATTTCTTTGGCTTGCAAGGTGAGTTCATAAATCTAAGATTTATTCCCAAGGTCAAAATACATTTATGTGACACTATCCCATAGCTCTTTGGTTGTGGAATAGCACATGTAATTGCTGCTAATGTCCTCCTCCATGGAGTTTACCAGCCAAGTCATGACCATGGAGTTTTCAGCATCCCAAACAGCATACTGTGGATCAGCAGTATCTGGCTTGGGTCGCTCACCATTGAGGTATCCGAGTTTTCCTCTGCCACAAATATACAACTGGACAGATTGGTGCCACCAGAAGTAGTTCGACCCATTGAGTCGAAAGGTGGTGATTTGGATAGAATGAGATTCGCCAAAAATAACTTGCTGCAAGTCTTTGGGGGCAATAATCTCCTTCTCCTTATTCTGATCATCGCTGGTGGCTGAGGAACTGTCAACCATGGCTACAAATCAGAGGTGCAGAGATCTTTGCTCTGATACCAAGTTGAAATATTTTGTAATATATATTTTAACTGTATAAGGATTCCTCCTTTTTATAGAGGGAATTACAACAGGTGATTGACTACAATTTAGGAAGGAAACCCTAAATTAAGGAAAGAATAAATCATAATAAGAAACTACCTAAAATAGACTAAACAGAAAAGGAAACAGAATAATTATATACAGACAAAATTATTTACTGCCAGTTAAGAGCTGTAAATGCTATATTTTACACCCTGTCAACACTTATAATTTTTTTTCAAACATTGGCAAGCCATCTTTGAAATTGACTAAGGTGATTGTAAGTGACTAGCTTGAAGGTTTTCGAGCATCAAAAGAGGTACAACTAACTGAAAAATTAAGTATATATTTGGATAAGCTTTTCTTAGAAATTTTTTTCCTCAACAAAAAAAAGTGGTGATTCCAAAAGTTGATGACAACTTTGCTCTAAGGAGTAAAGGTCAGTGCGTGGATAGTTTCTTTTCTTCATGCATTATATTTTTATCCTTTTTCATTAAATCATATTGTGGTCATATGGTGGTAGAATTAAATATATTTCATGCATTTTAAGGTTGATATTAGCTAAGTAACGAATTAAGAAATAAGCATATAGTTCATAATATTTGTACCTTTCATGTCATTATTCAAAGCATGGAATAGAGAATGATTCGTGTTAGAATATATGGATAATATTTTATGATATTATTAGTGTATCTTAAAATATTTTAGAGTACTAGATGACCTCTTGTGAATGGTTTTCATAATTCATTCTTTGTTTCCTTATTTAATTATAATTAGAAGTCTAAATAGGGGTTAATACTCTGGCTTTTATTTCATTAAATCAATAGTCTTCTATTTTCTTCTTTCCTTCTATTCCTTCACTTCATTTTAGTAGTGATCATGCCATTCCACTTTCATGGCCAGGCTTTAAAGGCTGATTTGATTATAGATTTAGGTTGCAATTACGTTCTTGATTAATTCTTTAGAGTAAATTATGGGGGAAAGTGCCTTGTTTCGTTCATGAATTTCTATTCAAATATTCATACATTTCCCTTCTTGTTCTTTGTATTTAGAAGGTACTAATATTTTGGGTCATCTTTTGCAGAACCTCACCCAAGAATTGTCAAAGCTCCTTTATTTTTGAAGTCATGTTCAAATATTGTCCTTGTTTGTACTTTCCTTACTTTCAAACTACTAGACAATCACAATTTAATGGTAAATGAGTCAGTAAAATTTTTATTTTTCTTGTTTGTGGTTTCTAAAACTATCATGTTATTTTCCACATGACACTTTAATTAATTAGGCACCAAAAGGACTAAGGAGGTGGCATATGAGCCTCTATCGAGAGGCCCAAACACAAGCAATCATAATGAGCCTAAAAATTCAAGGAAACAGCGAGATTGAGACATCACAAAGTAGTAGCTTCTACTTTCACAAACCAATGACAATTGTTTTTTTGTAGGAATGACACATGTTAGTGCCATGCAGGGATCAATTCTTAAGAATGTTCGTTGGTGCAAAACTTGGAGTTCTTTTCACTGTCTGGGTCCTTATACTTGCCTCCAAGATTTCAAAAGTTGGTAGATATGAAATGAGCAATTCCAATCCAAAATTTCCATTTTGTTTTTCTTCCTACATGGAATAGTGATATAATTATGCCTTTGTCATGAAATGAGTATGTACCTGGCAAGCACTTCATCATGGCCTATTGGAGAAACGAGAATGAACCTGGCAAACACTTCATCATTGCCTTTAAGGAGCATATCATTGGTGTATTCTGCATCTATACAAGAGCCACATAACAACACCAAAGCTATAAAGTATATATATATATATTTAGTTTAAAGTATATTTAGTCCTTATATAGTTTCCACTTATTTGGTTTTTGGTCCTTGTATATGTGTGTGTGTTTTTGTTTTAGTTCTTATTTGTTTTTTGATTATTTATCCCTGGCAGTGCCATTAAGTATTAGTTCTCATATTTTTCAATAATTTTAGTTTTAGGCCCCTTAGCTTTTCTTTTGAGACAATTAGGAAGTAGACATAATATATAGGAATATTTTCTGGGAGATAAAATGCTTTTCTCTTTTGAGACAATTTGAAACTTGTGAATTTTTTTTCCCAAACTGCATGAAATGGAAACTCTAGAAGTAGATCAGATGTGCTTAGCACATTTGATTACCTTCAAATTCGTGTAAGTTTTGATCAAACACACTTCCTTCTCTAAGTTACATATGGATTTCATAGTTGTGGTCATTTTATGTTGAGTTAGGCAATTGATCCCTACCAATGTTGCTTTTTATTTTTGGCCATATTCTTATTCAAACTAACTCTAGTTAT
The DNA here is from genome assembly GCF_004193775.1 of Glycine soja. Lineage (NCBI taxonomy): Eukaryota > Viridiplantae > Streptophyta > Magnoliopsida > Fabales > Fabaceae > Glycine > Glycine soja. The sequence continues at coordinate 33,397,353 of NC_041002.1, forward strand.
ATTCCCATATAATTTCTGCTTGATAGTTATTTTTTGTGGCTCTTGTGAATTTTTTCTTTATATGCTTTGTTGAAAATATCTTTTACCAATTATGTTTGCAGCCATTGTCAAGTGCATAAGGACTTGCTAAACATAGAGATGGTCGTTGGGAATGGGCAATTGCCCCAGGTGTCTCACCATCACCAAGATATCAGCATGCAACGGTTGGATTCAGTTTCTTTTATTTTATTCTTATTTTTCTTAGTTGAGCATATGTTCAGGGATCATGCTTAATTTTATGATTCTAGGTATTTGTTAATGCAAGGGTCCATGTGTCTGGTGGGGCTCTTGGTGGAGGACGGATGGTTGAAGACACATCAAGTGTTGTAGGTGGGGATCATGGTGCTACTTAAATTTTTAGTTTGTTGGTTGGTTCTTTGTTTTTTTATATGATCTGGATTGTGTGTAAATGGGCTATTATATATTTATATCAACTTATTTGTACATGGAGGCAGCATTTAGTGTTATTCTAATTGATGTTTTATTTTTGGATTTTTTTTCTTCTTTGTAGTATTGGACATTGTTGTTGGTGTTTGGTGTGATACAAAATCTGTTGTTACCAGTCCAAGAACTGGTAGATACAGTGCTGATGTAGTAGGAGGAGATGCTGCAGCTGAGTTGACTCGATGTTGTAGGCACTCGGCTGCTGCTGTTGGTGACCTAATTTTTATTTATGGTGGTTTACATGGGGGTAAGTCATAAATATAACTTTTTGTGAATTCATTCTACTGGATTGTATTTCCTGTTTGCTTGGTATCATGTTATATCTTTATCGATGTAGTTGTCACTATTCAGATAATTACTTTGTGCTCCTTACAATATAGCTTGAAATTCTTTTTTGTTATCTTTTATTTATAAGTTCTGTACTTTAAAAAAAAAACTAGGTCAATTTTGGCGGCTATGACATTGAGTGAACATTCCTCTCATTATGAACTAGTCAATGCAGGACAGAAAAAAAACTTCTAGTATTGAAGGAGCTTTTAAGCTAAAATTGCTAAATAACTTGTACTTTATTTTTAAAGTTCTTATTTCGAGCTTTAACTTTTTAAGCCATAAAAGAGCTAGTCCAAACATAGCCTAAGATTTCTTTTATTGATTTTCTCCAACAACCAAGGTGTGTTTTTCCTTTTGATCAAGTGGATAAATTTTTTGCTCATATTATTGGTTTTCAATAAAAGGCCCCTATTAATAGTTTTCAATAAAAAAATTTGTGCATCACAATGACTACGCTTCAGTTGGACTATTCTGGGTCAATAGGTTAATGATTGTATTGGGCATGGTTGTTGATGCAAAAGATGTCCAATCAAAACCATAACCAGCTTGTTTTCTTAGTTTGCATACACTTGGTGCATTGTTGACATCTTTGAGCAAATTTTTGTTGATTATCCAGCATCCACATTTTTCTAAATGTCTCATTTGATTTTCAATTTTTTTTTCATTGCATCCTTTCTTGTCTCATTTTTCCTATTCTAATCTACCATAGCAGTGGTTCTTGTCCCATTTTTCCTATTCTAATCTACCAAGAAGAAAAAGACTCCATTGATGAAGAAGATTCAAGGCCTACAAGCTCCACATGGAGCTACATCATGTGGTATCAGAGCATCTTCGTCTATGTGATGTTCTTTTGCTTCCTCTATCTTTTTGTTCAATCAATTCACTTTAATTCCTTGTTCTTCATCTTATTCTCCATGTATATCCTTCATTGTCTTGTTGTTTGGTGATGTTTAGAGTATATTCAAAAAAATAACCCAATTAAATCTTAGATCTACACTTGTTCTTGCATTTTTATGGTTCAAATTTTATAGATCTACTCTTGAATCATGTTTTTGTGTTGATTTTAGGTTCTATCATTTTTCAGTCATAATCTTCTTGTGCTGAACCTTTAGATCTAAATTTTCTTTCAAAATATTGATTAGAAAAAAAAACACAAAAATCTAAGTGTAAATCACTTAATCCATGTTGTCTTAGAGTCATGTTTAATCATAATAATTGTCACATTATATTCTGAGTTTGTGTTGAATTTATATTTTGTTGATTGAATTCTAGATAAATTTATTCATGTATTCTTGTCATTCTTATCCTATCTTTTGAATTTTGAGTCTAATTCATGCATGTTATTTAATTCATAATATGTTCTAAATCAATTCCTAGAAGTAGTCTTGTAGTTGAACTTTTTTTTTGTTTTCTAAGTTTCCTACATGATGACTATGATGAAGTTGAGTTGTGGTGCTGAGTTGTGGCTGGACTTGTGAATCAAAATAATTCTTAAACTCTCTTGAATTGTGTTATTCAAGATAATTGAGGATAAGCAAACACAAATTGTAATTATCCAAGTCTTAAGCAACATAAACACTACTCTTGATTTCTAGGTTGAAATCGTTGGTGTTGGCAGCTTGAACATACGAACTTGTATAAATTACTGAGAATTGGTCACTACGAATTTTTAGCTGAAATTTTTACTGAATATTCTAGACATCTGGAACAAAATTATAAAAAAGAAGCAAGCAATTTGAATAAAAGGAAAAAATAGGAAAAATTACACAAGTTGGCAGAAAAATCAGTGTCCAGGAAAAAAAAGTGAAAGGGAAGTGTGCTTGTTGTTTTGGCTCAAAATTTGTTCTATAATTGGTGTCTATTTTATACCAATCTTAGTTTTGAAATTTCAATTAAAAATTAGTGTGAAAACAAGTGCCAAAACTAGAGGTTTCTTTTATCTTTTTTTAGTTTTTTTTACTCTACTCTAGAATCATTCTAAGTTTCTCTTTGAGTTCTAGCTTGCTTTTATATGTTTTTCATTGCTTTAATTGTTGAATAATCCTTGAAAATTTGTCTTGTTAAAAATCTATTGGTTTAACTTTCATTTCATTTTTTTGGTCCTTGGTTATTGCTTGTCTCTTTGTTTCCTTGTTTGTGAGTTGCCACATAGGGAATTGGAAATAAGGATTGGTGTCATCCCTTGAAGAATTTGAGTCAAGAAGTAAGGGGCCAACCACCTTATGAGCTATTGGACTAAGAAGCACTCCAAATTGAGTGAAACACCACAGAGAGAATAGCCACCAAAATTGAAGACTTTTTTTTTTGTAATTTTGTAATTGGCAATTTGCTTTGCTTTCAAATTTTGTAACAAAAAGGCCTTTCATTGGAAGTAAGTTGGGAGCCTCCAATAGGTCACTCTACTTTCATTTGTGTGTAATAATTTTAAGCAATTTTCTCTTAGGATAGTGAGTGTTTTGTTGGGACCCTTAAATGAGGTCATCCAAACACTTCAGGATTCGCCTAATTTACATTTCTTGCTTACTTTCATAGCTTATTTCATTTACCTTCCCTTGTCAAACCGCCTAGATAACTTTTCTTTAACCAATTAGTTTTTACCTTATCTTTCACATCTCTTTTAGTGTTTATTTTGGCTAGTTTCAACCATAGTTTCTTTTAACTTTTTGTTTTCAAACCTCCAACAAGAAAAAACCACAACTTAGGAACCAATATGAGTCTTCATTCTTCATCTAGTGTTAATGGTGAAGGTTCTACTCCTAAGGACCCCTTGTATAAGATATTAGATGAGTTGAGATCCCTTAATTTGTGGAAAGAAAAACAAGAGAGAAAAGAAAAATGAAAAAAAAAAAGAGTGGAAGAAATAAGTCAAGATGAAAGAGAGGAAGAAAGAAGAAAAATAATGAAAGAAATGAAAAGAGAAAAACATGCCTCCTATAGTAGTCATAACTCTTGCAAGAGCCTAAGTGAAGAACTTCATGACTATTATGAAGGAAGGCATAGGTTACATCTTAGACCTCACTCCCATAGGAGAGAAAATGAAAAAAAAAAGCCTCAAGAGCCTAACATTAACCTCCCATACATCCATGGGAAGGACAATGTAGAGGCTTACTTAGATTGGGAAATAAGGATAGAGCAAAAACTTAAAAGAAAGTCTACTTTAAAATCTTATGGCTCTCATTCTTATCCAAAGAAAGACCAAGGTCTAGGCATCTTAGGGGCAACACCTTCTAAGCCCAAAGATGATAAGGGGAAGACAATAGAAAAGCAATCCCCTAAGGCTAGTATGCAAGAAAAGACTAGTTCTATAAAGTGCTTTAAATGTATTGGAAGAGGACATATTACTTCTCAATGCCCCACCAAGAAAACCATGATTATGAGGAGCCAAGACATTTATAGTAGCCAAGATGAGGCTACTACTTCACCTTCCTCTAGTGAAAGTGAAAAAGCAAAAGAGGAAGAATTTAGTGAAGAAATCTACCCCCAAGAAGAATGACAACCTTTAATGGTTAAGGAGGAGTGTAAGGAGGTAAGTGTCTCCTCCAGGAGGTTAGCTAAGAAGGAAATACATTTTGAAATAAAGACAAATATTAAAGAAATTTTTCCTCTTAGACAACCTCCACATTTTCTCCTTTGTAGAAAGACACTTGTTAGCATTACCACACCTCTTGGGCTTGAGTTTATTCCTCAAGTAAAGGAGTTGTTGGATGAGGGTTCGGTTCGTAAAAGCTTAAATCCTTGTTCTTTTTTGGTGTCCAAAATAGGTATTATTAGGCACCAAATCCCTAAAATAGGTGATATGATGAATGTTTTGAGTGTTGCAACCAAGGTTGTCAAACTCGCGATTCTACGTAGAACCGTGGAGGCTCCGTAAACTCGACTCGTTGAATCGAATCGTAAGAATTTACTCAAATAAAAAAAATATATTAATATTCTTTTATATAAAATCATAAGTAAATATTTCAACCCTAAAATAAATATAAATAATAAACCTTAACAATAATTCAATAAACTAACATAGTTCACAATCCACACTCAATTTAACATAAATTCATACAATACAAAACATAAGTTCTTAAAATAAAAACACTTAAAAAAAATAATTCAAATGTCCATCAATCCTCTAATAAAATCATCTCCAATATCACCACCACCACCATCATCTTCAAGCTCTTCCTCAGTTGAGAAATGATCTTCAACATTGTCATTCAATACCAAATTGTCAATATCAAATGCATCCAAAGTTGGATCAGTTAAACTTCCCCCAACCAAATCAACATTACTTTCGCTACCACTTTCCCCTAAAGGTTGCTCTTGCTCAACTTGGAGATTGTCTTCATCAAATATATCATCTCCCTCTTCTGTTATCCACTCATCATCAGATTCCATATCTTCAAATGGAAGAGCAACCGTTTTTCTTGTTTGTCTACTTTTGAGCTTCAAGTTGTACATGACATAAACTAAGTCATTCATTTTCTTTTGATGCAAACAATTTCTCCTTTTTGTATGAACCTATAAATAACAAAAAGTCAAAGTTTATAACTTAACTAGAGTCTAGAGTATAAACTAAACAAAAACAAATATTAAGAAACACAAATAAAGTCATGAAGTTCAATTACCATTTCAAATGAGCTCCAATTACGCTCACATCCAAAAGAACTGCAAGTTAAGCTCAAAACACGAATAGCAAACCACTTTAATTTTGGACATCCATCCCTGAACATTTCCCACCATTCTGCAGGTGGCATAGTCTTCCTAGAGTTTATTGCATTCTCCATAGAAAAAAGACCTATGGCAAAATGAAATTCAAGAAGCTGCCTATTAATTTTGTTCCTTACCCCAACATCCTTTACCAATCTCATCATACAAATAAACAATCCTTCTTTCACTTCTCCATTATCTTTTTTAAAATCATCTTCAAAATGCAATTGAGGATTAAGATAATATGCAGCTGCATGCAAAGGCCTATAAAGTTGGTTCTCCCACCTCTTATCAATAATTTCCCAAACAGGTTCATAACTACACAGATAAATAAAATAAAATAAATTTAGAATTAGGCATAGTCACATAGATAAATAAAGTAAACTATATTTTTAATTTAAAAAACTTACTTTTTCTTCACATTATTGAAGTTACTTTTAATCCTTTCCTTTGCACGATCCATCTCAACATATATGAAACCCATGGTAGGTTGTTGATCAGAATCCACCAATCGAAGGACTACCATAAGAGGGGCAGCAGCTTTGAGGCATATGGATACATTCTTCCAAAATCTATTATCCAAAACTGAATCTTCTACTTTTCTCCCCTCCTGTGAAGTTCCAAACTTACTTTTTTTCCACTCCTCAGAACTGAACAACCTCATCAAAGATGCTTTCATTTCATGGAGACAAGCTAAAGTCAAGTAAGCAGTTGCAAATCTAGTCATACCTGGTCTAACCAAGTCCCTACCATTTGTGTACTTCTCTAGCATGCTAATAAGCATTGTTCTACCATATATATAAGTTGTTATCTTTCTTCCCTTCTTTATAGTAACTTCATGAACCTTCAAATGTTTCTCCAAGTCCTCAAGTATCAGATCAATGCAACGGGCAGCACATGGAGTCCAATACAAATGTGGCCGAGTATGCATCAACAATTCTCCTGCTGCTTTGAAATTCGCAACATTATCAGTAATCACTTGAACTACATTCTCTTCTCCAACAAATTTGACAACATCATCTAACATCTTAAAAACTTTGTCAGTTGTTTTTGAGATGTCAGAAGTGTCTAAGGAATATAGAAATATTGTTCCTTTTGAGCTGTTCACCAAAAAATTACAAATTGAACGCCTTTTTTTATCTGTCCACCCATCAGACATTATTGAACAACCAATTCTCTTCCACTCATCCCTAAACTCTTGCAAACTATCATCAGTTTTTTGCACTGCTTGTTTCAATAGCTTTTCTCTAACATCATGATAAGATGGAGGTCTATAGCCAAGTCCATATTTCCCGATCATCTCACACATCTTTAAAAATGCAGGATTTTTGACAGCATTGAATGGAATGACACTTGTATAAAAAAATTCAGCAACTTGAGCATCAACTAAAGGTTTCTCTTTTTTTTCATCAATTGATTCAAAGTTTCTTGAACATTGCCACTTCCACTACTTGCACTACCTTCTTTTCCTTTTGAACCAAAACCCCTTCGTCCCTGTAAGTTGGTTGCCTCCTCTGCCCCCTCAGCACTTTCTTCATCTTCATCAATACTATTCAATCTCCTTTTTTTTTCTTTTGTTGCTTTAGATTCAGCAACAATTTTCATCATTAGCAATTTGATCTCATCCAGCACCGTAGCACAAGGCTCAGAATCTTCTCTAGTCCCAGCAAGATGGCGCTTGAATCTAAAAACTCAACCACTCACAATCTTTGAACAATACTTGCATTTGACTGTCTTACCACTGCCATCAACATCAATCCCATGTTTCCACCCATTCCCAGGGGCATTTTTGTATTTACTTCTAGCAATCGAAGAAGAGCCACACGCAGTTGTATCTCCACCACTTGAATTGGATCCACTTCCACTCATTATAACAAATTGGCCTACAAACAAATTAGGCTACAAACAAATTAGGATGCCTTGTCAAATCTAAAAAGAATTAGTGTAAACTCCAAAATTCATTCAACCATTGTATCTTTTTTTCTCATCTAGAAGTTTGCGTAGATTTATAAGAAAACTAAAAAGAATTAGTGTAAACTCCTTAATTGATTCATGTAGAAGTTTGAAGTATTAAACTGGACCAAAAGTCCAACAAATTGGTCAAACCCAATTCCACAATAACCATAACTAGGATCTTGAATACCACATTGTGCTTCATAATATAAACTATCTACGGCCTGTGCCCCAGACATAGGGAGGAATTTGTTGCAAAGTTAAAATTTCACAAAATATTTATGAATACAAATCTCTGAATATAAAGTTACTTTCATTTTCCTTAAAAATATGATATCCAATAATCCACCATGTTATGTGGGAGAAATGCTCTAATTTTTTTATGCATGGACCTGCATTAAAATCAAAACATATAGGATCCACGTCAAACAATTGTCAATTTTTCTCTTATATCATATTCTACATGCATATTATATATATTATGAACTATATATATATATATGTGTGTGTGTGTGTGTGTGTGTGTGTGTGTGTGTGTGTGTGCATATTATATATATTCTACACGTCAAACAATTGTCAATTGTCAATTTTTCTCTTATATCATATTCTACTCGTTTATTATTATTATTATACATTTTTTCAAAATATTGAAATAACTTTTACTATTAAATTTCAATTAAAACAAATGGTTCTTTTAACAAAAAAACTAACAAAGGAAGGAAACAATGGTAATTTCTAATGACATTTTTTTATTAGAAGAACCAACAAAGAAATAAAAAAAAATGGACCTAAAAGACCAAAATTGAAGGTCAATATACAAATCAAAATTGTAATTCGTAGCATAAGATACAAATCAAAATGAAGTAGGACTCTGGTTTTTGCTTGGAACAGACAGCCTTCAAAAAATTGTAGTTTGTTAAGATGAAAAACAAATCCAATGTAGTTTATATAGAAAATAAACAGTTTGCAGTTGATGGAGCAAAATTGCAGGTTTCTTCTAGTCCTATTATAAAACAACAACTTAAAGTCTAATATAGATTATGAACTATATCACCTCTTTTCAACAACACTCAAGGGTGCACTGTACTAACTCCAGAAGCCCTTACACTTCTAGAAAGCACAGGTTCACCACAATTGGTTTTATCTTTGACTTAGGAAAAACAAGCTTTGCAAAAAGATCTTAGCAGTTCTAAAATTGACAAAATCAAATACAAACTTATTCAATAGGAAGATAACAATAATGAAGGTAAAGGTTTCAAATTACAACCCCAAAGCTTTCCTATCTGATACACAATAGATTTGGCACAAGAAATGCCTAACCAAGTTAATTATACTAGCAAAAGCACATGAAATGTTATTGTCAACACGAATATGGAAACAAACTAATTGGTACATCACAATTTCCATTTCCCTGGTCAGCACAGGATTACACAGAAACAAATTTACAAGACAAAGCCAGTATAAACATATACACACATCAATACATGAGTCCATATACACAAAGGCAAACACATTCACCTAATAATTGCCCTTAAAAGCACAAAATTCATCATAGAAAAATAAGTGTGCATATCATCGACTATCATATGTGCACCCTAAATGGTACTTTATTTTATCAGAGTAGTAGGCATGACAAACCAAACAGATAACAATCAAAACATTACCAGAAAAAGAAAAATAAGTTATTTATGATTGCCTCAAAACTAAATGGTACTTAATTTTAAGCGATAAATTTCTATACCAAAAATCTATAAGGAATATACATTAGAAATTGAAATTTATCTAATTTGTTTTGTTCCTTTCTATTCATTTCACTACCATCTTTCATTTTATGATTCCATTACCATCTTGATCGCTAGGCAAAGGAATGCAAAATGCAAGAAACAGTGAAAGCAAGCCTCGTATCATCAAAAGGGATTTCAACCTTCCCTGTATTCCCCTTTAGTAACCAACAATATTTATTGCCTAACTTCAACAGTTTCTAATTTTCCAAACACAGGCAAATCAAGAGGTGTAAAGGTACATAAAAAAGAAAAAGAGGTGCACAGGCAAAATGTCTTTTGGTTGTGTTATGCAATTGCATTGAGAAAGAAGAGGACTCAGAGGAGAAATTACCTTATTGTTGTGACTTGAAGCGAAGCTCGGAGCAATGGCGACGGAGGACCGCAAGGCAGCGACGGTGACAGAGGACGGAGGACCACGACTGAGGACCGCGAGTGAGGGCTTTCAAAGCAGAACAACGGTGAGTAGCAGCTTCAGCACAACACGACCACAGAGTCGCGACTCGTGAGTAAGGGAGTATTTATGCTTCAAAACGACGTCGTTTCGAAAATTTCGTGAACTCACGGACTCGTCGCAGACTCGCGATCCTACCTAAACTCATCTGAGTTTACGCTAAATCGGGCGAGTCTACTCCGATTTTGATTCTACTTCCGATTTAACTCGTTGACCCTTGATGGAATCGTAAAATCGTACGATTTTACGAGTTAAATCGCGATTTTAAACCCATGGGTGCAACCCTCTTTTATAAAATCACTCATGCACCCAACATTTTCACGATTTGTGTACATAAGGACTCATTAGGTAGGTTTGTTCTTATTTTTAGTTTCAATACAAACTTAGGTGCTTATATGGGACACCTTAGGTTTGTCATACTTTTTGATAGGAATAATCAACATGAAAATACAAAAAAAGGTATGTTTTATTGCATTACTTTTCTTAATTTTTTAAATAGTGATCAAGGAGCTCCCATGAACCCTAAGAGAATAAAGGTCATTCCTGAGTGGCACACTCCACCAAGTATAAGGAAAATTTGGGGCTTCCATGACTTAACAAACTTTTACAAAAGGGTTGTTCCATATTTTTTTTTTTTATACTTGTAGCACCACTTATTGAGTTGGTGAGGAATCATATTCCTTCATCGGAAGATGCCCAGGAAATGGATTTTCAGATCTTACCTTACTTCAACATACCAAACACCACTAATATATATGTTTTTGTTCTTTTTACCGGTGTTCAGGAAAAAAGCCCAAAGTTTCAAGAACCTCGGGATTTGAGGTCAAATCTTTTTCAAGGGGGAGGGAATGATGCAATCCTACCCCGTAAGGGCATTGGATAGAAGACTCCAAGTAGATTGGACCAGAGATACAAAAGAAGGCCCTAGGGTTCTCATGAGCCTTAGGGTAGATTTGGGGCCCATAGGCTAAGTATGAGCCTACTTATCTTTGTACATATTAGATTAAGGTTTCATTAATTTTGGACCTAGTATTTAGGATTCCATAATGTAGGTAGGGTATCCTAGAACTGTAACATTTTTCTGCCCTTGTATTTTAAGGCACCTAGACTAGTTTTTGTATTAGGGGTAGTTTTGTAATTTCACATGCATTAAGTGAATATTTGATGTATGTGTTGGAAAATAAATTTAATTGAATTAGGAGAAGCCCAATACAATTAAATTTTAGAGGGGAGGTGAGCATTTGCTTGTTACACCTCATTGCTACTAGTCACACTTTGTGCATGTCCTTCATGCTTTACATGCCTCATGATACCCAAGCATAGTTAGTGGAGAATCTTGGACTTGATCTTGGATTAGTGGGCTGAACCATAGCTAAAATTCACTAATCATAATTAGTAAAAATTTGGTTCCACAAATTCAATTTCAAATTCATGTAAAATTTGAATAGAAATTCAAATTTTCCTCCAATTTTGTGTGACACTTAGGCTATAAATAAAGGCCATGTGTGTGCATTATTTTAAAACTTTGATCATTTAAAAATTACACTTCAAAGTTCAGACCTCATTTGAGGCACAAAATTTCGTGCTCCTTCTCCCTCCCCTCATCTTCTCATCTTTCAAGCTCTTATCCATAGCTTCCTATGGTGGTGAGCTTGTGCTTGACTCATCTTCTCCTTAAAGTGGCATCTCTAATCACCCTTCCTCCTTCTCCATTTTGGTGTCATGATCTTCAAGCAGCAAAGGACTCCATTGATGAAGAAGATCCAATTCCTACAAGCTCCACATGGAGCTACATCATGTGGAGCTTGTAGCTCCACATGATGCAATCTTACCCCCCCAAAACATGATGTAGCTCCATGTGGAGCTTGTAGGTCTTGGATATTCTTCATCAATGGAGTCATTTGCTTCTTAAAGATCAATGGCAGCAGAATTGGAGATGGAAGAAAGATGATTGGAGACGCCACTTCAAGAAGAAGCTCACCACCATAGGAAGCCATGGATAAGAGCTTGAAGATAAGAGAAGAGCAATGGAGGCAGAGTGAGAGAAGGAGCACGAAATTTTATGTCTCAAAAGAAGTCTGAACTTTGAAGTTTAATTCTCAAATGATCAAAGTTGAAAAAATGTACACACAAGGTCTTTATTTATAGTCTAAATGTCACAAAAAATTGAAGGGAAATTTGAATTTCTATTCAAATTTCACTTGAATTTAAAATTGAATTTTTTGAGCCAAAATTTCACTAATTAAGATTAGTGAATTTTAGCTATGATTCAGCCCACTAATCCAAGATCAAGTCCAAGATTCTCCATTAAGTATGCTCAGGTGGCATGAGACATGTAAAGCATGAAGGACATACACAAAGTGTGACTATATGATGTGGCTACGGGGTGTAGCATGCAAATGGTCACCTCCCCCTCTAAAATTTAATTGGATTGGGCTTCTCCCAATTCAATTAAATTTATTTTCCAACACACGCATCAAATATGCACTTAATGCATGTGAAATTACAAAACTACCCCTAATACAAAAACTAGTCTAGGTGCCCTAAAATACAAGGGCTAAAAAATCCTACAGTTCTAGGGTACCCTACCTACATTATGGAGCCCTAAATACAAGGCCCAAAAATAATGAAACCTTAATCTAATATTTACAAAGATAAGTGGGCTCATACTTAGCCCATGGGCCCCAAATCTACCCTAAGGCTCATAAGAACACTATGGTCTTCTTTTGCATCTCTGGCCCAATCTACTTAGAGTCTTCTATCCAATGCCCTTGCGGGGTAGGATTGCATCATTCCCTGTCCCTTGAAAAGATTTGACCTCAAATCCTAAGGTTCTTAAAACTCTGGGCTTTTTTCCTGAACACCTGTAAAAAGAACAAAAACACATATATTAGTGGTGTTTGGTATGTTGAAGTAAGGTAACATTTCTTTGAAGGTTGCATTAGTAGAAGGTTGAGAAATATATTTATGATTGTGTGATTCAAATTTAGGAAACATTTCTTAGCAATGTACATGAGCATTAGTTGTCGTTCACCCAAAGTTTATAACTATCTTTTCATAGTCATAGTTTTAGTCTAAATAGAGGTGTTAGATTAATATTTCAAATTAAAGTGAAATTTGAATAGAAAGGTAAGGTCTGAAAACTCATTTCTTGGGCATCTTCCCATGAAGGAATATGGTTCCTCACCAACTCAATGAGTGGTGCTACAAGTATAGAAAAATATGGGACAAACCTTTTGTAAAAGTTTGTTAAGTCATGGAAGCCCCAAATTTTCCTTATACTTGGTGGAGTGGGCCACTCAAGAATGACCTTTATTCTCTTAGGGTTCGTGGGAACCCTTTGATCACTATTTAAAAAATTAAGGAAATTAATGCAATAAAACATACCTTTTTCTGTATTTTCATGTTGATTATTCCTACCAAAAAGTATGACAAACCTAAGGTGTCCCATATGAGCACCTAAGTTTGTGTTGAAACTAAAAATAAGAACAAACCTACCTAATGAGTCCTTATGTACACAAATCGTGAAAATGTTGGGTGCATGAGTGATTTTAAAAAGGAGGATTTGATGCAAGCTCCATTGGAGCTTGTAGGCCTAGGATCTTCTTCATCAATGGATTCCTTTGCTTCTTGGAAGATGAATCGCAGCGGAATGGAGAAAGGGAGAGAGAGAGGAGACGCCACTTCAAGGAGAAGATGAGTCTAGAAGAAGCTCACCACCATAGGAGGCCATGGATAAGAGCTTGGAGGAAGAAGGAGATGAATGAAGGGAGAGGGAGAGAAGAGCACGAAATTTTGTGCTCTAAATGAGCTTTGAAATCTGAAGTTTAATATTCAAATCATCAAAGTTGAAAAAAATGCACACACATGACCTCTATTTATAGCCTAAGTGTCACACAAAATTGGAGGGAAATTCAAATTTCACTTGAATTTGAAATTGAATTTGTGGAGCCAAACTTTGGAGCCAAAATTTCACTAATTATGATTAGTGAATTTTAGTTATGGTTCAGCCCACTAATCCAAGATCAATTCCAAGATTCTCCACTAAGTGTGCTTAGGTGTCATGAGGCATGAAAAGCATGAAGGACATGCACAAAGTGTGACTATATGATGTGGCAATGGGGTGTAGTAAGCAAATGCTCACCTCCCCCTCTAAAATTTAATTGGATTGGGCTTCTACCAATTCAATTAAATTTATTTCCAACCACACACATCAAATATCCACTTAGTGCATGTGAAATTACAAAACTACCCCTAATACAAAAACTAGTCTAAGTGCCCTAAAATACAAGGGCTGAAAAATTCTATATTTCTAGGGTACCCTACCTACATTATGGAGCCCTAAACACAAGGCCCAAAAATAATGAAACCTTAATCTAATATTTACAAAGATAAGTGGGCTCATACTTAGCCCATGGGCCCGAAATCTACCCTAAGGCTCATAAGAACCCTAGGGCCTTCTCTTGCATCTCTGGCTCAATCTACTTGGAGTTTTTCTATCCAATGCCCTTGCGGGGTAGGATTGCATCATTCCCTCCCCCTTGAAAAGGATTTGACCTCAAATCCCGAGGTTCTTGAAACTCTGGGCTTTTTTCCTTAACACCTGTAAAAAGAACAAAAACATATGTATTAGTGGTGTTTTGTATGTTGAAGTAAGGTAAGGTCTGAAAACTCATTTCCTGGGCATCTTCCCATGAAGGAACATGGTTCCTCACCAACTCAATGAGTGGTGCTACAAGTATAGAAAAATATGAGGCAAACCTTTTGTAAAAGTTTGTTAAGTCTTGGAAGCCCCAAATTTTTCTTACACTTGGTGGAGCGGGCCACTCAGGAATCACCTTTATTCTCTTAGGGTTCAAGGGAACCCCTTGATCACAATTTAAAAAATTAAGAAAAGTAAAGCAATAGAACATACCTTTTTCTGTATTTTCATGTTGATTATTCCTACCAAAAAGTATGACAAACCTAAGGTGTCCCATATGAGTGCCTAAGTTTGTATTGAAACTAAAAATAAAAGCAAACCTACCTAATGAGTCCCTATGTACACAAATCATGAAGATGTTGGGTGCACGAGTGATTTTACAAAAGAGTGTTGCACCACCCAAAACATTCATCACACCACCTATTTTAGGGATTTGGTGCCTAATAATACCTATTTTGGGCACCAACAAAGCACAAGGATTTAATCTCTTGCGAACCAAACCCTCATCCAACAACTCCTTTACTTGAGGATTAAACTCAAGCCTAAGAGATGTGGCAATGCTAACAAGTGTCTTTTTACAAAGGAGAAAATGTGGAGGTTGTCTAAGAAGGGAAATTTCTTTAATATTTGTCTTTATTTCAAAATGTCTTTCCTTCTTAGCTAACCTCTTAGAGGAGACACTTACCTCCTTACACTCCTCCTTAACCATTAAAGGTTGTCCTTCTTCTTGGGGGTAGATCTCTTCACTAGATTCTTCCCCTTTTGCTTCTTCACTTTTACTAGAGAAAGGTGAAGTAGTAGCCTCATCTTGGCTACTATAAATGTCTTGGCCCCTCATAATCATGGTTTTCTTGGTGGGGCATTGAGAAGTAATGTGTCCTCTTCCAAGACATTTAAAGCACTTCATGGAGCTAGTCTTCTCTTGCATACTAGCCTTAAGGGGTTGCTTTTCTATTGTCTTCCCCTTATCATCTTTGGGCTTAGAAGGTCTCACCCCTAAGATTCCTTGACCTTGGTCTTTCTTTTGATAAGAGTGAGAGCCATAAGATTTTGAAGTAGAATTCCTTTTAAGTTGTTGCTCTACCCTTATTTCCCAATCTATATTAGCCTTTACATTGTCCTTCCCATGGAAGTATGGGAGTTTAATGTTAACCTCTTGAGGCTTTCTTTCATTTTCTCTCCTATGGGAGTGAGGTCTAAGATGTGACCTATGCCTTCCTTCATAATAGTCACAAAGTTCTTCACTTAGGCTCTTACAAGAGTTATGACTACTATAGGAGACATGTTTTTCTCTTTTCATTTTTTTCATTATTTTTCTTCTTTCTTCCTCTCTTATTTTCTCTCTTTCATCTTGACTTATTTCTTCCACTCTTTTTTTACCTATATCTTTTCTCTCTTGTTTTTCTTCCCACAACTTAAGGGATCTCAACTCATCTAATATCTTATACAAGGGGTCCTTAGGAGTAGAACCTTCACCATTAACACTAGATGAAGAATGAAGACTCATGTTGGTTCCTAAGTTATGGTTCTTTCTTGTTGGGGGTTTGAAAAAAAGGTAAAAGAAACTATGGTTGAAACTAGCCAAAATAAACACTAAAAAAGGTGTGAAAGATAAGGTAAAAACTAATTGGTAAAAGGAAAGCTATCTAGGCGGTTTGACAATGGAGGGTAAAGGAAATAAGCTATGAAAGTAAGCAAGAAATTAAAGTGCAAGAAATGCAAACTAGGCGGATCCTAAGAGTGTTTGGATGACCTCATTTAAGGTTCCCAACAAAACACTCACTATCCTAAGGGAAAATTGCCTAAAATTATTACACACAAATGGAAGTAGAGTGACTTAGCGGAGGCTCCCAACTTACTTCCAATGAAAGGCCTTTTTGTTACAAAATTTGAAAGCAAAGCAAATTGCCAATTACAAAATTACAAAGAAAAAAGTCCTCAATTGTGGTGGCTATTCTCTCTTTAGTGTTTCACTCAATTTGGAGTGCTTCTTAGTCCAATAGCTCTTAAGGTGGTTGGCCCCCTTGCTTCTTGACTCAAATTCTTCAAGATATGGCACCAATCCTCCTTTCCAATTCCCTATATGGCAACTCACAAGCAAGGAAACAAAGAGACAAGCAATAACCAAAGACCAAAAAAAAATGAAATGAAAGCTAAACCAATAGAGTTTTAACAAGACAAATTTCCAAGGATTATTCAACAATTAAAACAATGAAAAGCACAAAAAAGCAAGCTAGGACTCAAAGAGAAACCTAGAATGGCTCTAGAGTAGAGTAGAAAAACTCTAAAAAAAAAAGACTCAAGTAACCTATAGTTTTGACACTTGTTTTCACAATAATTTTCAATTGAAATTTCAGAACTAGGATTGGTATAAAATAGGCACCAATTATAGAACAAATTTTGAGCCAAAACAACAAGCACACTTTCCTTTCACTTTTCTTTTTTTTTTCCTGGACACTGATTTTCTGCCAACTTGTGAGATTTTTCTTATTTTTTTCCTTTAATCCAAATCGCTTGGTTCTTTTTTTATAATTTTGGTCCAGATGTCTAGAAAATTCAGTAAAAGTTTCAGCTCAAAAAACGTAGTGACCAATTCCCAGTAATTTATACAAGTTCGTATGTTCAAGCTGCCAGCACCAGCGATTTCAACCTAGAAATCAAGAGTAGTGTTTATGTTGCTTAAGGCTTGGATAGTTACAATTTGTGTTTGCTTATGCTCAATTATCTTGAATAACACAATTAAAGAGAGCTTAAGACTTATTTTGATTCACAAATCCAGCCACAACTCAGCACCACAACTCAACTTCATCATAGGCATCATGTAGGAAACTTAGAAAGCAAAAAAAAAGTTCAAGAACAAGACTACTTCTAGGAATTGATTTAGAACATGTTATGAACTAAATAACATGCATGAATTAGACTCAAAATTCAAAAGATAGGCTAAGAATGACAAGAATACATGAACAAATGTATCTAGAATTCAATTAAAAAAATAAAATTCAACACAAACTTAGAACATAATGTGACAATTACTATGACTAAACATGACTCTAAGACAACATGGATTAAGTGATTTACACTTAGATTTTTGTGTTTTTTTTTTCTAATCAATATTTTGGAACAAAATTTAGATCTAAAGGTTCAGCACAAGAATATTATGAATGAAAATTGATAGAACCTAAAATCAACACAAAAACAAGATTCAAGAGTAGATCTACAAATTTTGAACCATAGAAATGCAAGAACAAGTGTAGATCTAAGATTTAATCGGTTTATTTTTTTTTTTGAATCTACTCTAAACAGCACCAAACCACAAGACAATGGAGGATATACATGGAGAATAAGATGAAGAACAAGGAATTAAAGAGAATTCACCGAACAAAAAGATAGAGGAAGCAAAAGAACATCACCTAGATGAAGATGCTCTTGATACCACATGATGCAAGCTCCATTGGAGCTTGTAGGCCTAGGATCTTCTTCATCAATGGATTCCTTTGCTTCTTGGAAGATGAATCGCAGCGGAATGGAGAAAGGGAGAGAGAGAGGAGACGCCACTTCAAGGAGAAGATGAGTCTAGAAGAAGCTCACCACCATAGGAGGCCATGGATAAGAGCTTGGAGGAAGAAGGAGATGAATGAAGGGAGAGGGAGAGAAGAGCACGAAATTTTGTGCTCTAAATGAGCTTTGAAATCTGAAGTTTAATATTCAAATCATCAAAGTTGAAAAAAATGCACACACATGACCTCTATTTATAGCCTAAGTGTCACACAAAATTGGAGGGAAATTCAAATTTCACTTGAATTTGAAATTGAATTTGTGGAGCCAAACTTTGGAGCCAAAATTTCACTAATTATGATTAGTGAATTTTAGTTATGGTTCAGCCCACTAATCCAAGATCAATTCCAAGATTCTCCACTAAGTGTGCTTAGGTGTCATGAGGCATGAAAAGCATGAAGGACATGCACAAAGTGTGACTATATGATGTGGCAATGAGGTGTAGTAAGCAAATGCTCACCTCCCCCTCTAAAATTTAATTGGATTGGGCTTCTACCAATTCAATTAAATTTATTTCCAACCACACACATCAAATATCCACTTAGTGCATGTGGAATTACAAAACTACCCCTAATACAAAAACTAGTCTAAGTGCCCTAAAATACAAGGGCTGAAAAATTCTATATTTCTAGGGTACCCTACCTACATTATGGAGCCCTAAACACAAGGCCCAAAAATAATGAAACCTTAATCTAATATTTACAAAGATAAGTGGGCTCGTACTTAGCCCATGGGCCCGAAATCTACCCTAAGGCTCATAAGAACCCTAGGGCCTTCTCTTGCATCTTTGGCCCAATCTACTTGGAGTTTTTCTATCCAATGCCCTTGCGGGGTAGGATTGCATCAGGATTGGACCACTCAAAACATTCATCGTACCACCTATTTTAGGGATTTGGTGCCTAATAATACCTATTTTGGACACCAACAAAGCACAAGGATTTAAGCTTTTACGAACCAAACCCTTATCCAACAACTCCTTTACTTGAGGAATAACCTCAAGCCAAAGAGGTGTGACAATGCTAACAAGTGTCTTTTTACAAAGGAGAAAATGTGGAGGTTTTCTAAGAGGGGAAGTTTCTTTAATGTTTGTCTTTATTATAAAATGACTTTCGTTCTTAGCTAACCTCTTGGAGGAGACACTTACCTCCTTATACTCCTCCTTAACCATTAATGGTTGTCATTCTTCTTGGGGGTAGATTTATTCACTAGATTCTTCCCTTTTTGCTTCTTCACTTGCACTAGAGGAAGATGAAGAAGTAGTCTCATCTTGGCTACTATAAATGTCTTGGCTCCTCATAATCATGGTTTTCTTGGTGGGGCATTGAGAAGTAATGTGTCCTTTTCCAAGACATTTAAAGCACTTTATAGAGCTAGTCTTTTCTTGCATACTAGCATTAAGGGGTTGCTTTTCTATTGTCTTCCCCTTATCATCTTTGGGCTTAGAAGGTGTTGCCCCTAAGATTCCTAGACCTTGGTTTTTCTTTGGATAAGAGTGAGAGTCATTAGATTTTAAAGTAGACTTTCTTTTAAGTTGTTGCTCTACCCTTATTTCTCAATCTAAGTAAGCCTCTACATTGTCCTTCCCATGGAAGTATAGGAGGTTAATGTTGGCCTATTGAGGCTTTCTTTCCTTTTCTCTCCTATGGGAGTGAGGTCTTTGATGTGACCTATGCCTTCATTCATAATAGTCACGAAGTTCTTCACTTAGGCTCTTACAAGAGTCATGACTACTATAGGTGGCATGTTTTTCTTTTCTCAACTCTTTTAGTATTTTCCTTCTTTCTTCTTCCCTTATTTGTTTCCTCTCATCTTGATTTATTTCTACCTTCTCCTTTCTTTTTTTTTCCTTTCTAGTTTTTCTTTTCATAACTTGAGGGAACTCAACTCATATAAGATTCTAGATAGAGGGTCCTTATGACTAGTACCCTCACCATTAATATTAGATGAATGATGACTCATGTTGGTTCCTAACTTGTGATTCTTTCATGTTGGGGGTTTGCAAAAGGTAAAAGCTAGGGTTCAAAAGAACTTAAGATAAGCAGATAAGCAAGAAGAAAGTATTATGCAATAACAAGATAAACTAGGGGTGACTAGTAAAAAAGATAAGCTATGAAAGTAAGCAAGAAATTAAAGTGCAAGAAATGCAAACTAGGCGGACCCTAAGAGTGTTTGGATGACCTCATTTAAGGTTCCCAACAAAACACTCACTATCCTAAGGGAAAATTGCCTAAAATTATTACACACAAATGGAAGTAGGGTGACCTATTGGAGGCTTCTAACTTCCAATGAAAGGCTTTTTTGTTACAAAATTTGAAAGCAAAGCAAATTTCCAATTACAAAAAGAAAGTCCTCAATTTTGGTGGATATTCTCTATTTTGTGTTTCACTCAATTTCGAGTGTTTCTTATTCCAATAGCTCTTAAGGTGGTTGACCCCTTGCTTCTTGACTCAAATTCTTCAAAGGATGACACCAATCCTCCTTTCCAATTCCCTATATGGCAACTCACAAACAAGAAAACAAAGAGACAAACAATAACCAAAAAAATGAGATGAAAGTTAAACCAATAGAGTTTTAACAAGACAAATTTTCAAGGATGATTCAACAATTAAAGCACATAAAAGCAAGCTAGGACTCAAAGAGAAACTTAGAATGGCTCTAGAGTAGAGTAAAAAAAAAAAAGGACTCAAGAAACCTCTAGTTTTGGCACTTGTTTTCACACTAATTTTCAATTGAAATTTCAGAACTAAGATTGGTATAAAATAGGCACCAATTATAGAACAAATTTCGAGCCAAAACAACAAGCACACTTCCCTTTCACTTTTTTTTCCTGGACACTGATTTTTCTGCCAACTTGTGTGATTTTTCTTATTTTTTTCCTTTTATCCAAATTGTTTGGTTTTTTTTATAATTTTTTTCCAGATGTCTAGAAAATTTAGTAAATATTTCACTTTTTTTTCTTGGACACTGGCTTTCTTGCCAACTTGTGTGATTTTTCATATTTTTTCCTTTCATTAAAATCACTTGGTTCTTTTTTTCTAATTTTGGTATAGATGTCTAGAAACTTCAGTAAATATTTCAGCTCAAAATTCACACTGACCAATTCTCAGTAATTTTTACAAGTTTGTATGTTCAAGCTGCCAGCACCAACGATTTCAACCTGGAAATCAAGAGTAGTGTTTATGTTGCTTAAGGCTTGGATAATTACAATTTGTGTTTGCTTATGCTCAATTATCTTGAATAACATAATTCAAGAGATCTTAAAACTTATTTTGATTCACAAATCCAGCCACAAATCAGTACCACAATTCAACTTCATCATAGGCATCATGTAGGAAACTTAGAAAACAAAAAAAAGTTCAACAACAAGACTACTTTTAGGAATTGATTTAGAACATGTTATGAACTAAATAACATGCATGAATTAGACTCAAAATTCAAAAGATAGGCTAAGAATGACAAGAATACATGAACAAACGTATCTAGAATTCAATCAACAAAATAAAAATTCAACATAAACTTAGAACATAATGTGACAATTATTATGACTAAACATGACTCTAAGACAACATGGATTAAGTGATTTACACTTAGATTTTTGTGTTTTTTTTTCTAATCAATATTTTGGAATAAAATATAAATCTAAAGGTTCAGCACAAGAAGATTATGATTAAAAAATGATAAAACCTAAAATCAGCACAAAAACATGATTCAAGAGTAGATCTATAAAATTTGAACCACAGAAATGCAAGAACGAGTGTAGATCTAAGATTTAATCGATTTATTTTTTTGAATCTACTCTAAATAGCACCAAAGCACAAGAAAATGGAGGATATACATGGAGAATAAGATGAAGAACAAGGAATTAAAGTGAATTGCCCGAACAAAAAGATAGAGGAAGCAAAAGAACAAAAAGATAGACGAAGATGCTCTAATACCACATGATGTTGCTCCATGTGGAGCTTGTAGGCCTTGGATCTTCTTCATTTTCTTCTTGAAGATCAATGGCAGCGGAATTGGAGATGGAAGAAAGATTATTGGAGACTCCACTTCAAGGAGAAGATGAGTCAATAAGAAGTTCACCGCCATAGGAAGCCATGGATAAGAGCTTGAAGGTAAGAGAAGAGGAGTGGAGGGAGAGAAAGAGCACAAAATTTTGTGCCTCAAAAGAGGTCTAAACTTTGAAGTTTAATTCTCAAATGATCAAAGTTGAAAAAATGTACGCACAAGGCCTTTATTTGTAGCCTAAGTGTCACACATAATTGGAGGGAAATTTGAATTTCTATTCAAATTTCACTTGAATTTGAAATTGAATTTGTGGAGCCAAATTTTGGAGCCAAAATTTCACTAATTATAATTAGTAAATTTTAGCTATGGTTCATCCCAATAATCCAAGATCAAATCCAAGATTCTCCATTAAGTATGCTTAGGTGGCATGAGGCATGTAAAGCATGAAGGACATGCACAAAGTGTGACTATATGATGTGGCAATGGGGTGTAGCAAGCAAATGCTCACCTCCCCCTCTAAAATTTAATTGTATTGGGCTTCTCCCAATTCAATTAAATTTATTTTCCAACACACACATCAAATATTCACTTAATGCATTTGAAATTACAAAACTACCCCTAATACAAAAACTAGTCTAGGTGCCCTAAAACATAAGGGCTGAAAAATCCTACATTTCTAGGACACCTTACCTACATTATGGACCCCTAAATTCAAGGCCCAAAAATATAGAAACTTTAATCTAATATGTACAAAGATAAGTGGGTTCATACATAGTCCATGGGCCCAAAATCTACCCTAAGGCTCATGAGAATCCTAGGGCCTTCTCTTGCATCTCTAGCCCAATCTACTTGGAGTCTTTTATCCAATTCCCTTGGGGGTTGGATTGCATTAGTAGAAGGTTGAGAAATATATTTATGATTGTGTGATCCAAATTTAGGAAACATTTCTTGGTTATGTACATGAGCATTAGCTGTCGTTCACCCAAAGTTTATAACTATCTTTTCATAGTCATAGTTTTAGTCTAAATAGAGGTGTTAGATTAATATTTCAACACAATATTCAATCTTGTTACATGTACTTACATTCTTCAATTTCCTTTTACTTTGTACCTTAAGGGGAAACAATATGTACCGGTTCTGCAGATAAAACCTTTAGAATATGGAGTTGTAGAGGGACAAGTCATAAAGTTGTGTGGGGTATGTTATTCTCTACTTTTAGTGTCTTTGTTGTTTATGAGTCATATAGGCTAGTGTAATAATTAATATCAAAACAACCAAGTTATGTGCAAAAATAAATGCTATTTCTAATTAGACTTACACATAATTTGGGTGTAGTTGGCAAAAGCCATGTCAATAATAAGGCTTTAATTTGCTCAAGTAAATGGATAAGATTTGTGGTTTATATTGGCTTAGTTTTTGAATCTGAATAAACTTTACTTCCTCACGTACCATGAGTAAATTGCAGGCAAGGAATAAAGATCCCTTCACTTTCACTGTTATGAAGTTTTATATGATTAAAGGTGAAGGGTTACTTAGCATGAACTAGTAACAAAGTGATTCATCATGTAATTTAGTTTACATATATGTTGCAACTTTTTTTTAGTTTTTACTTTTATAAAATTATTAAATTAGTTCCTATATGTGTGAACTTTATTGGTTTGGTATTTGTCATCATGGCATCCGATGAAATGATGTTATATTTTTAAGCATTCTTAATTCAGTCTTTATACATATAATACATTCTTAATTTAGTCCTTGTACATATAGCATATTTTTAATTTAATCTTTATATGTGTAACACATTCTTAAACTAAAGGAGAATATTAGAGAGATAATAATATTAAATATGTAAAAGATCTATTTATGGATTTAATTACAACCATTTTATATGTAAAATATTTGTTTTGTATTAGTAAAATGGTTTCTTAATTTTTTATAATTTTTTTAAAAAAATATATATTTTAAGATGATTATTCAAAGGACAATCTTAGAAAGTTTACTGTCTAAGATGGTTTTTTTTAACTTTTTATTTATAAAAAAGACATTCCAAGACGGTTATTCAAAGAACCGTCTTAGAAAGTCTATTTTTTAAGACGGTTTTACAGAAAAATAGTCTTAGAATCTTTTTTTTTTTTTTTTAATTTAAAAAATAAATAAATTCTAAGACAGTTATTTAGATAATTGTCTTAGAAAGTCTACTTTCTAAGATGGTTTTTTGAATAATCATCTTAAAAGGATATCATTCTAAGAAATCATCTTAGAATGGTAGTTTTCTAAGATAGTTTTTTAGGAATCGTTGTGGAAAATCTTGACTTTCCACGACATAGCCTTTAGAAACGGTTCAAAACCATCGTCGTATGCCTCGAAAAATCGTCGTCGTAGACCTTTTTTCTAGTAGTGATTTGGTCCTTAATCATATTTTTTTGTTCATTTTGATCATTTATCTTTTAAAAAGTTCATTTTTGTCCTTTATCTTTTTAAAAAGATTCAAAATAGTCCTTCTAAATGTTGTTAATGATAATCAAATATCGGCGGCCAAAAGTCACCACAAAATAAAAAATAAGAAAGAAGCAACAGTGTACCAACAATTTCATCCTTCACAAACCCTAGTCTCCTTTTTCTCAAATTGAAAATCACGAACCTCACACCCTAATTGAAATCCCCAAAATCACACAACCAATTCAACTTGAAAAACAACTAGACCTTTAATAATCAAAGCGAAGAGAGGAATAAAAAGACACATTTGGGTGGATGTCTAGGTTCTTATTGAAAGGATGAGAGAGAATCACATTACAACGTCTTATGGATGATGTTGTTGGAGAATCAAGGTGCTTGTTGAATCCAACAACCTCCTCGGGTTTGGGTGCAAAAAAGATTGTGGGTTGAAAGGTTTGTGAGTTGAGATGAGAAAATGAAGAGGATGTTGTATAGGGATTGAACGAAAGGTAGGTTGCACATCAAATTTTATGTGGATGATGTTATACTGAAGTTGGAGAGTTAATTAAATTGTCTGAGGTTTGTGATTTTTGATTTGGAAAAAAGGGAATTATTGTTTGTAAAGGATGAAATTGTTGATGCACTATGTTGCTTCTTCCTTATTTTTTGTTTTGTGACAGCTTTTAGCCGTCAATATTTGATTATCGTTAACAACATAACTTAAAACTAACGAAAGAGCCATTTTGAATCTTTTTAAAAAGATAAATGATTAAAATAAACTTTTTAAAAGATAAATGATTAAAATAAACTTTTTAAAAGATAATGAACAAAAAATGATAAAGGATTAAATAGATCATTTGGTCCTTTGTTGAGGTTGCTTACAAAGAGCTCAATTAAATTAAATTACACATTGCAACAATTGACCTAGACTAACCGATTTGAAAATATCAATTGCATCAATATAAAACAAATATTTCTCTTATAATTTGTATTTTTTTACTTGATTTTCTAAAAAATATTTAATTGCTTAATTAATTACATTATTATTTCAATAGAAAAAATTGGAAATTGGTTGCAACAAAATTTCCCAATTTTATAATATATAGAGAAGAAGATATAACTATATTTCTTATTTCTTATAGTATACTTGTTTGGGTTATAATTTTTTCTAAAAATATAATCATACACTTGATTAAGTTATGGTCTTATTTATTTATGATAATTACATTGATTAATTGTTTATATTAAATTCAATATTTTAGATAAAAGTGACTGCTCTTGGACATTATACGATTCATACAAGGAAGAGTTTCCATACAAAGTTTGGTTTGAAGACCCTGTGGGTACTGAGTTTGTAGTCAGACTTCAAAAATTTGACAACGGTGGAAAATTTGTTCATGAATTTCGGAATGTTATTCAACATTATCATTTGCATCATGGAGCTTAGCTTTTCTTGTCTCACATAGGACAAGGGAAATTCAAGATCGACATTATAGATCTCAATTTCAAGTTTTTGATTTATCCAAAAAAGCTACAAAATATGATTTTATTATCTTATAAGGGAGATATAGGAAATTATTTAATAGTAGTATAAGTTTTTTTTTCTACAAAAAATTAAGTAGTATAATTTTTTTAATTTTATGGGAATGAAGAAGGGTGAAACAATACCATTGTTACAATTATTGTCATAACAAAATATCTATATGATTTACTTTCAATCAAATCAGTTTATTTTTACATCATGTTTCAATGTATTGTATACTTTTCAAACATAAAAAATATTTAAAAAATTGAAAATGTATATTTAGAAAATGTAAATTTAATTATAAACCTATATTAAACTGCCTTCATTATGCCTTTTAATAAAATGGTTAAAATCCAAAATGATCTAATGTTATCAAGCTATTATTTACTTAATTAAAAATTAAATTGTTTCAACATTTTCGGAGCATCATAACTCTAAATTTGTTTCCACATTTAATCTATTCAAATCCCAATACCTTGATATACGCTGCAACACAAAGATGTTAAGAAAATGGTATCTGGTGGTTTTCATTGATATGAAACAGTGAATAAATACATGATCATCTCTACCATCTATCTATGATTATTGAGGACAAAATATCAAAACAGAATCACAAATAAAAAAGAAAAAATATACAGGGATTTGGATCAATTACAATTTAAATTCAAATCATAGCTAATCCCTACAATTAATGGATTCTAACACCCTCTCTCAAGTTGGTGCATGAATGTAACACATTCCCAACTTGTCAAGAGAATTACTAAAGGCCTTGGATGCTACTGCCTTGGTCAACATATCAACAAGATGTTGTTCTGATTTTACAAAAGGAGAGACAATAATACCATCTTCAATCTTCTCTTTGATGGAATGTTTGTCAATTTCCACATGTTTTATACGATCATGTTGGACGGGGTTGTTAGCAATCTCTATGGCTGATTTATTATCACAATAAAGCTATATTGCATCCTTTTGTTCATATCTAATATCCTTCAAGAGACTTCTAATCCATAACAATTCACATATTCCAACTGTCATCCCTCTAAACTCCGTTTTAGCACTTGATCTAGCAACTACTTGTTGCTTTTAACTTCTCCAAGTTACTAGATTTCCTCCCACAAAAGTGAAGTAGCTAGCGGTCGACCTTCTGTCGTATGCTGATCTAGCCCAATCAGCATGTTGATCATGATTTGAGAATAACAAACCTTTTTCTGGTGCAGATTTTAAGTACCTTAATATCCGTTAAACAACATCCATATGCGGTTTTTTTGGGTCATGCAAAAATTGGATCACGACATTAACTTCATATGTTATGTCTGGTCTAAGACATGTAAATTAACTTTCCCACTAGTCTTTGATATCTTCCTCTATCTACACTGGTAGCATCAACACAATGAAAATTCTTGTAGTTTTGTTCTATGGGAGTATCAACTAGTTTACACCCAAGCATTCTTGTTTCAGCTAAGAAGTCTAAAACATACTTTCTTTGAGAAAGAAAGATACCATGCTTGGACCTTGCAAATTCGATCCCTAAAAAATATTTGAGATCTCCAAGCTGTTTCATGTCAAATTTAGAAGCTAAATGTCCCTGTAAGCTTAAAATTTTCATCAGGATCATTTTTCGGTCACAATCATATCATCAACATATATTATCAATGCAGTGATTTTACCTTGATTATGCTTGAGAAACAAGGTGTGATAAGAATTTCTTTGTGTGTAACCGAAAAACTTCATAGACTTTGTAAATCTTCCAAACCAAGCTCTTGGTGATTGTTTCAATCCGTATAGGGCCTTTTTAAGTTTACACGCCAAAGGAATATTTGAGTACTTTGGTATACCGGGAGGAGGATCCATATAAACGTTTTCCATTAAATCTCCATGTAAAAAGGCATTTTTTACATCGAATTGAAGAATTGTCCAATCTTGATTTGCTGCTAGTGATAATAACACTCTCACTGTATTGAGCTTTGCAACTGGTGTAAAGGTTTCTTGGTAATTAACCCCAAAGGATTGAGTGTAACCTTTTGCAACTAGCCTTGCTTTATATCTCTCCACACTTCCATCAGCTTTATGTTTGACAGTAGACACCCATCTACAATCAACTATACTCTTTCCATCTGATAGGGTTACAAGTTCCCAAGTAGCATTTTTCTCCAATGCTTCCATTTCTGTTTTCATTGCCTAGATCCACCTAGAATCTGCTAGAGCTTCCTGCAAACTACTAGGAGTAAAGGCACTAGATAGTTGAGATACAAAATTGACATATGACTTGGACAGCTTTTCAGATGACACATAGTTGTTTATGGGGTATTTGACCTTACAATTAAGAATGAGTTCATACTTAATTGGGGGTTGTCCTCTATTAGTACGAGGTGGAAGAGTGTAAAGGCTCACTATAGGGTCAAAATTTGGGGTAGAAGAGACATTGCATTGTATATAAGTGGAAACATAGTTTTGTGTATCAGCAATAGAATGAAAAGGAGTAAAAGTTTCAGGTGATACCTCTACAAATTATTTTCGGATTGGATCAACAGTGGATTTGAGGTTGAAGGAGAGATTACACTATCATCTTCGACCATATTCTCATTTACATTATTTTGAATTTGATTCTCCATGTTCTCATCTCCATTATCTTGAATTCCTTCCTCTGTTGTTGTTGGCATAACATCAAATAACCTGATATCTTGGTCAAGTATATCATGATTCTGCACCTCCAAATCACACCCCCTTTGAGGTGAAGAATGAAGCGTTTTCAAGGGTAAAAACATTTCATGCTCATGAAATGTAACATCCATTGATACAAAAGATCTTTTTGTAGATGGATGATAGGTCTTATATCCCTTTTGAGTGGTGTTGTATCCCACAAAAACACATTTCATTGCTCTAGATTCTAATTTTGTTCACTGGTGAGGATGCAAATGCACATATATGACACAACCAAAAATATGGGGTGGTAAATGATTGACAAAATTAAGGGTGAAATGATGAGAAAGGACATCAAGAAGTCTCTTAAAATTTAACACACTCGAGGGAACTCTATTAATAAGATAAACTGTAGAGCTTAAAGCTTCACCCCATAAGTAAGAAGGAATATTACCGTCAATCAATAGTGATCTAATAACCTCTAAAAGATGTCTATTTTTTTTCTCGACTACTCCATTTTGCTGAGGGGAATTAGGACGTGATGTTTGATGAAGAATACCAACAGATTTCATAAAATTTGTCAACTCATTTTTATAGTATTCCTCTCCATTATTAGACCTGACTATCTTTATTGGAGTATCAAATTGTTTGCTTATCATTTTGTGAAAAACTTGAAAAACATTACACACATCACTTTTGCGTTTAAGAAGGTATAATCAAGTGATTCTTGTACAGTTATCACAAATGTCACAAACCATTGCATTCCATTATGTGTGGGAAGAGGGGCAGGTCCCCAAACATCAGAGTGAATAATAGAGAAGGGAGCATTAGCTCTATTGTTATTTATAGGAAAAGTAGTGTGATGACTTTTTGCCATTATACAAGTTTCACATTTAAAATCAGAGATATGACAATGGTTAAATAATGAAGGAAATAATCTCTTAAGGTAGCTAAAAGATGGATGTCCTAATCGCTTATGTCATTGCCAAATATCTCTTTTATTCTTAGCTTGTGTTTCATCACTTATAGAGTGAGCTAGTGTTTTCCTTTGGTATATTGAGAATTACCCTCAAGATAGTATAATCTTTCACTTCTCCTATCTTCTCCTTTGTATGTATATTCTGTAGAATACAATATGTGGGAAAGAACAACAAAACACAGTTATGGGACTTGGTTAATTGACTAACAGAGAAAAGAGTGCAGTTGAGAGAATGAACAAAAAGAACATTAGAAATGGATAACAAGGGAGAAATGGATATTGTACCACTACCCATAACTGGGGAAGAAACATCATTAGCATTTATAATGACTGAAATAGAACTATTAGAGGAAAACTGTGTAAACATTTTTCTATCACAAGTCATATGGTTTGTTGTACCTGTATCAATTATCCAATCACTACCCTTAGTAGTAACAAAAAAACCACAAATTGGCTGAAATGTATCTAACTTAGCAACAAATCCAGTAGCAGCGGTGGAGTTGTCCTTGGGAGACTCCACCTTTTTTCCTTTTTGGTGCCATTCAGGATAACTTATATCATCAAGACGCTCAAGTGTAAGGATTGAAGACATATCCTACCTATATGGAGCAGAATCTGATTCATTTGACCTATTCTCCATTTTCATACTTAGAAGCTAATCTCCAATTTCTAAAGAAGAGAGGTAATTGGAGTTGGCTCTGATACCATGTTAAGAAAATGGTATCTGGTGGTTTTCATTGATATGAAACAGTGAATAAATACATGATCCTCTCTGTCATCTCTCTATGATTATTGAGAATAAAATATCAAAACAGAATCACAAATAAAAAGGAGAAAATATACATAGATTTGGATCAATTACAATTTAAATTCAAATCATAGCTAATCCCTACAATTAATGGATTCTAACAAGAGATTCTCAGATGGTTGTTTTCAATTCCTTAATATATATTGCAACACAGAGATTCTCGGATGGTTGTTTCAATTCCATAGGACTGCCTATATAAGAGTGTTAGTCTCTTATATAGGCAATCCTATAGAATTGAATCGATACCTTCATGACGATGAAGAGGATGAACCAATAACTATTGAAGATGAGGTCTACATGGGTTTGAACCAGGTGAGGGATTGAAGCATTGTGAATAAGTGTTATAAAGAAATATGCGTCTCGTTTAAATTAAGAAAAAGCCTTATAATATATATTTTGTGATAAGGCAATGGTATTAGTTAGTGTTTTGCTATGTAATTTGTGATTTGCATTATTTTCTTATATATATATATATATATATATATATATATATATATATATATATATATTGAAAGCCCTTTTGACTTAGGATACAAAGTTATAGGGGAATGTTACTTTTCTTATACGTGTGCTTGTATGTCTTTGCAATTTAGAAATTCACTCCTGAAAATGCAGAGCATGCTGGACATGAAACTGATTCATACTCGGGTGGTTTTGAAGCTAACAATGGTCAAGAACCCTACATTGGAATGAAATTTGAGTCAAAGGAAAATGCTGGTATTTTCTAGAGTCGTTATGCTAAAAGTGTTGGATTTGATGTGTTAATTAAGAGTTGTCATTATTCAATGATTGACAGACAGTTTATTGGTGTAAAGTATTCTTGTACAAGACGTAGGAATAAACGAGAATCAATTACAGGTAATTTATGCCTTTCTTTCAAGGTGGAGTGTGATGCTAGTTTTTACATGTTAAAAGAAATGATGATGAAAAGTGGGTTGTGCACAACTTTATCAAAGATCATAATCATGAGCTTTTTCCAAATCATGCACACTATTCTCCTTGCCATAGAGGTATCTGATGGAAGCTTGCTTGTGGGGCTTCTATGGAGGCTGGATCTTTGAGCTTCAATGAGGTCCTTTAATGGTGATTATCCACCATGGAGATGCAGCGGAAGACAAAGGAGAAGAGGTGAGAGGAGGCGCCATCCACTAGGGAATAAGCCATGGAAGAAGGAGCTTCACCACCAAGATGAGCCTTGGATAAGAAGCTTGGAGAGGATGCTTCAATGGAGGAAAAGAAAGAGGGAGAGAAAGAGAGAAGGGGGAGCACGAAATTGAAGGAAGAAAAAGGGAGAGAAGTTGAACTTTGAGTTGTGTCTCACAAGACTCTCATTCATCAAAGTTACAACAAGTGTTATACATGCTTCTATTTATAGACTAGGTAGCTTCCTTGAGAAGCTTTCTTGAGAAAACTTCCTTGAGAAGCTTCTTTCAGAAAACTTCCTTGAGAAGCTACAGCTTAGCTACATACACCCCTCTAATAACTAAGCTCACCTCCTTGAGAAGCTTCCTTGAGAAGATTCCTAAAGAAGCTAGAGCTTAGCTACACACACCCCCTATAATAGCTAAGCTCACCCCCATGACAAAATACATGAAAATATAAAAAAAGGTCCCTATTACAAAGACTACTCAAAATGCCCTGAAATACAAGGCTAAAACCCTATACTACTAGAATGGCCAAAATACAAGGCCCAAAAGAAGGAAAAACCAATTCTAACATTTACAAAGAAGAATGGATCCAACCTTGACCCATGGGCTCAAAAATCTACCCTAAGGTTCATGAGAACCCTAGGGCCTTCTTTAGTAGCTCTATCCCAAGCCTCTTGGAGTCTTCTATCCAATACCCTTGGGGGATAGGATTGCATCAGTATCAATCAAGCACAAAAATAATCTATTGAAACTTTGCAACATGTTGGAGTGAAGACAACTAAATTTTTTGCTACAATGGCCAAACAACATGGAGGATATGAAAGAATTGGGTGCTTGGAGAAAGATATAAGAAATCATTTGGACAAGAATTGTTGTTTGGCTTTAAAATCGGAAGATGCAAATGCAATGTTATAATGTTTTATGCTTTTACAAGAAGAAAATTCAAGAATTTTTTTATGCAATTGATTTGGATGACGAAGGAAGGTCATTTGAGAAATATATTTTGGGTGGATGCAAAATATAGAAATGACTACCAAGAGTTTGGAGATGTGATTTTCTTTGGTACAACATATATTACAAATAAGTAAAAAATGCCACTTGCTCTATTCATTGGTGTGAACAATCACTTGCAGTCAATGTTACTTAGTTGTGCATTACTAGCTGATGAGACTTCAAAAACTTTTTCATGGTTGATGAAAACATGGATTAGAGTTATGGGTGGTAAGCCTCCAAATGCAATTATAACTGATCAAGGTAGGACAATGAAGGTAGCTATTAAAGAGGTGTTTCCAAACACTAGACATCGTTTTTGTCTTTCGCACATACTAACAAAGGTACCTAAAAAACTTAGTCATGTAATAAGAAAACATGGAGATTTCATAACTTATCTCAGCTCATGCATTTACAAGTGTTGGTCAAAGCAACAATTTGAAGATAAATGGAAAGAAATGGTTGAAAATTTTCAACTATTAGAAGATGAATGGATTTAATCTTTATATGAAGAACGGGAGCATTGAGTTCCTATTTATATGAAAGATACATTTTTTGGTGGGTTGTCAACAACTCAAAGATTAGAGAGCATTTACTCATTTTTTGACAAATATGTAAGCAAGAAAACTACATTAAAAGAATTTATTTAAAAATATAAACTTGCTTTACAAGATAGAGAAGAGACAAAAATGCGAGTTGATTTCAATACATGGTACAAAGCAACCTCTTCTTAAGACTCTATCACCTTTTGAGAAGCAAATGTCAAGGATTTATACATATGAAGTCTTCAAGAAATGTCAAGTAGGGACAAAAAGGAGGCAATTCTATTTGGAATTTATTAAATGGGGATATTTCTGGAATTCATTCCCTAATAAGGACAAGTCATAGGAATTTTTACGACTTCTAGGTATGAAGTCGCCAAAAATTCATGACTTTGATTTTTTTAATAGTGAAGTCGTAAAAAATCTAATAACTTTGTTTTTTTTAATTATTTATATAAAATCGTAAATTTTTCATGACTTTTTTGAACAACTTTAAAGTTATTTTTAATTATAATTTCATATTTTAGATTTTATTATTCTATTTTTCTATCATGTCGTCATGCATGATAAGTCTCTTGTAGAAGTTTTTTTTTCTTGTCTCTTTTTCTTTTAACATACTTATTTTTAATATATTTTTCAATCAATATAAAAAAATGTACTTGCATAAACAATGAATGTTGTTGCCTTTTTTTAATTTTATATTTTATGTTATTGTGTTTCTATTTTTGTCATACAGTCATATACCAAAAATATATGGTATAAGTTCATTTTTCTCTTAATTTTATTTAATATTTTCTATATTTTTTGTAATTTATTATTATTTGTTAAATTTAGAAACAAAAAGAAATTC
Source organism: Glycine soja (assembly GCF_004193775.1). Taxonomy (NCBI): domain Eukaryota; kingdom Viridiplantae; phylum Streptophyta; class Magnoliopsida; order Fabales; family Fabaceae; genus Glycine; species Glycine soja. Next base: position 33,431,232 of record NC_041002.1, read on the forward strand.
AAACAGTATAAATTAATAATCTAAAAATAATTTCTTAATCATTTTATCTAATTATTATTGGTTAAGAAAATATTAATTAAAAAAATTAATGGTTAAGAATAAAATATAAAAGTCGAAGAATTATAAAAGAATTAGTAATTTTAATTATAATTATTATTTGAATGACTTTAAAGTTGTAAATTATAAAAAATATTAATTATAATTATTTTAATTTTAAAAGAAATAAACAACTAGTCATAAAATATAAAACTATAATTAAAACGGATTTAAAGTCGTTCAAAATTATTTTTTAAAAAAAAAACTTGCAAATGAACTTGGCAATCTGATGTTCCATATTGTTCTTGCATTAGTGAAGGCTGACAAAAGTATTAAAATGAGAACATGTTCAAAGAACTATCAAATTTGGAGTAACTCAAAGTTAAGAAAATCAATTATTTTACTATTTAAGTTCAGTTTTAAAAATTAAATGTTGTTAAGATATTGTTGCATTTTGCTACATGTAACTCAAGACATTATCCTACAATATTTCATGTTATATTTTACAATTTAATGTTACATATATTATGATTAAAATTTCATGTTATAACATAATTGTATCATCTTTTGTTCATGTTGATTAAGATTTCTAAAAAATTAATATTTAAAAAAATATCGTGCAACGCACGGGTAAACAGATTAATTTTTTTTATTAATTTAATCTATTTGATCTGATACTTGATTGCAAATTTATTGTTGAAATCAATTATATATTAAAATTTAATAATTAATTTTTTTATTGAAAAATACCATAGAATTATTAAATACGCTACATAAATACATATTAATATATAATTATTGTAATAAAAATTAGAATTTAGTTAAATATTTTTAAATAAATATGTATTTATTGTAAAAAAATTATTTATTTTTTTAGAAATTTAAAAGGAATAATGACATATATTATAATGAAGATAATTATGATCACTAGAGATTTTAATTAAGATAAGAAAATAATGTTAAACAAAGGTAATTAGATTATATATTAAAACATATATGGTCACTTCACGGGTTTTCAATTTGAAATGATTTAATAGCATTTTCATGGACCCAAAATATAAATAGATAATTAATTTAAAATTATAATTAATTGAACTGAAATATACAATGTTCATTTATTTAAATGGAAATGGGCCAAAAATTTTGTTGACTTTCTTATTAATTACGTTTTATGTGGAAATAAATTGATTTTCCCTTCATGAAATTAACATCACCATCCATCATTAGCATGATTGTAATTTTTTTTTAAAGAAAGAAGATTATTGTATTTCATTTATGATGTGACACAATACAAATCAAATTTAAAATATGATAGATAAAGCATTGACGCTGGTATATGATATTGATGCCTTGTGAATGAGCAATTGCCTCCCAATAAAACTCACCAATGAGTTAGGAATAGTTTTAAATAAATCTTTACATTTAGATAAAAAAAAAAAACTAATGAAAACATGAGATTCTTGTAGAGTTTGATGCACCTTCATCCAAAATATTTTTGCAATCAGTTTCAAAAGTCATGTTTGAATGACCAAGATCCTTTGCCCAAAGTAGACCATGTAGAAGTCCACTAGCCTAGCCTCTGCCTCCCGTGGTTTTGGAATTCCATTGAAGTGCAAAGTCTCTGCTGCTATAAAATTTCCTTGGTCCCCTCTTATGCAAATTCCAATACCATACTCCCTCTCGCTTGCGAAAATTGAAGCGTCAATGTTGCACTTGTATCGACCTTGCTATGGCTTATGCCATAAAGAAGAAACAGGTTGAGGACGATGGGGGTTTGATAAAGTGTTGTCATTCCTTGCATGACTCCATCATTGAAAGATTGTATTGCAGGCTGGATTGAGATCAATGGCTGCACATCTTTGCTCTCCCAAATATAATCTTTACGGTGACACCAAATACACCAGCAAAGAGACATGCCAAACTTCACTAGATTTTGTGCAGTGAGAGATTAATTCTAACAAGCCAAAAAAAGTTGAGGAACAGTTTCAGCTTTTGAAGTTTTGGCAGAAATATAACTCCGCAAACCTGCTACTGCCCAAACCTCTCTTGCGTATTCACATTCAAATAAGGGCATAAACTCGTGCATTCAACTCCCTTTGATTGGAGGCGGAACCGTGTGGAAGACAATCCCATAAAAGCCTCCATAAGAAGTGTTTGACTTTAGGAGGGAGATGAAGGCGCCATAGGAGAAGCCAGTTACCTTTAACCTTTAAGTAATCATTTTGCAGCATCGAATCAGAAGAAAACTGATAAATTGTATAACCTTTTTGAAACGTGAACACTCAGTTTCAATACAAGAGAGTCAAGGGATAATTATATAGCATAGTGTACAATGATTCTGAATAAAGTAATTAAATGTGAATTGATTGCGGATTAGGAAATTCTAAATATAGAATAAGTTTCCTAAATATGGTTAACTGCAATTTGGTTTATTTGCCAGATTGATTTGTGCCACTTAAAGCAGATTAGTCTTCCAGCAGCTTTCCATTATCAGTAGCACAATCATAGGGATCTGTTTCCAACGACTTTTTATTTCCTTTTTTAGCATGATTGTCATCCAACAGCTAATTATTGTTAATATCCTCCCTCAAACGAGGTCAAGGTTGAAGGCAGAGTTTGGTCCGAAAATGCATGAGAGTAGCTTTGGACATGGGCTTAGTGAACAAATCAACAACTTGATCATTGGTAGGAATATGGTGAGTGACAAGATGGCCAAGAGTAACTCGTTCATGGACATATTGATAATCCAATTCAATGTGCTTGCTACGGGCATGAAATACTGGATTGATGGTCATGTGAAGAGCATTGAGATTATCACAGTATAATAGTTGAAGGGATGCAAGTGAAATGCGAAGGTCTTGCAAGAGAAAGGTAAGCCATGTGAGTTCAGCGACAGTGTTTGCCATGACCCTATATTCAGCTTTCGTGCTGGAGTGAGAAACTGTTGGTTGTTTCTTAGCACACCATGAGATAAGATTTCCTCCAAGATAGATACAATAACCGGTGGTGGAGCGTCGAGTGGTGGGACAACCTGCCCAATCTGCATCAAAAAAAGCAAAAACATCAAGTGTGGTATTTGAAGTAAAGTGGAGACCTACATCAATAGTTCCCTTGACATATCGTAATATACGATGGGCCACTTGTAAATGCATAATGGTAGGAGAATGCATAAATTAGGACATAAAATTAACACTGTATGAAATATCAAGGCGAGTAAGGGTGAGGTATTGTAAAGATCCAACAAGCCCACAAAAGTAACTTGGATCATCAAAGGGAGTGTTATTGGACGTCATCTTCATCTTAGCTTCAAGTGTGCTCTTTGGTTTACAATTAACCATGTTAGCTCGTTCAAGGATGGTAAAGGCATAGTGTGATTGGGATAGATGAAGGCCATCAATTGTCTGGAGTATTTCAATGCCAAGGAAGTGATGGAGAGGGCCTAAGTCCTTCATGGAAAATTCGGATTGTAGAAGTTTAATGAAGTCAGAAACTAGAGTGGTAGTGGATCTCGTGGGGAGTATAACATCTACATAAAGAAGAAGAATTAGTGATCCAATATTTGAGTGCCAAATAAATAAGGATGGATCAGCCTTACTATAAAAGAAACCATATTTAAGAAGAAAAGAACCGAAACGATCAAACCAGGCACGAGGTGCTTGTTTAAGGCCATAAAGAGCCTTTTGAAGCTTGCAAACATGGTTGGGGAATTGAAGGTCAGCCATGCCAGGAGGTTGCTCCATGTATATGTTCTCAGAAAGCAAACCATGCATAAACATATTTTTTACGTCAAGTTGTCGAATGGGCCAATTCTTAACAAGGGCTATAGTGATGATTAATCGGATGGCGCCTGGCTTGATTACAAGAGAGAATGTTTCAGTATAATCTACTCCATTAACCTGATGATATCCCTTTGCAACAAGATGAGCTTTGAGCCAATCTAGGGGCCCATTAGGTTTGAGTTTTGATTTGAAAACCCATTTAGAGCCAATAACATGCAAGTCATGGGTGCGAGGAACGAGTTCCCAAGTTTTATTTTTATGTAAAGCCTCAAGTTCTTCGCACATGGCAGCCTTCCATCCAGGATAAGCTAATGCAGAGCGAATATTATATGGGTTGCATGGAATGTCTGAAGATGACATAGTGATTAAGGCATACTTAGGATTAGGCTTTGTAATTCCATGTCGTGATCGAGTAACCATGGGATGAGTAGGTACAACATGTGGAAGTTGAGTCTGGGTAGAAGAGGCAAATTCAAGTGGTTGTATTGAGGTAGGAGGCCCAAGCTCAAGGTCTGGCTCAATTGGTGAGTGTTGTGACTCAAGGTTCTCATGTTCAGGCAATGAGGGTTGTTCTGGTTAACCAAAAGATGCAATAGGAAGTTGTAAGGCAAGAGATTGCATTAAAGGATTTGAGCATGGCGGAGCGGAAGCAGAAGCTGTTGTTATTGCTGTTAGGTCTGCACAAGAATTGGAGTTAGTATGAGGTAGCCAAGAATCAAATATGCTAACTACATGCTGTGTAGGAGAGGAAATCGTATGATGATGATTAGTCTTATATGGAATGAATGACTCGTCAAAAACAACATGTTGTGAGGTAAAGAATTTCTTACTAGAAGGATGAAAGCATTTATGTCCTTTATGTATATCACTATATCCAACAAACACACAAGGAAGGGTTTTAGGGTCGAATTTGTTGCGTCGTGTATCCCAAGTGTAAGGAAAACATTTAGAACCAAAGATACATAGCAATGAATAGTTGGGGTGTGTGCCATGTAAGAAAAAGTAAGGAGTTTCAAAATTAAAAGAAGACGATGGAAGTCTATTAATAAGATAGACAGTTGTAGTGAAAGCTTCAACCCATAGACATAAATGTGCACCACTATGAAATAACATAGTCATACCTAATTCACGTATTACTCTATGTCTCCTTTCAACCATACCTGTTTGTTCCAGTGTATATGGGCAAGAAACTTGATGTATAACACTTGTTAAACGAAAATGAGTTGAAAGTTTGGAGTTGATGAATTCACCTCCTCCATCAGAATGAAAAACTTTGATTTCTTTGTTAAATTGCTTTTAACATATTGTTCAAAAGATAGATAAGCATTAACAAAGTCAGATTTATGTTGTAAGGGAATGATCCATGTGTATTTAGAAAAATCATCAACCAAGCATGCATAATATTTGAATTTACTAATAGATAAGATAGGAGCAGGTCCCCATAAATCAGAATGTATTTTTTCAAAGATAGAAGAACTAGAGTGTTCAGAAGAAGAGAAAGGCAATTTAGTAAGTTTTCCCAATTGATAACTGTCACAAAGATGTTTAGATTTCAAGGTTCCAACTACATCAATTAATCCTTTGTTCTTTAGTAATTGTAAAACCTTTATTTGAGAATGTCCTAGACGTTGATGCCAAATGTTTGCTGATCCTGATTTGAAATGATTAGAAAAATATGATTTTGGCATAGAGGAGAGAACATATAAGTCACCCTTGCGCCTCTCGGTGATAATCGGTTTCCCTATTTCTCGTTCCTTAACACAAAAATCAGCATTAGAAAAATCACAATTAACATGAAATTGTTTTGTTAGTTGGCTTATAGAAAGTAAATTTTTTGTTAAATCAGGGACAAGTAAGACATCATGAAGAGGTAGAGTAATATTTTTTTGCTTAATGAATGTGTCTTCAATACCATGAATTGGGAGAGAAGAACCATCACCAATAAGCACAGAGTCTGTACCTGAATATTGTTGGATATTACTTAACATACTAGCTTTACCTGTCATGTGATTAGAGGCCCCGATGTCAAAGGTCCATTATGTTTTAGCAATTGTGTTGTCTAAGGTAAGGGCTACAAGTGCTTGAGGTATATCATTAGATTGAGTTGGTTTCTTGGACACCCACCAGCATATCTTTGTCATATGGCCCATTTTATCACAGTATTGACATTTTTCATTCCGATACTGTTCTCGTTCAGCAAGAGTCATACGACGTTGTCCCAGTGGTGGAGGACGTCTCTGTTGTGTGCTCATAAGGATTTAGCTTTTATTTTGGTTCATGGGTTGTTGAGCCTGGAATCCTTTCCTAGTTGACATGAAGGTTTGAGAATTCCTTTAATGTTGAGAGGAAAACTGACGAGATCGTTGTTGTTTGCCATAGAAAACCACTTGAAGAGTGAAAGAGTTGTGCGTATTGGAATGATTGGAGAACCAATTGCGATGTTGATCATGGCTTTGGAGTTGTGAGATTAACTCAGAGTATGATGACCTTGGAGGTTTTAGCGTGGTTGTTGTGAATGTTTCATACTCGTGCCTGAGGCTTGTGGGGAGATAGAAAACTTTCTCTTTGTCTGGGACAGGTTTCCCAATTGCAGCAAGGTTGTCGCATAAACCTTTGAAAGTGCGGATGTGTTCACCAATACTTTGATCATCTTCCTTGCGGAGGTATGTGATCTGTTGATGATGTGTGAATTCACGTTCTTGCGAGTCTTACACATATGAATCTTTAAGTGCAATCCAAACAGCATGGGTAGTGTCTAAGCCAACAACGAGTCCAAGTGCTTCCTCAAAGAGTGTTCCAATTGTCCACCCTCAAAGAAGACGATCTGTCTTGCACCAAGCAATGAATTCGTTAGTTAATTTTGGAACAAAAATTTTCTATGGTTGTTGTGTCATTGGAATTTGGTGTGGTGTATTGGGGGGGGGGGGGAGGCTGGATCATCATTCGTAAGGTGACCAACCAAGTCTTGACTTTCTGCTAATGTTAAGGCTTGTTCACGCCATAGTGGGTAGTTTGTAGGGGTGAGTCTAAGAATGATGAAATTGCCAATATTTAGAGAGAAGGAAGTCATGGTGTAGCAAGGTGTTCACAAAGGCTCTAGATACCAAGAAGAAAACCGATAAATTGTATAACCTTTTTGAAACGTGAACACTCAGCTTCAATACAAGAGAGTCAAGGGATAATTATATAGCATAGTGTACAATGATTATGCATAAAGTAATTAAATGTGAATTGATTGCAGATTAGGAAGTTCTAAATATAGAATAAGTTTTCTAAATATGGTTAGCTGCAATTTGGTTTATTTGACAGATTGATTTGTGCCACTTAAAGTAGATTAGTCTTCCAGCAGCTTTCCATAATCAGTAGCACAATCATAGGGATTTGTTTCCAATGGCTCTTTGTTTTCTTTTTTTACATGATTGTCATCCAACAACTGATTATTGTTAATAGAATCCATAGGTGATTATAAGCTGCCTTCATTGTGTAATTGCCATGCTTGCTGAAGTGTCATATTAATTCGTCATTTGATGTAGTGTTCAACAAAGGAGTTGATTGGATGTCCAATTTGTCTTCTTCGTTGCGAAGCTGATCAATAATCTCCATTCGCCAAGTAGCCTTCTCGTGATTAATAAGGGAGCTAACATTGAGATTTTCCAAGCCATTTGGTGGGGGTGGAGAAACATGAAGATTTTGAACATGTGGGATCCAAGGTTGAGGGCAAACATTTACCATTTGGTCATTACCAAGTCTCTTTTTGTTCCATTCTTGATTAGATCCCCTGAAGCATGGATGCTACCCTATACATAGCATGGTGGTTATAATTTTATGTTGCAATATTTGGATAAAATATCAATAGTTATTTGAGTACAATTAATATTTTTTTGTCATTGGCATTTATGTATAATATTTTTTAGCTTTGCTAACAACTAATCAAAGTCAAAAAGCTAACAAACCATCTTTAGTTGGTCTCTCCTCCTAATCACATTTTTTAAATTCACAAAATTTGAATTTAATATTTTGTTTAAGAGGACCAAACTCATCAACCACATGTTGGTTTACTACAATTAGTATGATATTGATTAGTAATTAAAGAGACATGAAATATATAAAAATAAATTCATAATTATTAATGGGATAAATAGCGAAATTTGTCTCTCAAAATGTAAAATAGTGATAAATTGATCCTTAAAAAATAAAAAATATACAAATTTAGTTCTTGAATGTACAAAAAGTGAACAAATGAATCTTGTTGTTAAATTTGTAAAACTATTTTATTATTAAATTATAATATTCAAGAACTAATTTGATAATATATTATATTTTTCGACAACCGATTTGTCATTAAATTATTCATATGACTAATTTTAATTTTTTTATCTTTCAAGAATCAATTTATCATGTGACACACTTTGGGATAAATTTAACTATTTACCTTGTTAATTCAAATGTTTACAAATTCCTTATGTAAAAATTCAAAATATTAAATTTAGAAGTAACATATACGTCAAGGCATTGCATTCGTCTCTTGAATTTAGATAAAAAATTCATTTCATAAAATATTTTGTTTCAATTTTTTAATTTTAAATAAGAATTTTTACTCTAGATTGATTGAAATATAATTTAACAGTAATTATTTAAATTATTACCCTATCTAACAATATATAATTAATATTTATTTTAATCATTTATTACATTTTAAAAATCATATTCTACGATACATCTAATCAACTATCTATAAAGGAAAATAACAATTAATAACTAAAAAAGTCATGTTTCACAATTTATGGGAAAAATAAATTAATTTTTTATAATAAGTAATTTCTATTACAAATTTTAAGAATTTTTTTATATATTTAAAATATCTATAAAAATATTCAATAAAAAATTTTTTATCCTTGCATGACGTGGTTAGTACATTCTAGTAAAATTCAAAGCAGAAGAAAAAAAAAACCTTGCTCCCACGTTGGTTAAACCCTATAAAATTAATAGGGCAGGGTTTTGGTCGGGGTTAAGAAAGTGAGGGAAAAAAGTAGAGTGGTATGTGGGTTGCTGCGGCAACAAAACCATTCATCAAATTCCAATTCCACAGACACACTACTTCTCTTCCGCTTCTTCTGATGGCAAACCAAGCTTCACTCTCCTTTTCTTCTTCCGTGTCTCCTGTTCACGCGCCTCTCAAGCGCGTGGGCACGCACAACGGAAGCTTTCATTGCGACGAGGCCCTCGGCTGCTTCATGATTCGCCTCACGAACAAATTCAACAGCGCCGAAATCGTTCGCTCCCGAGACCCTCAGGTTCGGTTCTCCTTTTCAATCTCACTGTTTTCCTTTTTATTTATTTATTTATGGCTTGGTCGCCGAATGTTATTTTTTTTGTTTGGTTCTTCGAGAAAATATGGTATTTTTTGGGGTTTGGTTAATGAGAAAAAGGGATTCTTTTTTTTCGTCGGTTGATGAGAAAAGTTTGGGGTTCCTCGGAAGTGTGTTGCGTGTTTGGAAATTCCGTTTCTTGGAACACTAAGTGCGTGTTTAGTTTCACGTTTGAGATTTGATTCTGGATTCAGAATTGATTTTGGATAAATTTTGCATGTTTGGTTTGATGTTAGATAATAATTCAGAATTGTTTCTCGGGGGAGTGCTGGAATTGGAAGCAAAATCACTATCCTTATCCCCATTTACTCTCTCTTGGAACACTGATTCGGATTTTTCGTCCCGGTGTGGAAATTGAACTTGGACTCTTGTTTGAGCTTGGTGGGCTTTCGGTGGAAGAAGGGCCAGTTGGGTTGAGTTGCGTTTGGTGTTGGCCTTGTTGGAACCGCGTTTAACTCGCACTTGCCCTGTGCACGTGCCCTTGGGGGAAGAGGGTTCCTGGGATTTGGGTTTTGATGGTGGTGCTGTTTTTCTTTTTCCTGACGAACATTGGGCTTGACCTGAAGTGGACCTTCTGCTTCTGCTCCCCGCATTGCTTCTCCGAAACCTCATGAGTGGGGGAGGGAACTTGCCTGTGCCACCCAGACGCAAAATGTGTTTTGGCTGATAGCTTGATGTTTTTGGTTTAGAGGATGGAAATAGAGAGGATGAAAATAGAAGAGAAATTTTTAGTTGAAGTAGAGTGTTAGGAGGTGTGGGTCTCACACAATTTCTTCTCTGTTCCCCCCCAACCAAACAAACCCTTTGTGAGAAAATGCGTTTTCTTTTTTCTTTTTTTGTTGCTGAGAAAATGTGATTTTTTAATTATTTTTTTGTGTGCAATGGCCGTGCAACGAGGGTCAAAACTAAGTTTTGTAATAGAAAGTTTGATTCTTTATCTTGGGGAGTTTGGTTGATGAGAAAAACATGATTTTTTTTTGGTTGATGATGATAGTGTGTCCCTTTTTCTTTATTTGGTTGCTGAGAAAGCATGACATTTTTTCTTTGGTTGCTGATTGTGTTTTTTATTTCTGGAAGTTTAATGACTTATGAGTGGTCCAGTGAGTTATTGATTTGTTTGGAAAGTTTTTTGATGCTAAAATGTTGTCAAGGACCCAAAACAATAATTGTAGACAGTAGTCACTTTTATGATTCTGTGCGTGTTTCAGTGTTTGGTTGCTTAGAAAATGTGGACAAGGCTGATGCTTATCAAGTTGCTGGTGTATTGGTTTGTTTGTGGAGTTTTCTTAATATTCAATTGTAGCTACTGAAGCAAAAGTGGGAGGGGCACAGGAAATTTAGTAGGAGAGATGCATGGAGTTTTTATCTTGTTGCTAGTGTTGGTTTTTGGTTTCCCTATGTGTTAGACTTTAGCAAATGAATGGACTGGAAGTTTGTGTCTGAATATCTGTTTCAAGTTTTTGTTTAACTTAAATTGTTGATCTCTAGGTGTTGGAGGTTCTCGATGCTGTTCTCGATGTTGGGGGAGTGTATGACCCTGCCCGAGATCGGTATGATCATCATCAAAAGGGATTTGAAGAAGTTTTTGGGCATGGTTTTTCCACTAAATTGAGTAGTGCTGGTCTTGTTTATAAGGTAAAATTATCATCTAAACCACAATTTTGGTTATGGTTTTATGACTTCTTGTTTATGTCATTTACTTCATTTACATAGTGGTGAATAACTCTATTTCAGTACAATCACCAAATGTTTGTGGAGAATTTTACTCTAAATGAGAATATATACCTTGGTAATTATATTTAACTTCTGCTTTCTGCCTGTAGCATTTTGGAAAGGAGATTATAGCCAAAGAACTTGAGGTAGATGAGGAACACCGAGATGTGCATCACATATATTTGGCTGTTTACAAGAGCTTCATGGAGGTAGTAAATTTTGAATTTTTTTTCTTTTCTTCCTGTCTCCATCTATATTTTGTACGATCTTGCTTGGTTTAATTCTTTTCCATGTACTGATTCATTTTAATTATTATGTTCTTCATTTTAAGTAAAATCTGGGTTAAGGAGATTTAGGAGAGTTTACCCAGAAAGTAGATGATGGGAGTACCAAAACATTCTGATAGATACTTTTTCATAGAATAGGAACTAACAGATGGGGAAAAAAACTATTGAACTGACTCATCCTCTAGATTAAGGAAACTCAATAGTGCAGAGAAATAGGAAGCTTAGAACAGAAATCTCCAGGGATTTGAACCTGGTCTCTCTCCAAAACTCAAGAACCAACTCCCTTTACATTCTCTGTCTCTATGTATAGCAACCAACTTTATCACTATGTTTGGTACCCGAGAAAACCAGTGGAACAGAATGGAAAGAGGGAATAGATAAACACATTGAACCATTTATGTTTGCGTACATTACGAGTGCAGCAATTATTGAAACTAGGTCCTAAGTTTCCTAGAATATTCTTTCCAAATAATTGGTCTGTGGGTGGTCCAATGTCTTATCGACTTCCAGGAATCCTGCTACAAGTTTTGTTTCTTTGGTGCAGAGGCACATGTCTGGCTATTGTGCATTCATACTGTGGATTTGTCCTTCGCTATTTGATATTCATTGCTGAATGGCTTGGTTGAAAGAAAACATCGGTTGTCTTGTGTTTGGGACACAACTATGAATCACATGTTCTTGGGTAAATTTGAAAAATGCCTGCAGAATGACTTATGAGATTAATGGTGCATTTAGGGTTTGTTAGTCATATTGTAAAGTGAAACAAAACATGTTTCTAATCGTATAAGTTTATGATAATAGTGTTATTGTTTAATTATATCAGGCAATTGATGCTATAGACAATGGGATCAATCAGTATGATACAGACCAGCCTCCAAGATACGTGAATAATACTCATTTATCCTCAAGAGTAGGAAGGCTAAATTTGGATTGGACAGATCCTGATCAGTCACCTGAGAAAGAAAATGAGGCCTTTCAACGTGCAATGGCTCTTGCTGGCAGTGAGTTTCTGGATGTAAGTCTTCACTTGTGTACTTTCTTGTTGAACTTTAACATGAATAAGTGGTTTTGAATTTTATCTTGCCTGTTTTACCTTTTGCTTTGTTGTTTGAGATAGCTCCCTCCTCATTTGCAGAGTGTTCGATTTCATGTCAATTCATGGTTACCAGCAAGGTCAATTGTAATGGAGACCCTAGCGGCTAGACATACTGTTGATCCTAGTGGAGAAATTCTAGTTTTGACTAAATTTTGTCCTGTGAGTTGAAAATTCTCGTCTCCATCTTCCAACATTTTGTATAATATTGGAATTTGATTAATTCAACTTATTTCTATTCAATTGTCATATATTAAGAAATCGTGATTTGAAGCTTGAACATGTATGTTGACACTTGACAACAATCGTGAACATGCTGAAAAATATGCTAGAGCATTTTTCATACAAATTTTCATTCTAACATTAACTAATGTGCACTTCACAGAAACAAAATTTCTTATTCTATTTATTTATTAAGTTAATCTTGAAATCATGATTTGATGATTGAATGTGTATTTAGACTAACATCTTCAAGACTTCAACATTTATTGATTAAAAAAAGCTCTAATTTTCTTATATCATTATCATACAATTAACATTTGAACTAGATATAATTAGTTGAAACAGGATATCTATTAGGCACCAGATAAGAGAATATATGGTGTATTTGAATTGGGAGTCCTAGCAAGGTGCTAGAAAGCCTAGAAATTGGGAAGGTACACAGAGGAATTCCTTCAGATGAGGGAATTGTAGAGCCCTCACTCTCTGCCTAACTAATCCACAAAATGATCAAAACTGATTACCCTCCTCTCTGTTACACTCTTATATTTGCCTCTACAACTACTTTCCCTCCAAAAGTCTCTTTTTATCAAATAAATTACCTATGAGCTGGTGATTTTTAGTTCCTGTGGCTGGCCGCATTTGCTTTCTACTCCTTAGCAGAGTTCTATGACTTTAATCGAGCGCCGTGTGATTTGCACCCTAACAACACTAGTGTTGGGAGCAAAACAAATTCCTGGCAGTGTGATCTTTTAGCTGTGTAACAGCTGTGTTAGTATGTTGAGCTGATTATTTTTGCCTACTTTCCTGTTAAAACTAATATTGTAGGCAGTATAAAAAACCATCAGCAGCCTGCTGCTTATGGTCTAGAATGGTCATCTCTGGGCCAATGTTCAGTTATATAGCATGTGTCTTCTGAAAAATTTCATCCTTATACTCAATTCCTCTATTTATTTATTCTCCCTGGGTATTAGCTACATGGTACTATTAGCATAGTATTGTTAAAACTTATTAACTTGGTTTTGTTTTCTGCAGTGGAAGCTTCACTTATTTGAGCTTGAGGGAGAGTTGAAAAATGACCCTGCTGTCAAATATGTTCTATATCAGGTATGCATTTATTTTCATTTTCTCTAGGTTCCATTCTATGCTTTTAGTCCTCAAAGAGTCTCACTAAAAATTTCAGATGATTGTTTGCCTTTTACAATGACTGGTAAATTAAGTTATGCTTTTATTGGCCTTGTTTTGGTCCAATAGAGCTCATAATCTCATCTCATGTCATTAACATACTTGGTTGGCTGCAGAATTTCAACAAAAAGTTCAGAATAATTAAAAAATGGGCTACGTTTAAACCTCTAGCCATATGTTTGGGTTCAGTTGAGGGACTGCCTTGTTTTAACTCTAAAGCCCAGATTTTGAGACATTACTGCAAGTTAACAACTTATCTAATACTAATTCAGTAATAATAATTTAGAATGGATAGAAATAATTAGTTATCAGGATAATGCTGTCATTTTAGGCTGCATGGTTACAGTTTCTAGGCAAATTTACAGAATGCAACAATTTTTTATTTTTAAAATTAGGATTAGGATAAGGCATAGTTATCAGTCAGGCACTGTAGTGGCAGGGCCTGAAAACATTAAGGATGATCTGTGTTTTGTTTGAAACCGATAACCACAGCCTTCTGGCATTGTTTTGTGCCAACTCATAGTTCTCTGGTGTCATTTCTGGCCATCCCTCTGTTCATGATCATGACACAGCTTTAGACTCTGGTTCTCTTTTTGTTCTTGTATAGAGGTCTATGTTCTCTTTTTGTTTCTTTTTTCCTCTGTTGTGTTCTTTCTTCACAGTTATCTGTGTTCTCTTAATTGGCCACTTATGTTTATTTTATTTATTTTTTGTTTTTATTTCCAACTCCTTTGGTCTTTGTTCACAAATCTTTCTGTTTTCCCCCCATTTAACATGTTCACATTTTTCTTGGCAGCTATGGCATCATCCACTTGACCACAACGGCATTAGTTTTGTTATTGACTTGTTAATTGTATGTTGGATTGAGGATCATTGTGTTCAGAATTAGATCATTACATGTCTTTAGTTCTGGATATATTTTTATTTTAGCATCTGAATTTGAATGGTATATATTATGAATCTTGTATCTATATTCTTCAGTAAAGCTGTCATCCTGCTACCCACTGTCTTTCTATAATGTTTTTGGGGCTGGCCACATTGTGTCATGTCGATGAATGGTGATCCCTCTCTTCTGACAGAATTCCATTATGATCCCTTCTCTCTTTATTTCTTATAAAACTAACTAACCCTCTTACATGTCATTTCTCTCCCTCCCCTGCCAACTCAGCCTCTATTTTTCTTAAAACATTTCTTATGGTAAACCTGCCAAGCCTTGGGCTTATTCTTTCTATTAGTACCACAACAACAACAACAATGCCTTATCCCACTAGGTGGGGTCGGCTACATGGATCAACTTCCGTCATAATGTTCTATCAAGTACCATACTTCTATCCAAATCATTAAGTTCGAGATCCTTCTGGATAACCTCTCTTATAGTCTTTTTGGGTCTTCCTCTGCCTCGAATTGTTTGCCTTCTCTCCATCTGGTCTACTCTCCTCACTACAGAGTCTACCGGTCTTCTCTCTACATGTCCAAACCACCTAAGTCTATTTTCCACCATCTTCTCTACAATAGGCGCTACTCCAACCCTCTCTCTAATAGCTCCGGTCTTTCTATTAGTACCAACTCGTCCAATTCTTCCTCATGGTCCCAATTCCATAGAATCAGCCTTGTCCTCAAGGCTGAATTATGAAGGCATCATCATCTTCTGAAGTCACATCATTGATCGGACTTCCCTTCAACTTGATCAAACTCTGCTGCCCTATATTCCCTTCCCTTGTGATAGTTCTCTGGCCTAAGACTGGTACACAGAACCAGTTTGAACCTCCAACTTTTGTGGCAGCTCACTGTGCACCTGAAAATCTCCAATGGGAAATATGGAAAACCGGATGAATACTTGACTGTTCTGGTAATTGGAGCTTATATGCAACTTCCCCCAGCTTAGCAAAGGTCCATAGAAACAGGCAGCCAGCTGCTGGTTGATTCTCTTAGCCACTGACTCCATAATTCAGTTTTTATTTGTGCCTGAGCCTTGGCAAAATAAAATTAGAGTTGTGTGAGGGCTAGATCTCTTTCGCTCAATTAAAGTGCTACAGCAGCTACCTTGGTCTCATTACTGAGTAACCTGGTCAAATTCAGTGGCTGCCTCCTATACATGACCTCAAAAGGGGTTCGACCAGTTGATAAGTGAAAAGTCGTGTTGTTCCAAAACTTGGCGCAATGAACCCAGTTAGCCTAATTTTTTTTGCTGTTCTGATGCAAAGCAATGTAAATAAGCTCTCTAAACATCATCTATTAACTACCTCTGTTTGCCCATCCGTTTCTGGATGATAAGATGAGCTCATATTGAGTTGAGTTCCCTGCAACTGAAAATCTCCTTTCAAAGTTTACTCAAACAATGGGTCTTGGTCACTAATGATAGACCTGGAAACTCCATGAAGATGGATGCCTTTGTGGATAATTCAGTCAATGATCTTGCTGTATAGGGATGTTTGGGTAACACAAAATGGCTAGACTTTGACAGTATGTCCACCATAACCAACATAGCTTGTCACACTTTTGACCCAGGAAGCCCCATTATGAAAACCAGAAAAAACATCCTCCCACATTACATTTGGAATAGGAAGAGTTTGCAAAAGTACTGCCTTGAGCAACAATGGAATGGAGGGGGAAGACCTAGAAAGCACTACATGCACTTTATACAGAAAAACCCTTGCTGAACAGTGAATTCAGACCTGGGATCTAGGTTATTGCCCAATTCTGATACAATTCCCGGCAAATCAGAATCTTATTCTTCTAGGTTTAGAACTGCTCCATCCATCCACATAGGGTACAAAATGAGGGATCTGAATTCCCCTTCATCTTGACACCTTGATAAAGCATCTGCAGCTTTGTTCTGCAACCCTGGCTTGTATTTGACCTCAAATACCCAAACAGTGTAGCTGACCAACATTTTTTATCAGAAGTAATACGCTGCTGTAAGAAATGTTTTAAGCTATGATGATCAATGAACACTACAAATGGTTTGTCCAGCATATAGTGTCACGAATGCTGAATTGAGAGAACCAAAGCCATTAGTTCTTTTTCATAAATGGACTTGGCAAGGTTCCCTTCTTATAGAGCCTTGTGGGAATAAGCAATTGGTTGTCTTTTTTGCATCAAAACCGTGCCAATACCTCTCCCTGCGGCATCACACTCCACTCCATGGAATAACAATTTCCTTGATTGGTTATCTGTAAGTGGCATTAAAAATCCTTACTAAGGCTTGTGGATCCTAGCCTTGGAAAATATTGGAATGTTGTTCCATGTAAAGCTAATGTACCCCAGTGCTAAAATGTTCCCCGCTATCCAAAGGTATGGGAGAGGGTCATTATACACAGCCTTACCCTTGTATATGCAAAGAGGTTGTTTCCGGATTTGAACTCATAACCAACTTGTCATCAAGACGCAACTTTACCATTGTGCCAGGATGTTATTCCATGTAAAGTGGGTCAAATTTAGTTTTTGTTAAACTGTGAAAACCTGTAATAAGGCCTTCAATGTACCCTATTTGGGTGAGAGGTTTGGACATTCTTATAATACCAATATGTTGGATTTTTTTTTTTTAATAGAGATTCTGCTGAATTGACTTGAAAAATTTTCTTCTAATAAAATACTTGAGTCCCTATATCACCATGACCAGAATTGGCTAACTGCCTTAGCAAGGTTGTTTGACCAATGTATCTCTGGTCTAGGTTTTTTTAACTGATTTTTCTACATCACCTTGCTTAATGTCATTTACAGGATGAAAGAAGCAAGCATTGGCGAGTGCAGGCAGTTGCAGTATCTCCTGACAGTTTTCAGAGCCGAAAGGCTCTACCCTCACAGTGGCGGGGGTTAAGGGATGAAGAATTGTCAAAGAAGTCTGGCATTCCTGGATGTGTTTTTGTGCATATCAGCGGATTTATTGGTGGAAACCAAAACTTTGATGGTGCCTTGGCCATGGCAAAGGCTGCTTTGAAGATGTAGACGAGGATCATATGAACCAAGGGCTATCACTGATTTTGCGCACTCATTCACAGTACACTTTACTGATTGCGTTGAAGAATGCATATGAACCATGGGGACTGGGAACAGTGGCTTAAAGATGGTTCTATATCAAGTTCATTAACTCATTTGCTGATAGGTGGTCTATCTTATCCAAATTTTCTTTCAATAGTTTAACCAATGTATTAGTTAATGAATTTCTTGTGTCTATTATGTTGATAATTGTCATTGATCTTATTGTTATAAGCATCTTATAACAAAGAATTTCTTGTGTCTATTTGGTTCACTTGAGAGAGCATTAGAACTTCAGAAAAACGATAAATCATTTCTAAAGGTAGTCCAAATTGATACCATTTACTTGTTTTTCTATCCAATTTGTCATTCTTTGCCGTCTTATTTTCTATCAATTTAGCGACTACTTTCCTTGGTTATAACAATATATGTCTAGTAGCACCACCCCAAGCCCAAGACAGTAACCAAACTACTTTAGTTGTGATTGAATCTTTTGGAAACCATTCAGGTGCGCAAATAAGGGAACCGAATTCTGTGGTATAGTTTGAATTCATTTTAACCTTGCACCTCCTTACCAGAGCTATTTTACTGATGCTTGTGTTTGAATCTTAAGGTTGCATAGCCTAAATAGTAGAATAGGATCCTTGAATCACGATTTATTAATTCCTTAGTCTTGGATTGGATTTTGGACTTCATGCTTGTGAAAAGATATCATTGAGGCTGCAAGATTTTCGACAAAATGAGCTTAGGAATCTCATTATTATGTTTTCTACAATTTTTTAAAAAACATTTCTAGTTGTTTGTTCATAGAAATATAAGTTACTCGTACTTTTTTCTTATTTTCCTTTCATAGTAAAAGGTGGATATCTAGCTGTCATGTCGCTTCATCATGCAGTTTTTTTTTATCCCTCTACTTTTTTATTCTCATGGTATAACAGAGGTACACTTCAAATTTTCCAGAATAACTATTTAACCTCACTTTTTTTCTCGTCCGGTGAAAGATATATATCCACTTAAGCATCTAACATTGGACTAAATTTTAAACTTCATGCTTGTGAGTAAAGACACGATTGAGGACTATTTCATTGTCCACGGAATGATGCTATGTGGACTAGGGAAGGGGCCAAGGGGGATAAATCCTTGCCAGCTCAATTGAATGCCGTATGGAATTTTTAATACAAATCTGACATAAAATTATGGAATCTTCCATAACCATCCATCAACTTATCTATTTATTTATTTTCCTTCCTGTTTTATATTGAAAAATTATTCTCAGCGGGTATCCAACTGAAATCTTTTCAAAGCAATCACGCCTGGAGGGTGAGCCGCATCATCAATTACAATAACATTTTATGTGAGTGTGCATCAAGAAAGTGTGCTGTGACCAACGCTTTAACCAATCAAATTAAAAGGGGTTGGCAAAGTCGTAATGGGCGATGACACCCAAATATTAATGTGGCGTCCATGAATGGTGACAACAATACTAACAATTACTCCGGTCTTTGATGTGAAATATAAGTAACAAAATTTCTGTAGTTTTTGTTTAAATATAAATAAATCTTTATTATTTATGTTTTATTTAATGAGACTTTCTCTATAATATTTTTTAATTAATAAGATCAAAGATTTTTATTTTATGTTTGATATCAAATTTTAATGAAGAATAATTTGGAAAAAAATATTTATTTTTTAATTAAAAATAACATAATTTAATAAATTTAACTATTTTTAAAAAAAATATGAAATATGTCTCTTTTTTTTCTTATAACCAAGACCAAAGAGAGTTTTATAGTTACTCTGATCTTTATTATAAACAAAAAAGAAAATTTGATTTCACACTTATTAAGAAAATAATTTTTTTGACAGGATATTAAGAAATTAGTTAATTTTATTAAATTGTTTATTTTAAAATAAATTAAGTTTTTTTTCTTAAACTACCCTTCAATGAAAATTAATATCAAATATAAAAAGAATTCTCTGTCCTATTAAATGAAAGATATTTTGAAGATAGTCTTATTAAATAAATCAAAATTAACTAATATTTTCTTATATTTGAGACAAAAAAAAAAGAAGTAATTTTTGTTGCTTATATTTGAGATAAGAGAAAATAGGAAGATAACCATGACAAATTTTTTTTTTTTTGTTGATGATGGTATTGATGATGCAACTCATGTCTTTTATATATATATATATATATATATATATATATATATATATATATATATATATATATATATATATATATATATTAAGGGGAACATATGTTTTCAAAACCTATATTTTCAATCAATATAGTGAAAATTTTTGCACTGTTATATTGATAAATTTGGTCATTAAAAATTTAAAAAAACCTACGTATGGATCTAGTCTAATTTTAACAGATATGAAGTCTTTAGGGAGGAGAGACACTTTATATATTTTTTAAAGTTTGAGTACCAACTTATAAAAAGACATTTTGTCCTTATAAAAAAAAAAGTCTCCTTTCTTAAGTCTTCTTTCCATGGAAGGTGGAAGATAACTTGAATATTTTCAGGCATTTCATACTTCATTGAAGTCTTGCTTATTTGACTTGAAAAGGGTTTTGGAAAACGCCAATGGAAAATGAATGGTCTTTACCTTTTTTTTGAAGTTTTGGGTGCTTCAAATTGAATCTTTGCACCTCAATCTTTACAAATTTTCTGTTTTTTTTGTTTGTTTGAAAATAATAGAACGATTACTAAATTGGAAAGCAAGTATTAAACCGCGTCACGTTTTTATGCTCTACAAATTGCTGGTTGGGACCTGGACGGAAGAAAAGATTAGCGAGTAAAAATTAGAAATTTTGTTTTGAATTTACTTTTATTTAACTTCTTACTTTAGAATTAAGATTTTAACCTTAAAAAAACAACTAAGAGTTTAATTTTCAAACATTGTTATTTTTTTTCATTATTAACTAATTAGAAATTATTTTAGATATCACTTTTAAAATAATTATTATAAAAGTCAATGATCTTGAAATATGTAATAATATATAAATAAAAAATGATGCTTAATGTTTTTCATATTTGTAAAATATTTTTTTTTTCATATTATTACCTAAATTATTTTTGTTCGCTTGTGGTATATGTAATATTTCTTTGGATTTTCATACCTATCATTTTGTCCATTAATGTTTGTCCCTTAAGTGATGGTATGTCAACGAAGTATCATCCCATCATTAGTTTTTAACAAATTTTATTTATTTTTTATTATTGTTGCTAGAGTTGACGATAATGGATTTTATTTCCCGCATTCCCTTATTTGCTTTCTGCACCCCAATGGGGGTGCTTAACAAATTTTAACCAATCGCAGTGTTTGAGCCTCAAATGTGTAAAGAATAGTGAGAATGGAGGTGCTTAGGATGCAGTGAGAGGGGAATCAAAAAGAGAAGTTGATGATGCAAGGAACAAACGGGGTGTTCATAACAACTGCTATAAACTGAATTTGTAGTTAATTGAATTAAGCTTAACTTAAAGTTACTAAACTTTTTTTTTTAAGAAAACTGAACTAAACTCATCTTTTATTCTATTTTAAAAAACTGAATTGTGATTAAAAACATTTTAATGCAGTTTAATTTAAAAAAAACTTAATAGTCAACTGCTAACTTAACCTTCTAACTCAAGTGCTCCTATCATTACACGAGGCAGTGAGGTATGATACATTGATGCACTCTCACTCCATAACGCAGTGACACACTCTCACTCAACGACGCAGTGAGGAATGTTTGTCGTTCACTTAGACTCAACCTTCACTGCTTAAGGTTCACACTCATGACTCACCCTAACGAAAGTAGGACCCTATATCCCAAATCCATTTATGGGTTATTTGATTTTGATTGAACTATTGTGCTCATACAAACATCCACTTAGTTTATGGGTTAATAATTTGATTCATTTTTATGGGTGTTGTAAGAAGATTGTGGATGCAAGGAAGGTGTCCGATGAAATGCCTAAGAGATTTGTTGTTTTTTGGAACTCGGTATGACTACTTGTGTTGAGAGTCTTTCACTGGGTGATGAGATTTAGTATTTTTTTAGGATGTGGGGTTGTGGGTTTGAGCCTGATAAGACTATCATGGTTGTGTTGTTGCTCTTTGCTTGTGTTCTTCAAGCTCCATCCATTTATATTTCTTTTTTATTATTGACTAATACTATATATGCTATTGCTATTATATTTAATAATGAGTAGTTACTAATACTATATATGTTATTGCTATTACTTGCAGCCGAATTCAATGACTTATTTTTGATCTCCGATGCTTATCATAATGGTAGAGATACAATGTATTTCTCCTAGAAACTTCGGTTATATTACTCTCTGGATTTTAATTGTTTCCTTTTTAGATTAGATGCTTACTTGGCTAGTCATTGGTTGCTTAGATACAATTTTGTTATTTACATACCTTAGTCATTGGACAAATTACTGTTGATACTCTTGTTCAAGCATGGAAAACAAGGAACTTATTACTTTGGAGAGTTATCATATATGAGTTTATCATATACCAATATATTGCTAGTTAGATGGTATATTATATATTTGTCTATATTATATATTAGATTTGAGACTTGTGGCTAAAGCAGGGTTTTTCCTAATGTTTTAGATATTGTTGTGTATGGTGTGTGAATTTTTAATACCTATGCGTATACCATTTGCCTAATTATTGTTTTTAACTTGCTCTTCCTTCTTTTTCCCAGTGTAATGGTTTTTCCTTGACCCCTTTTAGTCTCTATGTAGAAGACTCTTTTGTTGTTCAATATTACTAGGATTTGTCTTTGAGTTTGATTTAAACAATGGCATGCAAGCTTACTATGCTGTCAAGTATAAACTTCACTTTTACTGAGTGATAGATGTTGTAGAATTTAGAAAAGCATAGTTTGTTATTATTGGTTTCTCTCTGTCCTTATTCTTGCTTTTCTTATAGCTAAAATCAGATGGATTCTTCATTACCGGAGACAAGAGGACATTCAATTGCTAATACCTCAGATACCTCTACCACTAAAGCTCCATTACCACGTCATTCAAAAGCATCATCAAAGTGTAAAAATTGATCAGTAGTGTGGGACCTTTTAAAGAAGATTCCAATGAAGACTATAAGGTGGCATGCAATTATTGTGGTACCCTAATTAAGTTTAAGGGTGGACCAACTACTATGAAGAATCATTTATTAAGATGCGTTGATAATCCAGATAAAGGACAAAAAGTGCAAAGGTCAAATGCTTCCTCATCACAAATTGTAGGAGGGCAAGTGGGTGGTGGTGTTTGCTCTTCACCAAGTTGTTTTAAATTTGACCGAGAGTTATGCTGAAAGGAACTTGTGAAGATGTTTATGATTGCTGAGTTGCCATTTCAGTTTGTGGAGAATGAAGCATTCATCAAATTTTTATTTGTGTTGCAACCATGATTTAGTGCCCCATCACGTGCTATAATAACACGTGACAATCTTATACTCTTTGATGAGGAGAAAGAAAAGTTGAAGAAATTTATTTCAAAGCACCGTGGGAGGGTTTGTCTACCACAAATACATGGACATCAATCCATAACTTAACTTACATGAGTTTGACTGCTCATTTCATTGAAAATAATTAGAAGTCACAAAAGAAGATTTTGAGCTTTTGTCAAATCACAAGACATTCTGGAGAGAATATGGCAAAAAATGTTGAAATATGCATGAATGAATGGAAGTTGAATCAAGTCTTTAGTGTAACTATGGACAATGCTTCATCTAATGACCTTAGGATTCAATACTTAAAAAAGAGGTCCGTGCTTTGGTATTGTACTTTTGAAGGGGGATTATATCCATATGCGGTGTTGTGCACATATTTTGTGCTTAATTGTGAAGCATGGCCCGAAACATGTAAAAGAATATGTTTTAAGAATCTGTGTTGCAGTCAAGTATATCAAATCCTTACCATCTGGATTGGCTAAATTCAAGGGTTATGCTAAACAAGAGGAATTTCTCTACAAGGGCATTGTTTGCCTAGACGTGAAAACTAGTTGGAATTCAACTTACTTAATGTTGGAGGCAGGTATCAAGTATCAAAAAACATTTGACAGACTTGAAATGGAAGACATAAAGTATGTTGATGATCTACAAAGGGGGCACGGTGTACCTTCAGAATTTGATTGGAATAAAGCTTGTTCACTCCTACCTTTTTTGAAGATGTTTTATGATGTGGATTTCTAGTTCTTATTAGGTCAGTAGTAATATATGTATATGTATATGTATATATATATATATATATATATATATATATATATATATATATAGAGAGAGAGAGAGAGAGAGAGAGAGAGAGAGAGAGAGAGAGAGAGAGAGAGAGAGAGAGAGAGAGAGGAAGTATTTGCAATTAGTGGGAAGATCCGCAAGTGTGAAAATCATAATGATGTTTGTATAAGTTCAATGGCTACTAGAATGAGAGTTGAATATGACAAATATCAGGGAACACCTAATGTAATCAACATTTTGCTATTGATTGTCGTTGTCCTTGATCCTAGGTGTAAGGTGAAATATGTTAACCACTTTGTTAATTACTTATTTAATGAAGACTAGGCAGATGAATTGAAGTTGCAGTTGTCTTCTAGTTTAAAATCACTTTATGAGCAATACCAAGGTGTTGAGGAGGGCTTTCAAATTAACCAAGAAGTAGTACAATTGGATGAAGATGATGATGATGATATCCATGGTATGAGTTTCTATCTACGAACAAGTGGGCATAAAATTGATGCAAAAACTGAGTTGGATAAATATCTGAATGAAGATTGTGAGCCTTTCATTTAAGTCAATTAATTTTGATATTTTAAACTAGTGGAAGGTAAACTCAACCAGATTTCCTATCCTAGAAATATGGCTTGAGAGGTGTCAGCGATTCTCATTTCTATTGTAGCATCAAAATCTCCATTCACTGCTAAAGGGAGGATTCTTGATCCTTATCAAAGTTCCCTTACTTCTAGAATGGTGGAAGTATTGGTTTGCACGAAAGATTGGTCGAAAGGAACATTTTTCAATGTTTACTAATGAGGACTTTAAAGAGCTCAAGAAATTTGAGCAAGGTAAGTTAATATCAATGTTTTACATATTTTTGTTATGCTTTTATAATAAATTATAGAAAGTATCAAAATATTTTTTCTATTTGCAGATATATTGTCTCCACATGAAGGAATTTAATTGACCACCACTATTAATCTTGATAATTGAAGGAACATTAGGTGAAGGAATGTTAATTGAGTGTAATTACTATCTATATTTACCTTTTTTGTTAAATTCATTAATGTCGTTGTCTTTTATGGTGATGTTCACTGCAACCCATGTATATTTTGGGTAATGAGAATTTCAAGCAGAAAAAGTCTAAGGAAGCTAGAGACTGCAATTCCAAGAGCATTGCCTTATCACCAACAATTTTAGGACCTATTTTGTTAATCAATAGGACCAAATTTGTTTTAGACTTTCTGTATCTTGTTAGTTTTTTTTTTAGTTTAGCTTTTGTCCAAGTATATTGATTAGTGAGACTATGCAATTTTACTTGCATTTCTGCTGAAACTAAGTAATTTTATAACTTACATTTATGTTGTTTACATGAAACTATTTATAGTTTAGTTTAATTATTTAATTTAAAAACTATAATTGAACTGAACTGCTTTTCTCCAATGAACAGTTCATTTCAATTATTAAGAATTGTTTGTATAGTTCAATTCAATTTGGGACAAAAAATGAACTGAATTGAACTTTGGCCACTCCTAGAACAGTAGTATTGTGAAACTCTACGTGAGTGTGCTTGTGCGAAGAGAGTTTTCATGTGTGAGAGCAAGGTGAAGGTGAGGGTCTTGCGCAGGTTCCTTTGCGTAGAAGTTGAAGGTGAGGATTAGCCAACAGCAGAAGGTGCAACACCACCAATGCCCTTGGTGAGGCTGTGGGCAGTACTGGTCGGAAGAGTGAGGCTGCAAATATTTTTATACATTGGGGGTGCAAGGAGCAAATAAGCGGCTGTAGAAAGTAAACTCGATTAGTGTCAACTTAACCGCCAACTTTTGCAACAATAATAAAAAATAAATTAAATTTGTTTAAAACTATCGTGAGAGTGATGTAGTATTATACCTGTCACACTATTACTTGACGAACAAACGTATGAAAATAAAAAAAATATATTACATGTACCAAATGCAAAAAAAAAAAGTAGTTTAAGTAATAATATGAAAATAAAGTATTTTACATGTATAAAAAATATATTTAAGCTTTTAATCTTTATGTGCTTCCCATCTCCCCTCCTCTGGGTAGTTGGGTCACACATGGTTGGAGATTCTCATGAAACACGAAAGCTTTTATATGACCTTCATTCCATAAAAACTTTCTAATGGGTTCTAAAGTAAATTCTGTTTTAGTGTTTTAAGGATAGGCATAAACTTATAAATTTGAAGTTAACATTAATGAGTTTGACATCTAATATGAATCTTAACACTGTTGAGTTTATAAAATAATGTAGTACCGCATCATCGGTTAAAACAGTAAAACCTACTTACACTTACGATAGTGAACCAATATGAAACTTATCATTACATTGTATATAAAATAAATATATTTTATTAATATATAAGTTTTTTTTGAAAGGTTATTATTATATAATGAGTAAGGTAAATACTATTAATTTTTTTATTGTATGTAAATAACTAGATACACCGTTTTAATGGCCTAAACATAATCTACTTAGGTAAGATTTGTTAAAAAAAATTAAACTTCGGTTATTTGATGTAATAGTCAATGTCTAAATTAAGAAAAGGGATAAATTATATTAGACCATAAGCCTAAGTGTGCAAATCAATTTACACTTAGTTGTTTCAACTTAACTAGTCTTGGTTATGCAGCAGGATTGCCTCTGAAAGAAAGGCGTGGTTTCTATCAGAATGAATTTGAGCTGGGTTGAATACCGATTGTTAGAAAATGAAAAAATTTTAGGACATGAGCATTTTATGTTTATTTCAATTTAAATTTTAAAGCATAATTATTTTTTTAGTAGTTCTTTCATAACAACTAAAGAAAACGACCATTTCTGAAAAGACAGCAAAAGCAGAGTTCAGACCAAGGTTGCTATATTAAAAAGGCTACAAAGTTTATGCATTTCAGTAATGGATGACAATTTAACAACAAATTAAAGAGCCCAAATTCGCCTTTCAATGAAATACTTTAATTCTTCGGCAGAGTTTAGATGCTGAAATGAAAAATATCAGCAATTAACAATGTTGTGGTTACACCAGAGTAGAACAAGATAAATTTGTTGCTCTCAGCTCCAAGATAAGCTCTCAAAAAATAATTGAAGGCTGCATCAAAGAAGAAGTTTGGATTCTTTGTTCTTAAAACTTCAGATAACACGTTAGTAATGTTTAAGAGGAAAAAAAATGTCTTCAATATGCTCTATCCGGGATCACGTTTAAGAGTTAAGACATTTCAAGTCCAACTATACAAAATTAGAGAAATTGAGGGAGTCCTTTGATATGAAACATGGCAGAGCTCATGGAAGGAGAAAATGATTTGAAAGAAATCTGAAATTGTATTTATTGGAATGAGAAAAAGTGTATACAAATGAGAATCTATATACTAATAAACTATAACCAATATGTAACTAATTAACTAACAGACTAATTAACCTCAATTAACTAACTAACTAACACAACTCATGTATCTCTAATACCCTTGAAAGCTAATTGTGACATCAATTCTTAGGCACAACAACAAAATACAGAAGCAAAATTGAAAAAAACAATGATGGGGGAGGTTATATTATATGAATCCAAAAAATTGATGCCAATGGGGGGATGAATTAGAATACGAACTTCTTGTATTGGGATTTAATTCACCATCACAAAAACTTTCTGTGTACTATTATGAGACATCATGGGGTGATATGATAAACAAATATCTTAAGTACATAGAGTACAACTCTAAGTAAAATGTAGATGATCACATTGTTTGTCCTTTACCATGGGGACTAAAAAGAGATGTACCAGTTAAAGATGGAAAACTAGAATCCATGTCTCTATTTCTACCATAGGAACCTGTGTTCATCTGATCAAACGAAGAAGATTCAAGTGAGTGCAAGAATTCATCAAAACCCTCCTGGTAACCTCCCTCTCCCGGCTTTCTCAACTCATCTGGCACACCAACTTCTCCTTCCAAAAACCTCACCACCTGTCTCATGCTAGGCCTAGCAGTGGGTGAACCATTTGAACACAGAAGCCCCAATTTCAACACCATGAGCATCTCTCTTTCATTAAAAACACCATTTAGTTTAGGGTCCACCATATTGAGTATTCTCCCTTGTTTGAATTTGTTCCACACACAATCAACCAAAACCATATCTTCTGGCATTGCCTTTGGCTCAAGTGGTCTTAGCCCACATGCCACCTCTAGTAAAAGTGCACCAAATGCAAAAACATCTGAGCTAGGAGTGGCCTTCCCTGTCCTAGGCACCTCAGGTGCCAAATAGCCCAAGGTCCCCACCACCCTTGTGGTACTTGGATTAGTCCCATGTTCATACAACCTTGCTAATCCAAAATCTCCTAGTCTTCCATTGAGTTCACCGTCTAGAAGCACATTGCTAGCCTTCACATCTCTATGTATCACCACCTGCTCATAGCCCTCGTGAAGATACAAAAGGGCTGAAGCAACATCCTTGATGACCTTAAACCTTTGCTCCCAACTTAGGATTGTTTCTGGCTCGTTAAACAAGTACTTGTCTAAGCTCCCATTTTCCATGAAATCATACACAAGGAGGAGGTCACCCAGGCGGCGACACCACCCCAGCAACTGAACCAAATTCCGGTGGCGAAGCCGGCCTATGCTGGCTATTTCTGATACAAATTCCCTCAGGCCTTGATTGGAGTCATGTGAAATTCTCTTAACAGCAACCTGGGTATTGGAATTTGGCAATGTTCCTTTGTAAACACTCCCAAACCCACCTTGTCCAAGCAGCTCTTTGTCCTTGAACCCTTTTGTTGCTTTCTTGAGCTCTTGGTAGGAGTACCTATGTGGCCCAATCTCTAGCTCCCAAGCTTCTATGACATCAGCATTCTTGTACCTTCTGTACATGTAGATGCCAAATAAGACAGCACACAATGCAAGAACAACAACAGAGACTGAAACCCCAATTATCAGAGATGTGTGTTTCTTCTTTGGCCCTGGAAGCTGTGGGAGAGAAGAGAGATCAAGGGGTGGAGCTGGCCCATTGATTTTGAAGCTCCATCCCAAGATGTAATGGGAGCTAGCAAGCAACCCTGTTGATGCAGAGAACCCAACATACATGGATTCCTTAAGGATTGGTGAAAGATCCACATGATAGGACAAGAGTGGCCTTTTGGGTTTGGTAGAAGATGCAGAAATCGTGACATGGACCACACTTTTAGCAGCATCATAATCAACCCAAGCTAGAATAGGTACCCTACTTTGGAGGGTGAGATTCTGTTTGCTTGAATCATCATCCCCAGTGTAGTAACCTGCAGATGCAGAGGCATTGGAGGCCAAGCTATTGATGTCAATTCCAACATGGTTGTCATCAATGTCCCCAAACTCAAAATCCTTTGCTGTGTCAAACTCAACAGCAAAGAGGTGGTTGGAGAAGTTCCCTATGTTACTTGAGTCAAGAATACCAAGATATTGGCTTGGATGAGCCTTCAGATCCTTAGAAGGAGCAATTGTAAAAGCAAGGCCATGCCCTCCTAGCTTTGGAAACTCAGGAACAATAGCCAAAGCAAAAGAGGAAGAAAAGGAGAAAGCTTTACCACCACTAGAGTTCTTGAACCGAAAAGGGGTTGGATAAAAAGCATGACCCATCACTTTACTTGAATCATTTGTGAGTTTCAGTACCCCATTTGGCTCTATTTCTGCAACCCCATCAAGGGTCATGTTGTTGCTTCCCAGACCCTTGAATCCAGCATAGAAGAGCTGGTTTGGCTGAGATGAAACTGGGATCAGAAGGAACACCAACAAAGGCAGGAGCTTGAGGAGCATGTTGAGTTTGGTGGCCATGAGGCAAGATATGGAAAATCAAGGACTTTGAATGATTACAAGGGTTTGAACTTTGAGCCTTGACGGTTCAAAACATTAATTGCTATGAACAGATAGAATGTGTTGTGAGTAAAAAGGTGGCAAAATAATAATAATAAAAAAGGTCACACTGACGCTCTGCTCATTTTTGAAGGATTTGGTGAAGATGGAATTGATGGGTGGCTATGAAGGATTATTAGGAATGAAGGAAGCAAAGATAGGAACTAGTTGTCCACATGGCTCAGCAGTAAAGTTAAAGCCGTGGGTTTGGGGGTTGGGTTGGTTCACTTCTGGGAACTAAGTGGGGGATGCCACAAAAGTCTAACATTTGAATAAATAATGGTCTAAAATCATACGAATATGATGCATGAAAGTGGAGCTTACATGTCTTTGAGATCCTTTGGAGAATGAAAGGAATCTACCTGTGATGTGTGTGTTCAGTTTTGATGATGGTAAAATATAAAATGAGTTTGAAAACGTAAGTTAGAAAATCAAGTTGTGATTGAGAATGATGGTTACATGGAATGCTAATAACAATACTAGCAATATTTTCTTTTTGAAATTTATTATTAAAAATAAATTTTACTATAGCTTACTTTTAAATTAAAAAAAAAAAGTGTCTGCTCACATTATAATTGAAAACATAACGTTCGATTGAAGTTAACTTTGTAAATTTAACTTGATGCTTGATGCTTTCTACGTTCAATAAAAAGTGAGAGAAGTAATTTTGAAGTAAATTTCAATAATAAAGAGTGTTAGAAAAAAATATTATTAGCATTATAAATCTTCTTATAAACTTTTCTAACATTTTATAAAAAAATTGTACCAAATAAAAAGTAAATAAATTTTCCTAATATTTTATAAACATACTAAATAAAAATAAATATATTTAATATCTTGAAAATATAAAATATTTAATATATTTTTATGTTTAATAAGTAAAAAGACTGGTAAGAAAATGTTATAAACAGAATATAGAATTATTCTAATGCACAGTGTGCTATAGAATATACAATTTCAACTTTATTTGATAGACTCGCCGAAACTGTTTTGGGGATGGATTAGTCTCCAAAAAGAGCAAGTATGTTGTTGGTCCTACCTAATGGGGCTCAATGGGTCATGTTGATGGCTGTTGCTTCCTGCACCCATAGGAAAGTTAAATGACCCTAAAGAGACAAAAATGTCCCTATGCTCTCTTAAACACATCATCAGGCACCCTCAAGCAAAAAAACCCTAGCATGACACAAGTAGTTCGACAGAGTTGGCGGGCTCCTAGACATGCAACGCAACATGAAAATAGTTTGACGGTGTGTAATGAAGCACTCTCTTGGACTCATGCGTGGGGAAAATGATGTGGTCATTCTTGTTAGCTAGATCAATTGTCACTGTGAATGCGAACTACGCCATCTTCAGGTCGGTTGTGCCACCACCAGTGACATTGTTAGGTCTGGATCCTCCATTGACCACTGGACGAACTATCATATATTCAATTTTGATGATTACAAAAGTATAAATTATAGATGGACTAATGAGTTATTATTAAGTGAACAAGACTGACTATGAAAACAAGCTCGCTTATTATCTATTCACCTTCTACAACTTTAGTAAGTATGCGTTCACTTATAAGAGGAAAATAATTTTGTTAAGATATATTCAGCGTCCAATGCGTTGTTTAATTAACCACGTCCAAGTATTGTGAAAACCAATTTTGTTTGTACTATTATTCCTATCTTCGCCATTCAGAGCACACCACGTGGTTTCACCCCCAACTGTGAGATAACTGTGACACTCTCTACCCCGACATATAAATAAATAAAATATATAAAAAATATTGGTAACCAAATTCACACGGGTAAAAGGTTCACATTCACTTCACTATTATCAATTAAAACTTATTAAAAATATATTCGGCTCGAAACAAGGCCGTCAAAATTTACAAAAATATTTTGTTAAATCAGTGAGATAAAATAAAATAGACTAACATTATGCAATTAATATAAAACTTATGCCCCACTGTCACATCCTATCAAAGCATTGTGTCCCGACGTCCTTCAGCACAAGGTTCCTTTAAGCACTTCACCTAGCCATCTGCTTCCCCGAACACAAGGTTCAAGATCATCACAGGATCCAAACACAAACATCAAACCGGGAGTGAGTTATCACATTCCTAACTACTAGAGAGAAACAAAACAATATATAGTAGTCAAATACAATTTACTTAGCATATCTCACATTATTTCATCTCTTTGTCATTCAAAATTCACTTTTCAATCATCAATCACACCTTTCAATCATCAATCACAATACACAAGAATCACACACTCCGATCAAGACATAATAACACATCAATTTTATAACGAACAATTAGCAAGCACATGAGACAATTATGCTAAGACTCAAGCTTATATGCAATGTGGTACCATGTCAGTGAAAAACCACCCTGGGGCGCTTAGGAGTACATAACAAGACACACCACACAATGGATTTGTCAGGTCACTCTCACTAAGTAAGATCATAGGGAGACCAGTCAGAGTTACGATATTTTGCGAGAATGCTCCAACCATATGGGATCAGCATAGGCTTAAAGGAGCACTCAAATCCGATGACCCCCAAGGCCTACACTCCGAAGAGTCCGTCAGGGTCTCTCCCTCCTGATTCAGGTCCAACCCCTAAAACCATTTTAGCACACAGACACTACTAGTGAATTATACAATACCCACGACCTCACACTCGTGTCTTAAGCACGTACAACATATTGCGCTACAATTTAACACTGGTTCCTAAATAGGAACCTACACTTTCTCTTTAACACTGGTTCCTAAATAGGAAACCTACACTTTCTCTTTAACACTGCACATTTACACTTTTCTCAAGATAACACTGGTCGGGTTATTGTACAATTCACAGCTTACAACACAAATAATGTCACATCAAGAGTTAATCACACACTTATTCACAACCAAAACTCATTCACAATTTCACATCTCATAATGTCACAATCCACCATCACATGTTTTCACGTAGCTCACAATTCAATACCTGTTCTACTTTACACTTTTACTCAATCTCAATAACAATATTATAATCTCAAGGCAACATATCATTCCACAATTCATCACATATTTCATTTATAAGCACAACTCATGAATTATACAATACCACGACCTCACACTCATGTTTCAAACATGTTTAACACAATTGCGCTACAATTTAACACTGGTTCCTAACTAGGAACCTACACTTTCTCTTTAACACTGCACATAAACACTGGTCGGGTTATTGTATAATTCATAGCTCACGATATAATTAATGTAACATCAAGTGTTAACACATCCACTTATTCACAATCGAATATCATGTCCACACTTTAACATCTCATAACATCACATCAACCATGGCATAACATTCCCAATGATATTCATACGATACAACATACACATGTTCATGAAATTTAACCATAATATTCTCAAACTCCAACACTTAATAATTTTTGGAATCATACTATAACACTCTACAATATTATTTACATAAATTATTAATATAAATAGCTACCTCTATATCTATAAACTAGCATACATCATATTGAATCACAAATTTCAAAGTAAGCTTTCAATGCACAAATTCTGAATAATTATATGAACACTTTGGTCAATTTCAATTATGATATTAATTTTTTAAAATTATATATAAAAACCTAAATTCTGGAGAGTCAGACGACTTTCCCATCACAATTGGTTTACATCAAGGGTCAACCCTTAGCCCCTACCTTTTTACCTTAATTCTGGATGTCCTCACGGAACAAATCCAAGAGATAGCGCTGAGATGCATGCTTTTTGCAGATGACATAGTCCTCCTTGGAGAGTCGAGGGAGGAGTTGAATGAGAGGTTGAAAACTTGGAGACGAGCTCTAGAAACACATGGCTTTCGCCTAAGCAGAAGCAAATCGGAGTATATGAAATGTAAGTTCAACAAAAGAAGGAGGGTTTCTAACTCAGAGGTGAAAATAGGAGACCATATTATCCCTCAAGTCACACGGTTTAAATATCTTGGGTCTGTAATACAGGATGATGGGGAAATTGAAGGGGATGTGAATCATCGCATTCAAGCAGGATGGATGAAATGGAGAAAAGCATCGGGGGTGTTATGTGATGCAAAGGTACCGATCAAGCTAAAGGGAAAGTTTTATCGGACTGCGGTAAGACCGGCGATTTTGTACGGAACAGAATGTTGGGCGGTCAAGAGCCAACATGAGAATAAAGTAGGTGTAGCGGAGATGAGGATGTTGCGGTGGATGTGTGGTAAGACTCGACAGGATAAAATTAGAAACGAAGCTATTAGAGAGAGGGTTGGAGTAGCGCCTATTGTAGAGAAGATGGTGGAAAATAGACTTAGGTGGTTTGGGCATGTAGAGAGAAGACCGGTAGACTCTGTAGTGAGGAGAGTAGACCAGATGGAGAGAAAACAAACAATTCGAGGCAGAGGAAGACCCAAAAAGACTATAAGAGAGGTTATCAAAAAGGATCTCGAAATTAATGGTTTGGATAGAAGTATGGTACTTGATAGAACATTATGGCGGAAGTTGATCCATGTAGCCGACCCCACCTAGTGGGATAAGGCGTTGTTTGTTTGTTGTATATATAAAAACCTAAAAAAAGCAAGAAAAAGAGAAAATACAAAATCAATATCTCTCTCTAAATTTTTCCTTACTTTATTTCATCAATTCATATTAATTAGAAAAATGCTCGATTTATAGGGTTCACGCTCAACACAATAGCATATCAATTTCACAACAATTGGTCTGTCAAACATATATAATTCACTGTAATAATTATAAGGATAAAATGAAAATTGCAAAAACACCCGAAAACTTATTCCAATTGATATCTCTAAGGATCCCTACACATGTTCTCACTAATTCCTAATTGTGAATAACTCATCCCTTACCTCTAAGCGGACTCATGTGTCTTCCAACAGCGATAGCAGCATCTCTAGTGGTCCCCTGAGATTCCTTCAGTTATTCCTCCGCCTGCTCCGATAGAATTCCCAAACGTCAGAGAGACGGAGAAGAGACTGAAACCTCCACTTGTACTGTCTTCATGCGATTCCTTTTTCTTCCTTCCGGAATATTATCTCCCAAATTCCAATGGTGGAAGTGTGCGAAATTGAATTTCAAACAACATATCAAAATTTCATGAAAATCCAACGGTTATCGAAACCGAGATCGTAATTTTACTGAAACCATTTTGGGTTTCTGCGGGAAAGGAAAAGGCTACAATGCGAAAGGTATTTCTCTCAGCTCAAAGATGATATCCAAATTCCCAATGGTGCGAATGCTCGAAATTGGGCTGCGAACGTAGTGCTCAAATTTTACGACGATCCAACGGTGAATAAGTCTGAGATCATCGTTTTTCTGAGAAGAAACGAAATTGTGAGGCAGAGGAGGCTGAGGAGTCAGTCTGAAAACTGACCTAGCATGTTGCTATTTATAGTTAGGGGTATTTACGACCTATTATTTACTCTATTTATTTATTTATTATTTATTATTATATAAAAACAAACATTATTTTATTTTCTATCAAACAAATAAATAAAATGACAGCATGTTGCGATTCCTTTTACTCCCTCCTTGTATATTATCTCGCAAATCTCAACGGTGAAAGTGTGTGCAATTGAATTTTGAACAACATATCAAAATTTCATGAAAATCCAACGGTTAACGAAACTGGGATCATAGTTTTACCGAGACAGCTCTGGGTTTCGGCGGGAAAGGAAAATGGTACAATGCGAGGGGTATTTCTCTTAGCTCAGACATGATATCAAAATTCCCAACGGTGAGAATGCTCGGAATTGGGTTGGGAACGTTCTGCTCAAATTTCACAACGATCCAACGGTGAACAAGTCCGAGATCGTCATTTTTCTGAGATAGGTTTGGTGGGCTGCGGGAAAAAGAAAGAGTTTTGAGTGGAGAAAGAGAAAACGAAAATGAGGGGAAAAGGAGACACCTGACTTAACATAATTATTTATACCTAAGGTACTCAGCCTATTATTTGCTCTTTATTTATTTATTTTACTAAAAAACTTTTTAAATTTATGTTAAAAAAAATGGGATGTTACACTGAGATTAATAAACAATAAAAGAATGAATATTTTGCCAATAATATTCCCTATTATTAATTAAATGTGCATAGCTTTAGACAATATCAAAGGCAAGACCTAAATAATACTAAGCAAAATACTATGTGAAAATTCCTACAGCAAATGGATTGAATGTGATTTATGTAAATCAAAGTCACCAAAAAATTTCTATTAGAGGAAATGAAGCTTGACATCCACCCTCTTGCCACCAAAGGAACTGGTAGCTAAGCACTCCTTACCATTTCCAGTCTCTTATATTTATTTTATTTTTGTGAGAAAAGTGTTATTACTTTAAGTTATTAATGTCATGGTAGTACTTTGGTTTTTAAGATATAGTTTTCATTAGTGTTTTGGCTCTCGTGTGTTTCGACACATCATTTTAATATTTCAATGATGCTAATATTTTGTAATGTGTCCGATCGTTGATTTACAATGTTTGGTTCAATCTTTTTTACCTCTAATTTTGAGCTTTTGTTCATTTAATATATATATATATATTCCCTTTCTTTTAACTCAAATTTTTTTCTTTTCTTAAAAGACACTTAAAAAAAAACCTGAGCCTAACACTATGTACATGTTACAAATCAGCTGTAGTAATTTGGTGCAGTCCTTAGTCACTGGCGCAATTTCCTAGGCCCTACCCAATTGATGCAGTCACTGGCTGTTAGAGCCTAAACCAATTTGTAAAACCCAAAGGATCATCTGGTTGATTGGTCCAACAATTGTTACATGGACCCAAGGTTTGGAAGGTTTACACTAGGAGATGAAAAAGGAAAGTCAAGAAGGTGTCATGTGGGGTGTTGTGTGGTAGAGAGAGAGAGGAGAGTAACTGTTTTTGGTTAACATATAAGCTGTGAGTGTGGG
Organism: Glycine soja; assembly: GCF_004193775.1. Lineage (NCBI taxonomy): Eukaryota > Viridiplantae > Streptophyta > Magnoliopsida > Fabales > Fabaceae > Glycine > Glycine soja. Next base: position 33,467,938 of record NC_041002.1, read on the forward strand.
AGATTGTGTTGGCTGTGGATAAAGAGCAGTAGGTCTCTGTAGGAGCCTCTCTCTGGCATTACTCATTAGGAATAGTCTTCCACAGTGATTCCCTCATTTCATGAATAATGCATGTTCTATACCTCTCTTGTTGCATTTTCACTCTTTAATTGATATTTGGTGACTCTGGTTCCTAACACTAACATTGAATTTGGCAATGATTCCACTTCTTTGGTTAATTCATGTCAGGTTACTCAAAACAGATATAAAGCAAGGCAAAATAAGGGTAAACTTTGAAGATGGACAAAAGGAAACAAACTCTAGCACCAACAAGACTGAACCAACTTACCTGGACAATTGACAAGAGTGAATCAATCCCATCCAAGGTAGAAGCACGCACAGGAATGCCAATAACAAGCAAGGGAGTAAGAGCAACCACCATACCTGAGATTTGAGGCTTAATTAATGGTAAAAAGGCACTACCTTAGGATAATTATATAAAGCTAAATTTAAATAATTTACCAGCCAAGTGAGCTGCACCACCAACACCAGCAATAATGACTTGTATGCCTCGTTCATGAGCAGATGAGGCATAAGAAAACACCAATTCTGGAGTCTTGTGAGCTGAAACTATTCTTACCTGAAATTTGATACATATATACATTATATTTAAGGATAAACAAGTTCACACACAACAAACCCCCTCAGGGAAATCAAAACAATTTTACCTCGTGAGGCACCCCAAACATCTCCAAGATTTCAGCAGCACTTTTCATAACAGGTAGATCTGAATCAGAACCCATTATGATTCCCACACATGGAGCAACTACAATTACCAAACAACACAAAGCGTGCAGTGTGAGAATAACAAAATTTTAACTTCAAAATTTCAAATACATTGCTTGTCTTAATTATAAGAGAATGGTTAACGGTAGTTTTCGATCTTCGGCAATGTCATCCAGAGAAGATGGACAGAAATCTTTGCATAAGAATTCAACATCATCAAAACATTTGCGTGCAACTCTGGAATTTAGTCAATTGACTAGTGCTAATGTCATCTGACATTTTAACAGTCACATAAACCTCTTTACCCACTCAAATCTGCATTATGCAACATGAAGACACATGAATGTAGACAAGTGTAGACAGAAGCCTACCTGAGATGAAATCTTGAAACTACCTTGTATTTGACTACGACTTTGGATTGAGTATTTTTTAGTAGACAAAAAAGGATTTCTTATATTGAGATTATTGATCTCACTTGCTAGTTCGTTACCCAAAACTTGTGGAATCTCATGTCATGTTTTCTAAAAGGGGGCTAAGGATAGAATGTCAATCGGTGTTAAAACTAAAGAACTTAGTCCCTGTCGGATTAATTTAAGCACACATCTCAATCACATTCAATATTTCAAAATCAATTTTATCAAATTCTAAATCAAATGGACACTAAGTAGAGCTACAACTGCAAGCTCGAATAGGTCAAGTAAAACATCTCATTTAAATTATGCGTTGAAACATAAATTCAATTTTTTAGTTGAAACCATAAGTGTCCTCTAGGTAATTTTGTTCAAATCGGATATGATCACTATGTATCACATAGTTTTAAGAGGAAGGGAAGTATGACATTGTAATGCCAATGATTAATTTTAGGAGCTAAAGGACAACAACTTAAACCAGTTAGAATAGCTATAATCTTGTATTTCATGAAATCTTGCAAAACATATTCTAATTTAGTGAATATTTTTTTGAAACACAAACCTTATGAAAAGCTTCTTCATCTTCGAATACATGGATTCATCTTTAATATAATTCTTGGAACG